>NC_138768.1:302509893-303109893 GCF_965119305.1 Pelophylax lessonae
GAGAGCCTTGGCAGTAACCCTTTCCTTGCTTGTGTAATCATATTAAAACGATATGCTATTAAAGTGAGCAGCAAGGTCTTCATTTACTGCAACCTGATTTATTTTAATGACTTGATCGTTCCAATGTCATCGGTTTGTTGCAGATCTGCACTTTTCCTGGGGCTACAGGGCAGATGCACTTAGAAAATGCACAGGCATTTTATTTCCTAAAAAAAAAAAAAAATTGTGCTTTCATTTATTGGGCATAATTTAGAAATAGGTTTATCGGGTGGGATTGTACACATTTGCACGATTAGTCCTTCTATTCCATAGATCCCTACAAGCCTTTCCTGATCGGAAACATCTGGTCCCAGCAGTGATGTGTGTGCCATGCCAGGCTAACACGAAATATTTATGCTTAGTCACAAATATCATCTGCATATTTCATCCTGACCTACATCAAGGGGATTACAAGTGGATGGTGTGTAGCCTTGATTTCCCATCTATATAGGATGATGGGGTTGTATGCTCAGATGATCTGCACAGGGGTAGCATTTATAAGAGAGGGTGCTGGATGATCAGATGATCTGCAGAGGTATATAATAATTCCTAGGATGGTGCTATGTGTTTACATGGCCTGCAGGTGTGTATTTTCAATTTTGTAAGATTGGACTATATGCTCACATGATCAGTAGATGTACTTCATAGGATGGGGCTATATGCTCACATGATCTGCAGATACTTCATTTATATAGGATGGGACTATATGCTCACATGATCTGTAGATGTACTTCATTTATATAGGATGGGGCTATATGCTCACATGATCTGCAGATACTTCATTTATATAGGATGGGGCTATATGCTCACATGATCTGCAGGTGTGTATTTCATTTATATAGGATGGGGCTATATGCTCACATGATCTGCAGGTGTGTATTTCATTTATATAGGATGGGACTATATGCTCATATGATCTGCAGATTCGTCATTTATATAGGATGGGGCTATATGCTCACATGATCTGCAGATACTTCATTTATATAGGATGGGACTATATGCTCACATGATCTGCAGGTCTGTATCTCATTTATATAGGATGGGGCTTAGTGCTCACATGATCTGCAGGTGTGTATTTCATTTATATAGGATGAGGCTATATGCTCACATGATCTGCAGATATACTTATAGGATGGTGCTATACAATCAAATGATCTGCAGATTTATCTAATTATTAATATATGGGCTGGTGCTATATGATCAGATGATCTGCAGATGTGTATAATAATTTGTAAAGGATGGTGCTATATGATCAGATGATTTGCAGATGTGCATAACCATTTATATAGGATGGTCCTATACAATCAAATGATCTGCAGATGTGTTAAAATCAATAATACAAAATGGTGCTATATGATCAGCTGCTCTGCAGATGTGTATAATTATAAATATCGGATGGGTATTTATGATCAGCTGATCTGCAGATGTGTATAATTATAAATATAGGATGGGTATTTATGATCAGCTGATCTGCAGATGTGTATAATTATTTATATTGGATGATGCTATATGATCAGCTGATCTGCAGATTTTTATAGGTATTAATATTATGCTCAGATGATTTGCAGATGTGTATACAAAATTATTAACATAGGATAGGTTTATATGATCAGATGGTCTGCACATGTGTATAATTATTAACATCGGAAGGAGTTATACGATCAGATGGTCTGCACATGTTTATAATTTATATAGGAAGGGGCTATACGCTCAGATGATCTGTACATGTGTATAATAATTCATATTAGATGACGTTGTATGATCGGATAGCCTGCACATGTGTATTTTTTTTTTTTTTTTAAAGGATCTGACTGCTCAGATGATCTGATCTTGATGTGTATAACAATTTATAGAGGATATGATCAGCTGATCTGCAGATGTGTATATAATGATTCATATAGGATGGGGCTTTATGCTCAGCTGATCCTCAGTATAATTAGTTATTTATATTGTTATAAGCTCAGTTGATGTACTTATTAATCTTTAAGGGTCGGTGACGTACAGTATACTCAGATGAGCTGCAGATGCGTATATTTATTTTTATAGTACCTATCTACTATATGGGAAGGAGGCATATACTCAGATTTTATATACATTAAAAAATAAATTATATATATATATGTGTGTGTGTGGAATTCAGGTGATCTGCAGATATTTATCCATGTATGTCTATATGGTTAGGTAGTGTATGTTGTGTGTAAGTGTGTGTATGTATATATATATATATATGTATGTGTGTGTGTGTATGTATATATATATATATATATATATAGTGTCATTTGCACCGCTAATTCCCCAGTTTGTTGTGCGCAGAGCCGCAGCTCCTCTCTGCATCCAATCATCTTATCAGCGGCCGGCCCTGGTTAGATTGGCTTTATGTCACACATTATTTATTTTGACTGGTAATGTGGGAAATACATCTGTAGTCACCCTTGAGTGGGTAATGGGGATCTGCAGACTGCTGATAAGAGCGGCAGCTCTGCCTTGTGCTAACCCTTTCAGTGCCGGGGCTGTGAGGAGCTCCTCCAAGAGGCAGCACACAAGGTGGGTGACAGTGCTGGGCTCCTCTGCAGTCACCCGTCACTGACATGGGGATAGGAAGGAAAGGAGAACCGATCAATGAGCTGAACTGCCAGCAGACTTCAATAGTCATTCACAGATGCTTTTTTTTTGGTGAATATGTCGCCTTGGGGAGGGGACATGTGCAGGGAAGGAGGGGGCCTGAGGTTGATGGGACACTGTCATTCTGTATTTTGATGAAGCAGTGGCTCTGCATTTCACACCAAGCATCCCCAAGTAACTTACTACTGTGCCACAGAGGGGGGTTACCTTACCAAAGTGTTATATTTAGGGTTTTCTCCAACTGTGCTCTCTCATTTGAATTTCCAGATCAATTTGTGACCCTGTCTGCAAAGGAAATGTTGGATGGTGCACAAAATCAACCAATGTAGGTTTGTACAAATGATCACATCGGTCATTCCATTTCCCAGATTGCTAAGTTATCACCTCCAAAAACAAGCTTCACTCTTACATTACCACTCAAACTTATGATGAATATAGAAAACTCCATTGTGTAAATAATGACAGCTAGCACCTAACAATGGCTAATTATGTATATTCAGATATCCCTTTCCCTGTAGGTGCCCATACATTAGAAGTCAATAGACTCCAGGGTTGATCAGCTGGATTTTTACATGGATAGTTAAATGAGCATGGTGGCTATATGCCTCTGAGTTTTATCCCAACTAGCCCGTACTAGCCTGTACACACGATACGAAAATCGGAAGTAAAATTTCGTCTGATGAGCGATCTGCCGATTTTCGGATTGTTAGTATGGTGCTTTCGACAGCCGATTACGAATTTTCGGATGACAAAATCTGGATGTGCAGGCTATAAAACAACAACGTCAACACAACGTCCGATTTTTGTTTAATTAGCACAGTTTTCGTCCGAAAAAAATCGTAAGAGCAAGACTAGGCATGCTCAAAAACGAAAGAACAAAACAATTCAACACATGACATCACTTCTGGAGTTGAATTCTGTCATACGGGAATTTTCCTATGAGAGTAACCTCTTCACTTTCCATATGAGACTAGCATGCAACAAGAAACGGATGCAAAATCGTTCGATAATCTGATCGTGTGTATGAGGCTTTACACTATATTGTCAAAAGTATTAAGACGCCTGCCTTTACACACACATGAACTTTAATGGCATCCTAGTCTTTGTCCGTAGAGTTCAATATAGAGTTGGCCCACCCTTTGCAGCTATAACAGCTTCAACTTTTCTGGGAAGGCTGTCCACAAGGTTTAGGAGGGTGTCTATAGGAATGTTTGACCATTCTTCCAAAAGCACATTTATGAGGTCAGGCACTGATGTTAGACAAGAAGGCTTGGCTTGCAGTCTCCACTCTAATTCATCCCAAAGGTGTTCTATCAGGTTGGGGTCAAGACTCTGTGCAGGCCAGTAAAGTTCCTCAAACTCGGTCATCCCTGTCTTTATGGACCTTGCTTTGTGCACTGGTGTGCAGTCATGTTGGAAAAGGAAGGGGCCATCCCCAAACTGTTCCCACAAAGTTGGGAGCATTAAATCGTCCAAAATGTATTGGTATGCTGACACCATAAGAGTTCCCTTCACTGGCCCAACTCCTAAAAAAAAAACAACCCCACACCATAATCCCCCCCCTCCACCAAATGATTTGGACCTGTGAACAAAGCAAGGTCAATAAATACATGGATGAGCAAGTTTCGGGTGGAGGGACTTGTATGACCTCAACCTGATAAAACACCTTTGGGATGAATTAGAGTGGAGAATGTGAGCCAGGTCTTCTCAACCACATCAGTGTGCCTGACCTCACAAATGAGCTTCTCGAAGACTGTGCTAGAAAACGTGCCAATCTCATGCATACTACCCAGTGTGCAGTTTGCCTATCATTGACGTGACAGGCTATCGTTTGTAGTGAGTGTTTTAATCCTGAGGGGTTGTAACCCACTGAGCACAAAGGGTTACTGACTTTTAATATAAGGACACTTACCTGTCAAGGGAGCCTGCAATGTTGGCACCCCAAGCTGATTTGTCCATCGGCTTTGGGCGCAGGCACCAGCATTGCAAGGAAGGGTGGTTTTCTACTGCGCATGCATGAGTCACGCTGTGCTTTCAGAATGGTCCCGCCGTCTCCATGGGATAAACACAGGTCACAGAAGTCAGTGAGGGGGGGGGGGAGGGGCCGGACATGACTGAGATCGCCATTTGGCGATCTTAACAGGAAGTGGGAGCGGGTACCTGTCAAAAACAGTTACCTGCTCCCCCCTCCCCCCAAAAAAATTGCCAAATGCCACAGTGGATGGGGGGAGGGTGCGAACAAGTGGAGCTTCCCCTTTTGGGAGGAGCTCTGCTTTAATGGTGGAGAATTGAAGCTTACAGGTATCCCCTTTCAAGGAAACTTCTCCACTGACTCTCTGCTACTCTGCTTCAACACCAGGACTATGGACTCTTTGAAATGATGAACTATAGAGGAGCGATGCTGCTGAGTGTGAGATCCTATTGGTATATTTAACTGCTGCCCTTCCCGGCTGCACATAGTCACATTTCCTTTGTTCCCCGCACTGCGTCATTCAGCCAGCAGGAGCCAGGCGAAATACCATAGATTTGAAACAAGGGGACATGTGGCTTGCTCTCCCTCCTCCCACATGACAGCACTGGTGCTTGGTGATTGGCTGATTAGCCACTCAGTGATGTCACATGGCGACGAGAAGAGTCTTTAACTCTGTTTTTGGGCCATGTTATGATTTGGGGAGCAAAAGGGAAGATGAATATGTGCAGCTTCGGATGGAGTTAAAATTCCTCATAGTCCCTGCACTCTTCCCCTCCATCACAGTGAAAAAGGACATTTTTTTTTTTGCTCTGTTTTACATTTTTTTACTTTTTTTGCCACCCATTCCTCTTCCCTTCCCTCTGCTGCCAATTTCCCTTGGGCAAGAATGACGTGTTCTGCTCTCACCACTCAACCACTTTGTATATCTACATCATATACCCCAGGAGGTTTTAGGAGTAGGACAAGGAATAGTAAGTGGGCAGAGCTAGCGCGCCTGAACCTGGAAGAGGTATCTGGCCAAGGAGGACCAAGATGGCAGCACGGGACCCAGGTTGGTTGTCACATCTAAGCAGGGAATCGCAGTGGGACAATGATGGATCTGCTGGGCAGGTGACTACGTGATTCAAGGACAACCCTTCATAACACGCAAGCGGGAGGGGGAAATAAAAATTATGGGGGGCAGTAACACTTAGGTGAACATTTTGCTTGCCCTGCATGTGTACATTTTTTTTAGAGGATATGTTTTTTAATATATACGTATATGCCATACATGCCTGTGCTGCCCCCACAATGAGCAGGAATGGTATATAATTAAGGAGTGGCCAGGCACAGCTGCTACTTTTTTATCATTTTTTTCTAACAGGATGGGTAATTGGTCAAGTAATCAGACAGAATGTAAAGCTGGCCATACCAGCAGGTCCATGGGCTGAACGAGAAAAATGACTAGATTCACTAAAAAGAGCATGGATGGACAAATCTGCAGTGTTGACTTTTGTATTCTGACAGCCAGAATCAGCGGTTGTCAGAACACCTGAACAGAGCCTGCATCTGGTTGAAAGCAAACACTGCTTGCCTGCCATTTTTTCACCCTGCTCCTTTGAAAAAAGTCAATTGAAAAAATGATGTTTGTTGTGCCAGGTGGTGACAGATTTTGGCAGATTCAGCTATAATCAGCCAAAATTCTATCCCTGTATGGCTAGCTTTACTCTAATTTGCAGTTTACTAATCAGGTGAAAGTTGGAATCAATAATGCAAAGCAGGGTCAAAATGGCCTTAGGCATGCATATACTGCAGAACAATACAAAACCGATTATAAAAGCTGCCAAATCTTGAGTATGCTGTCCAGTTCTGGTCACCAGTCCTCAGGAAGCATGTGCTGGAACTTGAGAGTCCAGAGAAGGGCAACGAAGCTAATAAGGGGACTGGAGGACTTCAGTTATGAGGAATGACTACAAGAATAAAACTTATTCTATCAGGAGAAGAGACACTTGAGAGCATGGGTGCCCAACAGCTGGCCTGCTGCACCCTCTGATGTGGCCTGCAAACTCCTGCTCCAGGATGGCGGGTTGTCAAGCCCAGATTGCGGGTTCCTGACCTGCCATCCTAGAGCATCAGTGTGAAGAATGGAGCTGGCGCTATAGGAAGCATGCGGCTGCAGTAGAGAGCAGAGCCGATGCTTCCAGTATAGTGGCAGCTCCTGTCACAGACGGAGTGATACCAAATGCACTTTCCGCCTCCTGGTACAGCAGCAAAACCCACCTTGGGGGCCAGCCAGCAGCACCTGGCAGCCATACCCACCGTGGGGGACAGCCAGCAGCAGCCGCCATCCATACCTGTCCTGGGAGACAACCAGCAGCAGCCGCCAGCCATACCCACCCGGGGGGACAGCCAGCAGCAGCCACCAGCCATACCCACCTGAGGGACAGCAGCAGCCACCAGCCATACCTGCCTGGGGAAAGCAGCAGCCACCAGCCATACCTGCCTGTGTGACAGCAGCAGCCACCAGCCATGCCTGCCCGGGTGACAGCAGCAGCCACCTGTCATACCCGTCTGGGTGATGGCAGCAGCCACCAGCCATATCCACCTGGGGGACAGCAGCCGCCAGCCATACCTGCCCGGAGGGACAGATAGCAGCAGCTGCCAGTCATACCTGCCTGGGGGACAGCAGCAGCAGCCAGCCATACCTGTCCTGGGGCACAACCAGCATCAGCTGCCAGCCATACCAGCCTGGGGGACAGCAGCAGCCAGTCATACCTGCCCTGGGGGACAGCCAGCCGCAGCTGCCACCCATACCCGCCTGGGGGACAGCAGCAGCCAGCTATACCTGCCCTAGCAGACAGCAGGCAGCAGCTGCCAGCCATACCCACCTTGGGGACAGCAGCAGCCAGCCATACCCTCCTGGGTGACAGCAGGAGCCATCTGCCATACCCCCCTGGGGGACAGTAGCAGCCAGCGATACCTGCAGGAATCCTGAGGAAGAAGTGAAGATTGAGGTCAGTTTTTAAATAAAATCCAACAACAATGGCCATATCTGTTCTCTACACTGGTACACTAGCTACACTGGGCTCCTTTCAAACATATCTGCAGGTGCAGTGCAGTGCACCTGCGGGTTACCTGCACTGAGTCATAGCCTTCTGGTATTACCTGCGGGTTTGGTGCACTTTCACCACAACTGCAATCCAAGGTCCTGAGGACAAAGTACCACCCCACTGGAACTGGAGTATTCTGACAGAAATCAGAGAGGTAATCCCTACAGTATCTGGGTCTTTTGGAGAAGATGCAAGCTATCAGGCTCTGACCCTCTGCCTGTTCACATGTTCTGACAGTAGAGGACCTCTTGCCTGGCTGCTGCGGATGGGAAGCAAAAACACTTCCCTGGGAGTGCCCATGAACCAAGGGATTGGGGGAAAAGGATTTCAATGAGCCTACACGTGCTTCTGAATATGGTGAATAATTTGGGGCACTGCATTAGACTTCTTAATTTGTACTGTATGGCTGTTAGATATACAGGAACCACAGAAAACATTGGATTTACAAAACTCATTCTCCCACTAAAACAAAAGTAAGCAGGGTTCAATTTCTCTTACAAAAAAAACTAACGCTTGTATGGTTGGGCATTCTAAAACATGTATTTGCTCTTTCTGCCAAACATGGCTATGCTCTGCTACCCACAGACAAAATGAGCTGAGCCCAACACAGTACAAGTTAGCCAAATCAGGAAACCATTATCTAATGTCTATGAGCACAGTTAGCCTCCTTTATCACCTTTATACAAGAGCAGCCAATAATTTGTGATCATGTATACAATATATACAAGCTCACATTTTGTACAATAAACATTAAGAATTGTATTATTAATTCCTATAGATAACGATATGTACTGTAGATTTACCGGTCCTCATCCAATTACCAGTGAACCAGATCATTTTATGTGGGTTTTGTATTGCTTGTTTTTAAAAGGAATCTCTGTCCTAAAGTGTGCTTTACCTTGCTATTCTTTTATGCATAATAGAATAAAAAAAAATGATAGTAGTTCCAATTTTCTATCTCACACAATATTTGTACAACAGTTTATCAAGTGCAAAGTCTTTTACCTAATTTTGGTAAAGTATAAAAGATGGGGCTGTACCAAGTAAATAGGTACCCAACATGTCAAAGTGTAAATTTCCAAGCACCCATAAAACTACAAAAAATTTAGGTACCCTATATTTTCCATAGGTGAAAAAAGCCCCTACATATGTCATCAGTTTAGAGTTATGGGCCTAGAATTATTGTATCACAAGTGACGCTTTGTGTAGACTCACCCAACAGGTGAGTTTACATTCGTGTGTGCAGGTACGTGGGGAGGTCTGGTTTTTGGGGGTTTTTAAGTGCTTGGGTGTAAGTTGATTTTTTACTTTCTTTTCCAATATTCACTAAAACTTTGTTTTATAAAAAGTTCCCTATGTGTGATGATATATTTAGGAAAGGTTCTCTTTAATTAAACATCAAGGGACTTTTAGGGGACTTTTAGCCCCCTGATGTCTCCCCTGCCCTTCATTGGAAATAAATGGAGCATAGATTGTTCTTCATTAGCTTCTTCCCTGGCTGCAATAGCCAGAGAAAGTGACACTAGAAACAGGAAGTGATTTTTTAAATGTTGCTTCTGGGTTCATTATAGCTAGGGGAGATCAGGGAATGTATGTTCGCTGGTCTCCCTCTCCTCCACACAGGACACCTGCAATGCAGATCCCAGACTTACAGGTGGAACAGTGGAGCCTTGAAAGCATGGTTGGGGGGAGGGGGGCTAAAGGTTGTGCCAGGAGTGCACACTCCAGGGGTCACAGAAAGTGAACCAGCGGCTGTACATTACAAGGGTGACAGTTTGTGGAGTGTACACACTGCAGTTGCTAAGTCTGTGTATAACCTTCCGCCTCGCTGCACTTTTTTTCTCTCAGCTGTGACAATAAATGGGTTAAAGCTAAACTCCATGAACACAAACTTTCATTTGAATATATCCCTCAACAGCCACAAAGGATATATAAATCCATGTTGTGGACACTAAATGCCTTTGTGAAACCAAATACCATATTACTTTGTAAAAGTAGTGGTGACATCATCACTGTGCTGTACAGTGGGGAAAATAATTATTTGATCCCCTGCATATTTTGTAAGTTTGCCCACTTACAAAAAAATAAGGGTCTGAAATGTTATCAAAGGTGTATTTTAATTGATAGAGACAGAATATCAACCAAAACTCCAGAAAAAAAAACACATAAAACAAATGCTATATTTAGGGGTCAGTTCAGTGAGTGAAATAGGTATTTGACCCCCAAGCAAAACATGACTTAGTACTTGGTAGAGAAACCCTTGTTGGCAAGCACAGAAGTAAGACACAGACTACTGCTATTTCTCGTAAAGGTATATATTTATGATCACTTATTTTATAAATTAGTAAATTGCTTAATTTTATGTTTTAATACCATATCAGCTGGACGCTCCCTCTTTATCTCTGCTCCCCCAGTCATCGATATCTATATTGGGTTTCCCTTCATTGTTACCTAAATTAAATTTATTTATTTTTATACATATTTTTTTTTATTTATTTATTTTTTCCGCTTATCCCTCCTTTTGTCTCATGCTTTTGATGCTAGTAATTTATGTATGTAGATGTTACAAATTAATTACTGATTATTTTATTTCTAGATATATATGTCAAATTGTGTTTTTTGTATTAGTCTATTGTCCCGTTAAAATCTTTTTTTTTTGTACCTGTAGTGGTGTTAATTCTACATACTTGGATCCTGAAGAAGCCCCCATATAGGGCAAAACGCGTTGATTCTGAATTACCCACATCGCACGTACCTGACTGTGTAAATTGGATGCACTTTTTAGAAAAACGTACACTGTTGTGCCTATGTCTGTTTTTAATATTTGATGTATCAATAGAAAACTCTTTGGATTTTATATATTTGTGTATTCATGCCTGACACAATTTAAACCCCTTTATTTCTCCTGCCTCTTTCCTCATTTGGGTTATAGGGTGGAGGGTTCCTATTTTTAGAAGTAAGACATTTCTTATAGTTCGTTACCAGGTTTGCACACATCTCAGGAGGGATTTTGGTCCACTCTTCTTTACCGATCTTCTCTAAATCCCTAAGGATTCTTGGCTGTTGCTTGGCAACTTGAAGTTACAGCTCCCTCCATAAATTTTGTATAGGATTAAGGTTCTAAGACTAGCTAGGCCACTCCATGACCTTAATGTGCTTCTTCTTGAGCCACTCCTTTGTTGCCTTGGCTGTATGTTTTGGGTCATTGTCATGCTGAAAGACTCATCCATGACCCATCTTCAGTGTTCTGGCTGAGGGAAGAAGGTTCTCAAAGATTTTACAATACATAGCCCTGTCCATTGGCCCCTCAATGTGGCAAAGTCAGTCTGTACCTTTAGCACAAAAACAGCCCCAAAGCATAATGTTTTCATCTCCGTGCTTGACTGTAGGGATGGTGTTTTTAGGGTCATAGTCAGCATTTTTCTTCCTCCAAACAAAAGTCCCCCCTCCTCAAGAAGGCACATGTACAGTCATGCCAATGAACATCTAAATGATTCAGAGTTGGAGTGGGAGATAGTGCTGTGGTCAGATGAGACCAAAATTGAGCTCTTTGGCATTAACTCAACTCGTCTTGTTTGGAGGAATGCTGACTATGACCCTAATAACATCATCCCCACAAACAAGCACTGAGGTGGAAACATTTATGCTTAGGGGCTGTTTCTCTGCTAAAGGTACAGGCCATCTTTGTCGCATTGAGGGGCCAGGGGACGGGCCATGTATTGTAAAATCTTGGATGAGAACATTCTTCCCTCAGCCAGAATACAGAAGATGGGTTGTGGATGGGTCTCCCAACATGACAATGACCCAAAACATACCGCCAAGGCACTGAACTGCAACTTAATTTATAGCATTTGTTTTATGTGTTTTTTTTTTTCTGGCTTTTTGGTTGATATTCTGTTTCTATCATTTAAAATACACCTATGATAAAAATGATAGACCTTTCATTTCTTTTTAAGTGGGCAAACTTACAAAATCTGCAGGGGGGTCAAATAATTATTGTGCAGAGAGCAGAGCTGTGGGAGGGGCCCAGCAGGTCCCCACTCTAGAGGCTGCCTGTAGTAAACTACAGGAGGGGCGGAGACCAGACCAGTCACCCTGCACAAGGAGAGAAAGCAGCAGTGACAGGTCTTTATTACAGGAAGCTCCTGCACACAGGCACACAGATCACTTGGGAATCCTGCACCTTTCTGAAAGAAATACACAAGGCACACTAAGACTCAAGAAAGTATACACATGCCTTTTGTATTCATAGAGTTCAGCTTTAATATGACATTGCTCTTTTGGATGTACCCTAAAAGAGAAATGAACTCTTCAGTGAATTGTGTAAGCCCTAAATTATATTTATGTAACACCTACCTTTACACACACATGAACTTTAATGGCATTGCAGTCTTAGTCTGTAGGGTTCAATATTGAGTTGCCCCACCCTTTGCAGCTGTAATAGCTTCTAATCTTCTGGGAAGGCTGTCCACAAGGCTTAGGAGTGTGTCTATGGGAATGTTTGACCATTCTTCCAGAAGCGCATTTGTGAGGTTAGGCACTGATGTTGGATGCAAAGGCCTGGCTCGCAGTCTCTGCTCTAATTCATTCCAAAGGTGTTCTGTCGGGTTGAGGGCTGGACTCTGTGCAGGCCAGTCAAGTTCCTCCACCACAAACCTGCTCATCCATGTCTTTATGGACCTTACTTTGTGCTCTAGCCCAAAGTATTTGGTGGAGGGGGGGTTATGGTGTGGGGTTGTTTTTCAGGGTTTGGGCTTGGCCCCTTAGTTCCAGTGAAGGGAACTCTTATGGTGTCAGCATACCAAGACATTTTGGACAACTTCACGCTCCCAACTTTGTGGGAACAGTTTGGGGGTGGCCCCTTCCTGTTCTGACATGACTGTGCACCAGTGCACAAAGCAAGGTCCATAAAGACATGGATGAGCGAGTTTGGGGGAGAGGAACTTGACTGGCCTGCCTCAACCCAATAGAACACCTTTGAGATGAATTAGAGTGGAAACTGAGAGCCAGGTCTTTTCGCCCAACATCAGTGCCTGACCTCACAAATGCGCTTCTGGAAGAATGGTCAAACATTTCCATAGACACACTCCTAAACCTTGTGGACAGCCTTCCCAGAAGAGTTGAAGCTATTATAGCTGCATAATTCAATATTGAGCCCTACAGACTAAGACTGGGATGGCATTAAATGTAATGTGCGTGTAAAGGCAGGCGTCCCAATACTTGTGACTATAAAGTGTAGATGTTTGGCTAGAATCACAACTTTCTGTGAACATTTTTATGCGTTTTCAGGTGCATTGTAAACAATCATTCGTTTTCATGCGCTGACATCAATAATGTGTAAATGCTTAAAAGAACCAGTAATACAAGTAAACACATTGCACAGATGTGAACTAGTTTCATTTAAACAATGGGAAAGCTGTGTACATTGTTAATGTGCATTAAAATACTTAGGTGTGTCCATCCACAGGTGTTTATAGAATGTTTGGAGATTTCTGGTACAATAATTTTTAGTATAAAAAAAAAAGAAGCATAACAACTGTTCACCCATGCAGGGGTACAAAATACATGACGGGCAGAAAACATATGAACAGTTAAAGGAGTTGTAAAGTCAGAATTTTAATGCATTCTATGAATTAGGATAAAAAAACCTTCTGTGTGTAGCAGCCTCCCCAGCACCCCCTAATACTTACCTGAGCCCTATCTCTTTCCAGTAATGTCCACGGGTCCCTCGGCCATCTGGGACTCTCCCTGCTGATTGGCTGAGACACAGCCGCGGTGCCACTGACTCCTGCGGCTGTCAATCAAAGTCAGTTAGCCAATCAGGAGAGAGAGAGAGGGGGCGGGCCGAATGGCAGCTCCATGTCTGAGTGGATACACGGAGCTGCAGCTCGGCTCAGGTGCCCCCGTAGCAAGCTGCTTGCTGTGGGGCATTCGGTAGGAGGGAGGGGCCAGAAGCAGCAATGAAGGACCCAAGAAGAGGAGGATCCAGGCTGCTCTGTGCAAAACCAACTGCACAGAGGAGGTAAGTATAACATGTTTATTATTTAAAAAAAAAAAAACTAGACTTTACAATCACTTTTACTTTTGAGGAATGAATGTTCACTGAGCGACCTAGGGGTGTAAGCAACAGGTCCACATACAGCATGTTGCCCGGGCCCGAGGGCCGATTGTATGGAGATTTCTAATAGATATATACTCTTCTCTGCTGCAAGTTTCCATTCCATTTTTAATCTACCATGGGCAATTCTCTGGATGTTGACCTTTTTTTTCAGAAGCTAACTTGTCATTTTTTTTGGATAGATGATCTAGAACAGGGTTCACAAACTGGTGGCCCTCCAGCTGCTGCGGAACTACAAGTCCCATCATGCCTCTGCCTATGGGAGATATGCTTGTAACTATCAGCCTTGCAATGCCTCATGGGAATTGTAGTTCTGCAACTGCTGGAGGGCCACCATTTTGAGAGCCCTGATCTAGAAGAATGGGGTTGATTTACTAAAGGTAAATAGAGTTTGCACTTTGCTAGTGCAATTGCACTCTACAATGGAATTTGCTCCAGAGATAAGTAAATGAGGTGAAGCTTAACTTTGCAAAGAATACCCAATCACATGCAAGGACAGTAAAAAAAACAGCAGTTTTGCTTGCTATAATTGGATGACGGAAGTCAGCAGAGTTTTGGAGCAAATGCCCTTGCAGAGTGCAACTGCACTTGCAAAGTGCGCAATTTATTTGTGTTTAGTAAATCAATCCCAGTGCGTCTGCTATGAACTGTACATGGCTAGAAAAAATACTCTCCACTGACAATTTACCTGATTTACTGCTGCAATTCAGTTTTTTTTCCCCCAGAATGATTTGTAGAAAAATTAACACATTCTCAAGAAATGGAGTTTTAGAAGATAAAACATCTTTTTACAATATTTTTTATTCTTTTTCAACACAGAAGATAAATTCAATTTTTCACCCCTATTTGACCTTAACATACATCTCTAAGTGTGTCCAAATATAAATCTTACAGAAGAAGCCTGTTTTGTTAAGGGCTCTGGGGAAAATGACAATTTTTATGGTTGCAGTTAGTCTGTCAGTGGTGGTTCAAACACAAGTACAGTATCAGGAATCAGGAGTATACCACAATAGGAAGGCAAACCGCTTGACTGTCCTGTGCTTGATGCACCTATCTACCTAGAGACATCTAAAGAGCTTTGGAGGCAAAGGCCATGCAGCTATTAGTAGACAATGTAATTCGGAAATGGGAACCAGCTGATATAATGTTGCAGAGGAGAAAAAGGCATTTGCTGTAAGATAATAGTAATAATTGCTCTGACTGTCAACAGGAGAGTACAACAGGAACATGATGTTTGTCTGGCCTGCCTGGGTATGAATTAACCTTTGCTTATACTTTATGCCATCGAGATTATGATATGATGACTGTTCATGCAGAAATAATATCTGTTAGATATTCATGCACACAGTCCCCAAAGATACTGTATTGAGCCAGAACTTTCAGTGAGCAATGGGTAAAAGCAGTGGCACTGGCACGAGAACCCCAAACTGGGTTGCAGACAATGCTGGTTTTCAATAAAACATTTTGGCAGGTTAACTTATTCTTCCATGTCTTCTTATTCCCAATATCATGAGAAGGTTTCCTTCCACATCATCATCTGACACTCCTCCAGAAACTAGGTTTACATTAGAATCAGTAACGGTTCACGCTAACCCTAAAGCCTGGTGCACACTACAAGTTTTTTGTTGTTCAACTCAGCGGGGGGGGGGGGGGGGGGGGGAAACTGACAGCTCCGGTCGAAGCCGCTGTACTAACCTTCTGAGGTTAGTACACAAATCCTCCCTACTGAGCTGTAATGTTCTGACAGGGAGACGCCCCCCGCCAGAACACTCTGATCAGTGCGCTCTGCCGTTGGCTGAGAGCGATGATCGGAAGTCAGCTTCTGTCGGACAGACCAACATACACACGAGCCAAATGTTTTTATTGAACTGTCTGATGTCTCCCGACATTCAGCCTTTGTGTATGGGGCTTAAGACCCCTTTCACATCTGTGAGCTGATCCCCTGCTGATCGGAACAGAGAGAGCACATAACACATTCTGGTTTGCTCTATGGGTGGTCAGGAGTAAATGGACTTCACTCCCACATGGAAGAAAATATATTTAAAATATATTTTTTAAAAAATTCATTTTCCCCCCGAATATATTGGAAATATATTTGAAATGCTACAATTTTGGCCATATTCAATATATTTCTAAAAATTTTCCCTAAATATATAGGAAATATATTTGAAATGCTACAATTTTGGCCATATTCAATATATTTCTAAAAATTGTTCCCTAAATATATTGGAAATATATTTTTCTTCCATATTGGCTGTCCATCTAAATCTAATTGCCCTCCATTCCGACCTGCTTAAATAGAAGAGGGCAGAGTTCTCTACCATTTTTTTTTTTTTGCGGACCCAGTTATACCATGGTACACAGGTCCATTTACACCTGCTTGTCCATAGGAATGCATGGACCTTCCGGTCAGGTTTGTCTGACTGGTAGACCTCATTGGAACTGGCCTTGTGAAAGGGGCCTTAGGGCCTGTGATGATATGCTTTTGTTCATGTCAAGCAGGTTTTGCATTCTTATACAACTCTATGCAAAACTTGCTTGAAGCAAGTCCATTGCAGGACAGAAGGAGGCCAAGCTGCAGGTCAAATGCCCCGTCAATGAATTCTGAATGATCTCCGAAGCATTTCAATCTGATGTAAAAGTGAGGCCAGCAATACAAGCCCTTAAACGTATTACCTCTGTATCTGACAAGGGTGGTGCGAAATTGTTATCACAATGTTGACCACCACCGAGGTTAACACTAGCTTAACCTTCCTTGACTGTTGTAGCCAAACCCTGCAAGGGAGCACCTGTTGTACCCTGTCTATGTTTGACTCTTTAGGTTGACAGTTTTGACAATATGTACAGAGATAACTGATTGGGATTTGTCAGTGGCAGAATCGTATTTTAAAGAGGAACTACAGCCAAGCCCCTAACTGGTTGGCAGAATATTCCTATCTGTGTTTGTCTGTTGGAAGAGATTTCCCATCATTTTCTTTGCAGGCACTGAGACAGGGAGCAAAGAGAAATTAACTTAGATTTTCCTAATGTGAACACATAAAGCAATACAAGCCTGAAAGAGGATCGAACCCTTCCTTGCTCTCTCCAAACAAAAGAAAAATGTTTTGGCTGCAATCCTGATTTTAGGTTTCAGTATGTGGGAGAATGTGTGTTTATGGAAGACATTGATGCTCACTGGCCACAACTAGCCTGCATATCCTACATCTATCCCTTATTCTTACCCTAAGTAACGAATACAATCTGAAACTGACTTTGCCTAGTGCTTGTATGTGTGAAGTAATAGTAACTGTGTCACAATGACCAGGGCAGGGACAAGGGGTGGGCAGGAGGGACAGCTGACCTGGGCACTGTGGCATCATGTAAGATTCGGGGCACACAAGGAGATTGGGGGGAGGGGGACATTTTGGAAAGCTTTGCTATTGGTGGTTTGGGGGGGATTTGTGTTTGGAGGGAAGATGGAGGGAAGAGGATTTGTGCTAGGGTGAGGGATTTGAAGGGTTTTGTGCTAGAAAAGGTAATATGGTGAGGGGAGGGGATTTTTGCTAGGAGGGGAATATTTTTGGGGAGGGGGTTTGTGCTAGTAGGGATGATCGGGGGCATTTGTGCTAGGAGGGGAAATTTGGGAGGGGGTGTATGTGCTAAGGTGGGGGATTTGGAGGCTTTTGTGCTAGAAAAGGTAATATGGTGGGAGGGGATTTTTTCTAGGTGGGGAATTTTTTGGAGGAGGGGGATTTGTGCTAGTAGGGATGATTGGGGGGCATTTGTGCTAGGAGGGGAAATTTCTTTGGAGGGTGGGGTGAAATTGTGCTAGGATGGGGGATTTGGAGTGGGGGAGGGAGAGGATTCGTGTTAATAAGGGGGGATTTTTTTTTGGGGGGGGGGTAAAATTGTGCTGGGAGCATACATGGAATGAGTGGATTGGCGCTAAGCATGCAGATTAGCGCTCAATTAAATTAATTGGGGGGGGGGGCGCAATTTGGCATGTTCCCCCTGAGCTCTAGATGACCTTGTCCTGGCACTGACAATGACTGTTCTGTAAGTATAGCAAATTGAGTGAGCAGTGGAAACATACAACTGATACTTAGTAGTAAGCACTAACAATGTTGGGATTCTTATGATCATGATTAATTATAGCAATAAGAATGGCATTTTGCCCTGAGCAATCCTTGTGCACTAACCAACAAATGCCAACCACCAATGCAGTCGGAAAAATGCAATTAATGTGGTCTTTTAACCACTTAAGCCCCGGAAGATTTTGCCCCCTTCCTGACCAGGCCCTATTTTGCGATTCGGCACTGCGTGACTTTAACGGACAATTGCGCGGTCGTGCGACGTTGTACCTAAACTAATTTGACATCCTTTTTTTCCCACAAACAGAGCTTTCTTTTGGTGGTATTTGATCACCTGTGCGATTTTTTATCATGCGCTATAAACAAAAAAAGAGCGTCAATTTTGCAAAAATAACAATATTTTTCACATTTTTTTATATGAAATTCCCCAAAAAAAAATGTAATAATCAAATTTTTTTTTAACATTTTAGGCCAATTTGTTTTCTGCTACATATGTTTGGTAAAAAGAATCGCAAAAAGCATATTTTGATTGGTTTGCGCAAAAGTTATTGCATTTACTAACTAAGGGAAAGATTTTTGTCATTATTGTTGTTTTTTTTTTAACATGTAAGCGATCTGCGATTTTTTTTTGCGGGACTGCGACATTGCGGCAGACAGATCGGACCCTTGACTGACATTTTTGACACTTTTGTGGTTACCAGTGACATTACTACAGTAATCAGTGCTATACATATGCACTGTTACTGTAAAAAAATGACACTGGCGGGGAAGGGGTTAACTTTATTGGAGAAGGAGGGGTTAAGCGTGTCCCTAGGGGCAAGCTTCTAACTGTGAAGGGATGTGGTTGGCTGTGTAACAACAGAGATATACGATCCTGCATAGCAGGACCGTATGATCTCTGTTCTTACACAGGGGAGAATGACAGGCGGCTTTGTTTACATTAGCCGCCTGCCTTTCTCCCTTCACAGCAGACAATCGCGAGTGACCGGCGCGGGGGGGGTCCGTGTACGAGCGGGGGCGGGAGCGCGCCTCCGGCGGCGCGCGCTCGCTCGCCCCCTAGAGCCTCACAGGCTAGCGACGTAGTACTACGTTGCTTTGCCTGTGAGGGGCTGACTGCCACAGTAAATATACTGTGGGCGGTCGGCAAGTGGTTAAAAATGTTACTTGGGGGTTGTAACTGGTGAGCCTGACTAACTGTGGCAAAGGGCTGGCAGGCACAGAAATGCATGGAAAAGTAGCCATGGTGGCATTATGTAAAAAATAATTTGAAAACCACTCTAGTGTCAGTAGTACCTTTAAATATGTGTGAGTAACAGCAGCGACTAAACCATGTGATATACCACATTCAAAAATGCATTAAAGCAAAAAAAGCCACGCTCATTAAAAATAAAGTGATCAAACCTCAATAGACATTGATCAAACAACAATACAAATATCGTGATAAGGTATAAATAAAATAAAATGTAAAAAGTCCACATGAAAAGGTAGCAGTGTAGAAATTCTTCAAACTAATATAGGATATACTGCGGCAGGGCGGCTCGACTAGGCAAAATGACGTATATCTACGTGATTTTGTGCACGCGGTCTCAGCCGCCGGGGCGGCGCTCCCGCTGTATTTAGACACAGCGGGAGGCGGGCCACGGGAGGAGTGGCAGTGATTGCTGCCGGCCTCCCGCGATCATCCTAGAAACTGACAGAAGACCCACCTGCTTATGTAAACAAAGCAGCCAAGTCTTCTGTCACACAGGCAGGGAGAGATCAGGCATTTCATCTAAGCTCAAACCCCGATCTCCCTGTGCCTGTCACTTCTGTCAGAGAGTCAGTAAGCATTGTTAGACATACATAAACTCCTTTGATCACCCCCAGTGTTAACTCCTTTCCTGCCAGTGTAATTTATACAGTAACAGTGCATATTTTTTAGCACTGATCACTGTATCAATGTCACTGGTCCACAAAAAGTGTCAAAAATGTCAGTTAGGGTTCCAATCTGTCCGCGGCAATGTCGCAGTCCCGCTAAAAATCGCTGATCGCCGCCATTGCTAATAAAAACAAAAATAAATAAATAAAAAGTCCAAAAATCTATCCCTTAGTTTGTAAACGCTATAACTTTTGTGCAAACCAATTAAAATACGCTTTTTGGGATTTTTTTTTTCCAAAAATATCTAGCAGAATACATATTGGTCTAAACTGATAAAAACATTTTTTTATTGTGAATGTTTTAAAGCAGAAAGTAAAAAATATGATGTTTTTTTTCAAATTTTTTTTTTTATAGCACAAAATTTAAAAACCGCAGAGGTGATTAAATACCACAAAAAGAAAGCTCTATTTGTGGGAGAAAAGGACATCAATTGTATTTGGGTACGGCGTCGCACGACAGCACAATTTTTCCTTAAAGTAACGCAGTGTCGAATTGCAAAAAATGGCCTGGTCATTAAGGGGGTAAAACCTTCCGGAGCTGAAGTGGTTAAGGATTCCAACACCGAAATCTTTAGTAGCTTCTGTAGTGCCACCTACCACGTCAGTTAACAGGGGCGCTTACCAGATCCTGTTGATTCTCTATTGCTAGAGATGTCAAACGAGCTTTAGAAGTAACCGTCAGTGGGATAATGTAGATAAATATGCCCTCATAAGGTCCCAGATTACCACCCACTTCCAAGTCTCCAAGCCAGCTGTACCAATCGCTACGGGAACAGGGCATATAGGGAGAAAGACGCTCCAATAATGCTGACGTCGTTGCATCCACACTGATCCTGAAAGCGCGGCTGGACTGTTCCCTTCTTTTGCAGGCAAAGAGATTATTTTAACAAGTCGAATTACAACTAGGGATGATCGAACTTTTGAAAAGTTTGGTTCGGCCAGAACATCCGAACTACCCGAAAGTTCGGCCCGGATTTCAGAACCCCATTAAAATCAATGGACCCGAACTTCGGTAATCAAAAAACACAATTTTAAAGCCCTAAAACCCAATAAATGCCCCTAAAAAGTGCCTAGGGTTCTGGGTCATGCCCCAGGGACTATTAATCACACAAAAAAAGTTCTTGAAAATTGTCATTTTTGATAAAAAAGCCAATTATTGAAAAAAAAAAAAAAGAAGAGATTTTTTGATTTTGAAAAAAGTGTACCTGTGAAGTTTCAGCTCTGTAGCATGTCCAGAACCAGAAAAAAAAGATAATTTTTTGGGGGTTCTGGACATGCTACAGAGCTGAAACTTCACAGGTACACCTTTTAGACCCCCCAGACACAAAATCACACAAAAAAAGTTCTTAAAAATGGTCATTTTTGATAGATTTTTGATAGAGAGACAATTATTGAAAAAATAAAAAATAAATAAAAAAATTATACCTGTGAAGTTTCAGCTCTGTAGCATGTTCAGAACCATAAAAAAAAAGATTGTTTGTATTAGTGCAATTATAGATCTGGAATATGGCTTCTCGCTTTTCACATCTTGCCGGTTTAATAGCAGGCGTTTTTTTGGGCATTTTTTTGGGTTCTTTGGAGGCAGGCAAAACATCTGAACTTGTGTATACGGGTATATATACACACATACTTATATGTATATACACACATAGACATATATAGGTGTGATAGTAGCAGAAATATATGCTTGCGCTAATGAAATCATTTACACTAATATGGTTATGCTCCTAAAACACCTATATCTGTCTAAGTGTAAAATACATATAAGTATGTGTGTGTACACAAGTTCAGATGTTTTGCCTGCCTCCAAAAACCCCCATAAAATGCCTGCAACAACACACCTGGGCGTTTTTTTTTTGACGCTAGCGTTTTTTTGGGCATTTTTTTGGGTTCTTTGGAGGCAGGCAAAACATCTGAACTTTTGTATAGTGGTATATATACTACTGCTATTAAACCGGCAAGGTGTGAAAAGCGAGAAGCCAACATCCTGTGCTGAAAGTGTTCTAATACAAACAATATTTTTTTTTATGGTTCTGGACATGCTACAGAGCTGAAACTTCACAGGTACACTTTTTAGACCACCCAGATACTAAATCCAAAGGAATTTTTTAATTTTTCTTTTCAATAATTGGCACTCTATCAAAAATCTATCAAAAATGACAATTTTTAAGAACTTTTTTTGTGTGATTTTGTGTCTGGGGGGGGGGGGGGTCTAAAATGTGTACCTGTGAAGTTTCAGCTCTGTAGCATGTCCAGAACCCTAAAAAAAAGATCATATAAGTGTAAAAGAGGGGTCCCACCATCCCTGCTCTACTGAAAAATTATCTTTTTTTCTGGTTCTGGACATGCTACAGAGCTGAAACTTCACAGGTACACTTTTTAGACCCCCCAGACACTAAATCCAAAAAAAGTCATGCCTGCCTCCAAAAATGCCCGATAAATGCAAGAAAAAATGCTGTAGAGAAGCCATATTCCTGTTCTAATAAAAATTATAAGAAAATGCTAATTTTTGGGGGGTTCTGGACATGCTACAGAGCTGAAACTTCACAGGTACACTTTTTAGACCCCCCAGACACTAAATCCAAAGAAATTTTTTTTTTAATTTTTTTTTTCAATAATTGGCTCTCTATCAAAAATCTATCAAAAATGACAATTTTTAAGAACTTTCTTTTGTGTGATTTAGTGTCTGGGGGGTCTAAAAGGTGTACCTGTGAAGTTTCAGCTCTGTAGCATGTCCAGAACCATAAAAAAAAGATCATATAGGTGTAAAAGTAGGGTCCCACCATCCCTGCTCTACTGAAAAATTATCTTTTTTTCTGGTTCTTGACATGCTACAGAGCTGAAACTTCACAGGTACACTATACACAAGTTCAGATGTTTTGCCTGCCTCCAAAACCCCCCCAAAAAAATGCCTGCAACAACACACCTGGGCGTTGTTTTTTTTGACGCTAGCATTTTTTTGGGCATTTTTTTGGGTTCTTTGGAGGCAGGTAAAACATCTGAACTTGTGTATAGTGGTGTATATACACACATACTTAATTATTTCATTAGCGCAAGTAGTTTTTTCTGCTCCTTTCACACCTATATATGTGCAGGTGTATATATACAGACATGGGTGTGTATATATTCACCCTATACACATGTTCAGATGTCATGTCTGACTCCAAACATGTGCTCAAAAAAGCACTAGCAACGCCTGCAGCCAAAAATGCTGGCGGCGGCGAAGCCATATCCCTGCAGCGAAAGTCACCTAAGAGAAAATAGCTTTTCTCTATTGTGGTCACCCTGCTATGGAAGGGTTTGGTCACCCTGCCATAGCAGTCACTGTCAGTTCACCCTACACTACATTACGGTCACCCTGACACTTCATACTTTCCCTACAGAAACAAAATTTTTGAAGCTAACTAAAGTGTAAAGGAGCACTCTAACTACACTAGATATCCCTTTCCTGACACTAATAAATGCTAAATGACACTTTTAAAGTAAAATTAGCAGAACTGCTTCCACTCTCTTCCATGTCCAGTATAACAATGCTAGGAATTTGGCGGGGGCTATCTTATATACTGGGGGGCGTATTCACTAATGATTGGACTATGGACCGCCTAGTCACTCCAATCACATTCCTAGCATTCTTCTGCCCCCTCAATTGGCTTTTGCTAATGGTTCTGATCCAATCATAGGCTTTTAAAGCCCATTTCCTGAACCATTGCATTTTGGTCGGTTCTGGTTGCCGAATTCCGAACTTTTTGGGCAAAAAGTTCTAAATTCGGCCGAACCTCGAACACCCAATGTTCGGGCCGAACCGATGGTCGACCCGAACCGTTCGATCATCCCTAATTACAACATCCAGAATGTAAGTGTAATTTTAAACTATTTTAATAAAGAGATTAAGCAATTTTACACTATTGGAGCTTTTCTCTCTCCCTATATACCCTATTCCATGGCAATTGATACAGCTGGCCTGGAGACAGGTGAGGGTAGTCTTGGACCTTAGGAGGACATATTTTTTTACATTATCCCACTGAGGGTTGCTACTAAAGCTCATTTGACCTCTCCAGCAAAAGAGGGTCAACAGGCATGGTGGCATGCCATAGCCATAGGTCTCCTGGAACTGAAAATGCGTCAAACTTTTGCAAATATTCTCATGCATCAAATTGGAGTGATTTGGTCCCTAGTTGGTACAGATAAATTCATCTGTCATTACTGACCACAAATTGTGAAACTTGTCTTATCTTTAGGGGGGATCACTGCAGGTATGCCTGTCCTCATTGCTGACTGCAGCAAGCTTAAAATATAAGGCGAAAAAAACGTATTCTGCATTTAAACCTGCTGACATGGCACAAGGACCCCTCCATGGGGTGAACACATTTTGACCATGCAGGCTTTAGCAATTCTTCATTTTCACTTATGTGTAAGATGCCTGTTTCTTATATAAATGGAAATGGCAAACGGCAAAAGACAGGTGAGCTGTGGTTACAGCATGAATACAACTCATCTTATTTGTTCACGTACAGTAATAAATGAATATAAAAAAGGGCCATATAGTTACAGTCATCCTTTATAAAGTATCACAGCGGCTTGTACATTTGTGAGACAAGGAGCAAAATAATCAATTTTTGTAAATACTATTCTATGTGTACCTTACTCCTTTATGCTTGTACATAAAGTTCCCTACATACTGCTAAATATCTTTTTGTCCTTTACTCAAAAACATATTCAAATACCTAATTAGATTTGTCAATTTAAAATTTACCAAGCAACCCTGTTTTTGAAAACAGACTATTTTTTTAACCACTTCCCACCCAAAGACGTACCTGCATGTCCTTGGGTTTCAGTGGTTATACTGGGATAATGCCTGCACACACAGGCACCATCCCAGTACCATTATTTTCAGCCGGCGATTCTGTAGAAGGCAGAAGGGATCTGAGTGGCTAATTAGCCACCTGATCACTTCTGCAGGTGGCGGAAGAGGGTCCTACCCCCCTCCTGCCACTGCTGCCTCTCTTGGGCTCTCCAGTTCCATCGCGGAGCCCGAGAGCGATGCGGCCGGCGGCGATGGCTGCCTAGGACCAAGAGAGGAACTGAGGTTGTTCTCCTCTCTCTGTAACCCTGAAAACCAGGATCGATGAGTACCGGTATTTGTCACTTCTGGTTCTGCCTCTTTGTTTACCTGGCCACCATCGGCCAGAGAAGCAGCCGATCGGATCGATCTCAGTCGGATCCGCTGCATGGGGAGCCATAGGAGAGATTTGGAGTCTAATAGACCCCAAATCTCTCCATAAAGAGGACCTGTCATGACCCATGCTATCACAAGAGATGTTGTTCATCCCTTGTGATAGCACTAAAGTTCGTACAAAAAAAGTAAAAAAAAATTGTTTTTTTGTATAAAAAAAAAATGTAAAGCGCCACTATCTCACCATGCTTATGTACAAATGCGAACACATATGTTACTCTAGCACACAGATGTAAACGGTAATCGCACCACACATGTGAGGTATTGTCGCGAACGTCAGAGTGAGAGCAATTATTTTAGCACCAGATCTCTTGTGCCTCTCTAAACTGGTAACTTGTAAAAAAAGCATTGTTTAAAGCATCACCTTTGAAGAATTTTAGGCACCGTAGTTTTCCAGCATTCCACGGGCAGACACAATTTTAAAGCATAACATGTTAGGTATCTATTAACTTGACGTAACACCATCTTTCACATTATACAAAAAAATTGGGCTAACTTTACTGTTTTTTTTTTTATTTTTTGTTCATGAATGTGTTTTTTTTTTCCAAAACAATTGTGTTTGAAAAACCGCTGTGCAAATACCGTGCAACATAAAAAAAATTTCAACACACACCATTTTATTCTATCTCTGCTAAAAAAATATATAATGTTTGGGGGTTCTAAGTAATTTTCTAGCAAAAAAAAAAAGTAGATTTTTACATGTAGGAGCAAAGTCAGAATAGGCTTGGGAAGGAAGTGGTTAAAGATAGATTTAACCACTTAAGCCCCGGAAGAGTTTACCCCCTTCCTGACCAGGGTTTTTTTTTTGCGATTTTTTACTGCGTGACTTTAACGGACAATTGCGCTGTCGTGCGACGCTGTACCTAAACTAATTTGACGTCCTTTTTTTCCCACAAACAGAGCTTTTTTTTTGTGGTATTTGATCACCTGTGCGTTTTTTTGATCATGCGCTATAAACAAAAAAAGAGCGTAAATTTTGCAAAAATAACAATATTTTTCACATTTTTTTATATGAAATTCCCAAAAAAAAAATGTAAAAATCTAAATTTTTTAACATTTTCGTACAATTTGTTTTATGCTACATATGTTTGGTAAAAAAAAATCGCAAAAAGCGTATTTTGATTGGTTTGCCCAAAAGTTATCGTGTTTACTAACAAAGGGAAAGATTTTTGTCATTTATGGTGTTTTTTTTAACGAGTAATGGCGGCGATCTGCGTTTTTTTTTGCGGGACTGCGACATTGCGGCGGACAGATCGGACCCTTGACTGACATTTTTGACACTTTTGGGGTTACCAGTGACATTACTACAGTAATCAGTGCTATACATATGCACTGTTACTGTAAAAATGACACTGGCAGGGAAGGGGTTAACTGTATTGGAGAGGGAGGGATTAAGTGTGCCCTATTGTAAAAACAGAGATTTGAATCTCCAACAGAGTCTGATCTCCATTTTTACACAGGGGAGAATGACAGGCGGCTTGTTTACATTAGCCGCCTGCCTTTCTCCCTTTCTACCGATGATCGCCGAGTGACCGGCGGACGTCGGGTCCGCCGGTCACTCACAATGACTCCTCAGTGAACGAGCCGCGGCGGGCGCACGCCTCAGCGCTCGCCCGCTATTGGCTCACAAACCGGTGACAGGCTAGTGACGTACCAGTACGTCACTCTGCCTGGCCGGGGCTGACCGCCGCAGTATATTTACTTGCGGCGGTCGGCAAGTGGTTAAAGGGTATCTCCACTTTCTAGGGGGAAAAAAACAAGCAAATGAAGAAAAAAATACTATAGCGTATACAATTGTGACACAAATCATATTGTAATTAAATGTTATTAAAAATAACCTTTCCTTTTCAATCTGCAGCTGTTGTAATTTTCTGGAAATGCAATGCAATATGACTACCTGGAGCTGTTCTGTACACAGAATGTATACTGACCACACCCCAGAGACATCATTTCCTGCTTGTGTGATTGGCTCACCAATTTTCCCAGAAGTCTGCACTAAGGTACAAGTCAGATTTCTGGCATCCCCCTGCAACAAAAATGTAATTATTGGTGAGATACTTTCAATAGGAACACATCTAAAGGGATGCAGGCCCAGCACCTTTTCCTCATTAGTGCCCTGCAGCTGCCACAGCTGGTTGATAATTATGAAACCACTCCATTAGACCCACTCTGCACAGATGAACAAACATGGATTTCTTCAGAATAACAAAAGGTTGGAATCTGTCACAAAGTTTGCTAAAAATCTGTGTAATATAAATAGATCACCCAGAGGGGAAAGTTATTTTCTCAACAAAAGTGGAGTTACGCTTTAAAGCAGAACTCATTTTGGATAGAGTAGGGAGGATTATAACCCCTGTAAGATTTTTTTGCCATTTGTGTCCCATTGCAGAGATTTCCCTTTACTTCCCGTCCCACAGCAAAACAGGAAGTGAGAGGAAATCCCTGCAAATGAAGGGAATTCCTTGGGGACCCCCAGGTCACCAGAACTAGTGTTCCCATTGGATGTTTTACTTTTCTGGGGACAACCCAAAATTTGGGTTTTTCTTTTTCGCTCAATTTCAATGGTAATGGTAAATAGGACAAATAGAGAGGGGGAATCTCCATAACAGGGGCACAAACGGTAATAAAAATTGTCAGGTGAACTGATCCTGCTCCACTCTATACAAAACAAAAAAATAAAAAAGGTTTGCCTTTAGTTATACTTTAAAATAAATAAATAGCTTACAGGTTAACCACGGGGTATATGTACGTGTAGTCACTTGTGCACATAAGTCATCTTAAATTTCAAAGCCGTCTCTCTGACAGTTTTGATAATGTGTAAGCACAGCATAGACATTAAGAAGTGGCTGTCTTACAAGAAATATGGTGAATGCTCCAAAAAACCAAAGATAAACAGCAGTAAGTAGCGGCTAAATAGATCACCTTATGAAACCAGGGGGAGAAACCTTGGCCTATTCAGCAATATTAGGTACCCCAGTGTACGCCAGCAAACATGGCTACCTGTAATGAATGTCAAAAAGAAAAAAGGGTAGAAAAGAAAAGAGAGGGAAAAGTAAGGAAATAAGAGTAGAGAGAGAACGGGAGTGCCCATGTCTTTGAGTACTGCATCGGTTTTCAATTCCTCCTTGTCAGGCTGTTTCATATGTTCTATGACATTTCCCAGCACTATGCTCTCCAGCTATATCCCAAGCCTGCTTCAACTACTAAAATATTCCTACTGCCTGTATTGGAGTCAAATAGTAACCATTCACTGGCAGTACCTTACCAACCAATCACCAGCTTTTGTTTTTTTTCATTACACCATGATAAAAATGTTTAAGAACTAAATATAATTTTGTTGTACATATAGACAGTGGGCTTGTATGATCCAGATGACCAGCCAGTGTATTTGTATGATCCAAAGGGCAGATTTATATCACAGCTAATGTGACATTCATCACACATTCATTGAGCAACACACCTACTTTTATCAGTATGTGAATAAACTCCTGGCTGACCTCTGGAATAGATGCAGATACTACTCGAACAAGGATATGTGTGAAGCACATCTGCTCAACCACAACATGATTAGCGCTTCACTACTTCACTGCAGATAGCTCAACTTGCTTTCCCAGCCTATGATGTGTTTGGGGGAAATGGTGTCAAAGTATGGATTTATGCTTTTTGTTTGGCAGAGAGATGGAACACACACCATAGGTAGGAAAACTGATCTAATTAATATATTCTATAAAGGCACAGGTCACATCCAAGGTAACATTGGCCAAAAAAAGTGATTTTTTGTTTTAGAAAAACCCTTGAAATATCCAGGACCCATTGCTCAAAAGAGAACGTTATGTTATTTTTTGCCAAATCCTGTGGACAAAAATGTTATCACAACAAAACAGGTAAGCGCCGGTTCACATACACGCGACGCTACTTCCCGGGGCGACCTCCGAGATCGTGGTGCGAGCAGCGCGCCGCAAACTCGGAGCGGCCGCCACGGACTTCATAACATTGAAGTCTATGGCGGTCGCCTCTTGGTCGCCCCAAAGAAGCTCCGGACCCTTTTTCTAGGTCGGAGCGACTTGTGTCGCTCCTATTAGAACGGGTCCGCAGCTTCCCTATGGGAGGCGACCTGCGGCGACCTGTGAGGCGACCAGGTCGCCTCACAGGTCGCCCTAGTGTGAACCGGGGCTAAAGGTAAATGGTAACAGAGTTAAATGAACTGTCTTGCAACTCAAATTTATAAGAAAGGTGGATTTTTTATTTATGCACTTTAAGTACAATTTCCTTTGAATTTAGCAGAAGAAAAAAAAAAAAAAAAAATATATATATATATATATATATATATATATACAAACACACACACACACACGAACTCTAATGGCATCTCAGTCTTAGTCTGTAGGGTTCAATATTGAGT
The DNA here is from genome assembly GCF_965119305.1 of Pelophylax lessonae. Taxonomy (NCBI): domain Eukaryota; kingdom Metazoa; phylum Chordata; class Amphibia; order Anura; family Ranidae; genus Pelophylax; species Pelophylax lessonae. The sequence continues at coordinate 302,539,356 of NC_138768.1, forward strand.
TAGCCCATCCTTTGCAGCTATAATAGCTTAATTTTTTCTGGGAAAGCTATCCACAAGGTTTAGTAGTGTGTCTATGGAAATGTTTGACCATTCTTCCTGAAGTGCATTTGTGAGGTCAGGCACTTATGTCGGACGAGAAGGCCAGGCTCACAGTCTCCATTCTAAATCATCCCAAAGGTCTTCTGTTGGGTTGAGGTAAGGACTGCTCGTGCACTGGTCGAAATCATTTTATGGATGGGGAATTATGGTGTGGGGTTGTTTTTCAGGGGTTTGGCTTGGCCCCTTAGTTCCAGTGAAGGGAAATCCTAAGGTTTCAGCATACCAAGACATTTTGGACAATTTAATGCTCCCAACTTTGTGTGAACAGTTTAGGGATGGCCCCTTCCTGTTCCAACATGACTGCGCACCAGTGCACAAAGCAAGGTCCATAAAGATATGGATGAGTGCGTTTGGGGTTGAGGAACTTGACTGGCCTGCACAGAGTCCTGACCTCAACCCAATAGAACACCTTTGGGATGAATTAGAGCACAGACTGCGAGCCAGGCCTTCTCTCAAACATCAGTGTCTGACCTAACAAATGTGGTTCTGGAAGAATGGTCAAACATTCCCATAGACACACTCCTAAACCTTGTGGACAGCCTTCCCATAAGAGTTGAAGCTGTTATAGCGGCAAAGGGTGGGCCAACTCAATATTGAACCCTACGGACTAAGACTGCAATGCCATTAAAGTTCATGTGCATGTGAAGGCAGGTGTTCCAATATTTTTGACAATATAGTGTATATACATTTTAACTTGGTGAATGCCTGTTTGCGCACTGAATTAAATGAATGCAGCTTGGCAACTTGCAGCAAACTGATTTGCGCATTGGTCAGCCATTGCTGAGATATGTGTCAGCATTCTGAAACCAGCTGAAAACCTAAAAGTGTCCTTTAACCATGCCGGAATGTTTTGCCAAAATGACAAAACTATGTTATTAAACCCAAATAGACAATTGTTCTTGCTCTTTATGTGTTTGCCTCCCAAGTTACATTTGTTTAAGGACACTTGAACAGAAAAATGTTGTCCAGAATTCTCAAAGTTAAATCTAGAGTCTTGGAAGTATATTATTGTAAGCTGCTACTGCCTCCTCATATTGTGGCCCTAGTGTATTGTTCACATACTAATTAAAATTGACTGCCGGCAGTAAGTGACGTGGCCTTTAAACCAGATTTATCTGTGCTTGAATGAATACTACAGAGTGCTTTCAGTATACATAAGCATAATCAAATGCAATGAGGAGTTTTTTTTCATCCAGAATGCTAGTTCTCATTGCTGAGAGCACAGTGCTGTTAATTCCATATAAAGCTTTCGACACCAAGGACATGTGTAACTCCTGGAAATCACCTATATTGGTTGGGGCCCCACTGGAAGAATTCCCTGCATCTTCTTATTTGGAGAAAATCATAAAATGTTTGACTTTCTATTGTGGTAATAATGGTAGACAGGACAAATGGAAAGGGTGAACTACATTTTGGCTGAAGATACTCTCTAAACTATATCCTAAAAAAATGCATCATTGAGCTTTTACCTCTAAACATCACATAAACAAACCTTTAAAGGGAGTCATTGATATCTAACCTTTATCACTTAACATTCTCAATAAAAGTAACTGATTTATTTTCTATCAGTGTGTTTTATTAAATAACCATAGACATGAGATTTTTGATTTAGATATTTGTGGTGATTTCTGTTAAGACAGAAAAGCAGCAAGCTGTCTTATGTTTTACATTACCCAGTTGTTCCCCAGAGATAAGAGAACTGTGGTATTGTGACAGGTCTTTGCTGTATATATAATCAAGCGTGCTTCTAGTATACACATATTTACAGTAACATCAGGGGATATTGTCATCAGAAGATATTTTGGTGCCTATATAATTTCCCATTGTCTGTCCACAGTTATTTTTAATTAGGTAACATTTTATTGAGATTTGTCATGTTTACAGAAAAAAAAAACTTATTTCCTCTTATCCCTTACCTTTAACCATCCCTAAACAAGTATAGCCAAAAATACATAGAAATACAGTATGTTCGTAGGAAAACGAAGAACATCAACATAAAAGCATATTGGACCCTTCATCTGTGGTCATTAACTTAGTGAAAACTAAGAATTACAGAGAGGTTATATAATGTACATACCTTGCAGCGACAATAGGCCATGGAGGAAGACGGATTGGAATCAATCTGTCACATACCTGGTAGAGACTGAGGTGGCTTCTCTTGCACCTCTTGCCAACACTCTTGGTAGTGATGACAGGAGGTGTGAGGGCACAGAGTGGCATGGGTGCCTGTGTAACAAGCAGCGCCATCTGAGGTTTGCAGGAAGAAGATGACCGTGGATCACCAGGCAGAGACCAGGAACTGGAACACAGTACAGCTTCATCAGCAGGCAGGAGCGTAGCCAGGACAAAAGCCAAAAAGCCATCAACAGCTGGGCAGCGAAGGTACATGAACATAAGACGGAAGCAAAGTCAGGATACAGGTCAGAGTCAGTACAACATCGGGCAGTGAGGCACAGAAGCACAAGACGGAAGCAGAGTCAGAGTAAAAGCTGAGGTCCCAATAGGCAGGCAGGAATCCAAAGATTGGTCAAGGGCAACCTGGGTCAAGCACAGGTAGGCAGATATAGCAGATCAAGGCGCAGGTAAAACAGGAACTAGCTGAAGATCACTCAGCAATATTTTCTTGCCATAGTCCAGCTTAAATAGGCCGTTTGGCGCCAGTGTGCACGTGCTCACATGCACGCGCATATGCACATTTCTTCTTGTGCACGCTAATGCCCGTTCTGTATTAAGCCTTTGCTCATAATTATAAGCATGAACATGTATTGGTCTTATGGTTCCAACTGAGCTTCTCTTACATAAACTTAACTCACTAGTCAAAAGGTCCTGTTCGACGTCCGCATTTGCAAAAAGGAGTCAGGACTTGACCATATCATTTATATTTTAGGACAATTCAGGAGGGTTAAAGAGAAATAAATGTTTGCACTTAAGGGGTGATTCCCTTTTTAGGGAAGCAGTCTGTCTGTAATTATCCATGGATGAAACCAGAATATACAGCATGTCAGGCAAATTTGTAAGAGTAAATGGAAGAAAAAAACAATATGGTTCACTAAAGAGGGAAGTAGGATAGTAAAGGAGAAAAAATCTACTTATAGGAGATTCAAGGAAACAGAAAGTATAGCTGATAGAGAAGTGAATAAAAATAGACAAAAGGAGGCCAAACAAATTATCGGAGCTGTCAAAGCACAGTAAGAGGAGAAAATGGCTAAATCTATTAAGAAAGGAAACAAAACCTATTTTAGGTGCATATGTGATTGAAGGAAATAAATACAGTGGGATCACTAAAATGAAAACTGAGCACAACACTTATACTGAGGGAGACCCGGATGTAGTAAACAATTTAAACATTTACTTCTGTTCAGTCTTCTTAGAAAAATATAGCATTAACAATAACAACTTGGGGAATTATATTGGTTCTAGTAATGACAGTTAATTTTCAGGATTTCTAGAGACAGAGGTAGCAGAGGAACTGGCTCACTTAAAGCTTAATAAAACAGTAGACTTTAATGGTATTCATCCCAGAGTTTTAAGGGAACTTCGAGGAAAAGTTGTTTGACCATTAAGGAATATTTATTCAATCTCTTCTAACAGGAGAAGTTCCCCATGACTGGTGGACAGCTATTATTGTAGCTGTCAACAAGAAGGGTAGCAAGGTAGAAGTTGGCACTTACAGGCCAGTGATTTAACATCAGTTGTAGTCACGTTAATGGAATCACTCCTAAAAAGAAGGATCGCTGACCACTTAAAACACACAGCTTGTTGGACCCAAAGCAGATGGTGTTACTGAGGGCAGATCATGACAGACTAATCTGGTTTCATTTTTTGATTATGCCACTAACATGTTGTACCATTCTGGTGCTGTGGACACAGCCTGTCTTGATTTCAGCAAAGCATTTGATTATTATGCTATGATTATTGACATCATGATTTCGTGTATTCAATATATTGGAATTTACGCAGGTTTTACTTTCTTTTTTGAAATCAGATAATTTTTATTGAAAAACTTTTAATTACAAACAACAGAAAAAATAGAAACAACCAACACAACAAAGTAAAACAAAACAATAAAAGTGTACATAAGTACATTTCAATTGAGGGGGTACAGCCATAAATGCATATAAGGAATACAGCATGGTTAACTGCCACTGGGAAGCCGTGTTACCCACTGGGGTCAAGGAGATTATCCCAGTCCTTAAAACTGTACCTAAAAAGTGCCATGTATATGCAGTGGATTGGTCTAAGCACATGACACTATACCATAAAAGAAAAAAATAAAAATAAAAATAAACATCACACACACACATCCGGTCTGATGGTGAACTGTCCATCGGTTCCTCCCCACCGAAAATGGAAGCCCAACAGGGCGGAAAAATTAAGTTAACCTTCTCGTCCTGAGTCCCCCTTCAGCTACCCAGGTATCATCTAATTGCAACCAGACACTACAGTACCATATTAGGGGGAGTAGTTCACCCCCCCATGATCCTATTCGAGACCAAGTGGAGAGGGGCCAAACCTGGTACATCCAGCCATGGTCCCCAGATACACTCAAATTTCATAGTGCTCCCTCTATGCTTATAAGTGAGAATTTCTCTGGCCAAGAGTGATTTAACTTCCTCTATCCACTCCTTGTGAGTGGGTGCAGATGGGGAGATCCATTTCCTCGCTATTCATTTCCTGGCAAGGAATAAAGTCAGAAGAACTGCTACAAATACCCCTGGAGTATATAATTCTTCGTCCAACCAACCTAGAATACAGAGTTTTGGGTCCATAGGAAGCTGCAGCTTCCATATAGAGTTTATGGAATTCAACACCGCAGTCCAGTAGCGGTGCAGCTTTGGACACTTCCAAAGCATGTGCAAAAGAGTGCCCGTGTGTATCTTGCATCGGGGGCAGAGTGGGGCGTCCCTTCTCTGCCAGCTATGCAGGCGTTGAGGAGTCCAATATGTGCGGTGTAAAATAAACAATTGTGTACGTTTCTGGGAAGAGGACAGGGACACCTTAAGCACATTGTCAAGAATACCTGTCCATTCTTCTGTGGTAATAGTCCCTAAATCATCAGCCCAGGCACTCCGGCATTTAAATGACATAGCTCTCGAAACCTGATCCATAAAAGAGGAATACAAGGAGGAGATTTGTCCCTTTTTTACCGTCAACCTCACAAGGCTAATCAAAATCACCAGGTTACATAGACCCCATGTGGACCCCCTGGACTGCGATGCAAGGGCATATCGCAGCTGTAGATATTGGAAAAATAAGGAGTTAGGCAGGCCAAATTCAACTCCAAGTGTTTGGAATTCCTTGAGAATACCGCCCCTGTATAATTGTGAAATAAATTTGACTCCATATCTATCCCAGCTCAAAGAGCCCCGTAGTTTGTCCAATCTGGTAGTTAGCGTTGTGCAAAATACGAGAGTACCTTGAAAAACCTTCATAAGCAAAGTGTTGCTTGGCCCTGGGCCAAATTTTATCATTAGCAGTAGTGTGGGATATTGAGGAGATATTCCCAGAGCTCCAGCCTCTAGTGACTCCACCAGTGCCCCTTCCGCCAGATGTGCCATAAGGATCTGTCGGACAGGGTCACAGGCAGTATTCTGCAGCCAGCCCGTAAGATGTTGTAGCTGGGCCGCCAGAAAATAATAGAACGGGTTGGGAACAGCTAAACCACCACTATCCTTTGCTTCCTGTAACGTCTCCTGGCGAATCCGAGGAGACTGTTTCTTCCAAATAAGTGCACGGTACACAGTGTTGGATTTTTTGAAAACATGAATCGGAATCCAGATAGGTGCATTATGTAGGACGTACAGTAGTTGCGGATTCCAGATCATCTTGATCAGATTGCATCTGCCCACAACCGACAGAGGCAATTTGACCCAGCAGGCCAATTATTCTTTGAACCTATGTAATAGCGGGGTAACATTAAGATTAACATATCGCCCCAGATCCGGGTGCACAATAACTCCCAGATACCGAAACTCCTCCACCACCAGGACCTGTGACGCCTGGGGCGGTAATGCAGCCCCCAGAGGGTCCAGCAGTAGTAGGACAGACTTGTCCCAGTTGATCTGGAAGCCAAACCTGTGTATCAGGGTCATTAATTCCACCAGGTAACCAGAGGTATCACCTAGGAATAGTAGTGCATCATCAGCATACAGTGCAAGTTTTTCCTCCCCCTCTCCCCGCCGGAACCCATGGATTGCAGGGTGAGCTCTGCAGGTTTTACTTTCTAACTGCCTATCACAGTTTTAGAGGCCCTAAAATGGCAAGACGACACAAAACCACCCCAAATTACCCTTTTCGGAAAGTAGACACCCCAAGTTATTTGCTGAGAGGCATGTTGAGTTCAGAAAAGATTTTATTTTTTGCCACAAATATCTGGAAAATTACAACATTTTGATTTTGTTAACACAAAGTTGTCCCTTAAATGATATATTGCTCACACATGCCATGGGTATAATTGCAGCCCAAAATACATTTGCTACTTCTCCTGAGTATGGGAATACCATATGTGATAGACTTTTTGCCAGCCTAGCCATGTACATGCCGCCAAAATCTAATGACTATCTTCAGGCTTTCAAAGGGTATATTTCCTAATGTCATTTCCTCACTACCTATCACAGTTTCAGAGGCCCAGAGATGCCAGGACAGTGCAAATAACCCCCCTCCCCCAAATGACTCCTTTTTGGAAAATAGACACCCCAAGGAATTTGATAAGAGGTATAATGAGTAATTTTGCAGATCTCATTTTTTGTCACAAGGTTTTCCAAAAACTTGTGGCAACAAATGAGAGTGTAAAATACTCACCATGCCTCTTAGCACATACCTTCAAGCAGTGGCGTAGTGTGGGTTGTCAGCACCCGGGGCAAGGCAAGTAATTTGTGCCCCCTAACCCGTGGGATTTTAGCACTTGAGTTTCTTCCACTAGATTAGTTAAAGAAACCCTTACCCCCTAAGCTTTAGAGAAGGGTCCCCATAGATCACCTTTTAGAGCAGGGTCCCCATAGATCCCCCTTTAGAGAATGGTCCCCATATAATCTATGGGGACATTTCTCTAAAGTGGGGAATCTATGGGGACCCTTCTCTAAAGGGGGGTCTATGGGGACCCTGGCCTGCTCTAAAGGGGATCTATGGGGACCCTGGCCTGCTCTAAAGGGGATCTATGGGGATCCTGCTCTAAAGGGGGGAATCTATGGCATAGATCCCCATTAGAGTAGGGTCCCTATAGATCCCCCTTTAGAGCAGGCCAGGGCAGGTCCCCCATAGATCCTCCTTTACAGCAGGCCAGGGTGAGGTGAGGTCCCCCATATATATCCCCCCCTTACAGAAGGCCAGGGTGAGATCCCCCATATAGATCCCCCCTCACAGCAGGCCAGGGTGAGGTCCCCCATATAGATCCCTCCTTACAGCAGGCCAGGGTGAGGTCCCATCCCCCATATAGATCACCCCCTTTACAGTAGGCCAGGGTGAGGGGGATCTATATGGGGGACCCCGGACCTCACCTCACCCTGGCCTGCTGTAAGGGGGGATCTATATGGGGGACCTCACCCTGGCCTGCTGTAAGGGGGGATCTATATGGGGGACCTCGGACCTCACCTCACCCTGGCCTGCTGTAAGGGGGGATCTATATGGGGGACGGGACCTCACCTCAACCTGGCCTGCTGTAAGGGGGGAGATCTATATGGGTGATGGGACCTCACCTCACCCTGGCCTGCTGTAAGGGGGGATCTATATGGGGGAACTCTACCTCACCCTGGCCTGCTGTAAGGGGGGATCTATATGGGGGACCAGCCTATCATGACAGAGTGAGTGACATGACACTGCGGAGCGGATGCGCCCCCCCCCAGATGTTGCGCCCGGTGCGGCCGCCCCCCCCTGCATCCCCCACGCTACGCCACTGCCTTCAAGTGTCTACTTTCCAAAATAGAGTCTTTGGGGGGGAGGGGGGTTGTATACTATCCTGGAATTTAAAGATTTCTAAAACTGTGATAGATATTCACGATCGCGAGTGGCCAGTGGACATCGGGTCCGCCAGTCACACGCGTGGGATAACAGTGAACAAGCGGGGGCGGGAGCGCGCCTCCGGCGGCGCTCACTCGCCCCCTATTGGCTCGCAGGTGAGTGACGTACCCATACATCACTTTGCCTGCACAGGGTTGACTGCCGCATTATATGTACTTGCGGCGGTCGGCAAGTGGTTAACACACATCAAAGTGCCTACTGCTTCAGCATGCTTTATTGATGTGTTTTTGATGCTTCTGTGATGCTTCAGTGATGCTTCGATGAAGCTTTAATGAAGCTTGGCAAATGCCCTGCATGTGTTAATTTTGAATTTATTATAACGAGATCCAGTAGAAAACCAGTACATTAGTACCCCTACTCAGCAGATCCCCAGTTCTGTAGTACTGCTGTTCAGCAGATCACAATCTCATTGGTACCCTCATTCAGCAGTCCTGCAGCCTATTAGTACACTTGTTCAGCAGATCCTCTGCTTAGTAGTACCCCCAGGTCTGTTGATGACCCATACAGTAGTATCCCCAACTTTTCTAATCCCCCACTCAGTAGTAACCCCCAGCTCTGCTGATCCTCCTCTCAGTAGTAACCCCCAGCTCTGCTGATCGCCCCCTCAGTAGTATCCCCCAGCTCTGCTGATCCCTCACTCAGTAGTAACCCCCAGCTCTGCTGATCGCCCGCTCAGTAGTAACCCCCCAGCTCTGCTGATCCCTCACTCAGTAGTAGCAAAATAGGGCCTGGTCAGGAAGGGGGTAAAATCTTCCGGGGCTTAAGTGGTTAAAGTCGAAAGTGTATATGAGCCGCTAGGTAGTGCAGTGGATATGCAGTTGCCTAAAGGATAGATATTAGAGCATGGTTGTAAATGGGTTTCATCCACAACAGAGACCGAGTCATTAGTGGTGTACAACAAGGCTCTGTACTAGTGCCTGTTCTTTTTAATCTGTTTGTAGGTGATACAGCTATGGGTCGAGTGGGTAAGGTATGGCTTTTTGCTAAAGACACAAAGGTGTGTAATAGGATTGATAATCCCAGAATATTCTGTAACATGGAACATGATTTGGAATTGCTGGACAATTGTGCCCAAGAGCAGCATCGCTGCTTTCTCTCTTAGGGGCAGGACTGAACCATGCTGTGTGTGTGTCTATAAACACACGGAGCCTGGCTTGGGATTGAGCCTTCACGTCTGTCAGACACTGAAGAGGAGCAGCCAAGAGCGTGAGCGAAAGACTCCAGAGGAGGAGATTCAGGGATGCTCTGTGCAATATTATTGCACAGAGCAGGTAACTTTAACTTGTTTGTTATTTTAATTTAAAAAAAAAGCCTTTAGTAACCTTCTTCAAAGCTTTCTTCAAAAAGGTAAGTTGTTCTTCCTTGTTGTTTCTCCTTAGACTGTGATCCACATTGTTATACCTGATGCTTTGGGAACACAAGGTGAGGCAAAGATCCCTGTTTGCTACCAAGCCAATTCACACCACCATACTGTGGTGGTGAAAGCAGAAAAAACAAGGCCACCTTCAGGTGAACACAGAGCCATATTCATTACGTATTGGTTATAGGCCACCTTCAGGTGAATGGACGACACTGGCAACCAATAAGACAGGAAGTCCCCTTATATAACCCCTCCTATACAGGAAGTACCCCCGTTTTTTTGCCAGTGTCTTCAATGTGAGGGTTACGGTGGGGAAGCTCTCCACCTTTTATGTTTTTTCTAAAGAAGAAGAAAGAAGATTATGCTACATACCCCAATCAAAGATCGCTGAATCTAAAGGGTTAGCAATCAGATCCATCCAAAAGAGTCAATGCCTAAAAAGATGGTACCTGAGCCTCGGGAAACAGATACAAGGTTTTCCCTATAGCGTTGTCCTTTTTTCAGGCACTGGACCCTGGGATCCAGACCCTTGGTAAAACCAATGCCAAAGGCGCTCCGGCAGGGTTCTCTACAGGTCCAAGGGAGTTGCCACTCAAAACAAGGGGACCCAGTCCTTCAAGGTCGGCAAGTGACCATGATGGTTGAAGATTGGATTCTTGTTACAAAACAGAATCCTGCGACGGGACTGGTCCATTTTAAAATATTTGTAAAAATATTTTTATGTAGTTCCCTTTAAGATAACAGATACAGAGTGCCATGTTAGTCTCTACAAGAGACAATAGGTGTATTAGCTATGTCAAAGGACACCTGGTTTGTTTAAACATTTTTGTTCTCCCTGTGCAAAGCAGTAGGTGTATCAGCTATGTTAAAGCACACCTTGTTTGTTTAAACACAATGTTTTCACCCTGGACTGATTACCTGTAAGGTATCACCTGTGACATAGCGCGTTTGGTTGTCTGTGCCGCTCTCACCCTATGTTGTTTAGCATGTCATTGTTCACCTTGGCGCGAAAGCGCCCGCGTATCCATCTCCTCGGAAGCTTCAGATCAAGCAGCCTCTTCAGTGGCGTGTCTGTGGCGAAGGATCGTCCGCGCGCGAATATTCGCCATTTAAAAACAAGCACACACTTGGAGCAGGGGGAGCATGTCTTGATGCGGTTGGTGTGCATGTGGACACATGCGCAGTACAACCACAAACTGCGCATTTTTAAAGGAGATACTTCCTACATGTATGCTTCTGTCAGAGAGTTGGAGGGACACAGAGCAGCAGCAGCTGGGTTGCGTGAGTCATTGTGGGTGCATGTTTACAGGCACAGTCAGGCTCTGTATCTTTGGGATAATCAGTGCTTTGTGCGATAAGCTGTATAGCTTGGCACAAGCCGTGAATACACTAAAGTTAGTACCTCAAGTTTGTCTTGCCTAAGAGGAATGTCCTCCCGAAAAAGGAGTGGGGGGCACAGCGGGAAGAGGCACTATGGTGCCGCCATCAGACCTTGAAAATCTTAGCCATGCTTCCACTGTGTCTACTCCCCCTTGACAGGCCAGAGGCAACTAGTCAATCTGAGCCATTATGGTTGTCAGGCATAGTAGTTACTCCTAGTGCTTCTGTCATAACCTACGTCACTAAGGACGATTTGGCATCGGCGTTAGCAGGCCTTGAGGGTAATACTGCTGGCATGATTGCAGCATAGCAAGGAGGGAGGGAACGTGATAGATCCCCCTCACCTGAGCCAGCCCCGAGTCAGTTCAGGATTGGACAAAGGATGTGGAAGAAGTAGCTGTAAATGACCATATAGAAGGTCAAACTGAGGTTTCCACTTCTGGAGAGTCAGGATCTGAAGAGTCAATCCCAGAGATTGTTAATTTAGTCTCTCACTGAAATGGTCTGGTTTGGATACAAATTACCTCCCTTAGAGGTGTCTGAAGTCTCTTTTTCCTCACTAGGCTCATTGCACCCTCCTCATAGTCCTCAGGCTTTTCCCTTACATCCGCTCTTGGAGCAGGTAATGTATGCTGATTGGGATCATCCTGATAGGATTTTTGTTCCTCCCAAAAGGTTTTCACTATTGTATCGTATAGAGGAAAAGTTCACAAGAAAATGGAGTATACCTACTGTGGATGCTGCCATTTCTTCTGTTAATAAGTGTTTAACCTGTCCTGTGGATAATGCCCAGGTTTTTATAGATCCAGCTGATAAGAAGTTGGAATCTTTACTAAAAGCCTCCTTTGATGATGCAGGGTCTGCAATACAACTGGCAGTGGCAGCTATAGGAGTTTGACATGCCTTTAAAAGACCGTATTAAGTGAGTGTCCAGGATGGTTCCTTCTCAAGGAGAGTATGGGGAAGATTTGACAAATCTACCTCGCACTTTATGTTTTGCAGTGGATGCTCTTAAAGACTCCATACAGCAAATGTCTCGATTTGCTCTATTGGCAGTGCATATGCGCAGAATCCTATGGCTAAAAAGCTGGTCTGCGGAATTACCGTGTAAGTTGCTGGTTGACTTTCCCTTTCAAGGAGAATGCCTATTTGGTGATGATCTGGATAAATATATCCAAAAGATTTTGGGGGGGGGAGAGTGGGTTGCTACCTGTTAAGAGGAAGAGCAAATGTCCTTCTTTTAAGATTCCCAGCACTCAGAATCCCAGTGCTTCTAATCCCAGGCATTTGCGATGTCCCCAGCCATCTGGATCAAGGACCAAGCCTTTAGGGCAAGGGCAGAAGAAACCCTGGGCCCACAGATCTAGCAAGTTTACCTCTAAGCCTTCCTTGTGTAAGGACACAGAGGTCACTCCCCTCTTGTATGGGGTATTTATTGCTTGCTACAAATCTGAGGTACTTCCTGTATAGGAGGGGTTATGTAAGGGGACTTCATGTCTGATTGGTTGTAAGTGTCCATTCACCTGAAGGTGACCTATAACCCATACATAAGGAATATGGCTCTGTGTCCCATGATGTACTCCAATAAATGGATTTTACAGGTAAGCTGTAGAAAAAAATCCATATTTTATTTTGAGGCTTCAACCTTTACTTGTACTTGATTATTAAAGAATCAAAACTAGGTAATTGACATTAGATGTTTTCCTTACTAACGTGTGCATAAATGTGCATAATCACAGCAAGCTTTCACGTCTTTGCACCATACTGACCCAGAAAAGCCAGCAAGGCCTATACGCTTCTCGCCTAAGACTGTAAGCTGTGAATGCCTGCTTACATCTGAGTATATCCATAGCCATTGTGATCATCGAAAAGGACACCTTCAGAATATCACCTCATGGTGTAATAGCTTCGGGAACACTATTTCACACAGATTCCAGCAAGGTCTGCAGATCATAGTGTTAATGTTCCCCATGAAAAGCACAGTAATGGCTTAGGTAGGATTTGATCTAAAAATGTTTATTGGAGCTCTTCTGCATGTCACAGAACTATTATGCCATTAGCTTTCTAATTAATTCCCAATCTGTCACGATCAGATATAGTAGCTGATGAAAAATAGCTACAGTGTGAGTGAATTAATGTATTCCTTTAGGACCAGCAGAATATGTTTGTTTTGTGAAACACCCAAGATATAAAAATATGTGTTATTTGGCTGGTGGGAAACGCAGTTTAGCTGTAAATAATTTGCTCTTTTACAGGTAGCTACATTTGGTGCCAACACACTTTACATATGCCAAATCAGACAGATATATATATATATATATATATATATATATGTATATATATATATACAGTGCCTTGCGAAAGTATTCGGCCCCCTTGAACTTTGCGACCTTTTGCCACATTTCAGGCTTCAAACATAAAGATATAAAACTGTAATTTTTTGTGAAGAATCAACAACAAGTGGGACACAATCATGAAGTGGAACGAAATTTATTATATATTTTAAACTTTTTTTAAAAAATAAAAGGGGGCTGAATACTTTCGCAAGGCACTGTATATATATATATATATATATATATATATATATATATATATTTATACATATACATATACAGTATCTCACAAAAGTGAGTAAACCCCTCACATTGTTATTATATCTTTTCATGTTGTGACAACACTTTGCTACAATGTACAGTAGTGAGTGTACAGGTTCTATAAAAGTGTAAATAAACTGTCCTCTCAAAATAACTCAACACACAGCCATTAATGTCTACACCGCTGGCAACATAAGTGAGTACACCCCTAAGTGAAAATGTGCAAATTGGGCCCAAAGTGTCAATATTTTGTGTGGCCACCATTATTTTCTAGCACTGCCTTAACCCTCTTGGGCATGGAGTTCACTAGAGCTTCACTGGTTGCCTCTTGAGTCCTCTTTCACTCCCCCATGTCAACGTCACAGGGCTGGTGGATGTTAGAGACTTAGTGCTCCTCCACCTTCCATTTGAGGATGCCCCACAGATGCTGAATAGGGTTTAGGTCTGGAGACATGCTTGGCCAGTCCATCACCTTCACCCTCAGCTTCTTTAGCAAGGCAGTGGAGGTGTGTTTGGGGTCATTAACATGTTGGAATACTGCCCTGTGGCCCATGCTCTGCTTCAGGATGTCACAGTACATGTTGGCATTCATGGTTCCCTCAATGAACTGTAGCTCCCCAGTGTTGGAAGCACCCATGCAGCCCCAGACCATGACACTCCCACCGCCATGCTTGTCTGTAGGCAACACACACTTGTCTTTGTACTCCTCACCTGTATGCCACCAACACACTTGACACCATCTGAACAAAATAAGTTTATCTTGGTCTCATCAGACCACAGGACATGGTTCCAGTAATCCATGTCCTTAGTCTGCTTGTCTTCAGCAAACTTTTTGCGGGCTTTCTTGTGCATCATCTTTAGAAGAGGTTTCCTTCTGGGACTACAGCCATGCAGACCAATTTGATGCAGTGTGCGGCATGTGGTCTGAGCACTGACAGGCTCACTCCCCACCCCTTCAACCTCTGCAGCAATGCTGGCAGCACTCATACGTCTATTTCCCAAAGACAACCTCTGGATATGACGCTGAGCACATGCACTCAACTTCTTTGGTCGACCATGGCGAGGCCTGTTCTGAGTGGAACCTGTCTTGTTAAACAGCTGTATGGTCTTGGCCACCATGCTGCAGCTCAGTTTCAGGGTCTTGGCAATCTTCTTTTAGCCTAGGCCATTTTATGTAGAGCAACAAATCTTTTTTTCAGATTCTCAGAGAGTTCTTTGCCATGTGGTGCCATGTTGAACTTCCAGGAACCAGTATGAGAGAGTGGGAACGATAACACCAAATTTACCACACTAGCTCCCCATTCACACCTGAGACCTTGTAACACTAACGAGTCACATGACTCCGCGGAGGAAAAACGGCTAATTGGACCCAATTTGGACATTTCTACTTAGGGTGTACTCACTTTTGTTGTCAGCGGTTTAGACATTAATGGCTGTGTGTTGAGTTATTTTGAGAGGGCAGAAAATTTACATTGTTATACAAGCTGTACACTCACTACTTTACATTTTAGCAAAGTGTAATTTTTTCAGTGTTGTCACATGAAAAGATAGAATAAAATATTATTTTATAACCCGGCTCATCATGGATCATGGTAAAGGGCCAATGACAGCGGCCCTTTACCACGTGATCGCTCTGTCCAATGACAGAGCGATCACTTGTCAACAAACCGGCGCATGTCCGGCTCACTTCTCTCCTTTGTTCACATGCTGTACACAGCGATCAGTACAGCGTGCGAGGAGAGGAGAGAGACCGCAGCTGCACTCATCCTCTGCCTCCTCAATCATGCCTCATCCATGCCAATCCGTGCCACATCCAATCCTCCTCTGTGCCACACCCATGCTTTATCCATGAACATCTGTGCCACATCCATGCCTCATCTGTGTCACTATCATGCCCATCCGTGCCACATCCATGTCTCATCTGTGCCCACCCATGCCACCTCAGTGCTCATCCGTGGCTCATCCATGCCACATACATGCTCATTCATGCCACATCTGTGCTCATACATGCTACATCAGTGCTCATCCGTGCCACATCCATGCCACGTCAGTGCTCATCCATGCTACGTCAGTGCTCATCCGTGCCACTTCCATGCCACATCAGTGCTCATTCGTGCCATATCAGTGCTCAACCGTGCCACATCCATACCCCGTCAGCGCTCATCTGTGCCACATCCATGGCACATCTGTGACACATCAGTGCTCATCTGTGCCATATCCGTGCCACATCAGTGCTCATCCGTTCAACATCAGTGCTCATCTGTGCCACATCCATGCCATGTCAGTGCTCATCCGTGCCACATTCATGCCACGTCAGTACTCATCTGTGCCTCATCCATAGGTACATATTTACATAGTTAGTGAGGTCGATAAAAGACATCCGTCCATCCAGTTCAACCTATGATGTGCGTGTGTGTTTGTTGTTAACCGTACATTGTATATCCCTGTATTTTGTGGTCTTTAAGGTGCCCATCGAATAGTTTTTTGAAACTATCGATGCTCCCCGCTGATACCACTGCTTGTGGAAGAGAATTCCACATCCTTACTGCTCTTACAGTGAAGAACCCCCTACGTATTCTAAGGTTAAACCGCCTTTCCTCTAGTTTTAGTGAGTGGCCACGTGTCTTATTTTATTTCCTTTCTCTGAATAGTTTGTTCCTTATGCTAGGGTTGCCAGTACAGTATTTGTACATTGATATCATATCCCCCCTAAATTGTCTCTTCTCCAGAGAGAATAAGTTCAGTGCTTGTAGTCTTTCCTCATAGCTGATGTCCTCCATTCCCCTAATTATTTTTGTTGCCCTTCTCTGGACTCTCTCCAATTCCAGCACATTCTTCCTGAGGACCTGTGCCCAGAACTGGACAGCATACTCCTGATGTGGCCGGACCAGAGTCTTGTAGAGAGGGAGAATAATTTCTTTATTTCTGGAGTGAATCCCCTTTTTATGCATCCCAGTATTCTGTTAGCTTTGCTTGCAGCGGCTTGGCATTGCCACTGCCTTGACACTGCCAAGCCTGTTGTCTACCATTACCCCCAGGTCCTTTTCCATCCTAGACTCACCCAGAGGTCCCCCCCCCTAGTGAGTAGCTTGGCTTCTGGTTTCTGGCACCCAAGTGCATTACTTTACATTTTTCAACATTAAACCTCATCTGCCATGTAGTTGCCCACCCCATTATTTTGTTCAGGTCCGCTTGTAAGGTTTTCACATCCTGCATAGAAGATATTGGCATGCTTAGTTTCGTTTAGTATCATCCACAAATCCATGCCACAGCAGTGCTCATCTGTGCCACATCCATGCCACGTCAGTGCTCATCCACGCCACAACCATGCTACGTCAGTGCTCATCCATTCCACATTCATGCCACGTCAGTGCTCATCTATGCCGCATCCATGCCACATCATTGCTCATCCGTGTCACATCCATGCCACATCAGTGCTCATCCGTGCCACATCAGTGCCACTACAGTACTTATCGGTGCCCTACAGTGCCTCAGGTTTGCAAGATAACAGAAATACATCACAGGTAATATATTTCGCTGTTCAGTGATTGCAGTATTCTAGTCTGCATCTCCCCAAGTTGATACTTAAAATCTGGCCTGTTAGTGGGTCCTGGGGACCGGAGTTGAGAACCACTGATATAAACCATTCCGTTTTAGCTCTGGCTGTATGTTTAGGGTCATTGGCCTCCTGGAAGGTGAACCTCTGCCTCAGTCTCAAGTCTTTTGCAGACTCTAACAGGTTTTCTTCTAAGATTGCCCTGTATTTGGCTCCATCCACCTTCCCATCAACTCTGACCAGCTTCCCTGTCCCTGCTGAAGAAAAGCATCCCCACAAAATGATGCCACCACCACCATGTTTCACAGTGGGGATGGTGTGTTAAGGGTGATGTGCAATGTTCGCTTTCTGCTTTTTTTCCGCTTTTCAGTGTTTTGCTTTTAGGCCAAAAAGTTAAATTTTGGTCTGATCTGACCAGAGTACCTTCTTCCACATGTTTGCTGTGTCCCCCCACATGGCTTCTCTCAAACTGCAAACAGGTCTCTGTTGGCTTTCTTTCAACAATGTCTTTCTTCTTGCTACTCTTCCATAAAGGCCAGATTTGTGGAGTACACGACTAATAGCTGTCCTGTGGACAGATTCTCCCACCTGAGCTGTGGATCTCTGCAGCTCCTCCAGAGTTACCATGGGCCTCTTGGCTGCTTCTCTGATGAATGCTCTCCTTGCCCGGCCTGTTAGTTTAGGTGGACGGCCAAGTCTTGGTAGGGTTGCAATTGTACTATACTCTTTCTATTTTTGGATGATGGATTGAATAGTGCTCCGTGAGATGTTCAAAGCTTGGGATATTTATATGTTACCTAACCCTGCTTTAAACTTTATCCCTGACCTGTCTGGTGTGTTCCTTGGCCTTCATGATGGTGTTTTTTCACTAAGGTTCTCTAACAAACCTCTGAGGGCTTCACAGAACAGCTGTATTTATACTGAGATTAAATTACACACAAGTGGACTCTTTTTACTAATTAGGAGACTTCTGAAGGCAATTGGTTCCACTAGATTTTAGTTAGGGGTATCAGAGTAAAGAGGGGTGAATACAAATGCACGCCACACTTTTCAAGTATTTATTTGTAAAAAAAATTTAAAACCATTTATCATTTTCCTTTCACTTCACAATTATGTGCCACTTTGTGTTGGTCTATCACATAAAATCCCAATAAAATACATTTACGTTTTGGTTGTAACATGACAAAAATTTTCAAGTGGTATGAATACTTTTTCAAGGCACAGAATGTATTTTGGGGCGTAGTTGCAATATGCCTGTGCAGTGTGTGAGAAATAACTTGGCAATATGACCATTTTGTGAAAAAAAAAATCTTTATTTTGCAAAGAATTGTGGAAAAAAAAATTTCAACTTCAAAAAACTCACCACGCCTCTTACTAAATAACTTGGAATGTCTGCTTTCCAAAAAGGGGTAATTTGGGGGGTATTTGTACTTTACTGGCTTGTTAGGGTCTCAATACATCACACTCTGATGTCTCAGTTCATCAGATGTGATCAATTTTCAATGATTGGCACCATAGTTTGAAGACTCTATAACCTTCACAAAGACCAAATGATATATACTTATTTGGGTTATTTTTACCAAATTTATGAAGAAAAATTACTAAATTTGCAAAATTTGAAAACCGAAACGAAGAAAAATGCATTTTTTTAAAAAATGTTCCATCTTTTTTATTTATAGTGCAAAAAAAAAAAAAAAAAAAAAGCCAATGATGATTAAATACCACCAAAAGAAAGCTCTGTTTGTGTGAAAAAAAGGATGAAAATTTCGTATGGGTACAGTGTTGCATGAGTAATTGTCATTCAAAATGTGAGAGCGCTGAAAGCTGAAAATTCGTCTGGTTAGGAAGGGGTTTTAAGTACCCAGTGGGTAAGTGGTTAAGCACACCTGTACTCTAAATACATGGAAGTTCTCATTGCTAACCTCTCTTTCTGCCATGCCAATTTTTTTCTGAAGCATTGATCTGAAGCAAGTAGCAAATTGAGGTTCTGACTTAAAGCTGAACTCTAGGTTGGCTAAAAAAAGTAAATTGTTCCTCTGCCCCAGCATATATAAAATAATATGTTTTATTACTCTAGGGTGGATCAAATACATAGGAATACTTATCCTAACCCATAGCTGGCCCTTTGACCACCCCCCCTCTTTTCTGCAGTGCTGAAAAGTGGGCCTACAACATCTTCACATCCAAGGCAGGACCCATGGTGACTGACTTGAGAAGAAGAAAGGCTTTGGGGAACCAGTTGTCACTACCAGAACTAGTGGCAAAGAAGACAGGATTATGGATTAAGATTATTGCAGTCAGTGAGATAAAAAAAATATAAACAACCAGGCAGCAAGGAGAAAGTCAGCAACGGCAGCCACTGTATTTCTCTAACATAAGGGTTTCTTTAATAAAGACCCGAGAGTGGCATATTCTAAGCATACTTTGCTTAAAGGAATTTAAAATGATGTTGGGTTATTATATTGCTAAGCAGTAAATTATCAAAGTCATGTTGTTGCTTTTCAGTAATTTCTTTGAAGGCACTGCAAGGCCTGTTGTAGAGTGCTTTTACATTTTAATCTGCAATACCAGATTTGACCTATAGGTACAGATGAAGTGTGAAATTCTGGCTAAAGTTCTTACAGGACAGAAAGGACAGAAGCAGGTGAGAAATTGTCTTTACATTGAATGATCTTCATAAGATCAGTCTGCTATAATATGTAATTTATGAACTCACTGAATACAGGACAACTAAACAAGATATTACCATACATAGGGAAATTATAATCAGTTGGAGCAATTTTCATTTTAGCTGTTTTATTAACATTTATACAGGTTTAAATGCTTGCATTATGCCTGTTTTACATACATCTACTGTATATTTACTTTCATGTTTTATATACATATATTGCATATACCTGTCAGGGCCAGCCCTACCATGGTTGCCACTGGGTCTATTGGACCCAGGCAGCACTTTGCGAGGGGCAGCAAATTGATGCCCAAGATTTTTTTTTCCAGCAGTTTGGTATGTCATCAGTTTGCGGTGCGTTAAATGTGGCATTTCTCCATCCCATACTGTTGTCCATAATGCAAACTGGTTTGTATGAGGAGGCAGAGGGTCTCCTCCAGGGAACGTTCCTTGTCAGACAAGCAAAATAATACTGGAGTTTGTGGTTTGGAATTGAACATAATGGGATGTTATATAAATGTGCATATAGACAAGGTGCTGTTGCATATAAATCTGATTTCCTGATACATTTAATATTTAATTTTAGTTTTAATTCTGATATAAAATAAAATTGTATGGACCTTTTGGTGGGCGGGATTTTTTTTTGGGGGGGGGGCAGCATTTCATTTTTGGACCCAGGCAGAACAATGTCTTGGGCCACCCCTGATACCTCAAAAATACAATTATTGTTTTACAAGTTACAAGTTTATACAATTTCATATGTAGAATTTCTGTTTTACATAAAAAATTGGTTAATTGACAAAATATTCCAAGCGCACCATATGTTATTTAACCACTTCTGGACTGGAAGGTTTTACCCTCTTAATGACCAGGCCATTTTTTGCTATTAGGCACTGTGTGACTTTAACTGGTAATTGTGCAGTCATGCAATGATGTCCTTTTTTCCCACAATTAGAGCTTTCTTTTGGTGGTTTTTGATCACCTCTGCGGTTTTTATTTTTTGCGATATAAATGAAAAAAATTTTGAGAAAAAATTACATTTACTACTTTTTCCAATAAAAAATATCCAATAAACTCAATTTTTGTCATACATTTAACCCAAAATGTATTTAGCTACATGTTTTTAATAAAAAAAAATCTCAGTAAGCGTATATTCATTGGTTTGCGCAAAAGTTATATCGTCTATAAACTATTGTGTATATATTGGAATTTACGCAGCTTTTACTTTCTGACTGCCTATCTAATTTCTTGAAGAGCTAAAATGGCACACAAAGTTTTCAATTAAATTATATATTGCTCACATATGCCATGGGTATATGTGAAATGACACCCCAAAATACATTCTGTTGTTTCTCCTGAGTATGGGGATACCACATGTGTGAGACTTTTTTGCAGTCTAGCCATGTACAGGACCCCAAAAACTAATCACCACCTTCAGGCTTTCTAATGGCGTAAATTGGTGATTTCACTCCTCACTAACTATCACAGTTTTGGAGGCCATGAAATGCCACGATAGCACAAAAATCCCCCAAATGACCCATTTTCAGAAAGTAGACACCCTAAGCTATTTGCTGAGAGGCATGCAGAGTCCATGGAATATTTTAAATTTTGCCACAGGTTTTGGGAAAATGGCAACATTTTTTCTTTTTTTTTTTTACACAAAGTTGTCACTTCAATTATATATTGCTCAAACAAGCCATGGGTATATGTGAAATGACACCCTAAAATACACTCTGCTGCTTCTCCTGAGTACAGGGATACCCCATGTGTGACTTTTTGGCAGTCTAGCTGCGTACGGGACCCTGAAACCAATCACCGCCTTCAGGCTTTCTAAGGGCGTAAATTGTTGGTTTCACTCCTCACTACCTATCAGATTCTGAGGTCATGAAATGCCAAGACAGCACAGCCCCCCCCCCCCATTTTCAGAAAGTAAACACCCTAAGCTATTTGCTAAGAGGCATTTTGAGTCATTTGCAGATCTTGCTTTTTGTTACAAAGGTTTGAAAATTGAAAAAAAAAAATGTTTTTTGTTCATTTTCCAATACCTTGGGGTCTCTACTTTCCGAAAGGGGTCATTTTGGGTGCTTTGTGCTATCTTGGCATTTCATGGCATCTGAAACTGTGATAATTTACGCCCTTAGAAAGCCTGAAGGCAGTGGTTTTCGGGGTCCTGTATGCGGCTAGCCTGCCAAAAAGTTTCACACATGTGTTATCCTCGTACTCAGGAGAAGCAGCAGAATGTATTTTTGGATGTCATTTCACATATAGCCATGGCATCTTTGTGCAATATATCATTTAAGTGACAACTTTGTGTAAAAAAATAAATATACTTTTGTCATTTTCTAGAAAATTGTGGTAAAATATAAAATATTCCATGAACTCAACATGCCTCCCAGCATATAGCTTGGGGTGTCTACTTTCCGAAAAGGGGTCATTTGGGGGTGTTTGAACTGTCCTGGCATTTTATGCCCAATATTAGAAGCTTATGCCACACATCACCCACTCTTCTAACCACTTGAAGACAAAGCCTTTTCTGACACTTTTTTTTACTAGAAAATTACTTTGAACCTCCAAAATTATATATTTTTTTTAAAGCAGAGGCCCTACAGAACAAAATGGTGGGTGTTTTTTTTTTTGTCACACGGTATTTTCGCAGAGATTTTACCAACGCAATTTATTTGGGAAAAAAAAAACACTTTATATTTTAATTTAATGCACAAATACACTATATATTGACCAATTGTTTGGTAAAATATAAAAGATGATCTTATGCCGAGTACATAGATACCAAACATGAAATGCTTTAAAATTGCGTACGCCGTTCAGCGGCAACAAACTACATACATTTTTAAAAACTTTAAAAGCCTATGCAAGTTACCAATTTAGATTTACAGAGGAAGTCTACTGCAAGAATTACTGCCCTTGATCTGATGATCACTCAAGGCTTACCAGATGGAGTGGACCCCTTAAATTACAGGGGGTCAACTCAAGCAGAGACAGGAAAGCAGTGGCAATTTCAGCCGATATCCAGGATGGAAGGGCACCTCCAATACACTTCAAGATAACCACCTGTGTATCTCCTTAATGCTGGGGATGAGTTCTCATACACCGTACCCAGGCGGTTATGGTGAAGTGCGTATTGAAATCATAATTTATTAAAGATAATCAGGTGCACTTGCATGGTATGTGACTTGCAAACATCGTGAGCACAAATACAGCCGCGGTCTCCGGGTTGGAACGCCGCTTCCGCGTTCCGTCTGTGTTCCACCGGGAGCCGGAAGTGGCGAGGTAGCGCTTTTAGGATCCTACGTCCTGACGCGTTTAGTCAGCACGTAACTGACGTCATCAGTTACTATCTTCCGGTATGCCGTGTAGCAGCTCCCTTACACGTGTTTCGTCATATCTGACTTTGTCAAAGTCCCCCTTTTGACCCCCCTTTGACAAAGTCGTATGTGACGAAACACGTGTCAGGATGTGGCTTACACGGCATACTGGAAGATAGTGATCGGGTGAGCAGAGGTACTTTCCGAAGGTCTGTTGCGCCATCGTGTAGGTGGTAAGGACTGAAGGAATACCTCGGACCCTCTAGATAACTATATGCGCTAATATTGTTTTATCCTATGTGA
Organism: Pelophylax lessonae; assembly: GCF_965119305.1. Classification (NCBI taxonomy): domain Eukaryota; kingdom Metazoa; phylum Chordata; class Amphibia; order Anura; family Ranidae; genus Pelophylax; species Pelophylax lessonae. Next base: position 302,562,655 of record NC_138768.1, read on the forward strand.
GTGCAATTATATTGGGCTTGATTTTTAATTAATAAAAGGTTAAACTGTATTGCACTAGTGGACTCTTTTGCTCCTTACATATACATCTGAGAGAGGAAGAGGTGACACGCAGGAACAGTCTGAGGAGGATTCCTTGATTTTGCTACATTGATTTATTATGCGCATTGGGCCCTAACCATGAACATGGTGGGCATTAGTATGGGGTGAGTTGCCTAGCTGAAGGGTGTGGATTCACAACAGGGGTGGATTTACGATGACCCATTACTCAGCACAGGATTTTAACACCAAAGATCACTTAATTCCCCGATTACACTGTGGACTTTTTGGCACTAATTAATTGATTTATTGCAGTGCACGTTTTTTGGACTTTTGTTCATTTATACATAGTTGTATGTTTATGACACTGTTTCATTTATATTTTAATATGTTTGTTTTAGGTTAAAACAAATTTTTGCTATCCCATTAGGCCCCGTTCACATTGCCGCGATCCGACTTGGGGGGGGGGCGACCTCCAAAGGTCGCGGTGCGAGCATCACGCCGCGACCACGGAGCGGCCGCCACGGACTTCATAACATTGAAGTCTATGGCGGTCGCCTCCGGGTCGCCCCAAAGAAGCTCCGTACCCTTTTTCTAAGTCGGAGCGACTTGTGTCGCTCCTATTAGAACGGGTCCGCAGCTTCCCTATGGAAGGCGACCTGTGAGGCGACCAGGTTGCCTCACAGGTCGCCTTAGTGTGAACGGGGACTAAAAGGGAAACATAAACAGCCTCCATGTTATAGGAAGAATGCAAAATATTACCTGTATTATTTTGTATTTACCTGATAAAGAACACAGACTATGTTTACTTTCTAGTCCTGACCATAATATGTAACAAACAATTACAACACATAAAATGTGAACCTATAGTCAGTAAGATAGTTACTCTGTTCACAAAAGCGATTACTGTGCCTTCTTTGTTTATAGTACAAATGGGTTCCACTCACTATGCGTGGGTGAAGACCCTCTTCAAAACCAATAGAAATGCACGCTACAATAACGTTTTATTTTGAAGTCTCAGACAGAAAGCACTTTCCAAGGATTCACCTTTGAATAGTTGGGTCTTCTAAACTGTAAATTCAATTGAAACTCTTTCCTATAATTATATAGTTGACCCAAGACATAAACAGATTGTTCCTATATTTTCCCTTTGCCATTGCTTTATGCTGAAGTCTTGTGATGAATTAACCCTGACTCTTTGAGCTCTCGTACACCCTCTTCTTTCTTTTTCTTCATGCAATAGATTTTTTTTATATCATGGGCTTGGATGGAGATGGTTTGTGCATTTACCCTTTGCCCTCCTAAGACACGACTTGTTTTGTTGACACAAAATTACTGCACATATCAATCTAAGTCAATAGTTTAGCTTTTCTACTATACTTTTTTTTGTCCTGAAGAATTAGTCTTTTTACTAAGACCTCACTAAGGCTTAAACTCACAAAATTCTTCCAGTTGTCTTTCCGCTAAGATCCCCAAAAGCAGGCACTGCTATTTCCTATGTCATATCAAAATATACTGAGTTTTTCAAGCTGGTAGTTAGGTTTGACCAAGCAAATGGCTAGGGAACAAATGATGGGATATGGATTTTTTTTTTCACCTAGCCACTACGGTTGTCTGTCGTAAGTGTAATCCAATAATCCAACATTGCAATTCACACCTTCTCACTCCGTAGTGTTTAATTACAAAATAAGATTGTCATAACACTTGATTGTTCATAAATAAAATGACTACAAAGACTACTGTATGTTATGTACTGTATATAACCTATAGTGAAAAATGCTTTAAATTGTCAGATTTTCACTGTAAGGCTCCTTTCACACGGCCGCTCCGTGTGAAAGGTCCGCTGCGGGACTTTTTTTTTTTTTTTCCACGGAGCGGATGACATTTCTGTCATCCGCTCCGTGTGCCCGCATATCATCCCATCCGTTTGTGGATGATATGCGGACATAATGTAAGTATATGGCACTGCGGATGTCAGCGGATGACACCGCTGACATCCGATTTTCCTTCCTTTCCATTTTTTACACGGAAGGAAAAATGGGTTCTGTTCCGTTCGTAAAAACGGAACAGAACTGACAGGAGGAAAATCAGGTGTCAGCGGATGGTATTCCGCTGACATCCGCAGTGCCATTCACTTACATTATGTCCGCAAATCATCCGCAAACGGATTGGATGATTTGCGGACACACGGAGCGGCCGTGTGAAAGAGCCCTAATTGTATCTTTTTGTACCGTCTATTATTTCCTATGATCCTATATTTAAAGTGATCTGTAAGACCAATGGTTGGAATAAATAGGCACCCACAAGCTCATGCATGTACCTTCATTGATCATATACTGTATGCTGTACAGCAGGACAGAAGCCCCTTAATTTGGGATGTTCATCATGAAAATCTTGACTTGGAGCTTTACAATCACAATTCTGCCACACTCTCTGGCAATATAAATGTCTCTGCTGGTTATAGATGCTATGCACAAAGCGTTGGTAGGTGTTCTGTTATTGCATCCACCACAATAGTATGTTGTATATGTTAAAATGTACACTTGGAGTGACACCCAAAACTCTGTTAATATTTTTATTCCTATCATGGCTCTATCAATGCAGTGGGAAAGCTGACATGTATTTAAACATCCACAATAGCTGTTTATTTTATGAAATAGTGCAGTTACAAATGTCCTGCAAGATATTCTGATATAGGAATGAACATTTAATAATTTCATAGGGCCCATAAATTCTTACCTGTGACCACTGTCTTCACTCTGTAGAGTTTTTGTCTTTCTGTTGCATCTTCAGGACAGGAAGTGAAGGAAAATGTCCCCAGTGGAATACAGACAGCAATAAACTGATGTGGGTTTTAATGCTTCCTTACTATACTGGAAATTAGAAGTTGGAACAACAACTCACAGCAGTGGACATGGACATCTGACATACCTAGAATTGTGTTAAATGCTGAAGATTCTGCTAGTGACTTTGTTCTTTATGGGAATGAAGATCGAAGGAATAGATGGTTGGACATGCACGTATTAATAATTTCTTTGGAAGGGTGATTTTATTTTGCTAACAAAGTTGCTTTCAAAGGTGTGTGCTCGGGATATGCCAATTGTCACTGGGCAAACCCTAATCACCTCGTGCGTGCATTAGCATTATCGCTCTGTGTGGCAGTAGGGAGATGGGAAAGATCTCCCTCTGACCAGCTCTGCCATAAGAAAAGTTCTTTCGCACTTTTCTTTCACTGTGCTGGCTGGGAGATCAATGTGCCGGCTCTATATACAGTACTTTGCAAAAGTTTTAGGCAGGTGTGAAAAAATACCTATACTGAACATACTGTAGTTCTTAATGAGGTTGGCTGTATGTCTGAGGTTTTTGTCCTGCTGCAGAATAAATTTGGGGACAATCATAAGCCTCCCTGATGGTATGGCATGGTGGATACATTCTTGCCTGTATTTTCCATTGATCCTGACTAAATCTCCAACTTATTTTGCAGAAATGCAGCCCCACACTTGCAAGGACCCTTCACCATGCTTCACTGTTGCTTGCAGACACTCATTATTGTAATGTTCTCCAGCCCTGCAGCGAACAAACTGCCTCCTGCTACAGTCAAATATTTGAAATTTTGACTCACCTGCTGCCATTTTTCTGCACCCTAGTTCCTATGTTTGTTTTAACCATACTAAGTGTTCCACAAGGCTGAATTGACTGGTGGGCATGGTGAAAGGTGGTTGTTACTAAAGGACATGGTTTATTGAGAAACAGCTTTTCCCATCTTCCATCATCAGCTTCCATTGCAGCTCTCAACATCTGATCACATGACATCTCAGGAAAACGAGTTGGGGCAGAAAACTTACTTCTGCTAGACTCTGTGATTACAGTACTGCATAGTTAGCTATATAATGCCAAGTGTATGCCACCACAGTAATTGTGACTCCTGCCCAGAATGAATTGTGAATGAAACCACACATAGAGCCACAAAGCCAACATATCTTATAAGTACTGGTGGTGGGGGGAGGGGGTTATGTGTAAAGGGGGGCAAATTGCTTCTTGCCCCACAGCCCAGTCCTTCCTTTTATTTTACTTCACACTTTTGTATAGTAAGCCCAATGTGAGAGAATAAATGATATTTTAAATCAAATCAAATCTACTTCACCAATATCATGTCCCTAACATTTGTAGTTTGTATATGCCCCCTCCCTAGTGTACAGTATATCTGACTTGTTATAACAAAACTTGTCCCACTAGCTGACAGGTTGTCAGCAGATTCCCCTACTAAGTTTCCTTATCTACTAACATAATCTAAACTGGAACAGAACATGTATACAGTGCCTTGAAAAAGTATTCACACCCCTTGAAATTTTCCATGTTTTGTCATGTTACAACCAAAAATTTAAATTTATTTTATTGGGATTTTATGTAATAGACCAACACAAAGTGCCACATTATTGTCAAGTGGAAGAAAAATAATAAATGATTTTAAAACAGAATCATGAAGGCCAAGGAACACACCAGACAGGTCAGGGATGCAGTTGTGGAGAAGTTTAAAGCCGGGTTAGGTTATAAAAAAAGTATCCCAAGCTTCGAACATATCGTGGAGCACTGTCCAATCCATCATCTGAAAATGGAAAGAGTATGACACAACTTTAAACCTACAAAGAGATGGCCATCCACCTAAACTGACAGGCTGGGCAAGGAGAGCATTAATCATGATTGGGTTTTTTATTTTTTGCACTATAAATAAAAAATACATTTTATAAAAAAATGCATTTTTCTTCGCTTCGCTTTTCAAATTTTGTAAATTTAGTAATTTTTCTTCAAAAATTTTGGCCAAAAGTTATACTGCTACATTTCTTTGGTAAAAAATAACCCAAAGAGGTATATATTATTTGGTCTTTGTGAAGGTTATAGAGTCTTCAAGCTATGGTGTCAATCATTTAAAATTGATCATACCTGATGTACTGAGACATCATCAGAGTGTGATGTATTGAGACCCTAACAAGCCAGTAAAGTACAAATACCCCCCAAATGACCCCTTTTTTGGAAAGCAGACATTCCAAGGTATTTAGCAAGAGGCATGGTGAGTTTTTGAAGTTGTAATTTTTTTCAACAATTCTTTGCAAAATAAAGATTTTTTCTTTTCACAAAATGATCATATTACCAAGTTACTTCTCACACACTGCATAGGCATACTTGCAACTAGACCCCTAAATACATTCTGCTACTCCTCCTGAATATGGCAATACCACATGTGTGGGACTTTTCCACAGCCTGACCACATACAGAGGCCCAACATCCAAGTAGCACCTCTGGGTGTTCTAGGAGAAAAAAATTACACATTCAGTGCCTTGAAAAAGTATTCATACCCCTTGAAACTTTCCAAATTTTGTCATGTTACAACCAAAAACATAAATGTATTTTATTGGGATTTTATGTGACCAACATGGTTTTCAAATTGTTTTTACAAATAAATATGTGAAAAGTGTGGCGTGCATTTGTATTCACCCTCCTTTACTCTGAAACCCTAACTAAAATCTAGTGGAACCAATTGCCTTCAGAAGTCACCTAATTAGTAAATAGTGTCCACTTGTGTGTAATTTAATGTCAGTATAAATACAGCTGTTCTGTGAAGCCCTCAGATGTTTGTTAGAGAACCTTAGTGAAAAAACACCACCATGAAGGCCAAGGAACACACCAGACAGGCCAGGGATAAAGTTGTGGAGAAGTTTAAAGCAGGGTTAGGTAATAAAAAAATATCCCAAGCTTTGAACATCCCACGGAGCACTGTTCAATTCATCATTCAAAAATAGAAAGAGTATGGCACAATTGCAACCCTACCAAGACATGGCCGTCCACCTAAACTGACAGGCCGGGCAAGGAGAGCATTCGTTAGAGAGGCAGCCAAGAGGCCCATAGTAACTCTGGAGGAGCTGCAGAGATCCACAGCTCAGGTGGGAGAATCTGTCCACAGGACAACTATAAGTTGTGCACTCCACAAATATGGCTTTTATGGAAGAGTGGCAAGCAGAAATTGTTGAAAGCAAAGCCATAAAAATTCCCATTTGCAGTTTGAAAGAAGCCATGTTGGGGACCCAGCAAACATGAAGAAGAAGGTGCTCTGGTCAGATGAGACCAAAATTGAACTTTTTGACCTAAAAGCAAAACGCTATGTGTGGCAGAAAACTAACACTGCACATCCCTCCAAAACACACCATCCATGAAACATGCTGATGGCAGCATCATGTTGTGGGGATGCTTTTCTTCAGCAGGGACAGGGAAGCTGGTCAGAGTTGATGGGAAGATGGATGGAGCCAAATACAGGACAATCTTGGAAGAAAACCTGTTAGAGTCTGCAAAAGACTTGGGATTGGGGCAGAGGTTCACCTTCCAGCAGGACAACGACCCTGAACAAGCAGCTAGAAATACAATGAAATGGTTTAGATCAAAGCATATTCATGTGTTAGAATGGCTCAGTCAAAGTCCAGACCTAAATCCAATTGAGAATCTGTGGCAAGATAGAAAATTGCTGTTCACAGACGCTCTCCATCCAATCTGACAAAGCTTGAGCTCTGCAAAGAAGAATGGATAAAAAATTCACTCTCTAGATGTGCAAAGCTGATAGAGACATACCCAAAAAGACTTGCAGCTGTACTTGCAGCGAAAGGTGATTCTACAAATTATTGACTCAAGGGGGCTGATTACAAATGCATGCCACACTTTTCAGATATTTATTTGTAAAAAATGTTGAAAACCGTTTATCATTTTCCTTCTACTTCACAACTATGTGCCACTTTGTGTTGGTCTATCACATAAACTCCCAATAAAATTCATGATGTACGTTTATGGTTGTAACATGACAAAATGTGGAAAATTTCAAGTGGTATGAATACGTCAAGGCACTGTATATGAAATAAGGTTAAGAGCAAAGCTACATTTTAGACAAACAAAATATTAACAAGAATTCAAAGACAGGTGAGTCTAATTATTCATCAGGTGTCCAGCAGACAGTTGAATATAAAAAGGCATTACTTAACAAAAAAAAAAAAAACCATCCCGTTTCATGCTGTCAGCAATAGCACCACATGGAAGAGAAATGTCATAAGGCCTGAGAAGGAAAATAATTTATTTACACAAGAAAGGTTAAGGTACCCTTAAATCAGAAAAGCTTTACTTATCAGTCAGAATACTATAGCAAAGGTAATACAAAAATTTAACAAAGATGGTACTCTAACCATCTCACATGGATGTCTAGGCCATCCATGTAAGTTAACACTTCAACAGGAGCGTCTTCAGATGAGAAGGGTTGAAGAAATCCACCATGCAAGTTCACTGCATTTAGCTAAAGAAGTAGAAAGCCAAACTGGAGCGTCAATGGGTCTGTGGTAGTGAGCCCTTATAGATCCCCAGCTCAGGATTCCCCAGGGCGCGGAGTCTAAGTCCCAGCCTGCTTCTACACCAGGGCCCCTGATGGTGGGGATGGACTTGCAGCAGACTGGAACCAGGTTGCGGCCCCCAGGTAGGCCCAGCTGAGAATGTGGAGACCGCTGGTGTGTGCAGGGTAAACAGGAGACTATAAGGAGATCCAAGAGACAAGCCGAGGTCAGGACAGGCAGCAGACAAACGTAGACGGAGAAACAAAGCCGGGTCGGTACACAGGAGATCAGATACAATAGCCAAGGGATACACAGATGGGAGCTCAGAGAACAGCGAAGTTGCTCAAGCAAGGAACAGTGCACTGAGCATGTGTATATATAGGGAAGCAAACAGGGAGGTGACCCAGGAAGTAATTGACAGGAACAGGATATAACCCACAGTGGAGCAGGCGACGCCCATAGGAAACAGAGAAGCCCAAACACCACATGTGAAGGGAGGCAAAACAGAAGAACTGCAGCAAGGAGGTAAGAATATACAGACAAAACTATAGGCTAACTTGTGACATGGGGTGATTGTTTCCCGTGACACAATACGGCGTCCACTGCAGAGAAATGGCATGCATGAGTCTCGTCCACGAAGAAAACCTCTCCTAAAGCCCATGCACAAAAAAGCCCATCTAGAATTTGCCAGGGCCCATGCTAAAAAAAGAAGACGATTATAGGGACTCTGTACTCTTGAGGCTTCCAAGCTGTATGGCATCACAAAAGTAAGGCGTTCAAAGAAAAATTCATGGTGCCTACAGTGAAACATGGTGGTAGCAGTGTCCCTCTGTGGGGCTGCATGAGCGCTGCTGGTGTTGGTGAGCTGCATTTCATTGATGGTATCATAAATTCACAGATATACTGCTCTATATTGAAAGAGAAGATGCTACCATCACTCCGTGCCCTCATTCACTTTTCTAACATGACAATGATCCAAAACATACATCTAAGGCCACTGTTGCATTTCTGAAGAAGTAAAGGATGTAAGTGATTCAGTGGCCAAGTATGTCTCCTGATCTGAACCTAATCGAACACCTATGGGGAATTCTGAAGAGACAAGTTTAGCATCACTCTCCATCCAGCATCCAGGCTATAAAAGAGATTGTTCTTGAAGACTGGAAAAAGATAGATGTTGCAATGTGTTGCCAACTTTCTCATTCCATGCCTAGAAGACTTAGTGCTGTCCTTACAAATCATTGAGGTCATACAAAATACTAGATGTAGTGGTTTTTGTTGTGGGGTGTATTCATTTTTGCATCAACTAATTTGAGTAAAACTGAAGATTTTGTAATCTAAGTTATATTATTAATCATACTTTCATGTAATGAGCTCAACAAATGTTCTATAAATCTAAATTTTGTAAAATTTAGAAAATTGTTCTTGTGTTCTTTGGGATATTGATTAAAATCTTACTTTTCAAAAGGGGTGTACTCATTTATGTTGAGCACTGGTATATATGTATAGACCTATTTATTTTTGCTAGTTACAACATCAATTCCCACACTAACTTATTACATGCCACAGTATGTTAAGGAAGGGACTTGTAGAAATCAGCATGGCTTATTTATCTTTGCGACCTGATAGGAACATATTTATATGTATTCACCACATTGACATTATTTACTAAATTTATCTAAAAGTGTTAGGAACTGCCCAGTGTGTAGTGAAAGTTTAGGCCACAAGGTTCAGTAGTTACCTATTATAGATAAATACACTGAAACAACAGTCTTCATTTAACAGTCACTATATTCATAGAACAAGTGATAACATTGGTGCTGTATATGTTAGAGATAACTATATAATATTAGATGTTCAATTTGTTTTTTAAATACTCTGACAATTTCAACTTAGCTGCATATACTGTTATTTTGTAGCACTTTTTTTTTAAATTCAGAATAACAATCTAAATTACATCTAGCAAGCATAAGAGTGGCATGTCAAGATGCATCTCCAGGCAACTGCCAAATGGCTGCATACTTTGTCAGCTTGACCATAAAGAGGTTGATTTACTCAAGGCAAATATACTGTGCATTTTAAAGCTTCACTTGACTGCTTCCTCTCCCCCTTTGGTGCGACATTTTGCACCTTATTGGGGGGGGGGGGTAGTGGGTACCTGGTTGTGACAGGTACCAACTCTCACTTCCTGATGAGTTCATCGTGGCCCATTGGGAAGTCACAGCGTGATTCATGCATGTGCACTAGGAAGTGCTGGGCCAAGATCATCCAGTGCCCAGGCCCAAGATGCCAATTTGCACCCCCCCCCTTACTATGTGCAAACCTATGAGGAGGAGAGAAAGCACAGCATGCACCTCCTCCCAGCTCTCTCCTCCTCTCCTTGCTGCATCCAGCGCTGACCTGACAGAAGTAGTGATGCCGCTGTCACTACTCCTCTCAGCCTTATAGCAGAAGGAACTTGCGGTGCCTCACCTCTACAATACAAGCTGCGCCCAGTGCAGCCGTCCCTTCTGCCCAACCCTTGTCCCAGCCCTGGCAGTAGGAATCCGGCTGTGATGCCCAAGATGGCGGTGCCAGCACCTGTGAGCTGGGTCCTCTTTCAGAATGTTTCTTTTTTGGGGGGTACCTGGTTTTGGCAGGTACCCATTCCCACTTATGCTCAGATTGTCTAGCCACAGCTGCAAGCTGTCACATCCAGGTGCTTACAGTTAAGATGCCGGTACCGGGGACCGAAGACAGGTGGAGAAAGGGGCTTGGGTGAGACAGGCCTGGACAGGTAGGTGGCCTAATAGTAAAAGTCAGCAGCTAAAGTATTTGTAGCTGGTGGCTTTTGATTTTTCTGGTTGGGGGGGGTGCATTTGTTCTAGATCATCTCTGAAATGACTAGCTCTGCTGGTTTCTATAATCCAATCACGTACAAACAAAAATGCAATTTTTTTTTTACTTTCTTTGCATGTGGTTGGGTATTCTTTGTGAAGTGAAGCTTTATCTCATTTACTAGGCTCTGGGGCAACTGCACTTGTAGTGCACAGTATAGTTGCCGTGTAGTAAATCAACCCCAAATTGTTCCTCTATATCCAATGTACCTTTATAAAAGAACAAAAAAAAAAACAAAACAATAAAACCACATATTTGCACAGGTTAATCTAATGACCCCCCCCCCCCCCCTCCTTCACTGTTGCCTGCACACTGCACCACAAAAGTCATGATTCCTTCCTTTTACATGTGCACAAGAGAAATAGTTAGGCATTGAGTTTTTCTCAAAGCTGACTCAGTGGTCAGATAGTCATACTCTTTTGATTTGGCATGATAGGCCAAGGGTTTTCAGAACAGTTTTTCTCCCAATTCCCCATTTACTACAGCGCGATACGTATATTTGCTTTGCTGCTGACATAGTGGATATTCTGTTCCCATTAGCAGTTTATTGTTTTTATTTCCTTGTATCATTGCTTAGCTATTTAGACCATCACATCTGGCCTAATAGACTGTACATGTGTACAGAGTGGTTTCTGCACACGGACCTGGTAATATGTTGGTTAACATTTCTCATTCCCCATCCTCCTCAGCCCAAAGATACCCTGATAGTTGTATTTTAACATTAAACAAACACAGCGAGATCCTTCTCTCGACCCCCTCCTCTTCCTCATGGCTTGCGTTACAAATTGTACATTTAAATTGCTGGCAGGATTCATTACCTTCTCCTCTCTGATTCCAGCCATGCGGAAAATATTGCACTGGTGAAGCACAGAGAAAGATGAAAACACTGAGAGTGAGGAGGGAGAAAGGAAGACCAAGAACGCTGAAAAGCATGTGTGCGTGTTTATAAATAAATATATATGTATGTGTGTATGTATGCTTAAATAATACATATGTATTGAGGTATACAGTATATGCATTCATTGGCTATATGAAAATGTTTTTGTCTTTGCATCATTTTGGTAAAACATAGGAATATTCCACATTAATGTATATCTTTTTATGTATGCATGAATGTGTTTTGCATTAATCTTGGTAGCTATGTAAATTAAACTATTTTCATGGGCCTGTTGTCTATTCGCTTGCCTGGATTTTTTTTATCTTGGTGTTCACATTTCCTCCTATTGTCCAATAATTTACTAATAAGTTAACAGATGTATACATACAGAAAATATTGCTCAAGCCCTTATCTGTTTTTTATACTATTGCAGAGTAATAATTAGCTTACGAACTCCCCTGCTACATGTTCTCATGTGTACATATGTAAACTGAATTCTATCATACTGACCTTGGACTCTGTAAGTGTAATGCACACAGCGACATTCAGCTGTAAGTTCCATAGAGGCAGGGACTAATGTGAACCATTCTAAGTTCCTTCTCAATGGATCCAGAATACTTTGGCTTTATTTAAATGAATTCAATAAATAACAAACTTCACAAATCTTTCAGTATCTCATTACATTCAGTTTGGATTACATGGATTACAACTAAAAAAAACCCAGGGATTTTCTTTTAAATGAAAATCATATCTTGTTAATGCCTAAAAATATTACAGCAAATTTCTAACAATGATTCACGTTTTAAATTTGATCTGTCTGTCTATTGATCATGTAAAAAATGTTAATTGGTGACCAACTCTTTCAAGTCATTTAAAAAAAGCTGTTTTGTCACTCCCGTATAATATATCATGGAGAATAAACATAAATGCTGAAATTCTGTGAAGAATACCCTTTACTCCCTTGGGTAGCCCTGTGAAAGGTGTGAGAGTTTCTGTCTTCCAAGCAGGCTCCTGTCTTAGAAGAAATATATGCAGAGTGAGAGGGAGGGGAGAAGGTAGCTGCCAGTCCATTAAACTAGTGAATTAATTATCTCATTAATGGGGCATTCTTTATCCTATGGACAAAAAGATCAGGCACATATCATGTTAACTTTAACAAAATGTTTGCACCTAGAGGCAGGGGTAACACACTCAATACAGAGATATTCACAGTAAATATGTACTAAGACAGACAGATACTGAATGTAACATGGTACAATGACACTCCCTAATCATATGTACCTGTTAGTAGATATCTGTCATTGACATTCAGATAGAATACAAAATATAATATAATATTTTATATTCAACATTCAGTCACTCTAAAAAATATTTATATCTGCTGCGTCTAGTAATAGTAAAAATATTTTTTAAATTATTTAAATAATTCAAAGAAGCAGCTGACACAATATTGTGAAATAATATAGTAAAAAAAAGGTAAAATAATGCAGCACTAAATGTTAAATCAGACAACATAAAGTTCACATCCAGAAAGAGAGTCCTAATGGATAGCATAGAGTGTATCTTCAATCTGTGTATGAGGACCACCACTGACACCCAATCACACAGCCTCTTACGATGCGTCTTAGACCCTCATTACAAAGGTCTGAATTTGACTCTGATACCTCAGCCGAGCTGTCCTCCCTGGTGAGGTGTACATAGAAGAGGCTCCGCAGTACACAGACGTTAGGTTTGCGGAGGGGATCGCTAGAGGAATATTGGAGGAAATTACTATCACCATTGTCCGTTGTACATAAAACACCGCTCCTATAGACCTTTGTAGTTACATAGGGGAGATTTACTAAAAATGGAGCACTCAGAATCTGGTGCAGCTGTGCATGGTAGCCAATCAGCTTCTGACTTCAGTTTGTTTATTTAAGCTTTAACAATAAAACATGGAAGCTGATTGGTTTCTGTGCTGAGCTGCACCAGATTTAGCTTGCTCTGATTTTAGTAAATCTCCCCCATAGTTACATAGTTAGTGAGGTTGAGAAAAGACATCAGTCCATCCAGTTCAACCTATGATGTGTGTGTTTGCTGTTAACTGTACATTGTATACCCCTGTATGTTGTGGTCTTTAAGGTGCCCATCTAAGAGTTTTTTGAAACTATCAATGCTCCCTGCTGATACGACTGCTTGTGGAAGAGAATTCCACATCTTTATTGCTCTGACAGTAAAGAACCCCCTACGTACCTTAAGGTTAAACCGCCTTTCCCCTAGTTTTAGTGAGTGGCCACGTGTCTTATTGTATTCCCTTTCTCTGAATAGTTTGTTCCTTATGCTAGGGTCGCCAGTACAGTATTTGTACATTGATATCATATCCCCCCTCAATCGTCTCTTCTCCAGAGAGAATAGGTTCAGTGCTTGTAGTCTTTCCTCATAGCTGATGTCCTCCATTCCCCTAATTATTTTTGTTGCCCTTCTCTGGACTCTTTCCAGTTCCAGCACATCCTTTCTGAGGACCGGTGCCCAGAACTGGACAGCATACTCCAGATGTGGCCGGACCAGAGTCTTGTAGAGTGGGAGAATAATCTCTTTATTTCTGGAGTGAATCCCCTTTTTTATGCATCTCAGTATTCTGTTGGCTTTGCTTGCAGCGGCTTGGCATTGCATGTCACTGCCAAGCCTATTGTCTACCAGTACCCCCAGGTCCTTTTCCATCCTAGACTCACCCAGAGGTTTCCCCCCTAGTGAGTAGCTTGGCTTCTGGTTTCTTGCACCCAAGTGCATTACTTTACATTTTCTAAAGCTGGATACACACTATACAACTTGTGTTGTTAGATTTCCTTTAGATTAACCTTTAACTATGTAGTGCAAGGGTCTGCCTGATTGCATATAAATTGAAAGTGTTTAGATTTGACCTATGGTTTTGGTAAATCTAAAGGAAAAAATCTAAAGACAGTTGTATAATGTGTATGGCCCATGAGACGCATGGTAAGAGGCTGTGTGATTGGGTGTCAGTGGTGGTCCTCATACACAAATTGAAGATACACTCTGTGCTATCCATTGGGACTTTCTTTCTGGATGTGGACTTTTTGTTGTCTGATTTAACATTTAGCGCTGCATTATTTTACATTCAGTTACACTAGAAATGCTGGAAAATGCATGCATTTGAGCTTTTTTGTTTTTTTAATGCATTTTCTAAAATGTGTTTGTGTTTGTGTTTATGCAGCATTTCAATTGACTTGAACATTCACTGTAGCAGAATAAAAAAATCAGCATACTTATACAGTGGAGCATTGCAAGGGGTAATGTTGATAGGCAAAGAGCAAAAACCAATAACAACAATGAGTTTCAGTTTACTGGTGTAGGGCCGGTGGAAGAATGGTTACTATGATGGTAATGATAAAGAACACTACTGATGATTTGTGAATCATTATTGATTACTTTGGTTTTCATTTACACCAGTATTGAGACCTGGTCAACATGCCACCCACCATCAAAGTACAGCAGCTCTCCATCTGCATTATGTTATAGTAGTAACACAACCTGTGATCTTTACAGGTTGTGTTACTATCTAGGGACGGTATTTTTGCAAATACCTTCCTTAGATCTTGCTATAAACCACTGCCTGTCCTGCCCTGTCCATGTCACTAATGGTCAATCTTCTGCAAATGTCCTCTGCTTTTCTTGGTTGAATGACATCCAATGTCATCTATTGTAATGCTTATGTCCCTGGTCATTAGACACTTATCCTGCAGTCCTCTAGACTACAGGCAATGTGCCAGCATGCTGCCCAGGGCTACTGTGGGCATTACTAAAAGCAGGTAGGTAGACATCTTCCCAGTAATGCATACTGTAGCTGATAAAAAGTGGTCTCCCAACCATGCACAGACCACTATCAGTATAGAGTTCTACATTTATAAATGCACTTTTGCATTGTTTATGTGTATATGAGTGAGTATGTGCTGTGTTGTTTATTAGAAAGGTATACCACCCCTAAGCAAATCCACTTAAACTATAGTTCAGCCACCCGACTGCAATGTTAGAACATTGCATAATGGGTGTTGTAGTACTAGTTAGCAAACAGTGCTGCATGTTCAAATGTGTAGCACAAGCAGTCTTTGCCTGTTCACCGTCACTTGGAATGGGGAGAAGGAGGTTGTGGTTGTCACGTGAGCACTACTTTTACGGTAATTTTTAGGTACTTGGGAACTTTTATTGTAAAAAGTAGTGGGATATGTGAGGCAAGGGTTGGGGAAATGATTTGCCTTTTCCTGCATAAATCCTGGAGGTAAGCTTTAGAGAACTCCAGCTTTACCTTCAGTCTTGCATGGTTGTACAGAGCTCCTCTCATGTACTAAGATTGCTTACTCTGATTTGACTGCACACTTTGAGCTTCTCACAATGTGCATTAGGAGCTGCAGGAAGTCAGAAATAGCATGCATCAGCTAGCACTTTCCTCTCTAGCACTGGCCTGTCCCTTTTATTCATTGGATCTTAGTTAATTTAATAATGGAAGCTCAACATCACATGTGGGAAATACCAAGGGCATTTTGCATGTAAATGCAGTCTCCTACTCCTCAAGACTGAAATCCACCATTCATCTTCATATTTGCATAACTCCTCCCAGGATCGAGTCCACCATTTGTACCTAGGCAAGGAATCTTCAGAGGAGTACTTAGGCAGGTAATTATGATGTTTTATGTATAACACCCTGTGTGTGCTTCCCACCAGCCATGATCTGCCTGCATATAATAGAAAAACACAGAGGCCTAGTATATATATTATATAGGCCTAGTATATATGTTATGTATATATATAATTAAAATGGAAAAGTTTTATTTAAAATATAACTAGCATGCTGGTGGTGGTTGTGGAGAAAATATTACAGAGCATTAATCTGGTGCCACAGCAGGTCCGTATAGAATTACAAAGGGGCTCACCTATTTGTTTAATCGCTGCTGGATTTCCAGATTGATATATCATATTGTAGCAGGACACAATCTGAGGGCTTGAATGTAATAGTATACTTACTATTATCAGTTATTTAATGTCTAACTAGTAGATTACTGCCTGGGTAACTAGCTGCAAAATTACATTGGGGTTTATTTACTAAAACTGGAGAGTGCAAAATCTGGTGCAGCTCTGCATAGAAAGCAATCAGCTTCTAGACTTTTTCTTGTCAAGGCTTAAAGTGGTTCTAAAGCCTTGTTTCATTTTCTTTAAAAAAAAATAAACACATCATACTTACCTGCTCCCAGGTAAGTATGGATCAGGGAGCAGCCCAGATCCTCCTGTTCTCGGGTTCCTTGCTGGCACTTATGGTCCCTCCCCCTTGTCGAGTGCTCTTAGAGCAAGGTGCTTGCTCTGGGGGCACTTGTGCATGCTTGCTCCCGAGCTGCCTCCGTGTGTCTTTGGGTCACACAGAGCATGGTTCAATCTTGTTCCTTTGTTCCTTCCTCACTGGCTGTGATTGACAGCAACGGGAGCCAGTGGCTCCCATTGCTGTGTCTCAGCCAATCAGGAGAGGATCCATAAAGAGCCTTCCGCTCTCCTGCACGTCGCTGGATCGGGATCGGGCTCAGGTAAGTATTAGGGGGGAGCTGCACCCTGAAGGTTTTTTACCTTCATACATAAAATGCATGAAGGTAAATAAATGTTTAGCCTTTACAACTATTTTAATTGAACAAGCTAAAGTTAGAAGCTGATTGGCTGCCATGCAAAGCTGCATCAGATTTTGCACTCTCCAGTTTTGGTAACTCAACCCCATAGGTACATAGTTAGTCTGGTTGAAAAGTTCATCTAGTTTAAACTACAGAAAAAAAAAACAGACACACACACAAACTGAAAACTTCCATAAACAGATATACTTGTACATATACTTCCACTACAGATATACTTCCATATACAAATCCTATACCCACAGATGATCCAAAGGAAGGCACAATCCAAATCCCCCCCAAATAAAGTAACTTACTTAATAACTTTAAGAAAGTGTTGTCTCCCTGTAAAATGGTTATCATACTTGTAGTTCTTTTCAGACAGTTCTATAATCCACACCTGCCCTGCAAACAGCATATCTAGATTTCAGAATGGCAGAGAAAAATTAAAATATACCCTAACTTGGTGATTGGACAATTGAAAGCTACATTATATTGGTGATGTCATCATTCTACTTTAGTCTCCTATGGGGATTTTCAGTGCCAATATATAAGCACTGTGGAACAGACAAACTGCCTCCTAGCGATGCTTCTCCAGTCTAAATACTGCTGTGATTGCAGGGACTAACAACAAACAGGAATCAGATATTTACCTCACTTGCATTTAAAAATACTTCTAAAGATTTTTTTGAAGAATACACAAGTATACTAAAGCCCATGTATACCTTAGGCAAAAAAAAAAAAAACAAGCATATTTCGAATGTGTATGTATGCATGCGTGGTAGGAACCTTAGACTGTAAGCTCCATGAGGGCGGGGAATAATGTAAATATACAATATACTATACATGTAAAGATCTGCGACATTGTTGGCATTATATAAATACCTGTAATAAATAAAAAAAAATAAAGAAATTAATTTGCACCACTATCTGTTAGTCCAAGGCACCAAGGGCCTTCACCACTCTTTACTCATAGGAAAATGCCATAAAGAGTGCTACCACATCAGTTCTTACCAAACCCCTTTATAAGGTATTTTGTAAAACCTCTTCTTAGTTTGCTCTGCATGTTTTCAATTACCGTCTTCCTTCACTTACTTTTTCTTTCTATGCTTCTTACCCCTAAATAGGGATTATTTATAGCGTATATACACTTTTCCAGTCAAATTCAAGAAAACCATACTACTGTATATGTTTGCTGTGTGTTCCCATTTCCTTTTTTTTTTATTTATTTCTTACAGTTTACTTGTTGGTAAGAAAATATTTCATGGCTGACTGCAAGGTTTCTTGAACAATGTAAGCCTGTCCAAGTCTGTCCTCATTAACATACAATGCAGGAAGACCAACTTCTACACCTATAACCATTTGTTGATGTTCAAAACTGGTAAC
This sequence comes from Pelophylax lessonae, assembly GCF_965119305.1. Lineage (NCBI taxonomy): Eukaryota > Metazoa > Chordata > Amphibia > Anura > Ranidae > Pelophylax > Pelophylax lessonae. The sequence goes on from NC_138768.1 coordinate 302,580,831, forward strand.
AATTAATAAAGAAAATCTGCGTGCAAAGTACAGACAGGGTAGGACATGGCAAACCCGTCTGCTAAGCCTCCTCATAATAAACAAAGAGAAGTACCTTCGATTTTTTTTTCCTTGTTGGGGGGTCCAGAATACAGCATTTAAAAATCGTAAGCTGCAGTTTTTCAATATTATTTTTTTAAAGGTTATTCTATGTTGACATGTTGCTTTCACCACCCTCTATATTGTCCTAGTATCTGACCTCGTAACTCTCCTGATGCTTCGGATTCTACCCTTTTGGTGGTACGCTGCTATGTTTGAACTGGCCTAATGATATTCACTTTGATTTAGCTATAAGTTAAACCTTATGTACCTATAAGCTTTCTTGGTCATTATGCTTTATTGACATGTGTATACATGCTTTATGTTCCAGTCGTTATTTCTATTTTTATATATTGTTACAATTTTCTTGAAAATTCAAAAAAAAAAAAAATATATATATATATATATATATAATAAAAAAAAAAGGTTATACTATGTTAAATTTCGAACATGTAACAAATATGAAGCAGGTGTTGTCCCAATATAGCTGCAAAAGTGGAAATACACTTACCATTAACTACTGAAACAGGTGACATACAGCTATGGGTTATTGCACTTTACTAATCATTATTGCACCTTGAGCTGCTTTACTGCATCCCATGTAGGTGGTGATTTTTACACAGCACATACTGCATGTGTCTGTTTTAGACTTTTAATCATCTTAAGGGAAATTGCAAAAAAAAAAAAAGAAACTTTCCACCTAACACGATAAGTTGTTTTCCTGAAAGTTCTTTCTTTTTTTTTTTTGTATAGGGCTTCCATTGTTTTCAATTGATTCGTTCATAATGCATAGCTCATCTGATTTAGGCACAATTTCATTTGCATATTACAAGTCTCTGCAAGCCTGTCTTTTCCCTTCAGGGTGAATATTGTTGATATGGCAATGCAGTGCCCCCACTTGCCTTTGTTTAGAAGGTGTTAAAGGGAGCTCTGCTTCCAGAAGAGGAATGAAGGAGCGCCTACAATGTGTGTAATAGCGCGGGCAGAGGACACAGAGAAGTCACTGAAATCAGCTCTCTGTGCTACAGCACCATCATTACTTCTTCACAACCTTGCTTATTATTGCTTGAAGCCCATCTAATCAATGATCTATTTCATATTAAGTTAACCCTCTCTTGTCTCTCTATTTAAATTTAAGTTAACCCTCTCTTGTCTGCCTGATGTTTCCCAGATTTGCACATTCACTGATCTCATATAGTATGCTAGTTTTATTGTTTTTTTATGTGCAGTGAAATGTATTCTGTGTATGCATAAGCTAGGGAGTCTTGTCAGAGCATGTACAACTCTATACACAAATTTTTTTTTTGTAAAAGCATCTACACCTAATCCCCAATTCACCTCCACTACCATCCCTCACCCCCTCTCTGATGATAGGTGAAATGTTTATCTGGCGTTTTTTTTTTCCCTCCGTTATTCCTAAGGCCTAGCAATCAGCGTCATTACGTCTAGATGACAGCTCTGAGTTAGATTTTGGAGGAGGAAACGCTATGCTTTGGTGGGATTTCCTTTAGAAAATGTCTAACCCCCTCCAAGATTAATACTGCAAGCGTGCGAGGTCTGCAGCAGAAATAGAAGATGCTATTCATGCTGTGAATGCACAGAGCAGGAGGCATTGTGACACAAGGTCACAGAGAGGGACCTTCAGCACTGGGAGCTGTCCTCAGTGCCAAAGCCTTCTGGCTCTGCAGTGAGCAGGCATTGTATTGTGCCCTGTCCACAATCTGATGGCCAACTCTGGGAGCTGTCCTCGGTGCTGAAACCTCTTGGCTCTGCAGTGAGCAGGCATTGTATTGTGCCCTGTCCTCAACCTGGCCGACAAATTCAACGCTGGGAGCTGTCCTTGGTGCTGAAACCTTTGGCTTTGCAGTGAGCAGGCATATTGTGTCCCTATCCAACCTAATGGCCAACTTCAACAAAACCCTCATTCCTATCTACTTGTTCTGTTTTTTTTTTTTAACCCATTCAATCCTATCACCCACTCTATAGCCTTATAATGTCCCGTCTCCCAAAATATTGCATTTGTCATCCTTTTTAGAAATTCCTATAGCTTTTCAATATATACATATTCTATTTGTGCGCATATGTACATGTATTTATATTCTATACCTATATGTGTCTATACATAGCTAAGAACTACCCTAATTTTATCTCTCTATCTCTCTCCATAATATATATATATATATATATATATATATATATATATATATATATATATATATATATATCAACAAAAAGAGAGAGTGTATATGTATAGGTATATTTCTATACTTGTGTGTGTCTTTACACGCATACAGTATCTCACATTTTTGTAAATATTTTATTATATCTTTTCATGTGACAACACTGAAGAAATGACACTTTGCTACAATGTAAAGTAGTGAGTGTACAGCTTGTATAACAGTGTAAATTTGCTGTCCCCTCAAAATAACTCAACACACAGCCATTATTGTCTAAAGCGCTGGCAACGAAAGTGAGTACAACCCTAAGTGAAAATGTCCAAATTGGGCCCAATTAGCCATTTTCCCTCCCCAGTGTCATGTGACTCGTTAGTGTTACATGGTCTCAGGTGTGAATGGGGAGCAGGTGTGTTAGATTCGGTGTTATCGCTCTCACTCTCTCATACTGGTCACTGGAAGTTCAACATGGCACCTCATGGCAAAGAACTCTCTGAGGATCTGAAAAAAAGAATTGTTGCTCTACATGAAGATGGCCTAGGCTTTAAGAAGATTGCCAAGACCCTGAAACTGAGCTGCAGCACGGTGGCCAAGACCATACAGCGGTTTAACAGGACAGGTTCCACTCAGATCAAGCCTCGCCATGGTCAACCAAAGAAGTTGAGTGCATGTGCTTAGCATCATATTCAGAGGTTGTCTTTGGGAGATAGATGTATGAGTGCTGCCAGCATTGCTACAGAGGTTGAAGGGGTGGGGGGTCAGCCTGTCAGTGCTTAGGCCATATGCCGCACAATGCATCAAATTGGCCTGCATGGCTTTCGTCCCAGAAGATAGCCTCTTCTAAAGATGATGCACAAGAAAGTCTGCAAACAGTTTGCTGAAGACAAGCAGACTAAGGATGTGGATTACTGGAACCATGTCCTGTGGTCTGATGAGACCAAGATAAACTTATTTGGATGAGATGGTGTCAAGCGTGTGTGGCTGCAACCAGGTGAGCGGTACAAAGACAAGTGTGTCTTGCTTACATTCAAGCATGGTGGTGGGAGTATCATGACATGAGGCTGCATGAGTGCTGCCGGAACTGGGGTGCTACAGTTCATTGAGGGAATCATGAATGCCAACATGTACTGTGACATACTGAAGCAGAGCATGATCCCCTCCCTTCAAAGACTGGACCGCAGGGCAGTATTCCAACAGGATAATGACCCCAAACACATCTCCAAGATGGCCACTGCCTTGCTAAAGAAGCTGAGGGTAAAGGTGATGGACTGGCCAAGTATGTCTCCAGGCCCAAACCCTATTGAGCATCTGTGGGGCATCCTCAAACAGAAGGCGGAGGAGAGCAAGGTCTCTAACATCCACCAGCTCCGAGATGTTGTCATGGAAGAGGACTCCAGTGGCAACCTGTGAAGCTCTGGTTAACTCCGTGCCCAAGAGGGTTGCAGTGATGGAAAATAATGGTGGCCCCACGAAATATTGACACTTTGGGCCCAATTTGGACATTTTTACTTAGGGGTGTACTCACTTTTGTTGCCAGCGGTTTAGACATTAATGGCTGTGTGTTGAGTTATTTTGAGGGGACAGCAAATTTAGGGTCCTTTTACACGGGCGTTCCATATGTCCGTTTTTCCTCCCATCCGTTTGTGGATGAAAAATGGACATAATGTATGTCTATGGGATTGCGGATGTTAGCGGATGACCATCCATTTTGCGTCCATTCCGTTTAGTTCCATTTTTTTGAGACGGAAGAGAACCCTATTTTTCTTCCGTCTAAAAAACGGAACGGACGCAAAAACGGATGTCAGCGGATGTCATCCGCTAACGTCCGCAATCCCATAGACATACGTTATGTCTGTTTCTCATCCACAAACGCATGGATGAAAAACGGACATACGAAGCTGACCCTACAAAAGTGTCATCCGTGTCCATTTAAAAAAAAAAAAGAGTGCCTGAGTGAAAAAAAAAACAGACCTTGCCGTGTGAAAGGACCCTTACACTGTTATACAAGCTGTACACTCACTACTTTACATTGTTGCAAAGTGTCATTTCTTCAGTGTTGTCACATGAAAAGATATAATAAAATAGCTATAAAAATGTGAGGGGTGCACTCACTGTACTGTAGTTACACTCATTCTCTCTCTCTGTATATATATATATATATATATATATATATATATATATACTGTACATGCTTATGTGTGTATAGTACATAGCTACACTCATTACATATATGAGAGAGTATAATAGTGTGTATATATATATATATATATATATATTAAAATCACTTAAAGACTTCCACCAACACATATACAATTTAGTCACGTCCGCAGGCTGCCTGGAGCTGAAGATTTTTCGTATGGCTTATCTCTCTACCTATTGTTAAGATTTGTATTGTTAAACTGAGTTAGCAGGACACTACTTGCAAATAGAGGTCAGTGCAGGTGCTATTAAATTGCCTGAGTATTAAGGACATTCAGGTAATGCTGCAGATTTCTATCAGAACCGAATGAGGGGGGATGCTGGAAATTTAATGAAAAGGCGCTAGCCCAAAAAAAAAAAAAAAGTGGAAGGGCTGAGATGGGCTTAGAATGAGAAAATTGAGGCAAAATTGAAAGGGAAGAATACACAGAAGTGTGACAGCGATAAAGCAGGAAGACGGAGTGGAGTGATGTGATAGTGAGAAAAAACAGGGGCTCTAAGTGAGGAAAAGTAGAGAGGAGATGAGCATGGAAGGAAGAGGTGAATTAGATAGCAAGAGGCAGATGAAAATGACAGACAAGCTGCAATAGAAAGCAAACCATACGGATGGTTATTTTATTTTCATTTTTAGGGGGAAAAAATAATACATGATTGCTATCCTAAGCAGTCCAAGTGGAACTGAGAGCAGCGCACTTTCACTGCACCATTTACTTTTAATCAAAATGTTATTATCCTCCATGTGATATTCATATAGTAAGTAGGACACGGTTGCATTTGTTTTGTGCAGTATTTATGCACTGGAATATCCACGTGGCCCACTATCTCCGCTCTATAGAGGACAGAAAAGGAAGATGTATTGATAATGAAGAACAGACACGTTTGACCAGTAAAAACACATGACTTAGAAATAAATCAGACAGATTTTTTATTTTTTTTTAAAAAAAGATCCACAGATGGAGGTTGGACATGAAGCAGGTTGAAGCATTCCTTTATAGCCCAAACTGGAAAAATAATGAATGTCCAACAGACAAAACAAAAGCAAAAGATGAGTAAATAAAGACTAGGCAAGGACCCCTTAACTAGCCTGATGTACAGAAAAGGCAGGAAGGGTGGTAGAGACGCAAACATCAGAAAAAGAAAAGCTGAGAAAGGCTCGGCAATAATTAGAATCCTGTAAGCTTGCTTAGTAGAAGAGAGCAAACCGAGCAGCCAGTGGAAGTGACAGACGCAGGCAAAGGGAGAGAGAAAACACAGGTTCATTACTGAGCATTTTCTCTGTCTTTTGCGTTAAGTGATGATCTTGATGAGCTAATGAAGCCTCAGACTGGAAACGCTGTGTGTTTGTATAGCGAGCTCCTGGGTCCCTGTGCTGCCCGCAGACAATTAGAGCCTTATTAATATGCTAATCTGGTGTTGGATTTTGGAAGTGGTGTGGAGCCTGTGATTCTGGGGTAGTCACTGTCTCCTAGCAACCTTTCCCTGAGAGCTAGCCTCTACATCCCGCTACTGATCTGATGCTGAAAGAGAGACAGTGCAATGCCACCTAACCCTACAAGCCCTACAAGAAGTTAGCCCTACTTTAAAGTGACACTAAACTCTGGTCTAAAAAAATTCTATTCAAGTATGTTTTTTTAAAGTAGAATTCCAGTCAAATCCTAACTATACTAAACCTGCCCCCACTCCCATCCTAAGCCTATGCTAACTAGCCTGTACACAGAAAGATGTGTATACCTATGTTGAAGGTTCTCCAGTTCAGTCACATGATTGGCTCTCACTGCCAGCTTCAACGTAGTGAAGGAACAGCCGACAGCAGATGCCCACATTAAGCCTATGGGTGACATCACTAAAGGATCTGCAGCCAATGTCTGTGATCTCTCCTCTTCACTGAAGCTGTCGCTGGAGAGATCATGTGACCAGACCGGAGCACCCTCAGCATAGGTAAGTATAGACTTCATTCCTTTACAACAAGGTTTTCTAAACTTTCTAAACAAAGGACAAGTTTACTATCTTTAAAACTTTGAGAGGGCCAGACTGTGACCAGTGGGAGTAAAAAATGTCCTGGCATTAGTAGGAGTAAACAATTCCCAATGTTTAATATTAGGGGGAGTAATACTGCTCCATCATTGGTATCAGTGGGAGGAATAGTGCCCCATCATTGGTATCAGTGGGAGGAATAGTGCCCCATTGTTGGTGTCAATGGGATTAATAGTGCCCCATCATTGGTGTCAGTGGTAGTATTCGTGCCCCATTGTTGGTATCAATGGGAAAAATAGTGCCCCATGATTTTTGTCAGTGGTAGTAATAGTGCCCCATTGTTGGTAGCAAAGGGAGGAATAGTGCCGAATGATTAGTGTCAGTGGTAGTAATAGTGCCCTATTGTTGGTATCAATGGGAGGAATAGTGCCCCATGATTAGTGTCAGTGGATGTAATAGTGCTCAATTGTTGGTGTCAGTGATAGTGTCCCATCGTTGGTGTCAGTGGGAGGAATAGTACCCTATCAATGGTTGCTGACAGTGGGGGAATAATGCCCCAAGGGCCGGATAAAAGCAAGGAAAGGGCCACAGTTTGGAGACCATTGCTTTACAGGGTAGTTCAAATAGGCTTAGAATATGAGTGGGAGGAGGTTTAAGGATGTGACTGTACTTCTACTCTAAGTAAAAAAAAAAAAGTATGTTCTATTACTCTCAGCCTCCTCTAAACATTCAAATTCTTTTTTTTTTTTTCTACTGTTATGAAATTCCTGTTAGAGGGTAGCCTATGTTATTTATCCATGGTTCCACTGTATATTGAAACATAGCCACCCTCTCTTGCTTGTTTCCTGCATGCGGACTATGGCATAGAGCAGTGCCCACGACCACAACTAACGTGCACTACTCATTCCAAACAAGCAGAAATGAGTGAGGAAAATAAAAGGTTTAGGAGCTCACTGAAGACATTTACATTAAGAAACAATTTCACGAAAAACAGAGCGCAGGGCTAATAAGTAGTAGATGTGTAAAGATTATATTTGTGAATAAGGATCTTATTTTATGTCACTATAAAGTGAAGGTTTCACTTGAGCCATATTTACTTGGAAGTTACATGTTTAATAGCAAAAGAGGAAGATGCATAACCAGTATAGTATGAGTTGCCATTCATGTAAAAATAATTGTGGCAGATAGTAATTGGAAAAAATGCATACCAGCTAGTGGGCATAATAAATAGCATAGAGTAGGTAACAGTAAGAGGTTACTTTAATAAAGTGTAAAGCCAGGCACACAAACAGACCATAATTGCTTTGTGCAATGGTCACCAGCCCTTCAGCATCCACTGGGCACAACATTTAAGAAAAAGATTAACCTGCATCAAGGGGCCTTCAAAAAATGTACAAAAATAAAATAGCCATGTACAATGTTAAGGTCCTTGGCGCAAAGGTACAAGTTAACCTTTTTTTGACACCGGTGGACCTCCTCCACTGTATCTGTGGGGAGAATCATGATTGTCACACTAGTAAATGACTACCAAAACATCTTGATCTCTTCATCTTGATTGGGGGATAAAACGTAGTTTACAGAAGATAGCTTTTTAGCCCAACTCCAGGCAATTTTTCCCCCATGCAGTGGGGCCGTACCTGCACTGCATGGGGTAACTGCTCATTTTGTCTATTGTTGAGCTCACCAAACCCTCAATCCTTCGGAAAACGGTGCTTCCCTCAAGTCCAGTGATGAACTGTTCCTGATGTCTTGACATCCAGAGCCAGTCTATGGGTGTGATGATGTTAGGAACAGTCCACCTCACAAGACCGCTGGACCACGTGGCAAGGGGCTGGCAGGAGCCAAAGGGACTAGTCATGCGCTGGGAGGATCGAAAGATTAGGTAAGTATATCATCCGGACCCCTAGACCAAAATGAGCAGTTAAAGCCTTTGTTACTGCAACACTTCAGTTTTCTATGTGCCTGCTGTACCATGTACTTGTATGAGAAAGTATTCCGTTCTCTTTGTATTGCTTCCTTTATGAGGATCAAGTGGAGCTGTAAATAGGGAGTAAGTTGTCTCTGGTTTTGTTGTTATCAAGTTGGGCATCCCAAATTTTCATATCCCTAGCCAAGTTATTACCTCCTAATTAAACATAAAAAAAAACAAGGCTCAGGGACTGTTCACTGTGTCTGGATGAAAGCTGAAGCTGTGGTGTGCCTGGGTGTGCAGCAGTGAGGAATCCTGTCATCTGTCACTCCAACGGGGGTAGTGCTACATGTGAAATCCCTGGTGTTTCTGCCAGTCCCTCTGCTTTCCTATTAAAAACTGACTGCACTAAGCAGGGGAGCAGGCCGTAGTAAGTTCTCTAGCTATGGTGGGAACTCAGTGTACTCTCTTTCAATGATCAGACTTGTCCTGACCCATCCCTCCTGCACAGCCATTCACTGGGAAGCTCAATGTACTGCTGCTTCTCCTCCCCCAGCTCTTACGCAGCTGAGAACAGACGAGGGAATGTGACACTTTTAAAAAAAGGTATTTATAATGTTTTCTTTTATATGTATACAAAAATTTTTGCCTTTCGTTTGTATTTTAAACTGAATGAGTTGTTTTACAAGGTGATCGTTTACAATCACTTTGCGGGAATGCCCAGGGTTCAGCTTTAAAATAAAGATAACTTTATTTAAAGAATGTTCTTAAAGCAGTAGTAAACTGCTGAAAAAAAAAAAAAAAAAGCAAAAACCTGCAAGACGATGGCATAATTTGCTATCATGCATTGTATACTAGCACATTATGAAATACTTAACTTAGAATGAAGCCCTTCTAGCAGCGCCTGATCACCGCTGAGAGAGCTGACATGTTCCCCCTGCCTTTTTTTCGGGTTCGCTGGCTGTGAGTGGCCGGAGCTGCGATGACGTCACTTAGCCAGAGCAGCAATGACGTGCGGGAGCCCTCGGTTCCGGCAAGAAGCTCTGAAGGTCCGGCACGGTATTCCGGACCTTCATAACGCATGCGCCGCTGACATCAGTGGCTGCATGTATTGTGATAAATGGGTGCGCTGATAACTCAAAAGCTGCTACCTGAACTGTGTATAGTGTGAATAGAAATGAATAAATAGGTGCGCTAAATGATAAGAAAATCACAATGTATACATAACACAAATACAAAACAAATATACAAAATGTGCGTTTCTCAAATAAGGACCAAGGTGTCAAAAAGTGATCTTCCACAAAAACATGAATAAAACCACGTATGTGAAGTGCACAAAGTGAAGACAACAAAAGTCCCAATTCCTGAAACAATCAAATCCAAATAATGTTCTCAAGTGAAAACTGTGAAGTCCATGAAAACTCAAAGTGCTGTGTCTTGTGCTTAGTGACTGAAGATCCCGCCACCAGAGGGCTTGCCTCCTTACCAGAGATGTTAAGTAAGTAGACAGAAATTCCCACTACTAGGATGGTAAGAAGGAGATATCTGAGAATAGGTCACCCCCGTGGTAAGGTATAAATGGCCTCTTACCAACTTCTGGGATAAAACATGCACAAACAATATCCACTGCTGGAAACTTCCTGTATGGATCAATTGTCAGATGATGCAATCCCGCTCCTGCTATCGGTTCCTTAATGCCTTTGGCTTCCACAAATGAACATGTGTGGGGCAAAGAAAGAAGACCATAGCATAACACCCCAAATATCGGTTTATTATGAAAAGTGTTGCACTTACATTTAAAACAGGGGATGTGAGCGTTGTATGCAGTTACACAGATCCCGGCTGCAGACCGGGCTTGTGTGTGACGTCACGTGGCGGCGCGACACGCCTCCTCTCTAACGTCGTTTCCTCTCAACAGGCTTCTTCTGAGATAGGAGGACTATCTCGCCAAGGTGGTCGCTCAGTCGGTTGTAGACCAGACATTCAAGGAGTTTGGATAAATTATAGGCTTACCTGTAAATATAAATCACAAAGTGGGGTTTACAACCGCTTTACTTGAAAAATGGAAACCAATCCAGCCACCATATCTAAGTAAAGGGTAAGCTGCAATATATTGCATTTTTCTTTTTGACTTTAGATACCCTTTAAAGCACTGTGCATACAAAATTTAGTTCCTTGTTTTTGTACTTTAGTAAGCGAACAATTACCTGGGTGTGGTCTGGTACTAAACTCAGGTAACTGATAAAAACTGTCATTTTTGGTGCTAATGGAAATATATATTTCAAAACATTAGAGAGCTATGGACGTTAGGAACTGCACTTGCTTATCACAATGATGAAAGTTTAAGGGTATTTTGGAAGTGTGCAGAGTGGCAACTAGAAATGAGGGGCCCCATAGTAAACCTTTAATGGGGCCTCAACAGTCCTAAGTAGCCTATAATGCAACCCTCTTTACAAGCTTTTTGTAAGGCTCTTCTTTACTATAGGGATCCTTAAAGAGACCATTTATGGCACAGTGTTTTTGTAATGCAGGCCCCAACTCACTGACACTTACCATCAAAATAACCAATGTCGGCTGGTGTTGGGGCCTAGAGGAAGCGGCATTGTTACCCTGTCTGTTATATGAAAGTGTTTGGGCCTAGAGATTGGCTGGCACTGCACTGCAGCATGGGAGGAGTTGAGGTGCACCCCCATATCCAGTGTTTTTTTACTAGCTGTGACAAAGGAAGAAGAGACAGAGTTGAATATCAGTTGGTGGGGCTGGAGATGCTTTACACAGACACTATACCAGTGTTGGTGCTGTGCTGTTAGCTTGAAGGTGTATCTAATGGAATTGATATGTAAGCATTCCACTAACTAAAATACTTATGGCAAACAATGTAAATTAATACATTTCATAAGTGTACTTTCCCCAGAATGGTAAACATCCAAATCTAGTGCAAATAAACCACCACGTGACTTCATCAGGGGATCACGTGGAGTGAGATGTAACACATAGGGCGTTAGTGGAGGCACACCGAAAGTGACACCGCATTACAAGTTCAAAACTCGTGCACTTGTTACTTTTAAAAAAATGAGTATAGCGAATCTGTTTGTAATGCAATAACATTTTAAAACGTTATTACACCGTGGAGAGTCTCTTTTACCTATATAACTAAAACGGATGACTTGGGGATAGACTTCCAGGAGCACATAGGACAAGACACTATTTTACTACAGTAACCAGCCAGCCAGGCAGACCAGTAGAGGACCTTTTGAGGAACACGGGTTGCTTGGAAAAGATACCACTATATATTGTTACCTTACAGCAGTAAGGTGAGAGGCTAGGGAGCATCTTGGTGTCACAACACAGGATAGAAAGGACATCACTGGTGAAAAGATTTACTATCCAGCTAAAGCACCTTGACACATTGCACTTTATATTTTTGGACTCAATTGTTTTGGACTCACAATATTATACTATTTTGTCGTTTATACGCCAGTCACACTGCATTGGTGGATATATATATATTACTGGCAATATTTGTTTGTATTTTGATTGACTATTTTATGTACACAGGCACTGTGTATTATTTTATATGTCACCATTTGATATGTGGACACTAATCTATAGAATATCTGATTTTTAATTTGTTTAGATTTGGATGTTTACCATTCTGGGAGAAGTACACTTATGAATTTTACCTTGTTTGGCATAAGTATTTTAGTTAGTGGAATATTACAAACTGATTACATTAGATACACCTTCATGCTAACAGCGCAGCACCAACACTGTACTATACCTTTACTCACTAGTCACGGATTGTCTGCAGCAGTTACTTTAAAGAGGATATTACCCCCCCCCCCCCCATACTCAGTGAAGTTAACAGCCTCAGATGATACACAGAGATTTAAAAAATCTCCCTACGTAAGTTGTATTTGTATATCTGCTGTCTCCAGCTTTATATACTATTTAGAAAGTGCACATTGTGTTAGAATTTTTTTTCTCCCTGTTTCAGCTGTGGGAGTGGAGTCTTGGCATACACTGTATGACAGCTGATTGGAGGAAAGGCACACACCCTCGCTCCACATGGGCAGTAGAAGGAAGATACTTGCAAAGCTGTGCTGTGAATAGACCAGCTCTCTGCTAATCTATTTATAGCACCCACCTCGACACAAATTTCCAGCTGCTTTTATCTCCCATCTCGGAAAACTTGTCAGAAGTTATCATGCTGATAACAGAAGAACAGAGCAGCAGAAAGACATGGGACTTAGAGCTTTGGAGAGAGATAAGTAAACACTACAGATATACAGTATGTGCCCAGGTCAGATTTCATGAATCAGGTTTACATCCACTTTAAGTGATAGTGCGGGAGCAGCCAATCCTATCTGTTTACACAGACACTGTCACTTTGCTCCAAATAGGCACAGTGACAGTGTCTCTATAACAGTGACTGTTGTTGTTGAATAATTACAAATTGTAGTTAGGAAATCTAAAAGGATCACTCCACAGATTGCAGGTACAGACAGGCTATTCAGAGTCTCAGTGTCCTTTTCAGATGCCAGTGCAATGCCTGGCCACGTCATGTACCAAACCAAAAGGGCTTGTTCTTTGTGGTCAGCCAGAAATAAGCTGGTTCAGGCAGTTGGATTAATGCACAGAAAAGATATCTGTGTCAAAAAAAAAAAAAAAAAGTCTGTGCTTAAAACCTGGGAGTGATCTTTTACTACTAGAAGGAAACTGAGCAAATTATTACATTTTTTAACAATACCTTACATGACCCAGGCTTCCTCTGTGCTTAAAGAGGAGCTCCAGCCACCTGTCAAAAAAATAAGTCTGCAGCTACAAAAAAGTGTACTTACCTGTCCCACGGTCCAGCGGTGCACTCAGCCCAGCCATCTTCATCCTCTGTCCTCCCTCGGCAGTGCCGGCTTCTTCACTATGGGCACCTGGTTGTGACAGCTTGTGGCTTCACAGCTGGGTGCCCAGTGTGAATGGTGAATGCAGTCTTCTGAGACCTGTCAGTGTCCCAGAAGACTGCAGGGGGAGGGAGGAAGGAGAACTATGGCCCCCCCCACTGGTACCTGCTCCCCCCACTCCTCAAAAGTGCCAATTGTGCAAGAGGAGTGGGGGACAAGCCCTTAAAGTGAAACTTCCCCTTTTGGGTGGAGTAACACTTTAACAACTTCAGTACTGGGCACTTTAACCCCCTTTCTGCCCAGGCCAATATTCAGCTTTCAGCACTGTCACTCTTTGAATAACAATTGCTACACTGTACCCAAGCTAAATTTTTATAATTTTGTTCACACAAATAGAGCTTTCTTTTGGTGGCATTTATTCACCACTGTTTTTATACTAAATAAACAAAAAAGAAAAACAAAATTTTGGGGAAATTTCTTTTTAAAAATTTCTTTTTCTGTTTTAAAATTTACAAATACATAATCTTTGTTCATAAATTTAGGCCAACATGTATTCTACTACATTTCTTTGGTGAAAATAACTCAAATCAGTGTATATTATTAAGTCTTTAGGAAAGTTTTACAGTCCACAAACTATGGTATTTATCTGAAAATTGATCAATCCTGATGTACTGACAGCCTATCTCAGTTCTTGAGACCCAAAAATGTCCAGAGAGTACAGATATCCCCCAAATAACCCATTTTTGGAATGTAGGCAGTCTAAAGTATTTAGTAAGAAGCATAGCAAGTTTTTTGACATTGTAATTTTTTTGGAAAATGAAGAAATATATATATATATATTTTTTACATACTGTCACCAGTGCAGTACAGCATCATCATATAACTAGTGTGGTGGTTATCAGAACAATTTATACATAGTGATCTGTATTTTATTTTATTTTTAACACATTATGTTTGCTTAAAACAATGCATTTCATTGCTAAATGCAAGCATTTTACTGAATAAAATACAGTTTGTTTTGTTGTGATTAGCTGTGATTGACCACAGCGTATCACATGGCACAGATTGGCTGTGATTGGCCCAGTCTGTACCATGTGATCACTGTGACCAATCACAGCTAGCAACACAATTGTATACAAATGGATAGCTTGAAAGGAAGGGCTTTAAAACAGACATGCCTACTATGACTGTAATTATTGTCTAAAAAGCTTGAAAACATCACATCCTGTAAAGTTAGCAAAGCTCCACCATGTGGCATCACATTTTGCATGCGGACACTGTAAAGAATATAGCATATAGACTATATAATTTAGAGGTAAGAAATAAGCAGAAATAATTTCTCCCTGTCGTATAATCCAGCCCCATGAAGCCACTATTTTTCACTGGTTGTGGCCTCTCCAACATCATCACACAGAAAGCAGGACCGTGATCTTGTATTATATGGGACGACATTAGGGACATTCCCACATCCTGAGAGCAGGGGGGAACGAGAGATAAGTTAGCTATTTCTCCTTCCCTTTTACCCTAGACTAAATTAGCAGATAGCCCCTGCTGTGCAGGGGAAAGCAATTAATTTGTATTTTTTTACTTCTGGGTGGATTTCAACTTTAATCATTGAAAGAAACATGTGGTCACTAAGGCATGAAACACACTTGTTACATGCGTTAGTACATTGTGATGCCATGAATTTTGAATTGCAACCTGAAGGCAATGCAGCTCTAATGCCAATGCATCGCAGAGCACCACAATGCACTGTAACGCACTACCATGGTGTGATGCTTCAGAAAAAATGCTGAATGTCTGTTTTTTGGTCCATTCTCATGCATAACAAAATAAATGAGTCATTTATTTTTTATTTTTTTTGCAACAGATGTTAATGCATTAATGCCCATTCACACCAGTCAGGTCTGTTGTGCATTTAACATCTATGCCTTTATGCTCATTTATTTGAATAGGCTTTCTGATGTAAAGGTAGTGCATTATCACAAGTTGCAGTGTGCTGCAATGTAGGTGTGTTGGAAATGTGCATGGGGTGTCATTAACCACTTAAGCCCCGGAAGATTTTACCCCCATTCCGACCAGGGTTTTTTTTGCGATTCGGCACTGCGTGACTTTAACGGACAATTGCACGGTCGTGCGATGCTGTACCTAAACGAATTTTACGTCTTTTTTTTCCCCACAAACAGAGCTTTCTTTTGGTGGTATTTGATCACCTGTGTGATTTTTACTTTTGGCGCTATAAACAAAAACAGAGTGTCAATTTTGCAAAAATAACAATATTTTTCAAATTTTTCTATATGAAATTCCCAAAAAAAAATATGTAAAAATCTAATTTTTTTAACATTTTAGGCCAATTTGTTTTATGCTACATATGTTTGGTAAAAAAAAATCGCAAAAAGCGTATTTTGATTGGTTTGAGCAAAAGTTATTGTGTTTACTAACTAAGGGAAAGATTTCTGTCATTTTTGGTGTTTTTTTTTTTAACGCGTAATGGCGGCGATCTGCGATTTTTTTTGCGGTACTGCGACATTGTGACGGACAGATCGGACCCTTGACTGACATTTTTGACACTTTTGGGGTTACCAGTGACATAACTACAGTAATCAGTGCTATATATATGCACTGTTACTGCAAAATGACACTGGCAGGGAAGGGGGAAGGAACTTTATTGGGGAAGGAAGGGTTAAGTGTGTCCCTAGGGGCGTGCTTCTAACTGTGATTGGACATGGCTACTAGTGTAGGAACAGTGATCAACGGTCCTACATAGTAGAACCGTATGATCACTATTCGTACACAGGGGAGAATGACAGACGGCTTGTTTACATTAGCCGCCTGCCTTTCTCCTTTCACGGCGGACCAACGCGAGTGACCGGCAGACATCGGGTCCGCCGGTCACGCGCACGGACTTCCCCACGAACGAGCCAGGGCGGGCGCGCGCTCGCCTGCTATTGGCTCACATACAAGTGACAGGCAAGTGACGTACCCATACATCACTTTGCCTGGCCGGGGCTGACCGCCGCAGTATATGTACTTTCGGCGGTCGGCAACCGGTTAACAATGATACCACAATGGTAACATGCATGTCACTGTAGTGCAGTAGGGTAATGGGGTCATAACTGGGACATTCTTAGATGCTGAATGAGAGTTGCACCTATTGAACAACTTTTCCTTTCTCTACTTACATTATAGTCAAATGAGTACACTTCTATAGGTCCTGGCAAATCTAAACACATTACAATGACTGAATTGGCAGAATCTGCTACACATTCTCTGGAAGCATTCAATGCACTTTTTAATGGAGAAAATCTGCTGTAAATGTATGTTTACATTGGTGTGTCCCTTCCTGATGCCACCAGCCTGGCCTTCTAGGCATATGGGTTGTTATACCCACGCAAGGGTGTAGATATAAAGGTTAGTAGTCTCTAATGATCCCTTCACAACTCTTCAATTCAGGTGCCAGCTCAGCTGGCGTGCTGCACGATGGAAGACAAGGAAGATCCAGACGGCTGCACTCCAACAATCCATTTTATTTGGTATAAATAAAAAAAAAACAAATGACAGATGGAACAAGTACAGTGGGGGGGGGGGGGGGCAAGCAGGCAGACGCGTTTCATGCTAAAGTCAGCGCTTAATCATTACCCCTTTTTTAAGGTTTAATGACAGCTGTCTTTCATCACAGACAATGGATGGATCCACCTCCTACTGCACTGAGCCAGGTTTAAAGTAAAAGCAGACTCCAAAACTCAGTACAAGATGTTGTCACACACATGCTGTGAGTGTAATTCAACCCGCATCCAGCTCCGCAAAAAGTGCATCAGCCAGAAACCTGTTGATCAGCACACAGCAAGTGTCAAAAGTAACAAAAGTTAGTGAGATAAAAATTAACACACCTATATTTTTTTAAAAACAACAACAAAACATACCCCAGGACAGTATTATACCATACTTGATCAACTGCTTAAATCTGCAAGATTGATTTAAAGGCAAACTGATTCCACAACCAACTAAATCTTATGGTTTATGGTTAGTAGTGGGCAAACGGCAAAAAAACAAAAGGCATAAGGCAAAAAAAGGGGGGGGGGGGCTCTACCCGTGTCAGGACAAATAATAACATTATCAAAAATATTATCACAAAATATATATATTGAAAATATCAAAAAAATAAAAATAAATGAATAAATAAACACCTCACAGGGAAGGAGAGGAAATCAAAGCAGAGGTGCTAAGAGACTGCAGGTGCTGCGCAGACAAGTCACTCAAAAAATGGGTGAGATCCCACTCATAATTTAACCCATTTAAAGACAGCTGTTATTAAACTTTAAAAATGGTGTTTGTTACTCGGGTCCACTAGGTAAAGATTAAGCGCTGACTTTAGCGCGTCAAATGCATCTACCTGCTTGTCCCCCACCCACTGTACTTGTTCTATCTGTCAATTGGTTTTAATGTTTATACTGAATATAGTGGATTTTTGGAGTGCAGCCATCCCAATCTTCCTTGTTTTGTAGATATCAGAAGCTCTCATGTTGATACCAGCCCACATAATCTTTAACACTAGGAAGAATGCTTTAGAAGGGATCCACAAAAATAAATAAATAAATAAAATGACAAAAGTGAACACCATTAGTCCCCAGTGCTGCGGGACGACAGGTTTTTTGGCACCCGTGATGCCCATGATAGATGAATATAATTATTATTTTTTAGGATACAATACATACAATGCAATAAAATACAAGAGGATAAGTGTGCCCTGCTTATAAGAGCTTACAATCTAATTGGGTGGGCAAGTGGTACAAAAGGTTATAACTGTAAGGGAAGAGCTGAAGAGATGGAAGAGTTAAAAGTTCAGTTGTTAGTTGGGGGCGTGATAGGCTTCCCTGAAGAGACGAGTTTTCAGGGATCACCTAAAGGTGACCATAGCAGGAGAGCTATGGGAAGAGGACACAAGAGAGCTTGAGAACAGGAGATCTTGGGAGGAGTTAAGAGGATGATTTGGTTGATATTTAGAGAAAAGATTGGTGATATAGCTCGGCACAGAGTTTTGAGTGGCTTTGCATGTTGTTGTTAGTTTTTGAATTTATTTGCTGGCCAATCAGAAGCCAGTGCAGGGATTGGCAGAGAGAGATGTCAGACACTGAGCAGTCATGATAGCCTGAAGAGGAGATGTAGCCTATTGCGAGATAAGGCCATGAGAAGGAAGTTGCAATAGTCAAGGCTACAGATAACAAGGAAGTGAATGAGTAGCTTGGTTTCATTAGTGAAAAAAGGAACACATTTTAGAGATGTTACGGAGGTGAAGTCTACACGCTTTTGACAGCAATTGGATTTGGGGCCGAAAGGACAGGTCAGAGTCCAGGAACACGCTGGCATGAGGGGAGGGACTAATAGTTGATATTATTGACCTTGATGAAAAAGTCACGGAGGAGGGCATGAGTGGAGGGGAATATTATCAGCACGGTTTTAGAGAAATTTAGTTAGCGGAAGTGGTGCGACATCCACATTGATATGCCAGTTAGTAAATTAGAAGTGTGATAGGAGACTAAAGGAGTGTGGTGAGGAGTAGATTTGAGTCTTATCGGCATAGAGATAGTATAATATAATAATTTTAACCCTCATGGATAAAAAAAAGAATGCCCCCTAATTCTTGGTGAACTCGTATTTGAGTCCTTTGGACCCTTTATTTATACAAGTTGTGTGGGTAAGCCAAAACTTTCCACAAAAAAAGTAATATTTCTGTAATAGATGGAATCTGGTTGTGAGTCAGTCTCTGACAGTTTCTTGAGTGGCTTGCAAAATGCAAAAGTCCTGCATAATTCCCAACATTAATGAGCCTTTGTTCCTCTCACAAACACAAAAGCTGGGGTACTCCCATTGGCATTTTCTATTGAGCATAATTTTTCCCACTGACACCAACAATGGGGCACAATTCCTCCCATTGACACTAATGGTGGGTCACTATTTCTCCGACTGACACCAAAGATGGTTCACTAATCCTTCCAATGACACTAAGGATGGGACGTGATTTCTCTCACTGATGCCAATGAAGGATTATACCTCCCACCGATACCAAAAATGGGGCACTACTTTTTTTCACATAAAACACAACCATGTTTCTCTTCACTATTTAGTGTATCAAGTACTGTATATTTGATTATATATAATTTCCCAATTTGTCCATATGTTGCTTCTTTCTGACATATCTACTTTTTAAAATGTATTTGTTTGCCATGGTTTCCTGTATTCATACTGATCCTAATGGCAAGTGACAGCCATGCACAATTCAGCTTACATAGGCTTCAATAGAAAGAGTTCATGCAGCAAACACCAATGCCCACTATTACAGAATCTTAGAAAATGTTGACATCTCATGATTAACAGCAATGAGAAAAGACTGAGCTAATTTTAAAACATTCATGCATATGAATAAAACATGTGAGAATATACAGTATGAAATATCGGAGTAGGTAAAAATGGATTTTTACTTTAAGCTCCAGTGTGCATTGCTGAGCTGCTTTTTGGGCCCATGCCCAGTGAAGTTAGCTCAGTGCCAGGATAAGAGGGTGAAAAGACCATGTGAATGGTTGTCACAAAGCTCTTCCCAAGATTTTGCCAAGATCCAAACATAGGTGAATTCATCCAACATTTTAGGCATACCATTTCCACAGATGTGCCCCATACAGCTTTTGCCCTCCTCCTATTAACCTGCCCCTTTGCCTTTTGGCTTCCTTCATCGCTTCCCCATACCTCCTCTTCTATTAGTCCACTCCCTCTTCTGCCTGTCCCACTCATCTCTCCTTCAGTCCCACTATACACACTTCTTCAATTCCGGATCTCTGTACCTCACTAGTTCCAACTCTCATAATTTCCCATCATCATTACTTCTTCTTTAGTCCTGCCCCCTTACTTTTCCAATTTCTCACTGGCCCCTTTTCTAATTTGGCGTTTCTTGGTCTTGTCTTCAGTATTTCTCCAATTCTGGTTCCTACACTCTGCACATCTTTACTATCTTTGCTCTCTGCAAAACATCGTTTTACTTTCCCTCCAGTTCTTGATCTCTTTCCAGCCCCACTCTATGAACTTCTCATCTGGCCATCACTCTCTCCACTTTTTGTTGTATTTGTTCTAGAACCTGTCACTTCCATTTCTTCTCTGGTGCCAAAATGTACTCACTGTAGGATCTGAGAATCTTTGTTGCTTGCTTTTTTCCACTGACAGAGTGAATATGTAGTTTTATTTTAAATCTCATTCTTTTGACCTTGAACAATATGATTTATTTTATCCCTAAATTATTACAGTTATCATGAGCTGTTAGGGAGGCTAAAAGCATAGCCATGTTGTTTGGTGTGTATTAGAGGTAACCTTCATTGTTGTCTTACATCCATATGATTGACACTTATCTATCTAACTCAGCAACACTGGGATATATACAATTTACCGGGATCTTAAAAAAAAAAAAACATGTTTTCATTAAACTAGGCTTCTTCTCCAGGAATACTGACAGAAAATAAATCATAAATAATAAAAAAGTAGTCTTCAAAACACAATATTTAGTAACTGCGGGCAATTTATGCTTACCTGTCCTGTTAAGCCTCTTTCACATGGAGCGGACCGTATCGCGATCCGCTCCGGCAGTTTTTTTTTTTTTTCACGGACACGGATGACATTTGTGTCATCCGGGCCGTATGTCCGCATATCATCCCATCCATTTGCGGATGATATACGGACATAATGCATGTCTATGGGATTGCGGATGTCAGCGGATGACACTGGTGACATCCGATTTTGCGTCCTTTCCGTTTTTTAAACGGAAACAAAAAATAGGGTTCTGTTCCGTTCCAAAAAAAGGGAACAGAACTGAAAGGACGCAAATCGGATGTCAGCGGATGGTCATCCGCTGACATCCGCAATCCCATTGACATGCATTATGTCCGTATATCACCCGCAAACGGATGGGGTGATATACGGACATACGGAACGCCCGTGTGAAAGGGGCCTTACTTGTGTTTGTATTTAGATACATTGTATTCTATAGATGTGGGCCATTCACAAAAACTGGGGAATGTCTATGACATGGTAGCTAAATACACAAGTGAAATACATGTTCTATAGGTGTTTAACCTGTTAAAGAATTTTCTGTCCACCAAGTCTTCTTGAGATTTACATAGCCCTAACAGATATCCATGCTGCCAGGGTGTAACTACAGGGGTTGCAATGGCAACCGGACCCCATGCTCCAGGGGGCCTGTGTGGCCCCCCTGTACACCTGGATATGAGGGGCGGTGGGGGCAGCATGTAGAGAAATCACTGTCCTCCTTTTTCCTCCTGTAGCTGCAGGAGGAAAATGGAGTAGATTGGTTCCTCTGTATGCTGCCCCTGCCACTCCTCCTATCCAGTTTACTTGTGTTCTGCTGTCTATTGGCCCCTGTGTGCTCCCCTGGTCCCCCCCCCCACTGTGCTGCCCCCCCCTACACTTTGCTCCCTCTCCTGCCGGCTGCTGCAGGGGATGTGTCACAATAGAGAACCAGGAAGGGGTTGGTAAATATGTAATTTACCAGCTCCTTCCTTTTCTGAATGGGCAGAGTCATAGTCAGTGACATTTAAAAAAATAAAATAAAATGATAAAAAATAATAGAATTAAAATACCACAAAATAATTAAAACGACTGACAACAGTGGGTGAACTTCCAGGATCGCAAAGGACACACTTGCAACTGGTATTCCACCAACGTCGGGAGGCCCCAAGAAGGCAGGAAGGGGGCCCACTGCAGAACTTGCGAAAGGTTCCCACTGCGGGACCTTAATAAAGTGCCCCGCAACGAGAGTAAAGGGCCCCAGGATCAGTGGGAAGAGTCCCAGGCTTGAAGGGAAGGGCACCAGCCAGGAGTTCGGGGGGCCCTTCATGGTTTCTTGCACTGGGGCCCTGAAGGTTCTAGTTACGCCTCTGAATGCTACTGAACGGACTTTTCTCTACTAGAGTTACTGTATACTGTACAGTTAGGTAACTTCCATAACTGCATCCTGTGATTGTCAATGAAGAAGTAGCCATTGTAATAATTTTGTATTGCGCTTTATTAATATCAGTATGTTCCTTATCTGCACATGTGCATAAAGTACACCCAATTAAAGCCTAGTGCGGCCCCTTCCTCTTTTAGCTGGGTTCACACTTCTGCAAATTGGATGCGGGTTTCCCCGCATCTGGAGACTGTGACCGGCTCTCGATGGAGCCGGTTCACACAGTTCCTTGGCGGCTGTGGAGCATATTGCACAAGGTTCCTGTGCGTCATTGGCTCAGTTTCAGGTCCAAATTCAGGCAAAAATTCAGGCCTGATTCATCTCTGAAATGGAGAACAGGGATGCACTGGACCCCTGCTGTGAGCCTCATCCAAATTCAGTGTGAACCCAGCATCTCTTAAGGGCCATACACACTATAAGATTTTCTGAAGACTTTTTCCTTCAGATTTACCTTTTCTATGTAGTGCAAGGGCCTGCCAGATTGCATACAAATTGAAAGTGTTTAGGTTTGACCTCATATTATACGGTTTTGGTAAATCTAAAGGAAAAAGTATTCAGAAAATCTTATAGTGTGTATGGCCCATTAGTCTGTGTGCTGCTGTGCAGAGCAGGGGATGGTGCCAAGTCAAATTCAGGTAATTCTATAAGCTGAATTTAAAAATAGGGTTCAGGACTTTTTTTTTTAAATCACTTTATAATTGTATGTATTTGAACTTCCTATATAACTGCCAGGAGTTTAGCTGTTCCAAATCTACCTGTAAAACAGGTAGATTTTTGAACATATGCAAAAAAGACAACCATCCCAATTTAAACCTTGCTTTTAGAGTATTGCGAACATGGAAGAGCTTTGTACAGAGCAAATAGAACAATATGTATTTCCCAGCACATTTACCAGCTAGCAAGCAAAAAATAAATTACACTGTCCAGAAATGTTCAATAAAAACTGATTTTAGTTGCACAAAATTTTGCAATTATATGTGGAAGCTGCACAAATTTGTGAAGGCCTCTATGTATTGTGTTGTCCTAACTCTAGTCTATGAGAGCCTCCATATTCTAGCATATATAGCAATGGATTTGGAACATTTTTCAAAACATCATCTGAAAGCACAGCCTTCAACCCCATTAGTAATGCCCCTTCATGACCAGAAATACATATTTTGAAATACCTAACTACCTCTCACCCGCCATATAGAGTAATGATGACACGAGGGGCGGGATGCTCTTTCGTTCTGGCATGACGTTGCCCCAGTCTGACTGCCCTTGCCCATCTGCAGGGGTGTGCAGTGTGGCGATCGCAGGCACAATGTGTCCCTTGGACATGGCACAACCTTGATCTTGGTAAAGAATTAATGTCACAGCTCTTTACCCATGTGATCAGCTGTGTCCAATCACAGCTGATCACATGTAAACAAGGAAATATTGGTTACCCGCTCTTTTTGCTTCATACTGACAGAGTGTGAGGAGAGGAGAGCCGATCAGTGGCATCTCCTCAAAGGGGAGACCTGTATAGATAATTAGGGTACTGATTATCAGTGCAGCCCCAGCAGTGCCCATCAGTGATACCAGTCAGTGCCCACCGATGCTGCCAATCTGTGCCCATCAGTGATGCCAATTTGTGCCCATTAGGGATGTCAATCTGTGCCCATCTGTGATGTCAGTCAGTGCTGCCTTTCAGTGTCTGCTCATCGGTGCCATCCATCAGTGCTGCCTATCATTACCCATCAGTGCCACCTATCAGTGCTCATCAGTGCTGCAATTCAGTGCTGCCTATCAATGCCCATCAGTGCCCATCAGTGCTGCATATTAGTGCCTCCTCATCAGTGCAACATCATTAGTGCCCTTCAGTGCTGTCTCATCAGTGCCCATCAGTGGTGCCTCATCAGTGGTCATTAGTGCAGCCTATCAGTGCCCATTAGTTCAGCCTCATCTGCGCACATCAGAAGGAGAAAAATCACTCTTTTAAAACATTTCCTGACAGAAACGAATAAAAACTTTTCATTTTTTTATTTTTGGTCTTTTTTTTTTGCAAATACCCCCAAACAAAAGCTCTATTTGTGTGAAAAAAAATGCTGAAAATTTTGTTTGGGTACAGCGTTGCATGACTGTGCAATTGTCATTCAAAGTGTAAAAGCACTGAAAGCCGAACATTGGCCTTGGCAGGAAGAGGGGAAAAAGTGCCCTTTATTGAATCGGTTAATTAATAGATCTTGATTTACACTGATAACGTTTAATAAGAATCAGACACCAACAAATATATTGGGACTATCCTCTGTGAAAATGAGAAATGTACCCGTGATTGCTATTGACTATTTATTGCCTAACTTACTAGATACAGTATACATTAGCAGTCAGGTATATTTATATATGACTCAATGAATAAAATGGTCCAAACTGCTGTTTCAGTAACAAGATAAGGCATATACTCATGACAAAGCACACATATTGGTGAGGATTCTAAATACAACTGTTAATAACAAATATTTCGAATTTCAGAAAGTTGGCTCTTTTTCTGCCACA
Organism: Pelophylax lessonae; assembly: GCF_965119305.1. NCBI lineage: Eukaryota > Metazoa > Chordata > Amphibia > Anura > Ranidae > Pelophylax > Pelophylax lessonae. The sequence goes on from NC_138768.1 coordinate 302,605,587, forward strand.
CCCCAGAACAATCAATCAAAAATATATATTTTTTTATGTATATCAAAGCAGGATTTATAAGGCACAACTACAAAAATTAATAATATCCATTATAGAATGAAAAAATAATAATATCCAAACAATTTTATTCACAGATTTTAGAAAATCTTTTTGACTAGGGCATACAATTTCTACTCAAAAGCAAGCTACAACATCGCTAAGCTGTTTTTATATGTAACTGTATACATGGCCATTGGAAATAGGATGATGGGGGCAAGCATTGGTCTTCCAATATCCTATATCATGATTTTGATTGTGAGGAATTCTTTAGAAATGTGTGAATAAAATTGTTTGGATTTTATTAATTGTTGTAGTTGTGCCTCAAAAATCCTGCCTTGATATACAAAAAAAGAATTCTTTCTGTTCATAAGAAATGTTTAGTGACCATGAAATCTCTCAGCAGCTAAAAAATGTTCTCTCCTTTTCCTGTAAAAGTCTAGATTGGCACCACCCTCACTTTCTAAACAACCTAGTTGGTCAATTAAACCACCATGTTGCATACAATTTCAGCTGCCTCTCTGGATCTACTGATTGTGTTGACATGGTTATGCATGTAACCAGGCTTAGTTTGAATTGCATAGATGTATCTGAAATTTGCTTTAACCTTCCTAGCGGTATTCCCGAGCGTGGCTCGGGGTTAAATCTCAGAGCCAAAAGCGGTAACCCCCGAGCCACACTCGGGGTACCGCCAGAAGCATCGCTGGATCCTGTAAAAGAGGTTTCTTACCTTGTCACCGGGATCCAGCGATGTGTCTCGGCGGTGTCTCGCGGCGGATCTTCCTCCCGATCGTCTCCGTGCCCCGGCATCCGTCTCCTGCGACGTGACGTTCGCAGGGGGGTGGAACCGGCGGCAAATTCAAATGTAAAAACACACCAAACACACTGATACTATTCAAAATAAAATTAATTCACATTACATTGCCCCCCAGTGCCCTTTCCTGCAGGTTTACTGTACTTTTTATGTAAATATATATATATATATATATATATATATATATATATATACAGTATATATATATATAAATATACATATATATATATATATATATATATATATACAGTGGGTACGGAAAGTATTCAGACCCCCTTAAATTTTTCACTCTTTGTTATATTGCAGCCATTTGCTAAAATCATTTAAGTTCATTCTTCTTCCTCATGAATGTACACATAGCACCCCATACTGACAGAAAAACACAGAATTGTTGACATTGTTGCAGATTTATTAAAAAAGAAAAACTGAAATATCACATGGTCCTAAGTATTCAGTCCCTTTGCTCAGTATTTAGTAGAAGCCCCCTTTTGATCTAATACAGCCAGGAGTCTTTTTGGGAAAGATGCAACAAGTCTTTCACACCTGGATTTGGGGATCCTCTGCCATTCCTCCTTGCAGATCCTCTCCAGTTCTGTCAGGTTGGATGGTAAACGTTGGTGGACAGCCATTTTTAGGTCTCTCCAGAGATGCTCAATTGGGTTTAAGTCAGGGCTCTGGCTGGGCCATTCAAGAACAGTCACGGAGTTGTTGTGAAGCCACTCCTTCGTTATTTTAGCTGTGTGCTTAGGGTCATTGTCTTGTTGGAAGGTAAACCTTCGGCCCAGTCTGAGGTCCAGAGCACTCTGGAGAAGGTTTTTGTCCAGGATATCCCTGTACTTGGCCGCATTCATCTTTCCCTCGATTGCAACCAGTCGTCCTGTCCCTGCAGCTGAAAAACACCCCCACAGCATGATGCTGCCACCACCATGCTTCACTGTTGGGACTGTATTGGACAGGTGATGAGCAGTGCCTGGTTTTCTCCACACATACCGCTTAGAATTAAGGCCAAAAAGTTCTATTTTGGTCTCATCAGACCAGAGAATCTTATTTCTCACCATCTTGGAGTCCTTCAGGTGTTTTTTAGCAAACTCCATGCGGGCTTTCATGTGTCTTACACTGAGGAGAGGCTTCCGTCGGGCCACTCTGCCATAAAGCCCCGACTGGTGGAGGGCTGCAGTGATGGTTGACTTTCTACAACTTTCTCCCATCTCCTGACTGCATCTCTGGAGCTCAGCCACAGTGATCTTTGGGTTCTTCTTTACCTCTCTCACCAAGGCTCTTCTCCCCCGATAGCTCAGTTTGGCCGGACGGCCAGCTCTAGGAAGGGTTCTGGTCATCCCAAACGTCTTCCATTTGAGGATTATGGAGGCCACTGTGCTCTTAGGAACCTTAAGTGCAGCAGAAATCTTTTTGTAACCTTGGCCAGATCTGTGCCTTGCTTCAATTCTGTCTCTGAGCTCTTCAGGCAGTTCCTTTGACCTCCTGATTCTCATTTGCTCTGACATGCATTGTGATCTGGAAGGTCTTATATAGACAGGTGTGTGGCTTTCCTAATCAAGTCCAATCAGTATAATCAAACACAGCTGGACTCAAATGAAGGTGTAGAACCATCTCAAGGATGATCAGAAGAAATGGAAAGCACCTGAGTTAAATATATGAGTGTCACAGCAAAGGGTCTGAATACTTAGGACCATGTGATATTTCAGTTTTTCTTTTTTAATAAATCTGCAACAATGTCAACAATTCTGTGTTTTTCTGTCAGTATGGGGTGCTATGTGTACATTCATGAGGAAGAAGAATGAACTTAAATGATTTTAGCAAATGTTATATTGCAGCCAAAGAGTGAAAAATTTAAGGGGGTCTGAATACTTTCCGTACCCACTGTATATACGTAATTCTTGTGAATGAGCAGCCCAAACCAACTGTATACATTATATATATATAATATATGTATACATAATATATGTATACATACATACATATATATATATATATATATATATATATATATATATATATATATATATATATATATATATATATATATATATATATAATATATATAATAAATGTATACAGTTGGTTTGGGCTGGTCATTCACAAGAACTACATGCAAAATAATGGTACAGCTTTCAGCACCTAAAATCCAAAAGAATCATACCGCCAGGGAGGTTAACAGGAACCAACATAATATTAAGAAACTGTTTAGAAAGCATCACATATCTTTGAATTCAGGATAGATTTTATAAAGACTTGCTTTTTTTTATTCTACACATACAAATATTTATTTAAAGTTAATCAAAAGGCTCAAGGTAAAAAACCTTCTCTATGCCCCCCCCCCTCTCCCAGCCCCCCTTAATACCTACCTGAGCCCCATCTGGATCCAGCAATGGGCGCGACAGCCTTGGCTCTCCAGGGACTCTCCCTCCTTATTGGCTTAAACAGTAGTCAATCACAGCCAGTGAGCCATTGAGGAGAGAGGGGGTCAGGGTAGAGCCGTGGCTTTGTATGTGAATGGACACAGAGAGCTGAGGCTCTGGAATGAGCCTGCTTGGGTGCCCCCATTGCAAGCTACTTGATTTGGGGGCATTCAGGGGCCAAGACCACCAGTGAGGGACCCGGAAAAAGGAGGATGCGAGCTGCTCTGTGCAAAACCACTGTTGGCATGTTTGTTATTTAAAAAAAAATGCCTTTAATATCACTTTAATAGAAATAAGTAGGCATGTTTGCTGTACAATTTTTAACATACATCATGAAAACATCCAGACCAGTAATAGGGCTCACCTATCAGAAGATGGACTATGAATAATAATACTATTTTTTCAGTTTTTCTGTTTCATTACACATGCAGTGATAGGACGGGGACTTCTCATATGCCTTAATAAAGGCAATACAGTATGGGTCAGCGTAGTCTCTGAAGAGGTGTTACTGGATAGCCAGATAGACAGAAACTTTGTGACACAAAGGCAGCTCCATTCTAAGTAATTTGCCTCAATGATTATGGTGCTGTAATAAAAGACCCTTCAGAGTTTGAACTCCAGAAATGAACTCAGAACATCAGAAACATCAAGCTATTCACCAGATCTGAGGACCTGAATATCTACTAAAAATCCAAAGAAAAAAAATCTGGAAAATCTAGGAAGAGTAAAAAAAAAAAAAAAAAGAAGAGTGTTAAGGAATAGTAGGACCAATGATACATTTTTTATTTTTAGAAATTAAGTTTGACAGTTTAGTTATATAATTGAGACTGATAACTGGATTTTCTATCAGCCAATAGGGAAAAATAATTTCGGCCAATTGGGATGGACGAAGGCTTTGTATCCGGGCAGACTTCACTGACTTCAGATTTGTGAAGGAAAAGTCATGGCTGCTATCTAAAGCTTACTATAAAACTGCAGTATGAGGGAGGGAACAATAAGGAATTTATGACAGCCACTTTTTACAGCTTTCATAAAGAATAGCAAAGATGTTCTCTCCAAATGCAGTGATGGAGTGTGGGTGCAATTCATTACTGCCATAGATAGACCAAAATTACTCTGTACAAAATTGGTCCTATCTAGGTCAAAACCGAGAACGTTAAAGTGTTACTAAACCCAGGCCCCTGCATTTGCTATATCTGGTCTCCCACATTACACAGAACATGGAAATGCAATTATTTTAGTAAATATAAACTACTAAATACCTTTTCTTATCAGCAGTATATAGCAGTCTTATGACTTTTATCAGCGTCGGGAAGAGTTTTCATTCTTTACCAATTGTCCTATGCGGCTGCAGGACCCCTGACCCTCTGTCTGCACAGTACTGATTGGCCCTGTGCTGATCACATGCACTCTCTAAAGAAAAAAAAAACCTCTCTAGCAATACCAGGCCACATCTGGAGTATGCCGTCCAGTTCTGGGCACCGGTCCTCAGGAAGGATGTGCTGGAACTGGAGAGAGTCCAGAGAAGGGCAACAAAAATAATTAGGGGAATGGAGGATCCAAGCTATGAGGAAAGACTACAAGCACTGAACTTATTCTCTCTAGAGAAGAGACGCTTGAGAGGGGATATGATATCAATGTACAAATACTGTACTGGTGATGACCCTAGCATAAGGAACAAACTTTTCAAAGAAAGGGAATACAGTAAGACACGTGACCACTCACTAAAACTAGAGGAAAAACGGTTTAACCTTAAAATACGTAAGGGGTTCTTTACTGTCAGAGCAGTGGGGATGTGGAATTCTCTTCCACAAGCAGTGGTATTGGCAGGGAGCATCGATAGTTTCAAAAAATTATTAGAAGGGTACCTTAAAGACCACAACATACAGGGGTATACAATGTACGGTTAACAGCAAACACACACACACACATCATAGGTTGAACTGGCTGGACTGATGCCTTTTTTCAGCCTCACGAACTATGTAACTATGTAATACACACCAAACTGAGCATGTGCAGAGTGTCTCCAAGGTTTTTTTCTATCAGGAAATGGTTTGGAGACTGTGGAGGAAGGGGAGGATCAAAGAAGACAGGATCAAACAACCCTTTCACACAATGCAGAGGATTAACCCCTAGGTTCCACAGTGAGTATAACAAGCATGCTTTACTGCATATACAGACTGATTTTACTGTTGTGGGTTTAGTAACACGTTATCGCTGCAAGGCTGCATTGCTAACCAGTGTACTACAAGGCTGCCTTACATGCTCTGTGTGGTCACAAAAATATATGAAACAATTAACATATAAAAAAATGGAAATTGCTGAGCCAGCCTATAAATATACATATAGTTGCATACCTGTCATATCCATAATGTTCTAGATTCACTAGACCATACAGATTGTGTTTGCTACAAAACAATCTATGAAGTTAATAAGAAATGTAATAGTAGAAACTTCACTCAGCGTGATTGGACAGTTAAAGTGGGTAGGGAGTTTATTGGGTGATCAGTTATATGTGCATTGCATGCATAAACCAAAGCACAGGACATATAGCCACATTGATCAAAGTCGAAGAATTCTTACTCTTCAACTATAATCCATTTTGCATGTAAAATGTACCATTTTCACACCCAGTAAAATGATTAGCATTACTGATCATTAAAAGCAGAGTACAGCCGCATTGTGATTAGCATTCTAACACTAATAGAGTGTTAATTACCAAACTGATCAGTTTCGGGTAATATAAAGGAGGAATCAATAGCAAAGAGTGCGAGAAGGAAGTCTGTGTTCACTGGTTTCACACTGCTGCTAAGTAGAAGAGGAGACCTGGAAGGTAACAAAGAATAAAGGAAATCACTGGATTATGTTTCTAGGTAAAATAAGAGCAATACATCTTCTTACAATAAGTGAGTGAGTGCTTTATTGTGATTTTACTATGTCATCAAGACCTTCTACCAGTGTACCATCTGCACATAATACTTCCATGCAGGTACCCCTTTTTGGCAGTAGTTAGGACAAAGAGACTGGCTCCAATCAATGCTTGGTTCTGCTACTTTGGAAGGGGTACCTAATTGTTTAAGAACCCCATTTAGGACACCCACAATAATGTAGCACTGCCCCCTTAAGGACTGCCAGATTTCACACTTACGGGTCCCCCTGAGTTACCATTAGCAACCTTGACATGCACAGTCTCTCTCTCTTTTCTCTTTGGCTTGTTCAATAATCAGTCCAGGGGAATGTAGTTATTTTGGGTTTTATTATAAATTAGGGTTGGGAGAAGGGAATAGTGGGATACTTCGAATTAACTATGCACATTACTGGAGCACTTCTATCTCTTGGTACAGCCATGCTGTTGATCCATCTTGCCACTGAGGTGAATTTAGATTTAAGTTTCTTTCCTAAAATGACTTGATGAACTAAGGTTATCTTCAGGACACTCTCCTCAGCATCCTCTTTCTTGACTGCCGACGCCCGTCCACTGACTATCCTACTCTTGGGGTGGCCCCCTTAGGTCAGGCTCCTTGACACGAGCCCCTGTACTCACGATACTGTTTTTCTAGGGTCTCCAGTGTCTCCCCCTCAGTCAGCTCTCCTGGACCTCTGGGTTCAGCTCTGTTCCTCTGGCCCTCAGGACGACCTCCTGAGGACACGTGCCACTGCAACAGAGGAGGAGGCAGCCGCCACCCTCCCTCCGGGACTCTGCTCTCCAGCCAAAGACCCACATGTGCTCCTGGCTTTTATACAGTATCCCAGAATGCACCGAGGCAAACCTGCCCCTGCCAATCACCAGGACTGTACAAAAGCCTATGAATCCATTTGTCAGGTTTCCCCCCCACTGTCCAACATGCCTCCCCATTGGACCAGCGTGAAATACCCTCTGGACATAATGAATCACATACTGAGCACAGTGAGCAGACCTCACTAACAGATCCTGCTCTCTTAAAAAAGCAGAGAGCAATACAGATTTGCCTGCTGCTCCTCTGACAGGCAGACAGAGCCAAAAACTATACTTTCTCACCTAGGAGGGTGCTACAATAATAAAAATCAGGTAGACTTGCATTAGAATTTGTGGGGGTAGTGAGGGGTTTGGGAAGTAAAGGACTGCAAAGTCGCATGACAAGTTGTACCCCATGATTTCCAATGAGTACCGTTCATATCGGTGCAATTTCAAGTTGGGGCGACTTCAAAGTAGTCCCAGCACTTCTTTGGTCTGACTTTGATGTGACTTGAGGTCCATAGACCTCAAGATTACACAGGCATGGCTTCAAGTCCAGTCAAAGTCTGTCAAAATCGTGGCAAAAATTGCATGAAAGGGGCCTAAAATGTATGGTAAACCTACTACTGAAAAACAAATCATGTTAAATTGGGAAGTGACCTCACATGGAAACATTTTTCATATGGACTTTCATCACTTATGATTTTTCTTTGATTTATATGTCCTATGTTAAAATATAGCTTTATAACACAGGAGAATATTGAAAAATAAGAGAGACTGGTAATCCAACCTATTGGTTAGTTTATACTTAAAAGCTAAGTGCACATTTTGAGGCAGAATTTCACTTTTTACGATAAGTAGAAGCCCTTTCTAATGTCCTTTCTGCCCAAAGCCATCCTAATGTGCTTATCTCTCATGTACCTAAGTCTGTGGAAAGTTTTTCTCTTCCTATGGAACTTTTCTCCTCTCAGTTCAAAATTCTAAAACATGCTTTCTGAGCCCTGACTTCCTGTATCATCATCTGACCTTCCAGGAACTTCATATTCCATCATGTATTTCCTTACTACTGCATCACAGAATAGGGCGTGTTTTACCACTCTGGTCCACACCTCCTTCATTACTATACCCCCTCTTTTTTTTTCCAACCATTTTCCGACTTTTTCCTTTAGGAGGGCCATACACTATACAATCTGATTGTGCAATCTCTTTTAGATCTATTATAAGTTATGTGGTGTAAGAGCCTGTCTGATTTGATATATATATTATTTTATATATATATATATATATATATATTATATTTGTATAATCAGATTTCATAGTGTATGGCCAGCTGTGTACAAGTAGATGGGAGGTAGACCTTTAGCTGTCAATATTCTTTTAATCCAGCTCCAGCTCAGGGAGTAAGAGGGTGTAAAGTCACCAATTTCAATTAAGGACCTCATTCACACAATGTAGTGGGAGCACATGGTTTTTTGTGCGTTTTTCTCATGACACGCATAGGGCAGCCCATTGATTTTAATGGGCTGCCCTATGCGAGACAAATGCAGTAAAATAGCTCAAGAGGCATTTTGGTGCGTCGCAGTGTTCACGTTTTTACTGCTTGTTTGTTGCGTATTTTAGCACTCCACTTTTATTTACCAAAACTATATAATAGGAGAACACACCTAATATTTTTATAACTGTTATACAGCATTTTTGTAGCACCAACAGTTTGAGCAGTGCTTTACAAAATAATCTAATCACTCTGTATCCAATCAGACAGGCCCTTGAACTACATAGTTGATGGTAGATCTAAAGGAGATTACAAAAGCAGATTGTATAGTGTATGGTGCGCTTTGCAAACATCCAGTGACACACTTCTCCTGTTTTCAGTGCTGCAGCTCTGCTCCACATAGACTTATGTAGTCCCTCAGCTTCTGCAAACTTTGCCAGTTGAACAATCTATGCAAGAAGAAAGCACAAGACACAAGATGGCTGTGTATTTAGCGAAAACAGTGCTCACAGACAATCATGAAACTGCAGAGGTGGGCAGGAGCAATCTCCTGGAGGGGGAGTGCAGGTGCAGGGTGGAAGTTATTGAGTTCAGTTGCTAAAGAACTTCCTTAGTTCACTAACAGTTTTCCCATCCCAAATACCAAATACCAGAATGAATATCAGGAAGCCATGAAGGAGGTTTCTATAGCAAACACCGGAGACTGAGGTAAAGCCTGTCATAGAATATAGAGAATGCTTTTTTCTTTTTTGCATTATTATTGTATTTTGGTATACTGGTACATAGGGAAGCTGGAATTTGAAAAAAAAAATAAAAAACAAACTTTGTCTTAAAAAACTTGTTTTAAAAACCTGTGTTCTGAAAGGTTTTCAACTTGTAGCAGGAAATAAACCAGGTATGTAATACATAGAATACATCAGCCTGATTCAATAAAGAGTGCTACTTCTTGCAGCGGAACTACAGATTTTAATACTCCAACTAATCAGGGTATGTAATCTAAACAATAAATGAAAGTCCTATTATTCCAGAATTTGTATTGACCTAATCAGACTCTGCTGCAATGCACTTTGTTTAAAGTGAATGTGCTATTGGGAAGAGAGAGTAGAAGGATGACCTCATCAGTAAGCAGCTGTTCTTTCATTGCTCAACTAGCAGGCTGGGACTATGTTCTCATCAGTGTTCCTAAAGTGTATATTACCCCAACATTTCTTATTCCTGATATGTTTCTGTTGTACCATGTATTAAACAGTATCATGTTCTCTTTGCATGTTTTCCTTTCTGTGAAATACCTGGTGATCCTGCCAGTTCCCCTACTTTCCTATTTAAAACTGACCACACTAGGCATGGAAGCAAACCTTCTAAGCATGGCCAATTTTCTTTTTTGCATTCTACTTGGGAGCACAGCCTGCCTGTACTCCAGTGATCAGACTTGTGCTAACACACCCTCCTGCACAACTCTTCACTGGGAAGGTTAGTGTACTGCTGTTTCTTTTTCTCCTGCTGAAACACAATCTGTGGTCTCTCCACCCAAACCTCTCTAAGCCCCTTATGCAGCTGAGAAAAGAGGTCATGTGATCACTAATAAAAAAAAGGTACTAATAATTTATGTAGAGTACTGTACAAAAGTTTAGGCAGATGTGAATAAATGCTGTAAAGCAGGCATGTCCAACCTGCGGCCCAGAACCACAGGCAATGCGGCCCACTGCCCCTGACAATTTTTTATTTCTTTTTGCTGGGGAGGAAGGAAGTTGAGTCGGGGGCACAGCCACAGAGGTTTCCAACTAACTGTAGGCAGAGGCTGCCTCGGAGGGGATCATCCACTAGTTGTGTTAAATTAGTGCTGGGGGGGGGGGGGGGCACGGCAGCGTGGGAAGAAAGCAGCAGTGTTTTATTACTTATATACCTTAACTATAGTATATATTTTATATGCGGCCCGAGAAAATTTCTCTACACTCAATGTGGCCCAGAGAAGCCAAAAGGTTGGAGACCCATGCTGTAAAGTATGAATGCTTTAGGCTCCGTTCACATGTGAGCGTATGGATCGCGGGCAGAACCGCCGCGGTTCCGCCCGCGATCCGGAGATTTATTGCAAATCGCGGGACGCCTAGCGTTGCCCGTTGATTTGCAATAGCCCCCCAAAAGCCGAGCGATGATGCCGCGATTTCCGCCTGCCGAATCGCGGCAACATCGCGCAAACAAAATCGCGGGACGCAATACGCTCCAAAGAAGCTCTTGTACTTCTTTGGAGCGTATTGCGTCCCGCGATTTTGTTTGCGCGATGTTGCCGCGATTCGGCAGGCGGAAATCGCGGCAACATCGCTCAGCGTTTGGGGGGCTATTGCAAATCAACGGGCAACGCTAGGCGTCCCGCGATTTGCAATAATCTCCGGATCGCGGACGGAACCGCGGCGGTTCTGCCCGCGATCCAAACGCTGACATGTGAATGCAGCCTTAAAAATATACATTTTAATAGTTTATTTTTATTTATTTACAAAATACAAAGTGAGCGTACAGAAGACAATTTGAAATAAAAAAATATATGGCGTAACTACCCTTTGGCTTCAAACCATCATCAATTCTTACACTTGCACAGTTTGTACATTTACACAAAGTTGGGCAATGTTGAGGACCCTAGACTCAGTGGTGGGCCAAGGAAACCTAATGCAGTTGCCGAAAGACACATCATGCTTACTTCCCTTCGACATTGGAAGATGTCCACCAGTGCCATCAGCACAGAACTGGCAGAAACCTGTGGGACTCAGGTACACACATCTGCTGTCTGGAGAAGTCTGGCTAGGGGTGGTCTTTATAGAAGAATTGTGGCCAAAAAGCCATACCTCTGATATTGAAACAAGGCCAAGTAACTCGACTATGCACAAAAACATCAGACACTGGGGTGCAGAAAAATGGCAGCAGGTTCTCAGAACTGATGAATCAAAATTTGAAATATTTGTCTGTAGCAGAAGGCAGTTTGTTCACGAAAGGGCTGTAAAGCAGTACAATACAGTAATGAGTGTCTGCAGGCAACAGTGAAGCATGGTGGTGGTTCCTTGCAAGTTTGGGGATGCATTTCTGTAAATGGAGTTGGGAGATTTGGTCAGTATCAATGTTGTGCTCAATGCTGTGAAATACAGACAGATATTTATCCATCAAACTATACCATCAGGGAAGTGTGTGAGTGGCCCCAAATGTGTCCTGTAGCAGGCCAAAGACCCCAAAGATGCAGCCAATGTCAATAAACAAAACTATCTTCAATGCAGAGAAGAACAAGGAGTCCTGGAAGTAAGAGTTTGGCCTCCACAGAGCCCTGATCTCATAATCATTTGATCTTGGATGACATGAAGAGACAGAAGGGTTTGAGGTAGCTTCACATTTACAAAAGATTAGTGGTTAGTTCTTCATGATGTTTGGAACAACCTACCTGCCAAGTTCCTTCAAAAACTGTGCACAAGTGTACCTAGAAGAATTAACCACTTAAGCCCCGGAAGATTTTACCCCCTTCCTGACCAGGGCCTATTTTGCGATTCGGCACTGCATTGCTTTAACGGACAATTGCACGGTCGTGCGACACTGTACCTAAACAAATTTCACATCCTTTTTTTCCCACAAACAGAGCTTTCTTTTGGTGGTATTTGATCACCTGTGCGATTTTTTGATCATGTGCTATAAACAAAAAAATGGGTCAATTTTGCAAAAATAACAATATTTTTCACATTTTTTTATATGAAATTCCCCCCCCCATAAAAATGTAAAAATCAAAATGTTTTAACATTTTAGGCCAATTTGTTTTCTGCTACCTATGTTTGGTAAAAAAAATCTCAAAAAGCGTATTTTGATTGGTTTGCGCAAAAGTTATTGCATTTACTAACTAAGGGAAAGATTTTTGTCATTTTTGTTGTTTTTTTTTTAAGGAATAATGGCGGCGAGCTGCGTTTTTTTTTTTTTGCGGGACTGCGACATTGAGGCGGACAGATCGGACCCTTGACTGACATTTTTGACACTTTTGGGGTTACCAGTGACATTACTACAATTATCAGTGCTATACATATGCACTGTTACTGTAAAAATGACACTGGGAGGGAAGGGGTTAACTTTATTGGAGAGGGAGGGGTTGAGTGTGTCCCTAGGGGCGTGTTTCTAACTGTGATTGGATGTGGCTACTTGTGTAAGAACAGAGATCAATGGTCCTACATAATAGAACCGTGTGATCTCCATTCTTACACAGGGGAGAATGACAGGCAGCTGTGTTTACATTAGCCGCCTGCCTTTCTCCCGCTCTAACGGACGATGTCAAGTGCACGCGGGGGGGTCCGTGAGCGAGCGGGAGCGCGCCTCCGGCGGCGCGCGCTCGCTCCCCAGAGCCTCACAGGCTAGTGACGTAGACCTACGTCGCTTTGCCTGTGAGGGGCTGACTGCCGACGTAGATCTACGTTAGGCAGTCGGCAAGTGGTTAATGCAGTTTTGAAGGCAAAGGGTGGTCACCCCAAATATTGATTTGATTTGGATTTCTCTTCTGTTTATTTACTTTCCATTTTGATTATTGTGTTTCTCTATGCAATTCAAGCACATTGTGGCTTGTGAGAGGGGCCAGCAGAGTGCTGTACAACACAGCATCAGTACTCTTCTCAAGAGTCCTCAGTCCTAATGCAAGAAGTGGGCTGGCTTTTGAGAGGAGTTATGTAAAAATGTATGGGTGGATGTCAGTCTGGAGGAGTCTGTCCTAGGTAAGCCCACATGTCATGTTATGCCTCAGTGAAAAGCGCTGAAATCCAATCAATGAAAGAGGTGGTCCAGGGACAGTCAGGCTAGAAAAAAGTCCAGATGTTGTTGGACATCCAGGCACATCCTCCATCCAGGAAATAAGGCAGGTTCTATCTGACCTGCTGCAGCTTCTGATGCACACTGTGAGAAGCTCAATGTGTGCAGTGAAATCCGAATGAGCAATTTTAGTACAGGAGAGGAGCCTGTACAACTGTGCAGGACTGAAGGTAAGGGCAAGGTTTAACTTTAACATCTTAATATATCCAGATACCACAACAGAGGGTCATGATAACATTTTCAGAGCACCAGTTTTGCCAGGAAATAATTCAGACGTGACCATGTGAAACCACCTTTAATTGTAATAGAAGCACAGTTTATGTGCCACAGTCAGCCGCACCTCACTCATGCAGTATATGAATCATGCGTATTAATTATTTTAGACACTTTATGTAGAAATGTATTATTCAAGCTGTGCAAGCATCTACATGACTTATATTTATTCATATTTCAAAATCTGCCCAGACCTCCATGGCAGTATTTTAGTAAGAATCAGCACCTACATAGGTAACTTAGAAAAGAGTTAATCAGATTCTGTGCCGGAGTGGACAAAATTTAGATAGCTATTGACAAGCGGTTACTAACTGACAGACTGACAGACAGAAGTATTGATGATTCTGTGGATTGCTGACTGGTGTGGTTGAGAAAGCTGACAGCTGACATGGTAGGAATAGGAGGTGGGGGCAGGAGTGCTGCGGAAGGGAGAGAGGGAGTTACAGAGAACCCCCCATGGTGACATATTCCTAATGTGAAAATCAAAGTCAAATATTTGTTGAAGAAAAACTAACAGTGTGTACCTCTCTGCCATCCATCTGCTATATAACCAATTTCTCTTCTCTCTTATTTCATGTATTTCATCTTCTCGTTTCTCTTTCCTTCCATAATTTCTTTTGATTGCTTTAGTATTTTTTTTAACCTCAGTTTTTTTTTTTTTTTTTTTGCTCAATCACATATTTTGTTATTTTCTTTGTTCAGTTTTCTTTCCATCATTGCTTCTGCCTTTCACTAGTTTTTTTCAGATTTGCCTTTTCATTGGTTTGCTCCCGCAGCCTGGAATGGGAATTTAATCTCCAATAAATAGTCAGACCATTATAGTATCATAATCAGAGATGAGCCCCCCCACGAGCCATATTCTGGCTGTGTGCAAGACGACTTAACCCTTCTTTCCTGTTATGCTGGGAGAGCTGGAAATGAAAACGGCACATTATAATTAAAGGGATAGAAAATATGCATGGGTAATACAAAAATAAAACAGAATGTAGTATGAACCAAACTAAAGGGTCAGTGCACTCAAAACTTGATATTTCAATTTTTGGTAGATGATGGCGAGTTAAACTTTTTCTTTTATATCCTGGTAGAATCTTATCACTTGAGTTCCCAGGTCTGCACACCTGCTGTGACCATTTTAGAAGGTCTCACTCAGGCTGCTGGAAATCTTATTTATTTTATACTACGAAAAACACAACAGACGTTGCTGGAAAAAAGAATGATGGATTGGAACACCCTAAACTTACAGGTGGACAGAAAAAAAAGAGTTGGAAATTACAGCAAGGAGATTGCATAATTAGTTTCATATCTACAAGTTCCAACCATGGCACTACCCTACCTGCGTGGAGTTTGCATGTTCTCCCTGTGCCTCCGTGGTTTACCTCCCATACTCCAAAGACATGTTGGTAGGTTAATTGTCTCCTGTTCAAATTGGCCCAAATACAGTATGTGTATGTATGAATGTGAGTTGGGGACTAGTGATGGAACCGGGTGTGTTCGGATCAAGCCCGCCAGGAAGCCGTCACTGCACACCACCAATCATAGGCAGTGAGGCATTTCCCGACCCGCAGCTACACATACACACGCTGCCTATGATTGGCGGTGTGCAGTGATGGCTTTTTGGTGGGCTCGATCCGAACACGCCTGATCCCATCGCTATTAGGGACCTTAGATTGTAAGCTCCTTGAGGGCACAGACTGATGTACAGTAAATGTGCAATATATATGGCAAGTGCTGCATAAATTGATGCTATATAAGTGGGTGTAATAAATAAATAAAATAAATAGATCCAGGGACTGGCTCAGCCCATCAGACTCTGTTTTTTGACAGGGCCGCACTCGCAACACTAACACTTCGAAAAGAGACAAAGCTGCTAGCCTTGTTGTAAAGATAAAAAAATAGCTATTTAAGAGGAAGCACTGAAATCGTACTAACTGTGCCTATGTACCAATATTAATAATAAAATAAATATCAATATATGATTGATTATATAACATTTTCAAATCAAAAAGTCAATACCACCAAAAAATATAATATGCTTATAGTGCATCAATAAATGAAAAAGTCCACGTGTGTTAAAACCAACAGATATATATCACTGTATAAAAAAGTCCCAAAACACCAAAAGTCCAATATTTGGAAACGAACTTCTAATTCATCATGCTCCACTGTTCCATGCATTAACACCATACTCTTCCACTGTGCAAAGTGCCACTATTCACCCAAATGAATGAAGGCTTACCAAAACTCCGTGACACTCTGGAATTAAGTAGTCACCCTAAGCATGTGTATATAAACCAGCTCCTCTTCAGCATTCAGACATTTAGGCAGTTCCACTCCAAATTAAGTCCAAGATGCACATGCATTAAAACAGATGTGCCCACAATAGTGTGAAACTGTATCAAAAGTTTATTTAAAAGGTTAAGAACACTCATCTAAAATGAATGGAAATAGCGCATCTCATTACTCCAGCCGGCTTAGAGCAAAGATTGGTAAGGACTGCTGTACGTGATGATGCAAAAACAAAAATTGTGGTAGTGATCCAACATGGAGCACTCCCACGGAAAGCCAACTAAGGATACTCGAGCAAGGAAATTAGTGCAAAACGGTAAATTTTATTTAGGCACTTGTGCCAATAAAAAATGAGAAAAAAAGATTAAATACGAGGCAATGGAGAGATACACTGTTTGGACATTGTTAAAAAAAACATGTAATAAAAAGTGGCATAAGACACATGTAACAGTAGAGACTGGAGCCGGTCAATACCGGATGAGGATGATCTAGTAATATTTCTGGACTGGCTAATACACTCAAGGGTGAATAAAGACAAGAAAACCAGATACTAGTATATATCTCATACGTGACCTCACATACCACCAGACATGTATCGAACAATGAGCTCGGTACGGTTGCCAGGTGGTATGTAATGACCTATGGATGCATCGAATAGCACAATGGAAAACGTACTTGGATGGAAATTGATGAAAGTAAATGACCCACTGTTACTGGGTGAAACTCACAGCACATCCATGTGGGTATTCCACTCCAAATTAAGTCCAAGATGCACATGCATTAAAACAGATGTGCCCACAATAGTGTGAAACTGTATCAAAAGTTTATTTAAAAGGTTAAGAACACTCATCTAAAATGAATGGAAATAGCGCATCTCATTACTCCAGCCGGCTTAGAGCAAAGATTGGTAAGGACTGCTGTACGTGATGATGTCACAGTGCTCAGGACATGCCCCTGCATTTTTCATCAACTAATGACGTCTTCTTCATTTTAGGTGGAGTGCAAATTTAACAGGCAGCTAAATACCATTTGCAAGAAAACTGAATACACAATAATTAACAAAGTTTAGACTCCGTTCACACCTGGGCAGTTTGAATCACGGATGGAATTGCCGCGATTCTGGCCACAATTCCAAATTGTGGCAAATCGTGGGACGTGTGTGCGATGCCATTACTTCTTAATGGCACCCCAATTGTGCTGTGATTGTCACGCAATATGATCGCGGCAAATCGCAACATGCAACGCTGCTGTTTAAAAGAAGCTCCTGATCCTTTTTGAGGGACAATCGTTGCATATCATGTTCCGCAATTTGCCATGATTTGGAATTGCAGGCAGAATCGCGGCAATTCCATTTGCGATTCAATTCACCCAGGTGTGAACGGAGCCTAATGTAAAGCTCATAATACATAGAGGGCTAATTGACCACCTCTCTTTACCCTATATGTACATACACTATTCAATGTCATCTTTAGTTCAGATGTTAGATCAGTTTATTGATGCATATCTATGCCACAAAAAGTCCTGTTCTATGAATGACTTTCATTGTCAGCCTACTAGTCTTAGTAGAAGTACTAAAATATTTTAAAGCCACCCTATTAAGCAACCCAAGCCCCACTGGTGGCTGATCCCTGTGCCATTACTTTTTGGGTATGTTTTTTTTTTTTTTTCGTTTTGTTTAAATACCTTTTTTCTTCACAAATCCTCTCACTTCCGGCCCACCTTGCCGTGGCGAGGTACATCATTTCGGCTTTCCTGTTGACTCCTGGGATATCAGCAGTGGCGGTTTTAGGCATGGGCGAACAGGGCAGCCGCCCGGGGCGGCATTTTTTCATGACACGTGGGGGGCGGCATGACAGTGTTCCCCAACCCCCGGGCCACGGACCGGTACCGGTCCGTGGATCAAATGGTACCGGGCCGCCCAGCCGCCTGAGGAACTTTGAATAATTTCACTGTGGCAGCCGAGCCGAGGCGCAGAGCATTGCTCCCACCCAAGCTCGCCCATTGTGTGACAATAGCGAATGAAAATTCGCTATTGTCACACTGATCCTCCTCCTGGCCAATCAGGGAGCAGGTCCTCCCACTTCCTGATTGGCCGAAAGGCAAACCCCACGCCATTGGCCGAGGAGGAGGCGCCGCGGGAGGACTGAGGAGACGCGGGGAATCCGGGGACTGAACTGAAGAGAAGTGAGGTAAGTGCACGGACGGGTCTCGCGGGGGGAACGCTGGCGCTCTGCATTGAAAGGTGGCACGCTGGCATCTCTGCATTTATTGGGGGCAATGCTGTGGCACTCTGCATTTATTGGGGGCAATGCTGTGGCACTCTGCATTTATTGGGGGCAATGCTGTGGCACTCTGCATTTATTGTTATGTTGTCATGTCATTTTTTTTTTTTTGTGGGGGGGGGCGCCGGGAGGGAGTCTTGCCCGGGGAGCAATTTAATGTAGAACCGCCACTGGATATCAGTGTCATCAATACCAGGAGTCAATGCACATCCTCCGCTTCTGGCATTGTGCTATTTCAAAACTGGAAATGACACCATTTACCAGGCAGAGATTTTTGAACTGTGGACTCTTGTCATTATACCAGGTACCGAGCGGCGACGGAGAAGGAAGCAGGGGAGAATCCTCCATCCATGTTGTATCGAATGTGGGAACAACAAAATTATATAATGAAGGTATACTGGACAGCCACTGAAATATCTAGTGAATATTTAATATGAACAGACACAACAAGAGCAGTTTTGATAAAAAGCATAAAACAAAACTTTACTGGACATCAAAATACATAAAGATTCTTACACATAAAATTTACCATAAACATTACACAAAATACCACACCTTAAACATACACTCCTATTCCCAATATCCCAAAATATCAAATAGCTCTGGTAGTTGAATGTCAACAGCTTACATTGGATAGCTGGAGGAACAGAACAATAAGAAATCCTGGCTGCATGCTTGGTCTTTCCACAGCTCCAAAAAACAGAATATTCCTCATGCTTTGGACTGTTTTTATAGCCCTGTATACTGGAGACCACCCCCAGGATGTAAGCATTCCTCTTGACCACTCACAGGTCATTTTGCGAGTGAGGTCAGCAACACATGGTGCACATCATGGTTGCACATCACACAATTCATAGTTACAAAAATATGCCTACAACATGCACAAGCTAATTATCTTCAAATAAGCATTTACAATGTGTATGCCATAAATATCCTAAACAGTCACTTAAAGATGGAATCAAGATAGAATCTTCATAGTTCTTTGCTGAGAGTCTAAACTGCTTAACAAGTCTAAAGCAGACATGTTGTTTCTTTTGTGTTCCAAAAACAACTCTCCTTTGTCTGAAAACATGCTTGTTTCAAGGAGAGGAGAGTCCCATGTCCTCCTTCCTTGTCCTCCTGGTCATAAGGAAATGCTCAGATGAGTCTACTCCAATTCAGCCACCATCAGGAAATCATCTGCATCTTCCTCGGGCTCTCATTCAATCTTCTGGTCTGCCTCATCCCATCTGGCTTGGTCATCTGCTCTGCCTGCTCCACCTCTTAAAAGAGAAAGAGTCAAAGCAGATTATATTTTCCTTCCACCTGTGCCAAAAAACATAGCTCACTGCTCATATTTCTCTATCTGCCGATTTTAAACTGCAAAACTATTGTAGGGTGCCCACTATTGCCTTGTAACACTTTCACGGAAAGGCATTGACTTCCAAAGAAACAAATACATTAGCATGTCTCTCCGTGCTGTCCTGGAAAAGCAGGCCTGTTGTTGTCCAATCTTTACAGCATGGCACTCTCTAGCAATGTGCCCAATTCTATGACAACAAAAGCACTTAATGTGACTGAACCTACCATTCCCAATCACTTGCTTCCACTTCTTAAGCAATGCTAGTGTAGGAATCCCATCTATTTCCTCTCTAGGACCCCCGTCCTAAGTAAATCAGTCCACATGTGTCTCCTGGAGACCATAGGCCTTGCCTTCCTTGTATCTGACTCAATTTGGCCATAGCTAATCAGATCCTCAGCTTCCTGCTTATGGGAATTAACAGTGCCACATGTCCTACTTTTGCTTACAGGCTTAGGGCCTTTGTCCTTTGTTAGGGCATCATTAGATATGTTTATGAGGGCTGCACACTGCTCATTCAAATCTTCAGCTCTGCCTAGACAGGTTTAATCACACTTCAAAGCCACTGCAGGTTTAACTTTAAATGCCCTATTTTCGAAATCATTCGCCTTGCTTACAGTGTCTTCCAAACCACTGCAAGCTTCTCCTTGAGCTCAGTTTGTGTATACCCCTTTACTACTTCATTTAGTTCATCACGAGCAGTATCCCGAAAACCATTCTCTCAACCATGCTCACAATTTATTTTCCTTTTTTCTCTGTTGTGTGATTATTGGACGTGCCTGACACTCATCCAAATCACCACTATTATCAGAATAGGACACACACTCATCATCTGAAGACTGGAGCATGTCTTCAGGATTCCATGTGAGATCTGCAATCATCGCTCTCACTTTACACTTTTCTTCTAAGACAACTACTCGACATGCATTACTTTGCATATATTCTTTAGTCATAACCAACATCTTTCACTTCCTGCAACTTCTTCTCAAGCTCTTCGTTCTTCTGCACCTCGCGGCAAAGGGCCTGTACAACTAACCACCCAGTAGCGGCAGCAGCTTTCCGCTCCTTCTTAGAATATACACTCAAATCTAAACATAAAACCTGCATATTAAGTTCAGTACCAAGGTGTGGATAGATTGGAGCAAGCAGCATATTTAATCAATTCCTCTGCAATGAATTTCCAGTACCCAGAACAGACCCATGTTGGAATCGCTCCATACTTAGAAGCTGATTACTTCCCTCCTGCTCTCTTGCTTTTTTAAACAGAATATGCATCTCTACTCTCAGGGGGAACACAAATGCAAAAACAGCAATCACAATCTTTATGTATTGTCCTGGCTCAAAGTGACTGTGCTAAGGGCTTATTCACTAAACTGCTGACTCTAACAGCAATTCAATGAATAATACTCATGCACCCTCTATAACACAATATTTCATCCAAATATTCTATATTTAGTGATCATGCAGTATCCTGCTGACTATGCCAGTTGTATTAAATATGGGAACAACAAAATTTATAATGAAGGTATACTGGGCAGCCACTGAAATGTCTAGTGAATATTTAAAATGAACAGACACACCAAGAGCAGTTTTGATAAAAAGCATAAAACAAAACTTTACTGGACATCAAAATACATAAAGTTTCTTACACATCCCAAAATATCAAATAATACTTAGTAGTTGAATGTCAACAGCTTACACTGGATAGCTGGAGGAACAGGGCAATAAGAAATGCTGGCTGTGTGCTTGGTCTTTCCACAGCTCCAAAAAACAGACTATTCCTCATGCTCCATTTTTTTATAGTCCTGTATACCAGAGAACACCCACAGGATGTAATCATTCCTCTTGGCCACTCACAGGTTATTTTGTAAGTGAGGTCAGCAACACATGGTTGCACTTCCCCCAAAACCACATGGTCAATTGGATATGCGGCAGCAATCTTTACACACAATGTCAAAGCTCACCAAACCACCTGTGGGTGAGAGATATTATTACACATGTATGGGAACATTTGTCATGAATCAGTTAAAAAATATCCACAATTGATACACATACTATTTAGAATAGACATGAAATAATAGATTTATATTGTTCAGATTATTAGACTTTATAAATGCTTGGACTACTTGTGAAAAAGGCAGGCATTTGTGAATGTGTATGTATTTATTCCTGTCCTGCAATGGCTTGAAATAGAGCTATGGCCTACCATAGCTGCAGCACTTAGTTAGAATTGCATCTGCACACATTTTTCTCTTAGTCCTACCAATATTTTTTTATTCTGCCTGTAAGTCCTTCAAATTCAGCTTCCTATGAAGGTGTGGTAACAATGCTGCTGAATTGAAGGCATAGTTGCCACTCTCATGTAAGCTGTATCTGCTTGCACTTAAGTGGGATGAAAAAATGAAAAAATGTTGCAGGAGGCATGGCTATCTGCACTGTCACTACCATACCTCCCAACTTTTTGAGATGGGAAAGAGGGACACTTATTTGCAAAAAAAAAAAAAAAAAAAAAAAAAAAAAAAAAAAAAAAGATTAGTTAAACCCACAAATGCTTTTTTTTAATCACTACTATTCCGTTTTACTGACTTTTGAAATTTACAAATCAAATGCAGCAATTTAGGAATTGGGTGAAAGGTTTAGCACTGGAAGACACTTTTTGAAAGATAAAAAGTGCAGTTTGTATACAACTATATAGATCAGACTAAAATGAGGGACAAATGAGGAGGAAAGAGAGACAGGGAGACTTTGTTCCAAATCAGGAACAGTCCCTCAAAAACAGGGACAGTTGGGAGATATGCACCACTGATTCACAGGCATGTAGCTTGTCAATCAGAACCTGGCCACACCTTGTCCTGCCAACTGCTTTCTGGACAGCACTGCCTCTGTTGCTTCATCCCCCCACTATAAATTGCAGTGTCGCCTACATCACATAGTAACTGGTATGGTACTTGTTTAGATTGTCATACATGAGCCTTTAGCTGTACTAAAATAAAAAAGCTACTCACCTTATAACTCAAGGTTTATGTTAGATGTGCTTGTGTAATGCCTTCGGGATTAACAGCATTCAGCTGCACAATATTCACAGATATAAAATGGAAAAAGACTTTATATCTTCTTAGTCTCATAGGTAATGCTTAAGATTTCCATAAAGTTGAAGCAAGCAATACTTTAGAAGAAACCATAAAAGTTAGATTTAATAAAAATGGTGTGTTGGATTAGGGACAGCTGCAAATTTTGGTCTCACTTGAATGGTCGTCCTAACCTGGCCGTGAAAAGAAATGAGAATATGTAGTACATAATATTTTATTTGTAACTCCAGGCAGAATCACAAATTGCCAGTGAATGAAGTTATGTATTCACTAAAAGAATAATTTAATGTTTTTTTTAATGCATTAATGCAACTACCTAAATGAGACTTGGCACCAGGCTTCTGCAATCATCTATACAGTAGAACTGGAAGAGAGCAGTACTAGAACTCAATTAGGTGTGTGGTACTGCACAAGTTCTGAAAGGGACCTTTTGATAGGATTAGATAGCAGAGACAGCAGAAGGATGAACTCATTAGCCTGCTGTCTGCTGCTACTTAATTGTCCAAGCCCAGACTGGGATTGGGGCAAAGAAAAGTGAGGACTACATAGACAGACATACAAAACCTTTGGCAGGTAATGCAACTCATACATGTACTTTAACTGTCTATTTAGTTGTTTGTATGGCATTAAGCTTTACATCTACCATAAAACAAAAATAAAACAAATAAAAAAACAGCATATATTAGTGCTGGGACAAGGCCATATGGCAGCCAAAGCAAAAATGGCAAGGTGTTCCCCGCCCCCAGTTAGTCCAGTTTATGTATTTTCTATTGTGCCAGAGGCAGAACTACCAGGGTCGCAGCAGTTGCACTTGTGACTGGGCCCCCGAAGTTCCACCACTGTGCGGGGGTCCTGCCATTCTGTCACTGAAAGAGGAGGGGGCCCGCTCCTGCCTGCCAGTTCTGTCACTGCGAGAGGAGGGAGTGGCCCCACCGAACCGTTCTGTCAGTGGCTTAGAGCCTGTACTAACAGTCCCTCCTACCTCGCACAGATAGGAGGCAGCCAAGCTTTTCCTCCCACCCCTCTCTGTGTGCACCGTGGGAAGTGTGAATGATCACATTCAGCTGCTGAGTTTCACCCTTCCCGCTGTGTACACAGGAGAGGGGCGGGAGGAGAAGGAGCAGATCGTCTGTCTTCTATCTGTGCGATGTAGGAGGGACTGTCAGTGCAGGCTCTGAGTCTGAGCTGTATGAGAGAGACACTCTCAGCTCAGAGTACTACTGATGGGTACTGATAGGAAGCATTGATGAGCACTGATAAGTGGCACTGATAGGCAGCATTGATGGGCACTGATAGGTGGCATTGATGAGCACTGATAGGCGGCATTGATAAGCACTAAGTGGCATTAATAGGCGTCATTGATAAGCAGAGATAAGTGGCATTGATGGGCAGCACTGATAGACAATACTGATGAGCACTGATAGGCAGCATTGATGAACACTGATTGGTGGCATTGATGAGCACTGATAGGCGGCATTGATGAGCACTGATAGGTGGCACTGATAGGTAGCATTGATGAGCACTGATAGGCGGCATTCATGAGCACTGATAGGTGGCACTGATAGACAGCACTGATGGGCACTGATAGGCAGCATTGATGAGCATTGATAGGTGGTACTGATAGGCAGGACTTATGGGCACTGATAGGCAGCAATGATGAGCACTGATAGGCAGCACTGATGAGCATTGATCGGCACTAATAGGGGGCACGGATAGGTGGCATTGATGAGCACTGATAGGTGGCACTGATAGGCAGCACTACCCTTTCCACTCTATACAATGGTTTTAGCTTTGTTAAAATATCCCACACTGCAGTGCCCAGCTCCATATGCCCTTTTTTTGATGAAGGTTTATCTATTAGCCCCCTAAAAAGGCCATCATTTTACGGAAGGGCTTGCCCCTGTAGACTTCAATGGGATTTGCTGCAAAATTCAGGTTCATTGAACTTTGAAACAGATTCGCAAAACCCTTGGTGACTCAAATCCAGGAAGATTTGCTAATTATCAGTATATTTATACATCACCCCATTTTTTGTCTGCATTTATGCAGTTTAAAATACAGTATTTAACCCTCCAAAAAAAGGTAAGCATTGTGTCATGGGATCTATTTCCGGTCAAATTATATGGTATACATAATCAGGGTTTTATGATGGTGATGTGTAATGATATACATTATACTGAGAAGAATTACTTGATGCAAAAATATAATTGAATGCAGTCTTTTAATGCATTTCCTAAGCCAAATTCCTTTGAAAACATTAAAATGATGAATTTACATTAAATTATAATTTTTTATTATTAGCAATCAACTGCATCATGAGTCAGCATAATTACATTTCATAAGGAACACTGGCTATCTGATTTTTTGCACAGATAGAATTCACAGAAAAAGAATGAAACAGGTAACATTTATGTTTGCCCCCGTGTATGTAATTTTGTGTAGCAAATATTTCTTTGATTTCTGATTAGCCTCCATGACTACTAGTTAAGGGGCACTTTTCTTAAAATAAGAATCATGTTCATGCACTGTTTGGTCACAGCAGGTGGCACTGGTAGGTCAGTCCTGCAAAGTCCTGTATACTCAAATTTATACCAGGCTGCTGAATACATTTCCAGATTGTGAGCATTTATATACTTCACACATAGGATTGAAGCATGTATCATAAGGCATACATTGTTTTCTTGTGATGGAAACCTATCCAAGTAAAAACACAATGTCTTGTCCGTGACATGTTTCCCTTCTCTGCTCTCAACTCAGGTTGTGCAAAAATAACTGGAGACAAAACTAAATCTAAATGAACAACACAGAATCAAAACTGGTGGCAATCAAGCCAATCGGAGGCAAGTATGAAAATGGTGCAAATATGTTTCTACTAACCAGTTGCAATCCTAACACAGCATCGGGCATGCCCTTGATCTATTCTGTGCCTTTAGGCTACGTTCTGCGTGCCGCATTTGCAAGGGTACAGCATCCTATTCAAATGGGCTATGTTTCCTGCAGGAGAAAGGTCCCTGATTCTTTTTTTAAAACACGGCCACATTTTTTGGTGCATGGGGGTGCCATTAATAGTTAATGGCACCCCCGCACATTTTCTTAAAATCAGCACATTTTTTTTTGTGTGGCTGCATGCGGGTGCGGTAACGCCTGCGATTTACACACACTCCCACAGATGTGAGCCTAGGGTTATGCCTGCACAATCTTTTGAAGTATCCATTTTATCTAATAAATCATGTTTTTAATTGATAGAATTTTTATTTATTTATTTTTTATTTTTTTTCAGAGGAGTATAGTATATGAATGTGTTTAATACTGAATATAGTGATATATGAAGGATGACTAATGCATTTGCTACAAGGATCTGAAAATAAAAATATCTACTTTAATTGTGATTTGAACAGCAGCAACAGCTGCTCATACATTGTTCTGCTGTCGGTTACACTATTCTGTGGATAATAAAAAATTCAAGAGTGCCCACTGCCTGCCAATGCCATCTGGGCAGGCCCTTGTTGATGTTAGTGAAACAGTGTACCATTGACAGAGTAGGATGACGGTTTGTCCAACTCTTCTAGTGCTCTGGGTAAGGTGTACCAATATGGGGAGTGAAAACTGACTCTTTCAGGATTATATCCTCAAGCTTTGGCATACATTGAGGATTTTTGTGCAAAGATGTATCTTTAATCTGGCCCTGACTGTAAGAGAACCCATATCCATCCGTGGTCCCTGGTGCTCTAGAAAGCCAAGGAGAAAATCCTGGTTTTAAATCTGTGAGAAAACTTTAGAGTCTTTAATAACCTTTAATTATAAGATAAATAATAATGATATACCTCCTCTGTGATTATTCCTTCAAAACCTCTAAGGCCCCGTGCACACGGGAGTAAAAAAATGGCGTTTTAACAGCGTCCAGTATATTTTTTTATGCCTTTAACCACCTACTGCCCCTCATGTAGACAAATGGCTCACTTATTCTAGGACAATGTCATATTATCTTGTCCCACTCTTGCTGTGCTTGCGCGCCCACAGGGGCGCCCAGCACAGCGATCGGCGGTGCACTGTGTCCTCAATCTCGGTAAAGAGCTGATGACAAGGCTCTTTACCCATGTAATCAGCTGTGTCCAATCACAGTTGATCACATGTAAACAAGGAAATGCCCGTTATCAGCTTTCCTCTCCTCACACTGACAGTGTGGGAGGAGAGGAGAGCCAATCAGGGGGAGACCTGCACAGATAATCAAGGCACTGATCATCAATGCCCTGATTATTAGTGCAGCCTCAACAGTGGCCAGCAGTGATGCAAAACAGCGCCTGTCAGTGATGCAAGTCAGTGCTGCCTTTCAGTGCCCATCAGTGCCTGCTCATCAATGCCGCCCATCATTGCCCATCAGTACCGCCAATCAATGACCATCAGTGCCCTTAAGTGCTGCCTATCAGTGCCACCTATTAGTGCTCATCAGTGCTGCATAACAGTGCCGCCTGTCAGTGTCCATCAGTGTCGCCTATTCAGTACCCATCAGTGCCACCCTTCAGTGGCGCCTAATCAGTACCCATCAGTGCAGCCTATTAGTGCCCATCAGTGCAGCCTCATCAGCGCACATCAGTGAAGGAGAAAAATTACTTATTTACAAAATTTTCCAACAAAAACTACAAAAAAAATTTTTTTTCAAAATGTTCAGTCTTTTTTAGTTTTTTTAGCAAAAAATAAAAACCCAGTGGTCATTAAATAGTATTTCATGACCGTGCAATACTCATTTAAAGTGTGTCAGCACTGAAAATTGGCCTAGCAGGAGGGTGGTGAAAGTGCCCAGTATTGAATTGGTTAAACTCAGTTCAGTATTAACCTATGTGGCCAAGGAATGATTTTTTGCTCAAATGCAATACACCGGTTGACATGCATAAAGGCAGCTAAATGTGCATAAACACAAGTTAAGAAATGCAAGATTTTTTTTTTTGCCATCTTCTGGCAGCATATTAGGTGCATAAATTCATACACTCGTGTGCATGAGGCCTACATCATTGGATACCCTTTTATGGCTTCATCCACACGCATTTACAAGCATTTTTTTATTTACATATCTGAAAGCAGCTGTATTGTCTTCAATAGAGACATTCACACAGGTGTGTAAACATGTACCGGATTCAGTCCTACGTTTACATGTATGCCAGATGCAGGTATTATAAGACAAAAAAAAAAAACAGGACAATTTTACACAAGGATTTACTGATTAATATGCAGGAACTTTTGTGCTAGAAAGAAAATGTGTAATAAAATCACTTAAATTTTTACTTCCCTGTGAATGTAGCCACAGATGAAATTTACATTGGAGCAACTTGTCATGCGATTCGACAGGTCAAAATCGCATAAGTCGCACCCTTTTGTCGGCAATGGCACTGTTCAAATAGGTGTGACGCCAACCTTTTGGTGCCGCATCAATTTGAAAAAGTAGTTCCTGCACTACTTTTGGCGATTTTGGGTGCGACTTGCATAGACATCTGTGCATAAGCCGCACAGATGTCTTCAAAGTCGCACCTGAAGTCGCACTGACATGCGGCTTTGAAATCATGCAATTTCAACTTGAATGAGGGTTTAAGGAATATTTGAAAAGAAAACAAAATCAGGACTAGAGGCAAACAGTTATATACATTTGTGCTCAAAAGTTTCCATACCCTGGCAGAAATCGTGACATTTTGGCATTGATATTAAAAAAATATGACTGATCCTAAAAAAAAAAAAAAAAGTATTTTATTTAAGGATAGTGATCATATGGAGCCATTTATTATAACATAGTTGTTTGACTCCTTTTTGAATCATAATGATAACAGAAATCACCCAAATGGCTGTAATCAAAAGTTTACATACCCTGGAATGTTTGGCCCTGGTACAGACACACAAGGAGACACACACAGAGGTTAAAATGGCAATTAAAGGTTAATTTCAGACATCTGTGGCTTTTTAAATTGCTATTAGTGTCAATGAGTTTGTTAGCTCTCACATGGATTCACTAAGCAGGCTAAATACTTAGCTATGTCTAGCAGAAAAGAACTGTCAAAAGACCTGCGTAAAAAGGTATCGTGACTTTATAAAGACGAAAAAGGATATAAAAAGATGTCCAAAGTCTTAACCGGTTGCCGACCGCCGCAAGTACATATACTGCGGCAGTCAGCCCCGGCCAGGCAAAGTGAAGTATGGGTACGTCACTAGCCTGTAAGCCAATAGGGGGCGAGCACGGTCACTCGCGATCGTCCGCTGTGAAAAATCACACAGGTGATCAAATACCACCAAAAGAAAGCTCTGTTTGTGGGGAAAAAAAAGACGTCAAATTCGTTTAGGTGCAACGTCGCACGACCGCGCAATTGTCCGTTAAAGTCACGCAGTGCCGAATCGCAAAATACCCCCTGGTCAGGAAGGGGGTAAAATCTTCTGGGGCTTAAGTGGTTAAACATGCCAGTCAGTACTATTCAATCACTTATTAAGAAGTAGAAAATGTAGGAATCTCTTGATACGAAGCCATGGTCAGGTAGATCAAGAAAGATTTCAGCCACAACTCCTAGAAGAATTTTCATAATAAAAAAAAAAAAAATCACAGGTAACACCAGGGGAAATGTAGGATGCTCTGGAAACAGCGTGATTGTTTCAAGGAGCACAATATGACGATCCTTGAATATAAATGAGCTGCATGGTCGAAGTTGCCAGAAAGAAGTTTTTACTGTGCCAATGTAACTAAAAAGCCTGGTTCCAATATGCCTGACAATGCCTTGACACGCCTCATAGTGTGTGAGCTCTAAAGGCATGGGAAATTTTGTGAAAATTGATGGCAAGATGAATGCAGCATTTCCAGCATGACAATGACCCTAAGCCCAAGGCCAAGTTGACCCTCCAATGGTTACAAGAGAAAAAAAGTGAAAGTTCTGGAGTGTCTGTGACATTCAACTGACCCGTAATATCATTGAGCCACCCTGGGGAGATCTCAAATGTGCAGTTCATGCAAGCGGACCAAAGACTTTGCATGACCTGGAGGCATTTGGACAAAACGATTGGGCAGCTATACCACTTGCAAGAATTTGGGGCCTCATAGACAACTATTATAAAAGACTGCATGCTGTCATTGATGCTAAAGGTGGTAATACACAGTATTAAGAACTAAGGGTATGCAGAATTTTGAACAAGGGTCACTTCATTTGTTTTTTGTTGCCCTGTTTTGTTTTATGATTGTGCCATTCTGTTATGACCTACAGTTACAGTATATGAATCCCATAAGAAATAAAAGAAATGTGTTTTGCATGCTCACTCATGTTTTCTTAAAAAATCGTGCACACTGTATATTACCAGTTCTCCAAAAGGTATGCAAAATTTCAAGCACAACTGTACACAGTTAAAAAAAAAATGTGAACAGTTTTATGTCAAAATATGTGTTACACAGGCACAGATCATTAGTTTTCATTCCAGCTATTTTGATGCAGGTGCTTCTTGGCACAGAAATGTTATCTTTGGTTAAAGAGGAACTCTGACCATGTAAAAACCATGTAAAAAAAAAAAATCTATACTCTTTTTTTTTACTACTTTAATACCAGCCACCTTCACCCCCTTCCTGCCCAGGCCAACTTTCAGATTTCAGCGCTGTCGCACTTTGAATGAAAATTGCACGGTCTTGCAACTGTACCCATATGCAATTTTTATCATTATTTTTTCACACAAATAGCTTTCTTTTGGTGGTATTTTTTATTTTTTTTGCAAAATAAATGAAAAAAGGCCAACAATTTTGAATAAAAAAACATGTTTTCTTCATTTCTGTTATAAAATTTTACAAAAAAGTAATCTTTCTTCATAAGTTTAGGCTAGCCTGTATTCTGTTACATTTCTTTGGTGAAAAAATGCAATAGCAGTGTTTATTATTTAAGTTATAGTGTCCACAATCTATGGGATATTTATCTGAAAATCAATCAATTCTGATGTACTGACGGCCTATCTTATTTTTGAGACCTGAAAACGCCAAGACAGTACAAATAGCCCCCTGAATGACCTGGAAAGTAGATAGTTTGAGGTATTTAATAAGAGGCATGGCACATTTTTTGAAGTTGTAAATTTGTGTCACATTTTTTTGGAAAATGAAGAAAAAAATTTCAATTATTTTTAAAAATATTTTCTTTTTTTCTATTTTTTTTACTTTTTTTTTTGTTTACATACTGTGGCCAGAGCAATACAGTTTTACAGTAGTAACAGTGTACCACTCTGGGGAGTTGATCAGGATTTATTTATTTATGTTTTTTACATACTATGTTTGCTTAAAGCAGTTAATTTCACTGCTATAAGCAAATATTTTTACTGAATGGCAATGTGTAGACACTGTTGTAATTAGCGGCGATTGGCCACAGCTAATCACATGGTACAAATGGGCTGTGATTGGCCTTGTCTGTACCATGTGATCACTGTGACCAATCACAGCTAGCAGCACAATTGTATACAATGAATGGCATGAAAGGAAGCCATTCATTGTTTACAACTGTCATGTGATCTGCCGTGATTGGTCACAGTGGTCACATGGTGCCGGCAGTGGGTTGGTACACTGATCAGTCATCCACTGAGCCCATTGCCTGGAGTGCGACTCCTTCTCAGGAGGACGTCATATGATATCCTCCCAGAACAATAAGATTCCCCAATGATGTAGGCGGGAAGCGATTAAAGTGCGTGTAAACCCTAACAATGAACATCTCTTATTTGCACCCTTTTGGCTTGTTAAATGTACAGTTAAAAGTGTTTTTATTATATCTGTTTGATTCTTTCAAAAAATACCTGTTGATTTTTGCCAAAGATTTTGTGAGCTGGTAGCTTCCTGTTCTCTGTGTCTGTGCAGAAAGAGAGGTAATGGCCATGAGGAGAGGGGAGGAGAGAAGGCTCTATGATAAGCCTATGTTCATTGTAATCCATTAGAAATTAAGAAGACAGGGCTGACACCAACTGCTTAGGAACTCAGAGCCAAATATACACTGTGTTGTCATGTCAAAGAGGAAGGTAGGAGCACACTATATTTCTGGCACAGCAACAGTTAATTTTCTGTATTTGCAGGGTGTATAAAGGGATAAAACACAGGGAAATGTGAATGTATTCCAGAGGTGTACTAAATATTTTTTTTTTACATATTGACTTGACATACACTTTATCCCCTAATGCCCCATACACACGTGCAGATTATCTGCAGACTTTTGTCTGCAGACTTACCTTTTCTATGTAGTGCAAGGGCCTGCCGGATTGCATACAAATTGAAAGTGTTTAGGTTTGACCTCATATTATATGGTTTTGGTAAGTCTGCAGACAAAAGTCTGCAGATAATCTGCACGTGTGTATGGGGCATAACACATTATCATCCAAAGTGTTGTTTCTACATGACATAACTGCACGTATCCCCAAACAATATAAATGTTTCTAACATCTAACCCTATCTCTCCCTTCAGCCTTAACAAATCCTTACACCTAAAGTGGTATTGAACCCAAAAACAAACATTTATTATATAGCAACGTACTAATTATTTGATGTGGTGGCCCCAATCCTTTTCTTTTTAGGCTTTTTTTCCTTTATTTTCACCAGTTGATCTGGCTAATAATCTGTTATTTTTCAACTTCCTTTAAAAGTCCAGCAAAAGTGTCAGTTAGAGGGTTGAGACAAACATTTAACACTGACAGGGATGCTTACAATGGCCAGCTTTTTTCATGTATGTAAAACCTTTATCCCAAAAAGAAAAAAATAAATCCGCTGTAAGAGCCTAAAAGGTGTTAGCTGGAGTTTGGTTTTATTTTGTTTGTTAAAGCGGAGTTCCGGCCTGAAATTCCTTTTCTAACTAAAAATACCCCTCTAATACTAATCAATCGGCCTTTACAGAACCACTATTCTCATACTTACAAGGTATACGGTATTTGATTTTGGTCAAAATCTTACTTTTAAAAACCCTGTCTAGGGACGGCCATCTTGGATGTGGGCATCTGAAGCCACAGTGTAATCTGCTGTGTCCTTCTTCCTGTTTCCAGGGAGTGTTCTGGGAGTTCTTCCTGATTCCAGTCTCCTGGGAGTGATGACAAACAGCTCCCAGGATGCAATTCAAAGGCGGAAGTGATGTCAGTGGCCGTGGCCACAGAGGGGGGAGAAGGAGAAAGTACAATCAAAAATGCCTGGAAAATAAGGGAAGGGACCCCCGAAAAAAATAGAAAATGCCCAATTGTTGATCAACATAGCGAGCAGCCGAGCACTCCAGGAATCACTAAAGTTCCAAAATAGACCGGAACTCCTCTTTAAGTCCATGTAACTCTGCTAATGTATCTAACGCTACCCTCTCCCCAACTTAAAAATCGTTAGATGTGGTGGCTCCATTCATTTTCTTTTTAGGCTTTTTTTCTCCTTATTTTCACCTGTTTATCTCGCTAGCAAGTCTGTTATTTTTCAACTTCCTTTAACAGACCAAGTTGTACTGCAAAAGTGTCAGTTAAGGCCCGTACACACGTACCGATCGTCGGCATACAAACGTCGGTGGACGAAGGATCTGCCGATTGTACGCGTGTTAGTATGGTGCCTCCGACAGATGTCTGCGCACAATCCGCGGACAAAAGTCTTTCTTGCAAACATGAAAATTTTTGTATGCCGACACCAGAACGGACGATTGTTCGCCTGTCAGTACACAATTCGGCCGACACACAGCTACAAATCCCAACACGCATGATCAAACCAAATGAGTTCCCGGAAGAATTTTCTCTAGTAAACTCAACATTTTATTCAGAAAGAACTTTCGGCTCGCGGAAGTCCAAGAAATAGGTGAAATGCGGAGCACATGCTCATCTTGATAAATGTGAGAAGAAGGAAGATGCTGCTCATAATGCCATACTTTTCTAATAAAAAGGCATGTGTTCTGTTATGATGAAGATAATGTTTGTCTATTCTATCTGTTCTATCAAATTTTATAATTAAATAATTTGAACTCTTCACCATTATTTTTGTATTTTCAAACCAAAGATCTAACTATTGATATGACCCTTTATTCTTGTCTGAATTAATGTCTAAAACATATTTTTCAGGTTATGCACAATATTAAACATGTTAACAAATTCAGATAGGCCATTTTTTATTTTCATTTTCTTTATTTTTTGGATCTCAGCAAAAAAAAACCAAAGCAAACATCAATACTTTCCGTATAATAAACTAAACATAAAAAAGGTCCATTTGGACAAAATTAAACTAGAAACTGGCAAACAGGGGTAAAATAAATAATAGGGGGTTACAAAAATTAAAGTTGCTGGTAACTGTAATCAGGTTGCCATGAGGGCAGGTTTGGATCCTGCTGGCCATATTGCCACTGGCCATGTGGCATTTGGCGAGGTGGTGGGTGTTGTGGAGGTGGAGGTGGAGGTGGAGGGCACGGGTGCTCCTGGCATGCATGGCTGTGCTCAGTAAGTATGCCGTTTTCAGCCTTTTGCAGCACATCAAGAATAATTTTTCTGGCATACTGACACTGCCTGAGGTCCACCTTATCCAAAATTTTTGCCGTCATGTTGCCGAAGGACTCATTGGCCTCCGGTTTCCGACGTAGGGCTATGGTGGCCTCCTGTATGAATTCATCTGTGATGTCGTCTATGTGTTTCCTCTTTTGCCTCCGTTTGGCAGGAGGAGGTGGTGGTGGAAAGAGTTCCGCAGGCTCCTCAGGCTCCTCAGGCTCCGCAGGCTCCCCAGGCTCCTGGCTGCAACCTGGCTCCTCCTCAGTGACACTTCCCTGTTGATGAAATGAACAATTGATTAGAATGTTATAGTGTATATAAAAATGCATGTTTGTTATATTATTGTGAACAAATAGCAGACTTTACATACAGTGGCGTATCTAGGGTCTCCAGTGCCCTTGTTGAGGAGCTGTATTTGGCAACAACCCCCCCCCCCCAAGATCAATGTAAAACTGTAACCCACCCCCCCAAAAAAAAATTAAAGGGCATTAAAAGTTTCTAATTTGCCCCTTGTTTGCCCAGTGTAGAGCTCTCTAGTGGGCAATCATTGTCTCAGGTGTGAAAAAGAAAGAGAGGGTTGAGAGCTAGAGAGAGGGAGAGAAAGAGGGGGTGTGAGAGAGAGAGGAGGGGGGTTGCAGAGAGAGAGAGGGGCCTGAACTTGCAGAGGGCTTGATGTAGGGCATTGAGGGTGAAGCAGTGCAGGGAAACAGGAATAAGGAAGCCACCTGCCTTGCTGACCCAGAGTGAGAGACCAGAGACATGGAAGCAAGGATGGATGGATCATTTGCAGGAGCTGTTAGTTTTGTATTAAAAAAGGTTGAGCCAGAGGAATGCTGAGGCTACAGCAGTGTTTGTTAGGACCAGAGGTGTGCTGGGGATGCAGCACTGTTTGTAAGACCGGAGGTGTGCTGGGGATGCAGTGAGAGGCAGTCTCAGTCTCCTGGTCTTTTGGCTCAGCTGCTCTCAATGTTTTACACCTGCATGAAGCAGCTCTCAATGTTTTACACCTGCATGAATCCACCTGCAAACTGGGGGTTCTGGGGTGTGCAGGCTGAGTGGATTGTTAAAATAAACAATAAAACAATGCCAATGTTTTTGTGACCCACCCCCCTTGGCCTGCGCCCCTGGCGGTTGCCTGTCATGCCAACCCCTTGCTATGCCCGTTTACATAAAGGGTCAATTATGGTTTAGCTTATAATTTTGTTACATGATTACATTTTAGCAGACAATATATTGTGAAATGCCATACCTGAGTAAAACTCTCCTCCAGGAAATCCTCATCCTGGCTTGGATCTACCGACACTGAGCCCTCTGCCGAAGTAGAAGGCAGTGTTGAAATTGACGGCCTGGATTCCATGGTGTCTGCCAGGAATCGCATGTTATCATAGTACCACAGCCGTGGTACATATACATTCCGTGCCCCTGCTCCAGACTGGGTGGAATCTTCAATTTTTTTTAACTCCCGCCTGTAGGCAGTGCGAATACTGTTTATTTTTTTGCGGATATACTCAAAATTTGCCCCAGGACAGACGGGCTTGTAGAAGGCCACCAAATGTTCCATGGCCTGTTTTCTGAGTTTTCTATTTTTATAATCTGCGGACTTGACTTGCCACAAACACGGCAGTTGCCTGAATTCATCAATGAAACTGATGAGAAAGTTGTGGGTGGTGAAATTGTCCACCATATTGCAGGACAGTATATGCCTGCAAGACACAAAACAACACAAAACATATTAAAATAGCATGTATTTTGGCACATAATAAAGATATTCCTAATAAAAGCTGTATAGGGCCCAAAACACACACTTTCTATTAAAAGAGTCGTACCTTTGTTTGTGGGGAAAAGTCGTGATTCGCCGCTCGATCGTGCTCCAACTCTCGATATGTCCGCTAGCGAATCGTCGGCCGAACGATCTGGCGTCCTTTAAATACAGCGCAGGCGTCAACTCCTCCTCCAGTGGCGGGCTTGTGCAGGGGTGTGTACGTGCCGAAGATCAGGCCTACATGCGGCACTCACACCTGAGGCAGTGGAATAATCATTGTTTAATTAGGAACCATGTCTCAACAATCTGGGAGCTCAATTAGTGGGGGCCGAAGTGATTGGGCCACCCGAAAATCAAGGGCTACACCCATGTCAAAGCCAGAAATGGTGGAGATGGTCTCCATTTTAGAAAAAATGGATTACGATGGAAAGTTGGCAAATTACGATCGGCCCAATGCCAGGAAAGATGGCATCATGGACAAGGTGGTGGCCTGTTTGGTCAAAAAATTCGGTGTCGAGCGATCGAAAGATCAGATTCGGAAACGGTGGTCTGACCTCAAACACCGTGAGCAGGATCAGCTTTCCCAAATCCATCGGATTTTGAAAAAAAGTAAGTTTTATTTTTTTTTTTTTTTTTTTTAATCATGCAATATGTTTTTTATAATTTTGTGTATGTTGTATTAACATGTCTAGATTATAATGTCTATGTAAAAAGTTAGATTACTCATTTTAGTTGTCATGTCGTGATTTGATCGATCTATTGTTGATGTTTTAGTATATGACATTAAAAGTCAGGAAGCCATAGTTAAAAATATATGTATTGTGTTGCAACGAACGTTCTTTCCTGCACGAATCTTCTCAGCAAACATTCCTATTAATCACAGATTATTATTCAAACCTTTAAATAGGAGAAAAACGTAAACTCCGTGCCAAACAATGGGAAAGGAGGAGGAGAGGTTTGGCAGCTCCATCGGCAGTTGTGGAAGAAGAGGAGGACATGGGCCCAGATGGTGGCACAGATTCCACTAAAGGTAATTGGTTCCTATGCACTGTCAAACATTAATGTACCATATTTTTCGTAGATAACCATGTACATGTCTTCATATTTGTTACTAAAAGAGCTATCAAGCAGGGCACCATGTCCTAACAAATGTACCTCTTGTGACTTTTATGATATGGCCAATGTTTTGTATTATGTAGATGAAGACATTATGCCTGAGGTGATTCTGGTGGAGCCTACAAGTGACCAGACACCAGAGCAACAAGAAGGTTGGTAGTCACAGATTTTTGTGTAGTGGGATCATAGAAATATGTGTATTTGCAATGATTGTTTAACCTTATATTCTTGTATTCCCTTACAAATTTACATTGCAGATGTTGCGTCATGCCAGGATGTGGCATCCCCAGCCAGGTCTGAACCAATATCTCCTGGCAACTTGCCAAGCAGCATGGAAGCCACTTCAGAAACTGTGGAGGAACCAGGACCAAGTGTCCAAGAGCCAATTGTGTGCCCACGTAGGTTTTTTCAGAATGATTTTTATCAGTGTTATTTTTAGCCTCCAATTTACAACACTAGTTCCCTATGGGAGCCTCTTTATTTGAATGGAAGTCGCACCGTAAGTCGGATCAGGATGCTCTGACTTGCGGGGCCACTTGCGTTGTGAAGATTTTTGAGGGGGAACTACACCAAAAAATTGAAGAACCCACCGTGGGTGTCCACCCCAAGTTTACAACCAGGCCTTTTGTGTGTGTTATTGAGTTTGAGGGTATGCCCACAACAAAAAGACAGCGTGGGTTACCCCCAAAACCCCTACCAGACCCTTATCCAAGCATGCAGCTTGTCAGGCCAGGAAAGAGAACGAGCAAGCGGACCAAACACCCCCTGGACCACAGCAGGACACATGCCCTCAACATGGGGGGGTTTGTTGCTTTGGGCCAGGGGGCCTCTGCACCGCACACACAAAAGCACCTTGCTCCCATGTAGAGGAGGACAAGGGCCTCATCCCCACAACCCTGTCTGGTGGTTTTGGGGGGTCATGCGGCCAGGGGGTTCCTAGGACTTTGGAAGCAACCTTTAACAAAGGGTGGCCCCCAGATCCCAGACCCCAATCCCTATGTGAATGGGTATGGGGTACATAGTACCCCTACACATTAACCACATAAATGGAAGTGTATGTGAATAACGACAGGAGACGTTTATGAAATGTTCTTAAATATCTTCATCCGGTCTTCTCCACTCTGCTCTTTGGATCTTCTCCTCTCCACTCTTCTGCTGTCCAATCTTCTGCTCTTATGTTGTCTGCTCTTTTGCCCTAGGCTCTTCTTCTTCCTCCTGTCCTCCTCCGATGCTGTTGCCGTGCATTCTGCCCGTCTCTGGTCTCTGCATCTTAATATATATACATTACGACCATGCCCTCACAATGACGTCATCATGCGTTCACACCCCTAATAAATCTATAGTAAGCTCAGGAGACCGGCAGAATCATCAGCAACAGCATCGGAGGAGGACAGGAGGAAGAAGAAGAGCCTAGGGCAAAAGAGCATAAGAACAGGGTAGGTATTAACTCGAGAGGAATTTAAGATTACCTGGACACCAAATGTTTCTCTATTATTATGACCTCATGTAGGTGATTCACATTGACTCATTTTTTTTTTTTTTTACAGACCATGTTTTACATAGTTGCACATTAGCCAAATTGACCCGTGAGGCTCTCCAATGCTGCGCAGACCTGGAACAAATAAAGGAGACTGCAACGGCATTACAAATCAAAATGCGCAATTTTGTGGACATGATTGGCAAATTTTAAGCCACAATTTTCCTACGTTTTTAATGTTTGTATTGGGATGTTCCTGATGTTACAAATTTTTTATAATGTTTTATGGCATTTTAATTACACTCAGATGTTAAAGAGTGTACCCAAGTTTGGGAAAAGCACTTTACAACACCCTAACCCTAACCCTAACCCTAACCCTAACCCTGTGAATGTTTGATACTAAAACATTTTTACATTCAACAATGTGTGTTCAATTCTTTATTAGACTTTCGTTGGGGGGTCGAGGTCTAAAGCTGTGTAAAGAAGCACTAAATGTATGATGGCTGTCCTATTCACATATTTACATGTTAATGAAAGCATTTTGGACACTGCCATATGCGAGTTGCTGGAGGTGTCAATGAAATGTTAAAGATACCCCCAGTTTTAACGCATATCACAGTGCGATCTGACATTTCACACAGGATCGGATCACACAAGTTTGAACGACTGTGCGATCCTATCCTGATGCGGCTGAATAAATGCATCATGTGCGACTTTTGTGCGAGTGCAGTGCGAATTGAGCCATACAAACTGTATAGCTGATTTTCGCATGAACATC
The DNA here is from genome assembly GCF_965119305.1 of Pelophylax lessonae. Lineage (NCBI taxonomy): Eukaryota > Metazoa > Chordata > Amphibia > Anura > Ranidae > Pelophylax > Pelophylax lessonae. Next base: position 302,644,753 of record NC_138768.1, read on the forward strand.
TGATCGCATGTAATAAAGGAGCAGTGGGCTACGATATTACATGCCATCAGATGTGCAGTGTGAATTGAGACATACACTTTGTATGGCTACATTCGCACTGAACACGCATACAAGTCGCACATGACCCTTTATTTCTGATGTATCTGGATTGGATCGCACAGTGCTTAACACTTGTGGAATACAATCCTGTGCAAAAAGTAAGTGGCGGGTCACCCTTATGCAATGCTGGAAGGCTGCAAAGTCGCAGACTTCCCGCATCGCATAAGTGTGACTCAACACTCAAGGTACTAGCAGTCCTAGGATTCAATATGGCATTGATATTGCCAGTAGCAATCAGTGTAGGGAGATCAGTGTAATCTATAGTGTATTGCTTGTTCGTTGCTCTAGTTCACTTTCCATTACCTATATATATAACACTTTGAGATGAACAATGATCAAGTTTCACATAACACTGACATATCCTAACATTGGTGGGCAGTGAGAAGGATGTCATAAATGAACACAACATAACAGGTGTAGGTACTTTGTTAATACCCTAATGTATTATATGAAATATATAGTATGGGCAACTTCTGGACAATGAACACCAATGTAAGGTGACATTAGATGAACCTTGGGTGTGACCTAGTTCTCAATGTGACAGGGTTTGTGTACATTTTGTGGGGTGCAGAAGGCCCTTGTATTTACACCACTGGCTAAAAAATAACACATGGCCATCATCACTTTGGATCAGCTGGTGAGAGACTACAGTCAAGAAACACACTGATGAATGTATTAACCCTTCCAAAGTCACACATATATAACACATGATTAACCCAAATAATTGTGTTTGGCATATGTGCCCAAATGATTATAATCCACAATACAGAATCATTGCAATTTTTGTTTAATGTGTTGAAAAATAATATATCTCTGACATTTATCTTGTGTGTCCAATCTTTAACAAGATTAATGGGTGTGTGACAGTGATTGCTGCCAGGACACAGCTCCTCTCCCCACGAAATAGTCCAGATATTCCTGGCGGATCTGACGGGCCCTGTGTGATGCCAATGCTGACCGTCCAACTTCCATTGACGGCATGGACTCCACTTGGTTAGAAGGTTGGGCCTCTCCACTTGTACCTGGCATAGCAGGGTCAGTATCCAGTTGCTGCAATACATAATTTTGTGCATTCCTGCGTAGGAAGTTGTGCAAAATGCAGCAACACAAGACCACATTATCCACTTTGTACAGTGCCAGGTTTATGGACGTCAGGAATATCCGGAACCGGTTGGCCATTATCCCGAAGGCATTCTCCACAACTCTGCGAGCTCTGGACAACCGGTAGTTGTAAATCCTTTGGTCTGGGGTGAGGTTCCTCTGAGGGTAGGGCTTCATGAGATGCTCCCCAAGCGCAAAAGCCTCATCTGCGATAAACACAAAGCTCATACCCTCAACAGTTTGCTCCCTGGATGGCAGGTTCAGAGTGCCGTTCTTTAGACGACGAGCGAACTCCGTCTGATCAATAACTCCCCCATCCGAATTGCGGCCATTTTTGCCAATATCCAAAAAAATAAACTCATAGTTTGCATTAACTATGGCTAGCATGACTATACTAAAAAAACCTTTATAATTATAATAAAATGTGCCGGAATTCGGAGGGGGGACAATGCGGACGTGCTTCCCATCAATAGCACCCCCACAATTGGGAAAATTCCACTTCTCCAGAAATTGATCAGAAATCTCCAGCCATTGCTCTGCGTTTGAAGGAAACTGTGGGGAAAAAATAAAAAAAATAAAATTAGTGCTTGAGCACATCACATTATTAATTACACACACAGTTGTCTGTTAAATGCTTATGCAACTTGCTAAAAAAATATACAACAGGAAGGCAAAGGTTTGGATATGGGGATGTAACATCTACATACATTTATTTTCAAACTCCTATTGTTCTTATATTGTAAAGGGCCATACACACTAGAAGATTCTCTGAAGACTTTTTCGTGCAGATTTACCTTTTCTATGTAGTGCAAGGGCCTACCAGATTGCATAGGATTTGAAAGTGTTTGTTGGACCTCATATTATTTGGTTTTGGTAAATCGGAAGGATAAATTGTTCTGACAATCTTCTAGTGTGTATGGCCCATTATACTCACCAGCTAGAGCTGAGATTTACAAACTACGGCCCTCCAGCTGTTGCAGAACTACACATCCCATGAGGCCTTGTAATTCTCTGACATTCACAGACATGACTAGGCATGATGGAAATTGAAGTTCGTGAACAACTGGTGGGCCATAGTTTGAAGACCTCTGAACTTGAGCTTTGGTATATGCTGACTTTGAGATTTAGCATGTGGGTGGGGGATGGGTAAGTAAAACTGGGCATTTATACATCAATAAGGGCTTGTGGTCAGTGAAGGTTTTAACATCATTACATAAACATACAGAATCATAGGTGGGAATGGATGGACTGATGTATTTTAGATAAATCATTAACTAGGTACTAAAACATTGGCCAAGGAATAATTGTTTGAGGGAAAGCAATAAAATGACCCAAATTCAAAATACTGTTAACAGGCAATGCGTTTAGGGACACATAGGAGAGAATGGTGGGGTGGTTAGTGGGTAATTTTACAAATGGTTAAAGATAATCTACATCTTTACTACTATGTGCATGCGGACAGAGGGTAGTTTACAAATAATGGCCTGTGTCAATTGCTGTACATCCAAAAACATCATAATTCGGGTGAAACTAGTAATACATGTAATGTAATGTAAAAAATCAAACATACCTTGATATAGTCCTTCTGCAAGACCTTGATGATGGCAGAGCAGGTCTCAGGGATGATGATACCAAGAGCTTGGGGGGAGATGCCTGTGGTGAACTTCAGATCCTGCAGGCTTCTCCCTGTTGCAAGATACCTCAACGTCGCAATTAACCTTTGCTCAGGAGTAATTGCAAGCCGCATACAAGTATCCTGCTTCAGAATATAGGGGGACACCAGGGCAAGAAGACGGTAAAAGATGGGATCCGTCATCCTCAAATAATTCCTGAAGTCATCAGGATTATTTTCCTGGAGCTCCCTCAGCAAGGACATATGAGAAAATTGATCACGGTTAAGCAACCAATTTTTCGTCCAGGAGGTCCGCTTCTTCTTCCTATTGCTCGTACGTCGTCTCAGAGCCAAAACTCCAACACTAACGACAGCAACGGACGAATTCACGGTCGCCATAATAAATTCTCGAACGATGTCTCGGAAAATAGCGAAATGTCGTCAACCAAACAAATGCTACCGAAATCAGCGCGAGATGCCCAGAAGGGTCACGGCCAAACACTCACTTCCTCTTTTGTAGCGGCGAACGTGCGTGGAACGTAGTGACGTCATTTTCTGTCGGAAGACAAATGTCCTGGGCAAGTTTAGAGCACTTTTCAACAGACAAACAACAAACACACCAGCCGCGAACATTTGTAGGACGTTCTGTCGGCCGACGATCGGTACGTGTGTACGGGGCTTCAGAGTGTTGAGACAAACCTTTTACACTGACAGGAGTGCTTACAATGGTTAGCTTTTATTCATTTATGTAAAACCTTTATCCAAAAAAGAAAAAAATCTGCTGTAACTGCTTAAAAGGTGTTAGCTGGAGTTTGGCTTTATTTTGTTTGTCAAGTCCATCAAACTCTGCTAGTGTATCTAACGCTACCCTCTCCCCAGATTGATAATGTTGCTGTCCAAATATGTCTATTCATGTCATTGAAGTGGAGACACCCTAAGACAGGAAGTGCGCTACTGGCCAGATCACTGGGTAAACATAATGGAAAAAAGTAAAAAAAAAACTAAACAAAATAAAGCCACAATTTTTTTTTATTAAGAATTTTAGTTATAAATATTTTCTACAGCTGGTCCAGCTTGGACAAATTTAGTTACGCGTATACCATATCTGGCTGATGCCCCTGCAAGCTGGAAGTCACTGAAATAGACACTCCAGTGATCATCACCAGCTTCCGGATCTCACACCAAGCGGCTGCCCTGCTACTTCTGAAGACAGGAGGTCGGCTGCTCAACACAGTCACCATTTAGAGAATGCTTTGCATTTTCTGAATGAATGCAAAGCATTCTCTGATTGGATGAAGTGGAGAGGCAGGGCAGTGATGCTAATAATATGAGAAAGAGTAACAGAAGTTAAGGTTTCTTTGTGTGCCAGAAGTTCCACTTTATATTTGAAAAAGCTAGTGTAATCGTGCGCTACTCTTATTAAAAAAAAAAAAAAAAAAAAAAAACGGTGATAAGCTAATAAAGCTGCTGCTACCATGATAATAATTGGTAAACCTATGTGATAGCGCTGCTAATTTATACCAATAAAATTATTACATTTTGATTAACAGTGCCTGAACAAATAATAACATGACCTATAATAGAATAAAAAAAAGGAAAAATAGTTGTGCAATCCAAAATGAGCACCTCCTAAAGTGCAACAATAGTGCAGGAACAGCGTCTCTGGTTGTATGAAGTGCAAGTGAAACAATAAGTCCTGAAATGCCAAAAATAAAAAAATGGAAGGCACGCCTATGTGCAAACGTGCGAATAATAGTGCAAAACAGTCTATAAAAAGTGCAATATGTGAGTCATTCCATATGTGTCCAATCCCTAAATCGTTTGCTGCAATCCCCAGGTGAAGTGTTTGCTCACCTCCATATTTAACCCACTAGGGTTCTATGGCAATATTAAAGACAGATAATCACTGCCATCCGCTCACTAGGCACCGCTACAGTCCTTGGCAATACACCAAATTAGCAAATGTAGAAACAAAAAAAAAAAAAAAAGACTATCTCCAATGGTGCAGTACTCAAACGTTTAGGAAGTAATAAGACAGCTTTAAGTATTAAACTCATAGTTATTAAATTAAAATACAACTTAAAAATCACAATTCCAACAGTGATCACATGAATAGCATCAAACCTGTCCACCGCTTGGTAGCTCTACGCGTTACTCCACATCCATCATGGCTTCAACTTTGTTTTCTCCTCCAGTTGAAGCCATGGTATTACATAGGTTTACCAATTACCACTTTAAATTTTGCCTTGTATTAGTAGCAAGGGTCAAATTGAACACATTCTTTTTCCATGGACCCACCGAGGTCCAGCCTCTAAAAAAAATAAAAGTCAGCAGCTAAAAAATACTGTTTCTGATGACTTTTAATATAAGGACACTTACCTGTCCAAGGATCCATCTGATGTTGGCTCCCTTAAGCTGATCCCATCGGCTCGGGTGCAGGCCCCAGCATTGCAACTAAGGGAAACTGGCAGTGAAGCCTTCAGACTTCACAGTTTGTTTCCTACTGCGCATGCGCGAGTCACGCTACACTTTCTGATTGCCCCCATTGGGTGGGAAGTGATGCTGGAAAATCACAAAAAGGTACAAAAAAAAAAAAAGGATGTCCAAAAACAAGGGGAGTGTGGGGTGCTTAATTGGTTTAGACCTAGTTCTATTTTAGCCTGAAGCTGGATACACACTATACAACTTTTGTTGGTAGATTTCCATTAGATTTATCTTCAACTATGTATGCAAGGGCCTGCATGATTGCATACAAATTGAAAGTGTTTAGGTCTGACCTCATATTATATGTTTTTGGTAAGTCTAAAGCCCCGTACACACGTACCGATGGTCGGCATACAAATGTTCCTCTTTTCTCCCCGGGATGTCGGTGTCTGTTGAAAAGTGCAAAGACAGCACAAGGACAGCACAAGAATTTTGTCTGCAGACTTCAGCTGACTGCAGAAGTGATGTCATGTAATGGTTAACTTTCCCTGTGTTTTTAATTTTCTGAGCATGCCCAGTCTTGCAAATCTGCGGTCTGTCGGCCGAATTCTGTACTGACAGGCGAACAATCGTCCGTTCTGGTGTCGGCATACAAAAATTTTCATGTTTGCAAGAAAGACTTTTGTCCGCGGATTGTGCGCAGACATCTGTCGGAGGCACCATACTAACACGCGTACAATCGGCAGATCCTTCGTCCACCGACGTTTGTATGCCGACGATCGGTACGTGTGTACGGGCCTTAAAGGAAAAAATCTAAATAAAATTGTATAGTGTGTATCCAGCTTGAGATTCTGCTTTAAGTCCTGTGTCTTATGTGTTGGTGAACGCCTTTGGTCCCCAGTGCAAAATATAAACCACAGCCTAATGACAACTCCTCATTGTTACAATTCTAACTGAACCCCCAAAACAGCCTTTATAGCCTATTTAAATGCAAATAACAAGAATATTTGTCTGTCCTTTGAATTTAGCAGGTCAGAGGTGAACTTTTCAGACCTGACAATATATATTAAAGATAATAGTATTCAGACCAAACCGACAGACAGAAACAACTATATATGCAAAATGAGTTGCCATCCTCCTGATTGGATCAAAGGAATACCAAAAAGCCAATTCATCTGAATAAGGTACAGTTTTGACCAGTTGGCAGAATATAAATGGCAAACAAATGTAGAAAACAACAGTTTTATAAAAAGGGCTAAAAAAAGAAATACTAAGGCTTGGTTCACACCCATGCCGTTTGCTTTTGATCTGTTTCTGCTTTTTGTGGTGCAGTTTGCGTTTTTGCACACAGATTTTAAATTTTTCATGCTTTTTTTTTTTTTATGCATCTTGCATTTTTATGCTTTTTTTTTGGCCAATTTGTTGTTGGGTAAATTAAAAACCACAAATAGTGGCAAAATCACAGCAAAAAAAAAAATAAAAAAAAAACGCACTACATGCTTCTCTGCAGCTTCTCCATTGAAGTCTATTGAGCCAAGAACACCTTGTTTTTCTTTTAAAAAAAAAAGTCACTGACCCTTTCCAAAAACAAAACAAAGAAAAAAAGCAGCTGAAAAAAGCATAGATGTGAACGTGTCCCATAGGAAACAATGTTAAATGCACTGTACAAGTGCGTTTCTGCAAAAAACAATAAAAAAAAAGCAACCGTGTAAACCGAGCCTTAAAGCGGAACTACATTGCATCTGAGCACCACAAACCAAAACATATTTTTAATGAATCATTAGAATTCAAAGCAAACTTATTTTTTTGAGAAATCACTTTACAATTTCTAGCCCCGGCCATTTTGAGTAATGGCAGATGATTCATGTAGCATTTACTTCCTAGAATCTATCTGCCCTTACCTCAGGCATGAAAGCAGGAGGATTTGCTTAGCTGAAAAAGCCCCCCCCCCCCGCCCTCCTGAAGACCCCTGGGATTGTATGACATCATTTGCCTAGGCTTGAAAATCAGGAAGTAACTGAAGAAATGTAAAAAAAAAGGTTAAAACAAGTAAATATGATCTACTTTCCTATCTATTTATAATGCTACAAGCATAAGGATTAAGAATATTCAAAGTTGATTGAGAGACTGAAGTTCCACTTTAACCACTTAGTGACCGCCCCACGCAGATATACTGTTGCAGAGCGGCCATTCTGTGCCAGAATACGTACCTAGTACGTGATCTGACACTACTGGGTCTGGGGTGTGCATGGTAATGTCTGATTGGGACACAGTGGGAGCCAATCAGCGGGTCCGGGGGATTGTTCAGGAGAAAGGCAGAACGGCGGTCTGCCTATGTAAACAAGGCAGAGCGCCGATCTGTGAGAGGGGAATGTGCTGATCCTGTGTTCCTGCTAAGCAGGTACACGGATCTTTACATTCCCCAATCAAAGCACATCCCCCACAATTAGTACGCACTCCCAGGTAACACAGTTAATCCTTTGATTGCCCCTGATGTTAACCCCTTCCCTGCTAGTGTCATTAGTAAAGAAACAGCTCATATTTTTTAGCATTAATCACTGGTCCCCAAAAAAGTGTCAAAAGTGTCCGATTTGTCCGCCACAATATTGAAGTCCTGCTATAGGTCGCGGATCGGCACCATTACTAGTTAAAAAAAATTGTTACATATATATATATATATATATACGGTATATATACACTATAGTTTGTAGACTTTTGCGCAAACCAATCAATATACACGTATTGGGATTTTTTTTTTTACCAAAAATATGTAGCAGAACACATATTGGCCTAAATGGATTAAGACATTTGATTTTTGACATTTTTTTTTAATTGGGAATGTTTTAAAGCAGAAAGTAAAAAATTATTATTTTTTTTAAAAATTGCATTGTTTTGTTTATAGCACAAAAAATAAAAAAACACAGATGTGATCAAATACCACCAAAAGAAAGTTCTATTTGTGGGAAAAAATGGACATCAATTTTTTTTGGGTACAGCGCAATTGTCGGTTAAAGTAACGCAGTGCCTTTTTGCAAAAAATGGCCTAGTCATGAAGGGGGTAAACCTTCTGGAGCTGAAATGGTTAATAAGGGCACTGAAATATAACAAATACGGATAGACATATTCTACAAAATAAAGGTAAAAAAGAAATAGACAACATTGACGCTAAGAAAAAAAAAAAAAATAGGATGTCACATTTGTTGCTGCCTATTGAATCCAGTATTGTTAAATGAAGAAAGTTATTTTTAAAGATTGGCCCATTTTGAAAAAAGACAGTATCTATTGGCGATCTTTAAAAAGGTTCCTTTCTTTAGAAATTTTCTATCACACAACATTGTGGACAAACTAAAAGATGTATCATTCTTACATTGGAATGTTTTTTTTTTTTTTCCCTTGCAAGTGATGTCAATAAAAAGGTATAATAGTACTAAAAAAAAAAAAAAAAAGAGTTCATTTCTATATAAGAGTACACACAGAGATAAATACATTTGTTTCATGTTATTTTATACATGTGGTGTACCTTTTAGAATGCACATGGGGGCTAAACTGCATTTCTGTTTTGAAGCACAGTAGAAAGAAATCCAGGTCTGAAGTATATAGGCATTGATAAACAGTCTACACAGTATAGAGGTCATAATAAAAAAGGAGATTTCAAAACATGAAACATATAACATCTATGCTATGGATACATTCAGACCTTGGTTCTAAATGTGGGTTTACATGTAAATTGATTCATAGACAATAGTTAACCTTGCATCATTGTGTCACTAATGTGTAGGAAATATTATATTCGGTATTAGTTTTCGATGGCGGGATTACCAATCAAGGGCCTTGAAAGATAGAATGTGGGTAACTTTATTTATAAGCTTTATTTTAGTTAAAGTGATTGTAAAGGATCACCTTGTAAAACAACCCATTCACTTTAAAAATGAAATGAAAGGCAAAACATTTGTGCATAGATATAAAGAAAACATTATAAATAATATATAAATTATATAATAATAATAAATTATATAATAATAATATATACATTATAAATAATATATAATACCGTTTTTTCCTTTGTTTAAGTGATCACATTCCCTCTGTTCTCAGCTGCACGTGAGCTGAGGGAAGGAGAAGCAACAGCACACTGAGCTTCCCAGTGAATAGCTGTGCAGGATGGGGGGGAGGGGGTAAGACAAGTTTGAGCACTGAAGGAGAGCAGGCACAAAATAAAAAAAAAACACTGTTCTACAGTGTGCACAGGTAGAGAAAGTACCACGGTGAGATCTCCTGCCTGGTGTGGTCAGTTTTTAACAGGAAAGCAGAGGGACTAGCAGGAACACCAGGGATTTCTTACAGAGGAAGCAAAAGAAAAAAAAAGTGAACAGGATACTGTTATATACAAGTACAGTGTTAATCGAAAGTTTGGGCACCCCAGGCAGAAAAATGTATTAATGTGCATAAAGAAGCCAAGGAAAAATGGAAAAATCTCCAAAAGGCATCAAATTACAGATTAGACATTTTTATAATATGTAAACAAAAGTTAGATTTTATTTCCATCATTTACACTTTCAAAATAACAGAAAACAAAAAAATGGTGTCACCACTGTACATGGTACAGCAGGCACATATCAGGAATAAATGATGGTTACACACATGTAAAGACAATGGAACCGATCACCTCCAAAACAGCCAGGACACTCTTGTGGTGCTGGATGATGTGCTTGTATCTGCATATGTCTGGCTGACGCGTTTCAAGGGAGGACCCTCTTCCTCAGAGCCAAAAAGTGTCCTGGCTTTTTTGGAGGCGATTGGTTCCATTGTTTTTACATGAGTGCAACCGTCATATGTTTGTGAGTACAATGTATGTTGCTTTTTCAGATTTGAATAAACCTTTTTAGTGGTAATGCATGAGGTCGGTGCACCCTTCTCTTGTTGTTGTCTTTTAGTGAATTTGGATACCCTTGGTCCTGAGGGGGGCGGCAAGACCCAAGGTGGTGCCTAAAAAGACCACATGAGATCCTTTACCCTTTGTCACATACCACCGGAGTGCAGAATTACTGTTCTTTGACATATCAGGAATATGAAGCGCTGAAGATGACTGTGGGGATAATACCCGTTAGTTATGAAGTACATGGGATATGCTGCCATCAGTTGCTTAATATGATAAGATATCAGGTGTTACAGAATACTGTGTTTATATGGGTGGTAGAATTCTTGCCTGTCCTGTGGGAGGCTTGGGTTCAATTCCCAGACAATACACTATAGAACAGAATGATCCTTGTGCAATCAGTAACATTTTGGTTGACAGCTTATATGATATGCCACTGCCAGCTGTATAAGATAGATGTCGGGTGTGCTGTCTAGATATTAGGAACATTGCTTGGTATTGCACAGTATCTTTTGATGTTAATAATAACTGGACTTGCGTTTTGTAAATTATGACATAAGTAATGCTATTGCCACAGTGTATCTACATCAATAAGGGCTCATGCACAAAGCACTGTGGCCCATAAAATGCAAGATCCTGGCCATTTTTGGGTTCAAATAAGACACTGGAGTAGATTAGCACACAGCCTGCTGCCAGCAGCCTGTCTAAATCAATGACAGACTGCAAATACTTGGTGGCTGGATGCTATTCAGAGTGGTACTTGTGTTTAGGGATGTATGCCCTGAACATGGAATTCCTGCTTTCATGGCGTGCGTCCAGCCACATCCAGCTGCCACATATTTCAGAGACTCTCTTTGATTTTGACAGACTGCTGGCAGTGGGCTGTATGCTGAGACTGTACCTCTCTTGCACCTAAAAATGCAGACCTTGTATGCTATAGGAGCCAAATGCCAGTGTAAATCTGCTCGAAATGATATCTTCTTAAAAACTGGGATATCTCTAATATTCCCGTTTGCAGTTGCTGCTAATGTGTACGTAGCACTACTCCCTTGGGAGCTGCTGGTTTACGGATTTCCCTGGGTTACCCATAGCAACAACTTGACAAAATAGCATATTCTAAGTGCTTGGCTCAGTCAGGGGTTTTGGGTTTTTGGTGATATATTTGAGAACTTGGATAGGAGAAAGGATAAGTGGGATACTCCAACTGAATAACTATGCACAATTGCTGGGACTTTCTGATTAACTGAATGCAGCAAGGCCGCTGCTTCACCTTGCCACTATAGTGAAGAAGAATTAAATGAACTGGACTGTACTGCGAATCACTCTTCGGGGTCTTACTTGGCATCCCCTTTGTCCCTATTCTTCAGGGTTCTACACGGCACCCCCTTTACTTTAACACTCTGTGTGAACTGACCCCTTGATCCTCTGACTTCACTGGAGTGGTCTCCCTTCCCGGGCAGACCCTTTGGCAAGTCCCCTGGTACTCACGGACACTGTTTTTCCCAGGAAGACTCTGCCAGCAGCTCCACCGTCAGCTCCACTGGATCCTCTGCAGCTCAGCTCCACACCTGGTTCACTAAGCCGACTGCCTAATATCACTTTCCTCATACAGCAGGAGGAGAGACCAGCCGTCAGCCTCCTCCTGGGACCATAGGCGTGCGCACAGGGTGTGCTGGGTGTGCCTGGGCACACCCTAATCACCTAGTGTACATTAGCATTATCACTCTGTGTGCAGGCGGGGAGATGGGAAAGATCTCACTCTTACCAGCTCAGTTTCATTGTGCCAGTAGGGAGATGAATGCACCGGGGCCATATACATGTAGACACACACATGCATGTGTGTTTGAGATTTGAAGTGCACACCCTAATGCAATAGGCTGCGCACACCTATGCCTGGGACTCTACTTCCCACCAAAGATGCCTTGTCACATGTCCCCCCGGCTTTTATGAGCAATCGCAGGATGCACTGCAAAAGTGCCCTCCCACTGAAACTCTCACAAAAGCCAATCTGTCACTGGCTGGGTTTCCTCCACTGTTAAACAGGCTCCCCTATTGGATGCAGTGGGGACACTCCCTTAGACCCAGTAAATCACACCTGGGAACATGAAACAGGCAACCTAATAGATCAAGCTCCCCTGATAGGCAGATGGAGCATAAGATGCTTTTACCTAGCACCTACCTAGGAGGGTGCTACATGTACATTGTTGTCAATTTGATAACTGGTTACAAAATAAATGCTACTAAGTAATATTGTAAATAAAGAATGGTTATATTTTATGTACTCTTGGTAATGGTATGCCGTAGTTATGAAGGTGTCATCATAGACTTTATTTTAGTATGCCATAACAGTATACTATCCCATTAGTTAGCAAACTGCCTTTTGCTGCCTCAACGATTAGTGGATCTGAGTACAATGAGATGCAGATAATTCCTGTCATGTAAATGGCTACTTTTTTCTGGATGACAGGGCTCTACACACCAGCCCCTGATGAAGCCCTGTTAAGCAAAACATGTTGGACGTTACAACATTGGGATCCATTTGTTTCTGTGCCATTTTAAAAATGCATGACGTTTATATTGTTTATTAAAGTTTTTAGAATGAATCTTCAGCAATTTGTGGTTATTTAGTTTGCATGTATCCATGCTTTTGCAAGCATCATCATCTCTGGGGCATGTGTACACTGTTTACAGTCACTGATGCTGGGGAAGTTTCTACTCCCACTGCCCACACTCTGTTGCACCTAAAGTTTGAAGAGCAGTAAACTGGTCCTTTGATTAGAAAGTTTGGGGACCCAAACCTAAAACCTTTTTTATTATAGAAAAAACATTCATATAAATAGGGTTTTTTTGTTTTTATCTTGATTCATATAATGCACCATTATTTTAGATACTTCTTAGATATTGATGAATACTTTGTCAATAACGTAGCTATGTTTGTATAACCTTTCATGTTGAAACCCCTCATAATGTCATTATGCTAATATTGTATGTAATGCACCTACAGTATGTCAATGCCTATCTTTTTTTTGTACTGCCTTTTTCTTTTACACCCTGAATAAAAGTTTGTAAACAAAAAAAAAAGAAAGTTTGGGGACCCCTGGTTTACATGATCACCCTGTGCACAGTGCACCCAGCACTTGTGTTTTAACACTTTGGTTATCACTCTTAAAGTGTTACTAAACCCACAACAGTAAAATCAGCCTGTATATGCAGTAAAGCATGCTTCTTATACTCACTGTGGACTCTAAGGGGTTAATTATATCCATTGTGTAAAAAGGCATTTTATCCTGTCTTCTCTGTTCCTTCCCTTCTTCCACTGCCCCCAATCCATCTCCTGATAGAACAAAGTCTAGAGGACAGGCTACACATGTTCAGTTTGGTGTGTATTGCTAGAGAGTTTTTATAGGAGAGTGCATGTGATCAGTACAGGGCCAAGACAGGGGTCAGGGGTTCTGTAGCCTCATTGGACAATCATAGGAGAATGAAAACTACTCCTACATGCTTTAACCAGACACTGATAGAATTTACAAGACTGCTCTATCTGCTAATGATAAAAGATATTTATCAGTTTATATTTACTAAAAAAATTGCATTTCCATGTTTTGTGCACTGTGGGAGACCAGATATAGTGATTGCAGGCTCCTGGGTTTAGTAACACTTTAAGCCGACCATTTACTGTTCAAATCTCAGCTGGTTCCTGCTGTTCCCAGCAGGAACGAGCCTAAATTCGAACCATGTATGGGCTGGCTGGATGTACCTATATTGATAGATCTATCAACTTGGGTACAACCAGCCTGGCAGATTTTACATGCAATTATTGCTAGGAGCTGTTATAGCCACTAGCAATAATGACTGTGTTCTCCCTGCAGAGATGGCTTCCCTCGTCCGCCTGCCCCCAGAACACAATGGCTCTATGGGAGGGATTCCCCTGTCAACACTGATACTATTGCTGGTGTGATTTGATCTGATTTTCAGTGTGATTATGTAGTGTAACATGTGTTTTGATGTGTTTTTGAGGTTTTCTTGATACTACTGCATGTTTTGGTAGGGGAAGGAGACTGGGTGCTGGTTGCTAAGGAGCCAGCCCCTGCCAGCATCCTAACAACCAACGATATTATATTCATCCCTGTTGTTAACCAGAGATTCCAAGCTGACAGCAGGAAGGAAAAAAAGGAGCTGGACAGAAAATGAAAAAAAAAAAAATTGGCATGGGGTCCCCCACAATTCATACTAGGTCCTTCAGTTACTGGTTGTTAGGATGTTGGCGGGTGCCCACTCCTTAACAACCTGCAAAAATGCATCAAAAACACATGTAAATACATTTTGCATGCATTTTTGGTGATTTTCCATTAAAGTCTATGGGGGTCAAAATTGTTCTGCATCCACACCACAGTAACACCAGACCCAGGGGTGTATTTAGGTTTTGTGCTGTCCTAGGCCTGACTAAACTCATGCACCCCCTAATTTAAATATAGCCCACCCCTTCCTGTCAAGGCCATGCCCCTTCCCATTTAAGACCCGCCCTGCCATGTGTAAACCACATCCCTTCCTCTTTAGGCTCCACTTTTTGTAACATGCATGGTAAAACTTAAGCTGGCCATCTGTAACTCTCAGCAGAAGAGGCATTCTGATGGGTCAGCACCATCGCATGGATGGCGCTGGCCAATCAGATTCCGTCTAGCCCGTCCTGTTAACATGCAGATGACCCCCTCAGTGCTGGTGACACACACCACAACCAGTGGTTAGGACATAGGGCCCGGCAGACGGGTGTCACCGCTCTGGTGGGTATCACCCGGGTGCGGTCCGCACCCCCCATACCCCCATAGCAATGGCATTGCCGGTAGGGACTATTTTCGTTCGGGAGAAGGCTGGTTTTTTTTCGTGCGGGGGATCTTTTTTGTCGCTCCCCTGCAAAGTGCTGCCCTTGACCTAGTCGGCCTAGGCCAAGATACAGCGTTGACCAGGCCCTTTACAAAAACACGCCATGCTTTGTTGCATTAATGTGATTGTGCGACTCAAATCACATCTGAAATTGCACTAGTGTGAACCAGTTGGGGTAGCATTGCGGGATCCAATAAAAGCTATCTACCAAACTTTCCAGGCACTGAAGCCAGCAATATTTCCAACAGAGCTCAGTAAATGCATGTCTGAACACCTGTGTATATTGTATCATTTGGCTCAATACCTCTTTCAGTCTCAAGGAGCGCTTTTTGGGCATGAGAAACACATGCTGGCACCCTAAACATGAAGGGCTTTAAATGTATTGGGAATCAGCTGTTAAGCAGGTGGCAGCTTTGACCTGCGCTCTGTGCAATTGGACTCTTGGTGGTCGATCTAATATAATGCTATTAATTAATTACCCCCTACTAATGTAAATATTACAATATATACGATATAATATATATAAAACTATATCCCAGCAATGGACGAGACACGTCTGTATTTATAGTAAAACAAATCCTCCGTGGGGATGTTACGGGCACGTTAATATTAACTTTCTGAATGCATGCATATTAACTAATGAATGGAAAATGGATGGAAATGTCAGTGACAGATTTGAGACAGGCAAGTTAGGCTGATGGGAACCAGTGGAGGGTCTAACATTCAAACCAAAACTTGTCTTTTCTCAAAGCGTAAAGAGGTCAAAACCCTTGAACGGTATCATTTACCCGCCCCCTGTCTGAGCCCAGGGCTAGCTGAGGCAGCACACTTCTGCTCAATAGCACGCATCATAAATAGAACATTATCTGCAGGGCCAGTAGCACATGGTCCCAGCCTGGTCCCTCACCCTCCCCCCCCCCCCTCCTTCATTTACCCACCTACCTCTCAGTACTGACTGTAGGAAGAACAAGCTCAACGGTGGCTTTGTGCCATGAGGATTCTCTACTAACCCTTTCACTGCCATTACATCTGCATTCATGATTTGTACATAGCTTTTCTTACAAGAATTATCCAATATTTCTTTTCTCTTCTTGAATGATGCTGATCTCTTCTATCATGCTGCCTTGAACTGTATGATGAATATGCAGCGTGCCTATATCTATGCAGCATCATTTGAAAATGAGCGTTCTGCATGTTATACTGCTGCAACAATACATACAAATAAATGACATGTACTGAAGGATACAGATAATGAAACATGCTAGGCTTAATAAGTTGGACATAATACTAGGCAGGTGTAGAGAGAAAAAAAAAAATAGAAAAAAATAAAAAATAAAATAAAATAATAATAATAAAAAAAATAGAGAAAAAAAAAAATGTGAATGGCAATGTTCATTTAGATTAAGCAATTAACATTCCCTGATTCTGAAAACTAGAATAAAAGGGTGAAATGCGATAGGTTTGCTGTTGGTTATAGCACTTAGCACATTATCATTGCTCTTTGCACTGCCTACTGAATATGTCTGAAGCTTTTAGATATACTGACTCTTGTGCTAAAAGCCATAATGAATTGCTAGTAGTTAAGTGTCATTTTTTTTTTTTTTTTTTAAAAACACAAATGAAATACTTTTTGTTACATCTATAGTATACAACTATATATAGGCTCAACCTTTCTAAAGCACTCATTTTCCTAATCTCATTTCCTTTTTCTTACTGTCTGTAAATTTGCACCTCTATGTAGCATGCATTCTGTCATTCCATGTCTCCCTTCCTCCCCTCTCCCATTCTCTATAGTAAACACACACACACTCAATCCATGGGAGACAATCCTGCTGCTGCCACAGCCGTGTGCATGCCTTTGTCTTTCCAACCCCCCTCTCATGTCCCCAGAGTCTCTTCCCGCTTCGCTATAATGGGAGGCTATTCACAGAGATAAATGGTCAGGCTGCAGTGGGGCCTCACCTGAGGGGATCCCCCCCTTTAACTAATAGCCTTTTAATTTTCTGCCAGAAGGGCACAGACAGAGGAGGCAGAAATCAATCACACATCCATCTTCATCATTCGTGTCTAGGGAGTTTTTGGAGCGGAGTACCCTCTTGGGTCTGAGTCAAGACGAGAGAGGGTAGAAAAGACCAATGAGCAGGATACCCATAATGTGGTAACACAGAGGGGCAATAAATCTGTGGGTATAGCCTATTTCCGCCTCTTAGAAGAATTTGACACTAGCAATGCTAGATAATTTTACATTCAGAATTAAGAATGTTGAGAACAGCACCTTTAGGAGCAGGGCTGCTGTTAGAAATCGTGGGGCCCCATACACACTACCTGGCAGGGCCCCCCCAAGAAAATATTAAAGATATATTTAGCTAAAATGACAACAAAATCACTATTAGCAGACACAAATATAACATAACTCGCATAATTCCTGCTAAATCAAAAAAAAAAAAAAAAAAAAACGATGCTAAATAAAAAAGAAGATGAGAAAAATATACAGGCTGGGCAGTTGGAGCTCAGTGATCAGAGAGACAGAGAGAGAGAAACAAAGTTACAATTTACAAATAAACTCCTGAGCAGAGATAAGTGCTGGGAGGGGGGCCCACACAAGGGAAGGAGATTAGTGAGGGACAACTGTCTCTTTCTCAACAGATAAAAGTTGATAGCAGGGAGAGGGACAGATCAGATTCAGGTGCTGGAGGAAGATTTCTGTATTTGTTGTCCATCACTAATCCCCCTCTTTGTGTGGGCCCCCCCTGGTGATTGGGGCCCCCTACAAGAGGGCTGGTGGTCCCCCCCTATCAGCGGCCCTGTTTAGGAGTAGATAAGAGATATTTATAAAGTACAGTATAGCACCTTAATATGCAGTGATAGCATCCAACGTTTTATGGAAGCAGATACTGTTTTATGAATTTATGTATATAAGTTTCAAGTTTCAGCAATGTAAATGGTATTATAGATATAGAGTTATGCAGTGTTTGGGGAAAGTGGTGGATAAAGTTACCAAAATGTTTGTGCCCCTCATTTAGCTACAAACGCAATTTACCCCACCCATATGTATCCAAAAGAAGGGAGCAGCTCCAGAATCCCATAATTCCAGACTTTATTGCTACATGTAGGTTGGTAAAAACAGCTTTCCCACGCACACGTTCCTGAAAATGGCTGTCCAGCAATGCTGGGTGCTGAAATGACCACAGGCTGGAAACCATAGACAGAGTAAAGAAATGTCACAAGCACACAAAGATTCCTCAAAAGGGTCCAAAGCTTTATTTTGTGATCACATACAGTAGTAAACATACAGGGACGTTTAGGATCCATGCAGGGTCCCTTTATCAGGCACGTGACATAGATAGATAGATAGATAGATAGATAGATAGATAGATAGATAGATAGATAGATAGATAGATAGATAGATAGATAGATAGATAGATAGATAGATAGATAGATAGATAGATAGATAGATAGATAGATAGATAGATAGATAGACAGACGGACGGAAAGACAGAGAGTAACATCAAATTAAATATTGATTAATAAAGCTAGAGGGGGGGGGTAGAGGGGGAGTGAGGGAGGTATAGGGACTATTGAAATAATAGACAATGCTATATGAAATGTTTTTTTTCTTTTTCATTTTCATTGTAAACAGCATTTAATACCAATAAAAATTAGTATAATACAAAAAAGACAGATAGATAGATAGATAGATAGATAGATAGATAGATAGATAGATAGATAGATAGATAGATAGATAGATAGATAGATAGATAGATAGATAGATAGATAGATAGATAGATAGATAGATAGATAGATTAGTGTCTTGGTCTACATGACAGGGCCTAGAGGGATGCTGGTACCCGCCTGACCCACATCTAGTGTAATTGGGCCCCCTTAGTTCCACGGGACCTTGTGTATTTAGACAATCTACACACATGATTTGTTTGCCATTATTTGAGTGAGGTCTAGAAATGTAAAACTTCCAGGAATTTTGAAGCCATGGGGAAAAAAATGTTTCTCTGTTTTTTTGTTTTTTTATCAGGAAAAACTGAAATTTTGGGAAAAATTTAAAAAATAATTCAGTGTGGAGTAGTTTTTCAAATTGAAAGTAATTTTGTTACACTGGAAAGCATAGGCATGTGCACAGGGTGTGCCAGGCATGCCTGGGCACACCCTAAACACCCCGTGTGTCGCAAATTCCCCTTGTTTAGACACCTCCTAAAAAAAATTGTAAAAAAAATAAAAAATAATAAAATAAATAAAATTGTAAAAAATAATAAAAAATAAAACAAAAATAAAAACTGCTGACACCAGCCACTGCCTTACTGACACCGATCTCTGCCCTACTGATACTGTCAGTATATATACACATGCACACACACACGCATATGTGTTTGAGCTTTGGGGTGCACACTCTAATGCAATAGGCTGCGCACATCTATGCGGGCAAGGTGAAATGCGGTGTATATAAAAGTATTATGCTTGAAATAAAAGTACAGCTTATTCAGTAAATAAACCAAACTTCCTTTTAATTATTTTTTTTTTTTTTACAAATGGAATAACAAGGACTGTGTATGTTAGGAACATTTCAAGTATACATGAGAACAGATAAACCCCCCCCCCCCTTTTTCCTGGTAATAATTTGAAAGCTTCCTGCCAATATAATATTTCAGTAATTGATAGTAATGATCCAGAAGAATATAAGAAGAATATAAGTACAGTTCTTATCATTTAATTCCAATGAAGTATTTTGTAATGCCTTTAGGGCACCCCTGGCATGCCAGGACGTGTTTTGTCATCCTTGAAGAATTTGGAAAAGAATATTTCTTCTCACAAAATGATACCTGTCAATTAAGGCCTGAGAGGTCAGAAACTGCAGCCGTCATTACACTTTCTGTTAAGGGGCATGCTGATGGGCACAACAAAATGTGCCCATCAGTGTGTCCCTTAACATAAAATGAGCCTATCAGCGTGCCTCTTAACCACTTCCCTACCGAAGTATTGCAAAATGACACCGGCAGGAATCCTGTGACACTGTGACCTCAGGACACAGCCCAATCCGCGATCAGTGTAAATAGCCAATAAAAATAACTCTTTACCATGTGACCCGCTGTGTCCAATCACCGCCGGACACATATAACTAGGGGAGCGCAGAATGGCGATCGGGGATAGAGAGTGTCACTCTGACACAGCCCATCCCTGATCAGGGTAAAGAGTCAATGTAATTGGCTCTTTACCAAGTGACCGGTTGTGTCCAATCACAGCCGGTCACAGAATGTAAACAAGCCGCGATAACTAGCTGTTACCGGGCTCTCCTCCTCACACACCGATCCTGCGTGAGGAGAAGATTGCGGCAACAGCTAGTTATCGATTACAGTGCACAGTAAAACACACTGATTGCCCACCAAGAAACAGGACCTGTCACCATCCCATCAAAGTACCTGTCATCAGCCCATCAAAGTACCTGTCACCAGCCCATCAAAGTACCTAAGTATCTGTCACAACCCCTCAGAGTACCCGAGTACCGGTCATCAGCCCATCAGAGTACCCAAGTACCTGTCCCCAGCCCATCAGAGTACCCGAGTATCTGTCATCAGAGTACCTGAGTACCTGTCACTATCCCATCAGAGTACCCGAGTACCTGTCATCTGAGTACCCGAGTACCTGTCTTCGGAGTACCTGAGTACCTGTCACTAGCCGATCAGAGTACCCGAGTAGCTTTTTTTCAGAGTACCCGAGTACCTATCACCAGCCCATCACAGTACCCCAGAACCTGTCACCAGCCCATCAGAGTACCCAAGTACCTGTCATCAGAGTACCCGAGTACCTGTCATCGGTGTACCCGAGTATCTGTCACCAGCCTATCAGAGTACCCGAGTACCTGTCACCAGAGTACCTGAGTACCTGTCACCAGCCAATCAGAGTACCCGAGTACCTGTCTCCAGCCCTTTAGAGCACCTGAGTACCTATTTTCAGCCCATCAGAGTACCCGAGTACCTGCCTCCAGCCCATCAGGGTACCTGTGTACCTATCAACAGCATAATAAAGTCCCCTAGTAACTGTCTCCAGCCCATCAGAGTACCCAAGTACCTGTCTCCAGCCCATCAGAGTACCAAAATACCTCTCTGCTATCCATCATAGTACCCAAGTACTTCTCTGTAGCCCACCAGAGTACCCGAGTACCTATCTGCAGCCCAGAGTACCCTAAGTACCTATCTGCAGTCCATCAAAGGAACCCGAGTACCTATCTGCAGACCATCAGAGTACCCGAGTAGGTCTCATTCACACTGACAGTGACATACATGTGGGTATAAGTGTTTATAGGACATTTCTAAGTATATATATATATATATGTTTCAGCAAACAGCCTGGTTTCGGGACTTAAACACTCACTTTCCCTCCTCTAATTCAGAGATGTGGGATATATGGATGCACACTGATGGTGGCTTCTGTGGATGGAGACATTAAATGTCCTTTATAAATAACTGTGTGTGACTGGAGACATTGGATGTTTTTCTACTATTGCAATTTAAGCTTCTGAATTCTATGCCAGGACAATGGCTCTGGGGACTCTTTTGTACCTATAAGCTATAAGAAACTGATGGGATCTGGATGATTTATCAATCATTTCTGGGGATCTTCATCCCAGATGTCAACAATGACCATTTGTGATTTCAATATTCAGTAGTAATTATGTGGCAGAACTTGTCCTTGGAGGAAACAAGAGTCTGTTCATTTTCCACTTGTTAAACATTATCCTGTCATTCAACACGCAGTATACTTTTCCTACTACTTATGTTAATGATACCATTTGTATCAAGTGAGGAAGAAGTGGATTTACAACTACATGCTACTACGACTCTGGATTTAAAGAGGTTGTTTTGTAGGCCTTAAATGTGGGGGATTGTATTAATTTACTATCTGACTTAGTATGAATGCCACACCACTTTCTTAAACTGGCCATTGATGGATCAAAATTCGGCTGGTTCAGCAGGAACAAGCTGAATTTTGATAAATTTATGGCTGTTTCCACTCTAACAGTCTTCTGTAGAACGGGCTTGTTAGAAAATGCTTCTCAAACAGCAGCTGCAGCGACTGATCAGTGTATTCTGACAGCAGAGAAATCCTACTGTCAAAATACAGTAGCACAGCGGTGAGGATTCAAAAATGTCTTTCATTTGTGTGGATGAGGGGATCTGTTCTTTTTTTTTTTTCCGATCAACCTGCTGGCTGATTGAAAAAAAAAAAAAAAACAAGTCATCTCTATCCAGCCTTAAACTTAGTCTTTCCAAAGCTAAGCTCATAATATTTCCTCACCCAGTGCTCCCTCCCCTGACATTTCTGTTGAGTGCAACTATTAGTTCCTACCCTCATTCCAGGGTGCTAGATGTAATCCTGGACTCTGACCTCTCCTTTTGGCACCATATCCAATACTGTCTAAATTTTACCACCTTCACTTTTGTATTATTTCCAGAGCATTGCCCTTCCTAACCAACAACACCACCAAGATTCACTAACCCTTCACTATCACAACTCTCTCCTTGGTGACCTACCTTTTTACAGGCCATCTCCTCTTTAGTCTGTTATGAATGCTGCTGCCAGACTTGTGAACCTAACCGACCGCTCAGTGTTCACCACCCCTCTCTGTCTCTGACAATCTCTTCCTTGGCTTTAACTTATCCAGTGGATACAATTCAAAATGCTAACAACAACAACATACTAGGACATCTCCAACTCCTCCCTGAACTACATCCCCTACCTTGTCTCAAAATATCACCTAAACTGTTCTCTTTGCTCTTTGTGCCTCCTGCTCTCTAGCTCCCCCATCACTGCCTCCCATGCTTATCTCTCTAGAGCCTCTCCCATCCTTTGAAACTTCCTACCACACTCTTTCCAACTATTTTTTTTTCTCTGCCCACTTTTAGGCAATCCCTGAGAACTCATCCATTAAGAGAAGTTTACCCTTTTTCTACCCAAAAACCTAACATTTACCTTGTCCAACAAGTCATTACTGCCCCAGTTACCAACTTTTCTATCACTTTCTCCCTTTTAGATGCAAGACCCTTCTTACCCTCTTGTCTTGCATTTTACTGTCAAAAAATGCCAATAATCTCCCGGGGGGGGGGGGGGGGGGTTACAATTATTAGGCCTAAATCCAAAACCCTCATCATTTTGAATTCTGAGACAATAAATATTGGGCAACCAATATATACCCAGGTAACAATTTGTTTGTGATGCACAGAAAAAAATTGGTACAAAAAATTAAGCTAAGAATGGAATGCAGTACACTTAAAAACTGCCGATGTTATATAGGGATGCTTATGTCTGATGTCCTTGACCACCCAAAAAAGTATACCCTGCCTTTCATCATCATCCTCTCAGACATCAAGCACACCAACACACTCCATTCCTAGTAGTAACCTGATAAGTCTGTATACTTTTCTCTCCAGCGAAAGGTTGTTCCCCCCACTGCGCAATGCGCCCACTAATGAATATAGGTTCATTCTACTATAACTGTACTGCCTCCCTTCATTTTGTAAAGTGCTTAGCATACTGTTCCTGCTATATAAATCTTGTATAATTATAATATGTCCTCATCTTCTGGTCCCTCAGTTTCCTCTTCATATTACCTATCCATAGATGACTAGTCAACTAGGGCTGTTAGTTTGTAGGCAATAAAACCAAGTTCAGACACATACATTCTGTTCCGTAATCTATAAATGCTATGGTGTGATGATCAATACCAGTTAGTAATTAGTTACAGCATTATTTTTTGACTGGTTTAGATGGAGTCAGAGTAATATTAGTATGAGAAAACAATGAAAGTTTTTGGAATCAAAAGATAATATATCTGTGTCAATCTGCTGACTTGTTTTTTTTCCCATGTCATACTTCTTTTTTATCTAATGTGCCTTTGGTTACACTTCCCTCCCTCTCTGTTCTGCTCTCCCCCACACTCAGCAGAGCACAGGGATGTGGTACATAGAGAAGGGCACTGAGGGCTGGAGGGATCAGGTAGAGAATGCTCTTGAAGCAGCTGTTTGCCTGGCCCCCCGATGTCTATAGAGAGCAGGCCCTCCTGCTCTCTTCATTCACAGAGTTCTCTCAAATTACTGGCGCAGAGTGTGGATGTGACACTGGCTTTCCCCGGAATGATTAGGGGCAGCGTGGAACTGGGAAAATCACAGTGCCAATAAAAACAAGGACTATTTGTGACAGGCAGGAGATGCTGTCCCCTCAAAACTACAATGCCCCCACACTGACCGTCTCCACCTCTCATTCCCGCTCCCCGCTAACCTGTTATATTCCCTTAACTCTTTCAGAGCTAGAAAATATCAGCTAGGCAGATGAAGGCAACTAAAGTCTTTAACCTTATTTATTTCTTTACATATAGCAGATTTCTTTTTGGTCCCAGGTGCAATGGCTGAATAGCAGCAACAAATGGCAGATGACAGAAACCGAGTAGTGGTACTGTTGGGATCGATTGCATGACCAAATCATTTAAAGGGGATGGGCCATCCAAAACTGATATTTCAATTAATAGGGGACACTAGTGGTCTAGGTTAGCCAACAAGTGGATATAAATATTTAACAAAAATTGGTGGTACACATTGCTAACTGATTGCACAATATCTTTAACACCTTGGGGTGAGTGGGCCTTGGCGCATACTTGTTCTGGGTCCATGACCTGGAAATTACTGATGCCACATAATGATGGTACATTCTGGCAACTTAAGTGTTTAACCACTTAAGCCCCGGAAAATGTTACCCCCTTCCTGACCAGGGGTTTTTTTGCGATTTTTTACTGATTGAATTTAACGGACAATTGCGCGGTCGTACAATGCTTTACCTAAACGAATTTGACGTCCTTTTTTTCCCACAAACAGAGCTTTCTTTTGGTGGTATTTGATCACCTGTGCGATATTTTGATCATGCGCTATAAACAAAAAAAGAGCGTAAATTTTGCAAAAATAACAATATTTTTCACATTTTTTTATATGAAATTCCCCCCAAAAAAATGTAAAAATCTAAATTTTTTAACATTTTCGGCCAATTTGTTTTATGCTACATATGTTTGGTAAAAAAAATCGCAAAAAGCGTACTTTGATTGGTTTGCGCAAAAGTTATCGCGTTTACTAACAAAGGGAAAGATTTTTTGTCATTTTTGGTGTTTTTTTTTTTTTAACGAGTAATGGCGGCGATCTGCGATTTTTTTTGCGGGACTGCGACATTGCAGCGGACAGATCGGACCCTTGACTGACATTTTTGACACTTTTGGGGTTACCAGTGACATTACTGCAGTAATCAGTGTTATACATATGCACTGTTACTGTAAAAATGACACTGGCAGGGAAGGGGTTAACTGTATTGGAGAGGGAGGGGTTAAGTGTGTCCTAGGGGCGTGTTTCTAACTGTGATGGGACATGGCTACTAGTGTAAAAACAGAGATCAAAGGTCCTACATAGTAGAACTGTCTGATCTCCATTTTTACACAGGGAAGAATGACAGGCGGCTTGTTTACATTAGCCGCCTGCCTTTCTCCCTTCCCGGCGAACGATCGCGAGTGACCGGCGGACATCGGGTCCACCGGTCACACGCACTGACTTGTTAGGGAACTAGCCGCGGCGGGCGCGCGCCTCAGCGGGCGCGCGCTCACCCGCTATTGGCTCACGAGCCAGTGACAGGCTAGTGACGTACCGGTACGTCACTTTGCCTGGCCGGGGCTGACCGCCGCAGTATATGTACTTGCGGCGGTCGGCAAGTGGTTAAAGGATAATTCAGTGATGGCTGCCTATGTGTTTCTTTCAACAGAGGTTTTCCTTTGACACATTCTATCTTTAAAAGCTGGGTACAGCAAACAGTTTGAGGACAGGTAAGTGTCCTAATATTAAAAGTTAGCAGCTGCTGACTTTGAATTTTTTTCTGAAGGAGCCTGGAGCTCCACTTTAGGCTCCTTTATAAAAGAGCATGGTGTGAATGTTTCTACACACTAGGGTTAAATTATTAAAATTGGAGAGTGCAAAATCTGGTGCAGCTCTGCATTAAAATGAATCCGCTTCCAGGTTTCATTGTCAAAATGTAATTGAACAAGCTAAAGTTAGAAGCTACCATGCACAGCTGCACCAGATTTTGCACTCTCATGCTTTAGTAAATAAACCTTACTCTAGACCACCGGGGAACGATACATGATCTTTGAGACCATTTGCGTCTCCTTCATTTTTTGTGTACTACTGGAAGATTTGCTGAATTGAAATGGCGGTGAACTTTTGAATACTGCATGATAATTTAGGTGCTGAATCTTGTCAATTTTAGGGATACCTCCCATTTGGGGGATATTAAGGGGACTTTATTTTCCCTTCCTGTCTTTGTTACATTGAGGTACCTAGGGAATCAACTGCACATTTACTCATAATCAGCCTGGCTGTCACCCTCTCTATGGGTCAACTTTAGGAGTCTGAAGGTCTCGGCTCCCCTCCCCCTCTGTGCTTGCTTTGGTGGCGTCACCTCTATTACCTCCACCTTCGGCATAAGAAAGGGCTCAGGTCATCTTAAGAAATGTTCACTCTCGAGAAATGTCTATGAAAACTCCTGAAGAAGCTATTATGAAGATGGCGAAACATGTAGAGTTGATATTTTGAGTGCATTTTCTTGATTTTATCTTTTTATATTGATGTATTGTCTTGTCCTCACTTTCTATGTGTAATAAAATGTACAATTTTTGAGAATTCAGATTTTTCTCCATCATTTAGCACCGTTAAAGTCCCACTTGCCCCCCTTTATTGTAGTTACTTAATTTATGGGATGTGGTGCCTCTTACTTCATCTCTAGCAATATCTCTTCAAAACTTACTCTGTAAAGTGCTCTATAATATATTAGTGCTATAAGGTCCCTTTCACACGGGGTGGATCTGGTTGGATGGACTCCACTTGCTCAGTGGAGAATCACTCTGTTGATCCTTGCTGAGCAGGCAGATGACAGGTCCGTCTCCACTCACTGTGCTGAGACCTGTCAGAGTCTCGCTTTCCTCTATGGGGAGATCAGATGAAAACGGACAGCCAGCCCGTTTTCATTTGATCCCATCCGATCCGACCCACTGGACGGATGGCGAACGTATCACCATCCGTCTATTTTCAGCAGATCTTGTCGGATTGGATGCCAGGCACGTGTCAGCGGACACATTTCCGCTAACATCCGCCTCCCTATAGAGGTCAATGGGTGGCCGGATCAGGTCCGTCTGAAAAATGGACAGTGAAAGGGGCCTAAATAGTGGGAATAAACAAGATATTTTTTGCAGGGATTGTAGTAGAGAAATCTGTTTACTGGAGTTTGTAGGTCACCCTCTGTTACAAAAGGTTAAACACTTCCAACTGTAATCTAAGTTGTGAAACATATATACAATTGTATATGTAAAAAATATATATTATATACAAAACATATATAATACAAAAAACATTAAATGATGCATTAATTAATACAGAGCTACAGTAATTTGTGCCTGAGGTCAGCTTTACCTTTTATAGTACGACCTCTGAGAAACATGCGTCTGTGGTGGTAGAAATGTAAAAGTTTGGGGATAAGAATCCTTTATACCAATGACAACAATTTATCATGTGTACTGTAAATAAATGAATTTACAATACAAAATGTATTCTCTCAATATGGGTGCGATAGCTGGTAATCATGGACCAAAACAATATGGTGGTGGAAAACTCTTATACAAAGTAATGGATTATAATTGGCCTACAAAATAATTATTGCTACTAATTTCAGAGCCAGTTCACCTTACCATTGTGTTAAGAAATGATACATGAGCTTATTTGTGATATTTAATTGTATGTGGTCACCTGTGTGAAATGAAAGAAAGGATTTACTATTGATTGATATGACGCCATCAAGCCAAAAGTAGCTGGTGAACACTTCATCAGAGAAGACATATGTATTGGCAATTCAACCGTACTTCATTTGCGATTTTCAATGCCTGTTGTAGTGCGTTATCACACTATTCTACATACCTCATAACGCTATAGAATGTAAAAAAAATTGGACTGCTCATATTTTCAAAATCACATTGCAAAATGTGAACACCCCTTTTTTTTACAACATTAGACTATGTGCACATGCATTGTAGGACATTCCAACTAAATAGTATGAACGGGCCCTCAAACTGTTTGCTGTACCCACCTTTAAAGATTCAATGTGTCAAAGGAAAACCTCTGTTGAAAGAAAAACATAGGCAGCCATCACTGAATTCTCCTTTAAACACTTTAGTTGCCAGAATGTACCATCATTATGTGGCTTCAGTACTTTCCAGGTCATGGACCCAGAACAAGTATGCAGGTCATAAGTTGCAACTCTTCTTTGACTTTGCTTGATCCATGATTGTTCTGATCTGGAATCTGGATCAACAACACAAAACGTATTAAAGCAACTGGATCACCATGACAGCCATGCAGCTTGCATTTCCAGAATCAGTCCTGTAGGTCCTTATAACCAGTGCTAATATGCATTCAGTAATGCAGTGCAGCGGAAAGGTCTGCATATGCCTCGTACACGCATCGATTTTTGCCCGGGAATTTTCGGCCAACGTCCAATCGGCCGATTTTCGGGTTGTTAGTATGATGCTTTCAACAACCGACTCCGACTTTTCGGCCGAATAAAATCTGGTGTGCAGGCTATAAAATTTTTGTTGGCCGTCAACATAACGGCCGATTTTCCGTCAGTCAGTACAGATTTCAGTAGACAAAAATCTGATGAGCAAGACTGGGCATGCTCAGAGAAGAAAAAACACAAGGAAAGTAAACCAACACGTGACATCACTTCTGAAGTAGATTTTTGTTGGCCGAGAAAATTCGTGTGCAGTCTAGGCACATTCCAACCAACAAAACACAACTCTGGACAAAAGTCGGACGATCGGTCGGCCGATAATCGTTGCGTGTGTACGAGGCATTAGTCACCAAAGGAAAACCCATTTTTCTTGTATTTGTGGCAGGAAAGAATACCTGTTTTACTCATTATAACAAAATAAATTGGTTATGCTGACCTGTCTTCTACAAACTGTTGCAAAGTGTCAGTTCTAATGATTGGTCCCTTTTACATTAGGAGATTACATTAAAGCGGAGTTCCGGCCTCAAATACCTTTTTTAACTAAAAATACCCCTATAATACTAATCCATGGCCCTTTACATAACCGCTATTCTCATACTTACAAGGTATACGGTATTGGATTTTAGTCAAAATCTTACTTTTAAAAACGCTGTCTGGGCGCGGCCATCTTGGATGTGGGCATCTGAAGCCGCAGTGTAATCTGCTGTGTCCTTCTTCCTGATTCCAGGGAGTGTTCTGAGAGTTCTTCCTGATTCCAGCCTCCTGGGAGTGATGACAAACAGCTCCCAGGATGCAATGCAAAGGCGGAAGTGATGTCGGTGGCCGCGGCCACAGAGAGGGGAGAAGGAGGAAGTACAATCAAAAATGCCCTGAAAATAAGGTAAGGGACCCCCGAAAAAAATTGAAAATGCCCAATTTTTGATCAGCATAGCGAGCACTCCAGGAATCACTAAAGTTGCAAAATAGGCCGGAACTCCACTTTAAAGAGAAGAAAAGAAGAAAAGAAACATGATCAAGCAGGTTCTTGGTGATTTAATGAACTTAAACGTGTGTATATTTCAGAAGAACAGAACAGGTGGTGCGCCTGTATGAGACATAAAATATTTGCTTACACATAATGCATACCTATGCCATCAGTACTCCCAGTCAACACAGGTACTAATTATACTATAATTGGTGAACACATAAATTGGTCTGTACTGAGTTGCACAACAAATATGTAAAAATCTGCATGGGAATACTATATGGTCCTATAGAAGAAAAGGGACTTTTATAGACCAGCTGGCTGTACATGAAAGCCTCACAGATATTTGTGAATTTTTAAGCAATGTTTTGCATAAAAAAAAAAAAAAGTACATATGGTAAGGAAGCAAGGAAAGAAGGAAAGACCTATCTTATATACACTCACTGGCCATTTTATTAGGTACACCTGTTCAATTGCTTAGTAACACAAATTGCTAGTCAGCTAATCACACAGCAGCAACTCAGTGCATTTAGGCATCTAGAAGTAGTGAGGACGACTTGCTGAAGTTCAAACTGAGCAGCAGAAAGGTGAAGAAAGGGCACGTAAGTGACTGTGATTGTGGCCTGGTTGTTGGTGCCAGAAGGTCTGAGTATTTCAAAAACTGGTGATCTACTGGGATTTTTACGCACAACCATCTCTAGGGTTTACAGAGAATGGTCCAAAAAAAGAGAAAATATCTAGTGAGCGGCCATTGTGTGGATGAAAATACCTTGTTGATGTCAGAGGATAATGGGCAGACAAGATGATAGAAAGGTAACAGTAACTCAAATAACCACTTGTTACAACCAAGGTATGCAGAATACCATCTCTGAACACACAATACATCAAGCCTTGAAGATGAGCTACAGCAGCAGAAGACCACACTGGGTGCCACTCCTGTCAGCTATGAACAGGAAACTGAGGCTACAGTGCGCACAGGCTCACCAAAATTGGACAATAGAAGATTGGAAAAATGTTGCCTGGTCTGATGAGAATTGATTTCAACTGCGACTTTCAGATGGTAGGGTCAGAATTTTGTGTAAACGACATGAAAGCATGGATCCATCCTGCCTTGTATCAATGATTCAGGCTGGTGGTGTAATGGTGTGGGAGATATTTTCTTGGCACACTTTGGGCCCCTTAGTACCAATTGAGCATCGTTTAAACATCACAGCCTACCTGAGTATTGTTGCTGACCATGTCCATCCCTTTATGACTAAAGTGTACCCATCTTCTGATGGCTTCTTCCAGTAGGATAATGCACCATGTCACAAAGTTCAAATCCTCTCACCACTGGTTTCTTGAACATAACAATGAGTTCCCTGTTCTCCAATGGCCTCCACAGTCACCAGATCTCAGTCCAAAAGAAAACCTTTGGGATGCGGGAGATTCGCATCATGGATGTGCAGCCGACAAATCTGCAGCGACTGCGTGATGCTATCATATCAATATGGACCAAAATCTCTAAGGAATGTTTCTAACACCTTGTTGTTGAATCTATGCCATGAAGAATTAAGGCAGTTTTGAAGGCAAAGGGAGGTCCAACCCAGTACTAGCAAGGTGTACCTAATAAAGTGGCTGGTGAGTTTAAATCTTGTCTCCACAAAATGTCTAGTGAGTATTAGAGAATGTTGAATGTTGAATAAGGTGAAAACTGTCAGATAAAAATTGTGGACGCATGGAGTTCAATGGGGCTTTTTTTTTTGCATCACCTGATTAGAACCAGAGGCTCTAATAGGGCGATGCAAAGGGTGGACCCGGGGCGCAGAGCAGTGCGCCCCGACTCCACCCATTGTGTGACAATAGCGAATGAAAATTTGCTATTGTCACACGGATCCTCCTCCTGGCCAATCAGGGACCGGGTCTAATACCTGATTCCTGATTGGCCACAAGGCAAACCCCATGCCATTGGCCAAGGAGGAGGCGGGAGTGGGAGGACCCGAGGAGACGCGCCGGGGGACTGAGGAGAAGCCGCGCCGCCACCGCTGCTGCTGCTGATCCAGGTAAGTGCACTGGATTGAACGGGGGCACGAACGCTGGCCTCTGCATTGAAGGAGGCATGTACTCTGGTTACTGCATTGAAGGGTGCATGTACACTGGTCACTGCATTGAAGGGGGCATGTATGCTGGTCACTGCATTGAAGGGGGCATGTACACTGGTCTCTGCATTGAAGGGGGCATGTACACTGGTCACTGCATTGAAGGGGGCATGTACGCTGGTCACTGCATTGAAGGGGGCATGTATGCTGGTCACTGCATTGAAGGGGGCATGTACGCTGGTCACTGCATTGAAGGGGGCATGTATGCTGGTCACTGCATTGAAGGGGGCATGTACGCTGGTCACTGAATTGAAAGGGGCATGTACGCTGGTCACTGCATTGAGGGGGGCATGTATGCTGGTCACTGCATTGAAGGGGGCATATATGCTGGTCTCTGCATTGAAGGGGGCATGTACGCTGGTCTCTGCATTGAAGGGGCATGTATGCTGGTCTCTGCATTGAAGGGGGCATGTACGCTGGTCACTGTGCATTGAAGGGAGCATGTACGCTGGTCACTGCATTTAAGGGGGCATGTATGCTGGTTACTGCATTGAAGGGGGCATGTTCGCTGGTCTCTGCATTGAAGGGGGCATGTATGCTGGTCACTGCATTGAAGGGGGCATGTATGCTGGTCACTGCATTGAAGGGGGCATGTACGCTGGTCACTGCATTGAAGGGGGCATGTACGCTGGTCACTGAATTGAAAGGGGCATGTACGCTGGTCACTGCATTGAAGGGGGCATGTATGCTGGTCACTGAATTGAAGGGGGCATATATGCTGGTCTCTGCATTGAAGGGGGCATGTACGCTGGTCTCTGCATTGAAGGGGCATGTATGCTGGTCTCTGCATTGAAGGGGGCATGTACGCTGGTCTCTGCATTGAAGGGGCATGTATGCTGGTCTCTGCATTGAAGGGGGCATGTACGCTGGTCACTGTGCATTGAAGGGAGCATGTATGCTGGTCACTGCATTGAAGGGGGCATGTATGCTGGTCACTGCATTGAAGGGGGCATGTATGCTGGTCACTGCATTGAAGGGGGCATGTACGCTGGTCACTGCATTGAAGGGGGCATGTATGCTGGTCACTGCATTGAAGGGGGCATGTATGCTGGTCACTGCATTGAAGGGGCATGTATGCTGGTCACTGCATTGAAGGGGGCATGTATGCTGGTCTCTGCATTGAAGGGGGCACGCTGGTCAGTGTTTTGAAGGGGGCACGCTGGTCACTGTGCATTGAAAGGGGGCACGCTGGTCACTGTGCATTGAAAGGGGGCACGCTGGTCACTGTGCATTGAAAGGGAGCACGCTGGTCACTGTGCATTGAAAGGGGGCACGCTGGTCACTGTGCATTGAAAGGGGGCATGCTGGTCTCTCTGCATTGAAAGGGGGCACGCTGGTCTCTCTGCTTTGAAAGGGGGCACGCTGGTCTCTCTGCATTGAAAGGGGGCACACTATACCTTAATTACTGAAGGCCCCTTTCACACTTTTGCGACCTCAAAGTCACGCAATTTTTTACAGCGTTTTTTGCCGCAAAGCAATGCCTATTACATTTTTCTGTTTGTGCCCCCCAAAAAATTTTGAGCACCAGCTGCCACTGTATGTGATTACTAGTGATCTCTGATTGGCTACAGCTAATCACTTGGTACAGCATGCTGTGATTTGCCCAGGTACAATACCATGGGCCAATCACAGCATCACTATAGGAAACACAGCTGTTATGAATGAAACGCATAGTGATCACATGATCATTGGGCCGCTCCAGGCTGTTGGGTACTTGGAGCTGCAATCTGAGGGAGTGGTGCACTGCATACCCCAGACTGGATGGCGTACATGTACTTCATCCAGCCTGCCTATACCACCTGCCCGCAATAAATGTACAGGCGGCCAGGGGTTAAATAAAAAACATTTACAGTATATCTATGCAAGACATGCACATTCCCTATGTTTTATCTTTTTAAAACCCGTCAAGTACATAAAAATAGCTATTGATCTCTCAAAAATGCACTCATCGTCTAATTTCACATGCCTTTTTGTTGACTGCAGTTTCTAGCATTGGTGTCACTTGTCTGTTGTTAAGCTACTGAATCCCTCCTATTCTCTGCGGAGTAATTGTTCCATAATGCCAAATAAGAACTGCGAAGGCTCAATACATTTTTTTCAAAAACCTTGAATTGTAGATAATGGGGATAGATAGATAGATAGATAGATAGATAGATAGATAGATAGATAGATAGATAGATAGATAGATAGATAGATAGATAGATAGATAGATAGATAGATAGATAGATAGATAGATAGATAGATAGATAGATAGATAGATAGATAGATAGATAGATAGATAGATAGATAGATCTTTGCTCACTTTAACCACTTGTGGACCGTCTGCCCGCAGGGATAAGCAAAAAAGAGATATTTAGTAAAAAGCAACACACAATACACAAATAAAAACTTGTTAGGCACACATTTAACCCCTTGATTACCCAAGATAATAACCCCTTCTCAGCCAGTGTCATTAGTACAGTGACAGTGTATAGAATTATCAACAATCACTGTATTGATGACAGTATACAGTGCATCCAAAAAGTATTCACAGCGCTTCACTTTTTCCAAATATTGTTAGGTTACAGCCTTTTTCCAAAATAGATTAAATTCATTATTTTCCTCAAAATTTTACAAACAATACCCCATAATGACAACATGAAAGAAGTTTGTTTGAAATCTTTCCAAATTTATTAAATCTAAAAAACAAAAAAATCACATGTACATAAGTATTCACAGCCTTTGCCATAACAATCAAAATTGAGCTCAGGCAGAGCAGCCATCAGAAATGTTGGGGCCCCTTACACAGCTTTAGGCCTGGGCCCCTCCGGGCCTGACCACCAACATTCCGCAGGGATCGTCCCACCAAATCCACCCACTGGCCATCCCACGAGTCCTTCAGTGCACCCACTTCTATTTTAACACTCTTACAACCTATTACATGAAAATGAATCCAATCCAACATAGAGACATCCCCATATATTCAGCAAAGAGACATCCCGATCCGGTAAAGAGACGGCCTCATAAATTCAGCAAAGTGACATCCCAATCCAACAAAGAAATAGCCTTATATATTCAGCAAAGTGGCATCCCAATCCAACAAAGAAATAGCCTTATATATTCAGCAAAGTGGCATCCCAATCCAGTAAAGAGACAGCCTCGAATATATTCAGAAAAGACACATCCCAATCCAGTAAAGAGACAGCCTAATATATATTCAGAAAAGACAAATCCCAATCCAACAAAGAGACGGCCTCATATATTCAGCAAAGATACATCCCAATCCAGCAAAGAGACATCCCTTCAGCTGCATCGGCTAACTCTGCAGCTAAATGGGATAATATAGCGCTTGCTGGTAAGAACAGGGGCAGGTAGGGATAAAATTACAATTAAAAAAGGCTAATATCATAAATATCTAGAATCTATACCCTTAAAAAATACACAGTGAGAAAATGCATAAATATATATAGCAATATAAATAATGTGCCAAGTGAAGTCCAAAATAGTTCATAAAAAATGCACAGTGAGAAAATGCATAAATATATAGCAATATAAATAATGTGCCAAGTGAAGTCCAAAATAGTTCATAAGTGACTCAGTGATAAATAATCCAAAAGAGTGCCAAAAAAAGTGCAAGTGCTTGGTGCTGGATCCTCCAATGGTCCAGTAAATCCAATCATAAAGGTGACTTCAAAAAAGAATAGGTGTAAACTCACCAGATATGGTGGGTCTCAACTGCCTTACGACAAAGAGACCAATAATGCTTTTATGACCCTCCAGGTCAGGGAAATGGTAACTGCTGGGCTAGAGGGATCAGAGCCCAGCAGTTACCATTTCCCTGACCTGGAGGGTCATAAAAGCATTATTGGTCTCTTTGTCGTAAGGCAGTTGAGACCCACCATATCTGGTGAGTTTACACCTATTCTTTTTTGAAGTCACCTTTATGATTGGATTTACTGGACCATTGGAGGATCCAGCACCAAGCACTTGCCCTTTTTTTGGCACTCTTTTGGATTATTTATCACTGAGTCACTTATGAACTATTTTGGACTTCACTTGGTACATTATTTATATTGCTATATATTTATGCATTTTCTCACTGTGTATTTTTTAAGGGTATAGATTCTAGATATTTATGATATTAGCCTTTTTTAATTGTAATTTTATCCCTACCTGCCCCTGTTCTTACCAGCAAGCGCTATATTATCCCATTTAGTTTGGGTTTTGTCATACATTCACTTTGCACTTTATAGCAGCTGCTTTTATACTCATTATATTTTACTAATATTCCATATTTATTAGTGTAACCACCCATATAACTAGGCACTCCTAGGCGCGAGGAATATATTCGTTTGAATATATATATTTTTAACTCTGCAGCTGCCCTGCTTTAGCAATTGCTAGTTACTACAGCAGCAACAACTCGGTCTCGTTGGTGGGGGCCTGGACGGCCGGGCCCCTCAGGACGCCAGGGCCCCCTACATGTGTATGGGCTGTCCCCCCCTGATGGCTGCCCTGAGCTCAGATGTATCCTCTTTCCACTGATCATCCTTGAGGTGTTTCTACGACTTGACTGGAGTCATCCTGTGGCAAATTCAGTAGATTGGGCATGATTTGGAAAGGTACACACCTGTCTATATAAGGTCCCACTGTTAACCGTGCATGTCAGAGCACAAACCAAGCCATGAGGTTCAAGGAATTGTCTGTAGACTTCCAAGACAGGATTGTACCAAGGCACAGATCTGGGGAAGGGTTACAGAAACATTTCTGCAGTAGTGAAGGTCCCAATGAGCACAGTAACCTCCATCATCCATAAATGGAAGACGTTTGGAACCACCAGGACTCTTCCTAGAGCGGGCCGAGTGATCGGGGGAGAAGAGCCTTAGTCAGGGAGGTGACCAAGAACCCGATGGTCACTCTGACAGAGCTTCAGCATTTCTCTGTGGAGAGAGGAGAACCTTCTAGAAGAGCAACCATCTCTGCAGCACTCCACCAATCAGGCCTGTATGGTAGAGTGACCAGACGAAAGCCACTCCTCACTAAAAGGCATAAGACAGCCCACCTGAAGTTTAACAGAAGTAACCTGAAGTACTCTAAGACCATAAGAAACAAAATTCTCTGGTCTGAAGAAACAAAGATTAAACTCTTTGGCCTGAATGGCAAGCGTCGTGTCTGGAGGAATCCAGGCACCACTTATCACCTGACCAATACCCTCTCTACAGTAAAGCATTGTGGTGGCAGCATCATGCTGTGGGGATGTTTTTCAGTGGCAGGAACTAGTGGAGACTAGTCAGGAATGATGGAAAGATGAATGCAGCAATGTACAGTGACATCCTTAATGTAAACCTGCTCAAGAGCACTCTGGACCTCAGACTAGGGAAAAGGTTCATCTTCCAACAGGACAACGACCCTAAGCACACAGACAAGATAACAAAGGAGTGGCTACAGGAAAACTCTGTGAATGTCCCTGAGTGGCCCAGCCAGAGCCCAGACTTGAACCTGATTGAACATCTCTGGAGAGATCTGAAAATAGCTGTGCGCTGACGCTCCCCATCCAACCTGATGGAGCCTGAGAGGTCCTGCAAAGAAGATTGGGAGGAACTGCCCAAAAATAGGTGTGCCAAGCTTGTAGCATCATACTCAAAAAGACTTGAGGCTGTAATTGGTGCCAAAGGTGCTTCAACAAAGTATTGAGCAAAGGCTGTGAATACTTATATACATATGATTTTTTTACTGCTTTGTTTTTAATAAATTTGCAAAGATTTCAAATAAACTTCTTTCACGTTGCCATTATGGGGTATTGTTTGTAGAATTTTGAGGAAAATAATTAATTTAATCCATTTTGCAATAAGGCTGAAGCCCTGTGAATACTTTCCGGATGCACTATATATCTAGTATTTATACCATAGTTTGTAGACACTATACCATTCATGCAAACCAATCAATATACACTTACTGGAATTTTGTATACCAAAGACATATAGCAGAATACATTTTGGCTTTAATTTATGAAGACATTTTTTTCTTTGCGTATGTTTTATAGTAGAAAGTAAAAAATATTTTTTTTTCAAAATCTTTGGTCTTTTTTCATTTATATAATAAAAAATTAAAAACCCAGTGGTGATTAAATACCAGCAAAAGAAAGCTCTATTTGTGTGAAAAAAATATTCTGGAGCTGAGGAGATAAAATTATTTTATGCATATTGTTTAGCTGGTGTCACAAGTTTTTTAGTTAATACAGAAACCTGTGTATTTTTTCACGTTCACACATTGTTTCTTTGTAAAAAGAAAATCCACTTAGCTTATTAAATGAGGTAAAGTCAAGCTAACTGATCATCCAATCATGTAAGAAGCCTGTTTATTTTTTTCTTACATGTGATTGGGTATTTTTTTGCTTGGTGACTTTTTACTTTGTTTTACCCTATTCATTATTTAAGTAAAAATCCACTTAGCAAAGTGAAAATTCACTGCTCCTTTAGTAAACCTGGGCCAATGTGTTATTCCACAGTTTTTTTTTTTTTTTTTTTTTATATAAAAATCTTTAACAATATAATGACTTTGTGAAGTTTGGGTTGGTCTTAGCTGAGTTTTCAGAAATGGCATTCCAGCACTGTCTCATAGTGTTGTCACACTGTTTATGTTGACACTGCACCATGCTGACGCAGTCTTGTCTAAAATTGATCATTGTAACAATTTTCTATAATTATGCTTCTAGAAACAAGACTGTTAAATATGAGAGTTTATATAATTGTGACCCAGTGATTTTGTTTTATAAACTTGGACTGATTGAACTAGGTCATATGTTTTTTTTTTTCGTGCAAGGCTCAGTTAAAGTAAATTACAGTTCTCCAACTGTGTCTGCTTTCCTCTACTTTTGCAGACCCCTGCCTCAACAGGTTATAAACCCTGAAAATCAACTTGCTGAGATGCTATGGACAGAGAGAAGTAGACTAGCTAGTAAATAATAGCTGGCAGTCTGAAGCTCAATTCTGATGAAACAAAGCTGGAGAACGGTGCTAAGTAGAGAAGTTCAGAATAAGATTTATCCTGTGTAATAATGACCTATAGGAAGGACTTAGTACAGTAAGACCAGAGCAGCATCCTGAGAATTGGAACAGGCAAAGCAGTAATCCGCTTAGTAGTAGAAGATGACCAGCTGATTAAGTGGACAGCATTTCAGAGACAGCATGAAAAGACAAATCTGAATAGTAAATTATACCTGGAACACAGTTGGGAAACTTTTTTGTTTGGGCACCCAAGGCAAAGAAGTCAAGCTGTGCTTTTGTTCTTATATGAATTCATTATTTCTTGCCAATATTGTTGCGCTATTTATTGTATTATCGTATTCCGGTTTCTGTAATTATTGCTAGAAAAAGAATGACTCTCTAACAGTACAATAGTAGATGAGAAAATATATGGGTACTTGCGTTTAAACAAGGGGCAAGTTATTTGTTAACTTATATTATGAATATATGGTGCGTGTATCCTTATGTTACCAGAAGACGGGGTGTTCGTGGCCATCATTCCAGGGAAGAGCAGGATTCAGCAGTCAATCTAGGAAATGTATTGCTGGATAAAGTCCTAAGGGATGGGGATACACATAATTGTCACTATGGCTGTGGCTGCAAGGAAGGGTTTCAGGGTGTCTGTCAGTCCAAAGGGAGGTGATGGGGTGATAGCTATATGCGGTCATGCATTTTAGCATGTTTTCATGTGTTTTTAATGTTTTTTGCATGCTTTTCACTAGTTTTGGCCAATGACAACCAATGAAGGTTTAATAAACATATACAGTAAACGTTTTAGGCAGATGTGAAGAAATGCTGTAAAGTAATAATATTTTAATTGTTTAATCTTTATCATTTTACAAAATGCAAAGTAAACAAAGAGAAGAAAAATCTAAATCAAATCAATTTTAGTTGTGACCTTTGGCTTCAAACCATCATCAATTCGTACACTTGCACACTTTGTACACTTGCACAAAATCAGGGATTTTGTGGGATTAGAGTCAGATGTATGATTAACCAATTATACCAAGCATATGCTAATGATCATCAATATCAAATGTAGGTTTAAACACAGTCATTAACTGAAACAGAAGAAGCTGTGTAGGTGAGGTTGTGGAGACAGTTTCATGTCACAGGTCATACACCATGGCAAGACTGAGCACAGCAACAAGACACAAGGTAGTCTTAATGCATCAGCAATGCCTCTCCCAGGCAAAGACTTTGAAGCAGACTGAGGTTTCAATAGGTGCTGTTCAAGTTCTTTTGAAGAAGCACAAAGAAACAGGCAACATTGAGGACAAGACGCAGTGGTCGGTCAAGAAAACTTAATGCAGCAGATTAAAAACACATCATGCTTTCTTCCCTTCGACATCGGAAGATGTCCAGCAGTGCCATCAGCATAGAACTGGCAGAAACCAGTGGGACCCAGGAATACCCATCTACTGTCTGGAGAAGTCTGGCCAGCAGTGGTCTTCATAGAAGAAATGCGGCCAGAAAACTATACCTCCTGATGTGGAAATCAGGCTAAGCGACTCAACTATGCACATGTAGCACCGTCCTTGGTAGGTGCTAAAGAGAGAGTATAGTTTTGGGGTCTTTCTGCTTACCAGAGAGATTGCCAGGTAAATTTATATTGCTCTCTGCCTACCAGGGAGCAGGATCCATTAGTAAAGTCCGCTCATGGTGCTCAGGTGCAGCTTAGTTTATCTGAAATGTTTCACACTGGTCCAATAGGGAGGCCTATTGCCGGCTGACTGTATATTTGCCAGGGGGACATGTGCTCGGGGTCTTTGAGCTGGAGAGCGGGGTCCCGGAGGGAGGGGGCAGCTGCCCCTCCTCTGTAGAAGCTGCCATGCATCCTCAGGGGGTCGACCTGATGGCCTAAGAGTTAGATAGAAGTTGAACCCAGAGGTCCTGCAGAGTTGACTGGAAGGAAAAAACACTGGAGAGGATCTGATTTTGCCTACAGTAAGTAAAGATCTGTGTCATGGGGCCTGTCCTGAGAGGGCCAGCCCCTTTTGATAAAAGTGTCAGTGGATAGGTGTCAGTCAAGGGGATGCTAGAGAGTAAAAGAGAGAATGTGAAATGTCCCCTAGTGACTGTCTGCAGGTAATCAGAGGAAGACCTAAGAAGTCATCACACAGCAAGCCCTATGGGGACAATGCTACACACAAAAACAGGAACTGGGGTGCAGAAAAAATGGCAGCAGGTGTTCTAGACTGATGAGTCAAAATTTGAATATTTGGCTGTAACAGAAAGGCAGTTGGTTTACTGGAGAGCTGGAGAGCGGAACAATAACGAGTGTCCGTAGGCAACAGTGAAGAATGGTAAAGGTCCCTTGCAAGTTTGGGACTGCATTTCTGCAAATGGATTTGGAGATTTGGCCATGATCAATAGTGTCCTCAATGCTGAGAAATACTTATCCATCAGACCATACTGTCAGGGAGGCATGTGATTGGCCCCAAATGTATCCTGCAGCAGGACACCAACCACAAACTTACAGGCAGTGTAATTAGGAACTATCTTCAACCTAAAGAAAACAAGGAGCCTTGGAAGTAAGGGTTTAGCCCCCACACAGACCTGATCTCAACATCATCAGGTCTGTCTGGGATTAAGTGTAGAGACAAAAGGATTTGCCTACATCCACAGAATATCTGTGGTTGGTTTTCCAAGATGTTTGGAACAACCTACCTGCTGAGTTCCTTCAAAAACTGTGTGTAAGTGTACCTAGAAGAACTGATGCTGTTTTGAAGGCAAAGGAGAGTCACATCAAATATTGATTTGATTTGGATTTCTCTTCTGTTCATTTACCTTTAAAAAAACCTATTAACACTCATATTTCTGAAAGAATTCCTAATTTTCAGCATTTTTTTACACCTACTTAAATTTTTTGCACTGTACTGTATTAGCATATGCATTAAAGTGGTAGTAAACTTGGACTTGTTTAAAAAAAAGAAAAAACCCCTCATGGTAAAAGCATAATGTGCTAGTATGCCTACCTACCTTAGAATAAAGCCCTCCAGCGGCATGCAGTCACACTTGACAGGGCTTCCATCTTCACCTTGTCTTCCTTCTAGGTTTCTAGGTTTGTGTGCTCCAGCCGCCTGACTTGCCGAGCCGCGATTACGTCACTCCCGCGCTTGCGCATGGGAGTCACAGGCACAGCACAGCTCTGAAAGAATGGCATGAGTATGCCATTCCTTCAGAGCGCATGCGCCAATGACATCATCGGCTGCATGCTTTGTGAATATCTCCTATACACCGCAAGTTTAGGAGATATTCGCTGTGCCTACAGGTAAGCCTTATTATTAAGTACAAAATACAAGTCCAAAAAATAATTTTACTACCACTTTAAAGCTGTGTTTAAAAGAAACTTCAATTTGCTTTATTTCTGTTCTCTTGAATACCTTATGAGCAAAGTCCCTTTTATGCGTGGTGCAATGTTTGTAGGAATTGTTGGAGTGGTCATAGAAGAAAGGTCTTGCTCTCAGAGATTAGCTCTTCTGCGTCAACCATGCTGTGGACATATCACTTCCATGTTATGTGCAGCCTGTAGAGTATATGTTGCTCAGAGACAGTATCTTGTTGGCATGCTACAAGATGCATCTAAAACACACCAAAGCGGAAGCAGTACTGAATTGCTTGCTTTTATTGCTCTACACACGTTCTTTTCTTTTATGGCAGTTCAAACTGTACATCTGTAACCTATTTCTTGAAATTGTCTAAAATGTTCATTAAAAGTTATGTAACTTGAAAACACACCAAAGCACATGTATGTGCATTTTTGTATGTGCTTCCATTGATGTATATGGACTCAAAATCGCACCATCTGGCACCAAAAGGAGTGCCTGCAGCTCTTCCAAAATCCACTGCAGGGCAGTGAGCCCCT
This sequence comes from Pelophylax lessonae, assembly GCF_965119305.1. Taxonomy (NCBI): domain Eukaryota; kingdom Metazoa; phylum Chordata; class Amphibia; order Anura; family Ranidae; genus Pelophylax; species Pelophylax lessonae. The sequence goes on from NC_138768.1 coordinate 302,687,313, forward strand.
TAAAACAGAATGACAAATGGCTTGTTATGCATTGTTTCACTTCAACGAACAGGTGTGAACGGAGCCTCACTAAAAAACTTTTACAGTGCATTATAGGGGTCTATTTCAGTGTCAGTTCAAGGGGCCAAATGGGTGGTAATCATAAATTATAACATAAAGTATGTTAACAATGTCATGTTCGCATTTAAAAGTGATGAGATTATTTCGACTTATATTGTTACCGCCCATCCACCCCCAGATACATAGATTTTCACATGTAGGAGTCTATCAGTAAAGGAAGATAGAGAGCAGGAGGGGGATATCACATAAATTAGTTTACTTGTCAAGCTGGCACTTTTTGTCCCTCTGTGTATAATATGCAGAGTATCCAGATCAAGCACATGATATACATTAAATAAATGTCATGTTGGCACATGTAGTTCGCTATTTAATATTAAAAAGTATACATGGGTTATTTCAAAACGTTTGACCCCCAGTAACATAATATACAGATCATGCAATAAGTCCCTCTAAATACCATATACTATACATGGGGTATACTTGCAGCTTTCATTGTATACTTTATAGTGTATATTGGCTATGCTGGAATTTGTTCTGTCCTATTTACATACTGTAATATAGAGTTTATACAGTATGACAGTGCGTGGCCCTGCCACTGTGTGAAACTAGGCAAAATTGACACAGGATTCACACGGATACAGAGTGTGGGACTTCAGAGTGTAGAAAACTAGGTATTCTGTTCTCTCTGGGTTTCGTAATCCCGAATCAGGGTCTGGAGTCAGAAGGCTTCAAAGAGTCTTAGGTGAGACGAAGCCTATAATTCTGTGTCCAGGTCTCATTGGAGACCTGCAGGTTGTGTGGGGGTGCAGGTGTGCATACTCATTATAAGCAAGGTTCCATCAGGAGACAGTGGTGTGCTCCATCCAAGCAAAAACAAGGAAGAAAGCCGCTCAGGTGCAAGTTCAGCACTCGGTGCAGGTCAGATCCGCCATCCAAGCATGTAGACATCCAAAAAGAGAAAGACCGCACTCAGAGATGTTAAATGAAAATCCTTAGGACTCCTTTATTCTCCATAAATCCAACAGACAGCAGACAGACAGTGCAATACACGGACAGACGTGTCGGGTTGACGCGTTTCACGATAAAAATCGCTTATTCATAACCACACACTCCATCCAAGCAACAAGACAGCAGACAGACAGTGCAATACACGGACAGACGTGTCGGGTTGACGCGTTTCACGATAAAAATCGCTTATTCATAACCACACACTCCATCCAAGCAACAAGCATGCTCCCATTAAGGGGCAGGTGTAGGCTCCCATTAGGAGAAGTGATCCACTCAAGAGACAGCACTACATGCTGGAGGAGAGATTTCTTACTTACAGGACTGAGGTTTGGAATGAGGTGGCTATGCAAGTCTGGGAGACTGGGAAACCTGGGATTACTAGGCAAGTCCAGGGGACTGTGGAAATCTGGAGGTCTTGGAGGAGTGAGAGAGCCTGAGGTGCCAAGAAGCCCTTATTGAGAGGCCAGAGTGGACCTGTGCTGCAATTACAAAACTGAGAGAGCCAGGAAAGCCCAGAGAGCCAGGAGAGCTGGATGAGATGGTATGAGGGACCAGTGAGTAGCCAAGGTTAAGGCATAAGTATCAATGCTGCTAAAGAGGAAGCCAGGTGGCTCTGCATTTCCTGTTGTTGTTTTTGCTAGTGAAAATCCCCTTAGTGGGCCACTGTTCTATTTTGAACATTTTTTAAGTTTGTTTAATAAAAGTGGGCTGCCAAGCCTTAAAAACCAAAGTTCGGACTGGCGTGGACTCACTAAAATTACTCCTACCACTGAGCTGAATTCCCCAACATCACAACAGGTAATACTAAGCCTTAAAGTCTCTTACCGTTTTAATACACCATGCTTGCAGATTATTTTGGGATTTGTGCAAGATCCGTAAAATACAGTGTATATACAGTAGGTCATGCTGGGACTCATAGTGTACATTATCCATAAAATCCAAAGAAAAAAGTTCATGTTGGTACTTGTAGGTTTTAATGGATAGATAATCTGGGTTTTATGTCCTTAAAAACAATATTGTCAGGAAGACTGCGGCACATAAAATATCTGAATATTAGATAAGTACAAAAAATAAATGGTAAATGTGCGCTGTCTCCTTAAATGAACAAAAGTGCCTTAGTGCTAAAAATTCATACACTGAATGAATATATAAAGGTATTCAAATATATGCATATACTGTACGTATTCACATATATATATATACTGTGTGTACATATATATATATATATATATATATATATATATATATATATATATATATATACAGTTATACACAGTATCTCCCAAAAGTTAGTACACCCCTCACATTTTTGTAATTATTTTATTATATCTTTTCATGTGACAACACAGAAGAAATGACACTTTGCTACAATGTAAAGTAGTGAGTGTACATCTTGTATAACAGTGTAAATTTGCTGTCCCCTCAAAATAACGCAACATACAGCCATTAATGTCTAAACTGCTGGCAACAAAAGTGAGTACACCCCTAAGTGAAAATGTCCAAAGTGTCAATATTTTGTGTGGCCACCATTATTTTCCAAAACTGCCTTAACCCTCTTGGGCATGGAGTTTACCAGAGCTTCACAGATTGCCACTGGAGTCCTCTTCCACTCCTCCTTGACGACATCACAGAGCTGGTGGAAACCTTGCGCTCCTCCACCTTCTGTTTGAGGATGCCCCACAGATACTTAATAGGGTTTAGGTCTGAAGACATGCTTGGCCAGTTTGTCACCTTTAACCACAGCTTCTTTAGCAAGGCAGTGGTCATCTTGAAGGTGTATTTGGGGTCGTTATCATGTTGAAATACTGCCCTGTGGACCAGTCTCCGAAGAGAGGGGATCATGCTCTGCTTCAGTATGTCACAATACATGTTGGCATTTATGATTCCCTCAATGAACTTTAGCTCCCCAGTGTCGGCAGCACTCATGCAGCCTCATGTCATGACTCTCCCACCCCCATGCTTGATTTTGGTCTCATCTGACCACAACACTTTCACCCAGTTCTCCTCTGAATCATTCAGATATTTATTAGCAAACTTTAGAGGGGCCTGTACATGTGCTTCCTTGAGCAGGGGGACCTTTTGGGCGCTACGGGATTTCAGTCCTTCCCAGCATAGTGTGTTACCAGTTGTTTTCTTGGTGACTATGGTCCCAGCTGACTTAAGATCATTGGCAAGTTTCTCCTGTGGAGTTCTGAGCTAATTCCTCACTGTTCTCATGATCATTGAAACTCCACGAGGTGAGATCTTGCATGGTTGCATAGAGCCCCAGACCGAGAGAGATTGACAGTTATTTTAAGTTTCTTCCATTTTCAAATAATTGCACCAACTGTTGTCACCCTCTCACTAAGCTGCTTAGTGATGGTGTTGTAGCCCATTTCAGCCTTGTGTAGGTCTACAATCTTGTCCCTGATATGCTTGTACAGCTCTTTGGTCTTGGCCATGGTGGAGAGAATGGAATCTGATTGATTGCTTCTGTGGACAGGTGTCCTTTATACAGTTAACAAGCTGAGATTAGGAGCACTCTTTTTAAGAGAGTGCTCCTAATCTCAGCTCGTTACCTGTATGTAAGACATCTGGGAGCCAGAAATCTTGCTGATTGATAGGGGATCAAATAGTTATTTCACTCAATAAAATGCAAATCAATTTATAACTTTTTTTAAATGTTTTTTTTCTGGATATTTTTGCTGTTATTCTGTTTCTAGCTGTTAAAATAAACCTACCATTAAAATTATAGACTGATTATTTTTTTGTCAGTGGGCAAACAAACAAAATCAGCAGGGGATCTAATACTTTTTCCCCTCACTGAATATAACTTGATTTTCACACACAGGTTTAGGAAAGAGACTGCAAGACTAAGGCTGCCTCACAGCACTTTTATAAAGCAAACAACCTAAGGCCCCATGCACACTGGATGCTTGGCCAACTCCTTTGGATGCCTTTCCTCCTGGCAGCAGTGTTTTGGCAGAAAAATGCTTTACGCTTGCAAACGAGTATAATGCGGTTAGGCGCATCAAGTGCTTGGTCGTTAATTCATTTCATTGGCCAGAATATTAATTTATGTTGGCCACTGAAATGAATTAACGCTCAAGCGCTAAATGTGCCTCGCGTTAATGTGTTTTTTAATGCGTTTACACACATCAAACGTTTTTGTCTGCCAAAACGCCACTTCTCCTGGATGCGCTGGCAGGCCTTTAAATGCATCTGCCACTAAACTCCTCCAAAATTCTGAGACATGCAAAAATCCTGAATATTGCTGCACTCCTTGGTAACTTTATTGAAGTATTAAAATCACATCACCAGTATGACAGTAACATAAACAGTAACGCGCTTCGCCTTATAGTCAGCGCTGGTTTGAGTAAGCGCTGACTTTAGCGTGAAACGCGTTACCGTTTATGTTCCTGTCATACCTGTGATATGATTTCAATACTTCAATAAAGTTACCAAGGAGTGCAGCAATATTCTGGATTTTTGCATGTCTCTGAATCTCACAGATGAGCTGTGCAGCACCCTGGGTTCCTGTTCACAACGTGTGAGAGTCGGTCACTCACCTAGAGGGGCATTTCTTTGTCCTCCAAAATTCTGTTTTTGCATAGTCACATAGGCTAACATGCAGGAGCATTTAGAGATAGAAAACAAAATGCCAGACCCACCTAACAGCAGCGTTACAAATGTCATGAGGCCTAAACTATATAATATAAAAAAAGTGAAGCTGTGAGGAAATAAATAATGGATCTGCCATTAATGGTTTGTATTTAAATACCTCTAACCCTATATGCTGATTTTGATACTTGAAGTATAATGATAACGGAGTGTGAACACATTTCTCCTAATGTTTTGAACTTTTTTTCACATGCATATACTACACACAGGAGGTGTCTCAGAAAATAGCTTTGCTTCTCTAAGCATACATTATAGTTATGTTGCCAGTATACTACTTAAAGTGTATGCCTTGGCAAAATAAAAATATATTCAGTACATTTCTGAAATACATGCACATTTCTGCATGCTTTCTGCTGACAACTCTGCCTCTGCTGTGCTAAAATCCAAAGTTGTGTTGTCAGTCCAACTGTCCTCTGCTGGACTAATGAACAAATCTTATGGTAGCGAAAAGAGGGAGAGGTGTTCTGTAGTCCACCAGGAAAAAGAGGAGAGAACTCAAGCAGGGCTGACAACATTGCTTTGGGGTTTACTGCAGCAGAGTCAGCATTGTCTGTTCTCTATAGGAAGCTAGGAGCTCATAGTTTTTTTCTGTACTATATTTTTGCAAAATATGGGAAAATATGCATGTAATTCAGAGCTCTTCTGAATATATATATATTTATTTAAGACATACACTTCATTGCAGTTCTTGAACCAAGGTGGATTTATTACTGAAGTGTTAGGAGGCTATAGAGTGTGTTAAAGTTATTTTTTGTGGAGCATAGGGAAAGGGATGTTAGCTCGTAGAATATCCCATTGTCTATAGTTGCCAACATTTAAAAATTTTTTCAGGGACACTTTGCAGCACAGCTATCAATTACCACACCCACTTCCCTGAAGCTCCGCCCATTCTGCATAATTAATCTTGCCTACTTATCAGATTATAGAGTCTACTCCAATATAGAGAGAATTACAGGAAATTAAAAAGGGAATTTCAAACTTAAGGCCACAGTAGCAGATTTGGAATAATTCCCCCATTCAGCTACACTACTTCTGCGTAACATTTATGGGCAGCCTGATTAAAAGGCGCTTCCAGGGACAATATAAATTACCTGGGACAGGCTCCTATTTGCAGGGACTGTCCCAGGAAAAAAGGGACAGTTGGCAGCAAGTATGCATTGTCCACAGCTTTTATCAGTTTGCATACCCTTCTCTATGCTCTAATTTCTTAACAGTAAAAAGTGAAATACAGAGGTATTTAGGTCGCCATTTTTGACTTTTCAAAATGTGGGTTTGGCAAAAATTCCAGTGCAGCTTTGTTTTATATCTTATCTGTATCTGAGGACAAGCTCTTGCATTGCACAAGTCACTGGTGTCATTAAAGTCCTTCGGTTGGTCGTGAGAACTATCAAGGCTGACAGCCCTTAGGCCTCTCTTCTGAATTGCTGGCAGCAGCAGGTCCTTCTCAGACTGGCAGCTGTTCCTCTTAGATGCCTGCCAACTGCACTTGTGACTTTTCCTTATCTTATCCTTCTGGAAGCAATGGCAGAGCCTGATGGAGCTGAAAATTCACTACATAGAAAATTTACATCTTGTGATCACTGCCAGTTTCACCTTTTAATAGGAAAGGTGTCTAAAACTGGCCATGTTTTGTGTTGCATTTTATTTATAAACTATATAATGTCATATTATAGAACCTTTTACTTTCTCACAACTCTTTAAAAAGTAAAACTAGTTGTTAGAAGAGCATCATGAAAATGCCATGTCAATATTTCTTAATAATTTAGAAATCATTTAGCTCTAAATATACCATAAGCAAAATGTGGGTTTAATATTGCATTAAGCGAACAGTTACAATTTCCAGCCAGGAAACTCCAAGTGGAGCTCTATGCTCTTTTTAATACGTTTACCAAGATAATCTTAATTGTTTAAAAAAAAAAAAAAATGTGTACATAGAACTGAAGTTTTTCGTTTTTCTTTTAAGCCCGTGGTGTGTGAACACACTCAAGACTATCACCCGGTGCATAAAAAAGTGCACACACGCAAATGTGGGAAACACAAAAAGTGCACAGGGTATGTGAAATGGTCTTCCCTCCAAAGAGGTTGGACCCTGACCTTGATCCCCCCGGGGCGCAAGACTCCTGACAGGGACTGAGGTACTTCCAATGGTCTGCCTGGCCGAAACCAGGCAAACTTCGTTCTCCAGGGGGACTGCCCAAACAGCCCACCCCAAGTACTAGGTGGGGCTCCCCCGAAGGAAGACCCCATGAGAGAGAGCGAATTAAGCCAGAAGGCCATATCCACCCCCTCCCAAGACTTTTAAGGCAGGCCCGAGGACCCACACCCTACTAGTCGTGCAGGAAAAAAAGGTGAAAGTGCAGTGACACTACCAGGGCAGGCCTTCCGGCCAGGAATAAAAAATTCCTCTGGTCCGAGCCAAAAGGCCTGTCCCAAGTTGCAGGTGTGAAAAAAGTGTGTATGATGCAATGATCAAGGTGCCGAAAAACTCAAGGCGAGCTGCCCCTCACCAGTGAGAATTAACGCACCCCTGGGCTGCCACCCCAGGGGCACATACACCACAGGCTTTTTTCAGTCTCGACCTCCGGCCAGACCCGGTGTAGCCCATCCCTACCAGGAGGTATTAGAACTTAGACAGCTTAGGGAGAACCTACCCTCGCTGGGGAGCGACTCGACTCAGGAAGAAGGCCCTTCCACCACCATCACTATTCCACACCAATTACATCCAGGAGCAGTACTAACCGGCAGCGGCATACCGGCTTTCTCGCTCCCTTCAAACTGATAGGGGCGGATCCGATTCAAATCAGAAGGCAATGGACCCATCTGTCTTTCTCTGACCGTGCCTACTTCCCAGTCCCCCAGATTCTCCTGGGTGCCCTGGTTTCTTTCAGCCCCTGCCGATACTAACCATCAAGGTCCCTACCAACTGATAAGAACAGATACTACACTTGATCTTAGCCAAAAGGCTGAGAAGCAAGTACATAGAACTGAAGTGCTGAAGCTCAGATTACAAACACAGCTGAATGAGTCAGGAACGTGACCACCCTCTTACTTCCTGTAGGCTCCATGCAGAGTTTCAGTTAGTGAGAGGCAGACTGATGTTCCCTGTATTAAATATTTATATGTAAAATATAAATGTTTTCTGAATATTATTATAGTATATTTTATATAAAATATATATATTTTTTCTGGCTGACTTTTTTAGTATGTACAAAAATACCTGCCTAACTTGCAAGAAATGCTTCTGTCCTTGTAACTTTCTGTGAGATGAACTGAAAGCACAAACAATGTTATCTTTCTTCTAGACACTCAAATCTCCCCCATTCACCATGTAATAGAAATGAAAGTAGGAATAAATATATGGAATCCAGCCTGGGTGATAACTAGGGATGCTGCTTGTATTCCATTCACAGTTTTGTAAACCTTGCTGCAAACCTTATTGAAGTCTATGGAGGTGTAATACAATGCGGGCCGTGTATAAGGCTAATTAGCAAGCTATTTTCAAACAAAAGGCATTGGAAGCTGGGGACTGCCATGGGTGACATGCATCAATGCAAAAAAAAAAAAAAAACTGTATTTCTCCCTATAACGAATATTTTAGAATTTTCACTCAGCTGACCAGGGTTAAAGTTGAAATAAATTCTAAAGTGAACTATTCTTAAAAAGTTCCCCTCCCCCTTTTATTACAGACCATGCCTACCCTGTACAGAATAGATCTGTATACTTATCTTTTTTCAGTCTGGTTTAGTTCGGTCACATGATCCTGCAACTCTGGCCTCCCTGTGATATGTACTTGACAATGGCTGGGAATTCCAGGAGCCATGATGTCACTCATAGGCTCCCATGGCCCAGCTCTTGTTGACGCTCCCTCCTCATCCCCTGCAGTCGCCGATCACTGACACAGGGGAAGCTGAGCTACAGGACCACATGACCGGATCAGTCATGTGTAATAAAAAGTGTATACTAAAAAAGGTAAGTATACACATCTTTTTTACATAGATTAAACAGGATAGGTAGGAGGAGGGGGGTGAAGGAACATTTTTAAGTATACTTAGTGTTAGGCTTTAATTCCACTTTAAAGGCTATGCTCTGCATTATAGGTTTTTGCTTATTTCTGCTAGCCAAACTGGCCATTTGCAAATATTGCAAATCCCAGGGATTTAGCATGAACCCATGGTTGGGTTTCGGTGAACCTGAACATCATCTCAAGGGTCTACCATGGCTCCCTTCATAGAAACAGTGGATTAAGTAAGCAATTCGCACAGGTGCCCGCTGTCAGAATACATTAGCTGGCACTACAGATTTGTCCATCTGCACTGTTTATTGGGGATGGGGGAATTAAGTGATTAACTTGTAACCGCTTTAGAGGAAAATTCTACTCAATTTAAAAACTCAGAAAACATCTTTTAGATTGTAAGCTCTAACGAGCAGGGCCCTCTGATTCCTCCTGTATTGAATTGTATTGTAACCGTACTGTTGCCCTAACGTTGTAAAGCGCTGCACAAACTGTTGGCGCTATATAAATCCTGAATAATAATATTAATAAACTTATAAATATTTATGATGTACTTAGTAAAACGGTGCAATGTTTGTGAAGTTCTGAAATCTGTCATGCGAGAAACTTTGCTGAACTCTTCAGCAAAATGCTTGTTGCTTGGCTGTCATCCTGACCTTCTATATATACTGTTTGCTTTGAGGTCTGCTTTAGAAACCATTAAATGTCCATTTACATTTTCTGCAGGGCGTTTAATGCACACAACGTTAACGCGCATTATGTTGCTTGTGAATGTGTGTTGCACTGAACAAAATGCTCCAAAAAAGTCGCATATAGAATTTTTATCATTGCACCGCACACAAAAAATACCAAAAATGCTACATACACCTTTTTTGGTGTTTTAGGCAACATGCATTGGGGTGCCATTCAGAATAAATGGTAATACAGCCCATTAACGTATATAGTATAAGGCAACATAATGCAACAATGGAAATCAGTGTATTCAAAAAACTGCTAGTACAACTGCCTGAAAGTGTCTTTATATTATCTTGGTCCACTGGATGAATGAGTATCTGACATGCGCAGATACCACCATCAGGTAAGCGGGGCCGAAAAAAAAAAAGGGTAGGTCAGCTGGAGGTTCTCTTTAAAATCCTCAGGGCTGTACTGACTTCCTTCTATAATCCAATGGACAGGCAGATGACACCAAGAAGCTAGGATGGTACAGGTAATTATGGTATCACCTTAATAGCTGTGTGCGGCTAAGGGGCTAGGGTATATAAATGAATGATGAGTGTGAATAGACAGAGTTACAAATCCTGTGGGAAAAACAATTTTCCTGTGGCCCCATGTTATTAAAAAAAGGTTTGAACTGTTGTCAACACATTTTTAATGAAATAAAGTTCTTATATTGATGTACAAAAAATGGCACCAATCTAAAGCTCAATTCAGCAAGTGCAAGTGTCTTTCAAATATATTCTATGTAATTAGATCCATAAATGTGATTAGGAATCAATAATCTATGCAAAGATCTGGATAACTAGATTGTAGGATGGATGGGCTTAATAAACCAGCCTGTTTAGAAAATGATGTATCCTGTGTATGGTTAAGGCAAGCATGCTTGCTTATGTACTCAATGCCTGTCACTTGGTCATCGTGGGAAAATTCAAAGGTGCGTAAGTGGTGCTCTTTGGTGGAAAATGGAGTTTACCACATGGATGAGCATGAACATGTAAGGCAGTTGATAATGTATTCATGAGCCAATGATGTACAAACCCAATTCCAAAAAAGTTGGGACACTGTACAAATTGTGAATAAAAACAGAATGCAATGATGTGAAAGTTTCAAATTTCAATATTTTATTCAGAATACAACATAGATGACAGATCAAATGTTTAAACTGAGAAAATTTATAATTTTAAGGGAAAAATAAGTTGATTTTAAATTTCATGGCATCAACACATCTCAAAAAAGTTGGGACAAGGCCATGTTTACCACTGTGTGACATCCCCTCTTCTTTTTATAACAGTCTGCAAATATCTGGGGACTGAGGAGACAAGTTGCCCAAGTTTAGGAATAGGAATTTTGTCCCATTCTTGTCTAATACAGGCTTCTAGTTGCTAAACTGTCTTAGGTCTTCTTTGTCGCATCTTCCTCTTTATGATGCGCTAAATGTTTTCTATGGGTGAAAGATCTGGACTGCTGGCTGGCCATTTCAGTACCCGGATCCTTCTTCTACTCAGCCAAGATGTTGTTATTAATGCAGTATGTGGTCTGGCATTGTCATGTTGGAAAATGCAAGGTCTTCCCTGAAAAGAGGCGACGTCTGGATGGGAGCATATGTTGTTGTATAACTTGGATATACCTTTCAGCATTGATGGTTCCTTCCCAGATGTGTAAGCTGCCCATGCCACGCGTGCTGGAGGGTCTACTGATGCTGGATCTATTGATGCTGGAGGGGATCTATTTTTGGATGACAATCTATTGTTGCTGGTGGAGAATCTTTCGATACTGTGGGTTAATTGTTGCTGGAAGGGATCTGCTGTTTGGGGAGGGGGTCTACTGTTGCTGGCTGCTAAAGAGTCTATTGATGCTGGCTGCTGGGGGTCTATTGCTGCTGGGGGGGGGGGGGTATATTGCTGTTGGGGATCAATTTTATTGCTTTTCTTGTTATCATAACCAAATTCCATACATTCCACTACAAAATTATACTTGGCTCTATATTCTCTAAAAGGGACTGTACTGGAAGCTGAGTAGGAGGTGGTTTCAAGTGTTGGTGAGGTGGAACCAAGGGTTAGTGCTCGAAGGTGGGTAGGGGGCAGAGACACAAAGTAACTTAGAAAGGGGAGTTCCTGCACCTTTTCTCTGAGAAAAAAAGCCCTGCCTGAGCCCATGTTGTTATTTCCATTACAGTAGTATTCGTGTATGTTATGCAGTGCCGTCTAAGGGCCTGAAGATCACAGTATCCAGTATGGTTTTCCGGCCATGACCCTTACGCACAGAGATTGTTTCAGATTCTCTGAATCTTTGGATGATATTATGCACTGTAGATGATGATAACTTCAAACTCTTTGCAATTTTTCTCTCAGAAACTCCTTTCTGATATTGCTCCACTATTTTTTGCCCTAGCATTGGGGGAATTGGTGATCCTCTGCCCATCTTGACTTCTGAGAGACATTGCCACTCTGAGAGGGTCTTTTTATACCCAATCATGTTGCCAATTGACCTAATAAGTTGCAAATTGGTCCTCCAGCTGTTCCTTATATGTATAAAATCAATAAATTAATACCCGCGCTGTGATGTAGAAAAAATTATATGTTAAAACCTGAAGCGGCTGCTCACTAGGTAAAACACCAGAAAAAGCTAAAATTCATATAAGGCAGTGCTAGCAGGTAAAAAAAAACTATATATACAGTGCTAAAGTGTATATAAAAATAAATCATGTGACTGTGATCAAAATATTAAAATACTAAAACTCATATAAAATAAAGTGCATTCGTGATCATCAAATATATAAATCCATAAATATTAAAGTGCAAAAAATAAATATGATGATCACGAATGCACTTTATTTTATATGAGTTTTAGTATTTTAATATTTTGATCACAGTCACATGATTTATTTTTATATACACTTTAGCACTGTATATATAGTTTTTTTACCTGCTAGCGCTGCCTTATATGAATTTTAGCTTGTTCCTTATATGTACATTTAACTTTTCCGGCCTCTTATTGCTACCTGTCCCAACTTTTTTGGAATGTGTAGCTCTCATGAAATCCAAAATGAGCCAATATTTGGCATGACATTTCAAAATGTCTCACTTTCAACATTTGATATGTTATCTATATTATATTGTGAATAAAATATAAGTTTATGAGATTTGTAAATTAGTCCATTCCTTTTTTACTCACAATTTGTACAGTGTCCCAACTTTTTTGGAATTGGGTTTGTATAACAGACCTTGCGTTATGTGCATGACAAAGTATAAACAGCATCTCCAGCGCCGCTGATGGACATGGACATTTTTTTGTATCCATCTTCTGACTTGGGCCTTTCCACAACTTTATCCTGGAGATCTTTTGATGGTTCCTTGCTACCCATAGTTGATTGTTTGCTTCAGTTGCACTACCAAGGACTGAAATGCTCCAGGAAATCTCTTATCATGCTGAGCTAATTAAATTACCACAGCTAATCACTGTTGAAAGTAAACTGGCTTTGTTTGCCATTGAGAAAGTGATCAGCTACACCTGATTGAGTTTACAAGTCATTTTAGGAGGGGGGTGATCCTTTTTCCAACTCAGTGATTCTGTAAATACAGCTGGATAAAACAAAAACTGTGTCTGTCTTAATTTCATGTTGCAAAGCAACACAATGGGATTATTTATATGCTTGGAAAAAAAGCAAAGAACTAATGTTTATCAAACAAGCAGATGTGTTCAGTATTGCTCCAAAACATATTTAAAATTGTAATTTCATACTACACAGAAATTATTGTCATGGGGTGTCAGCTAAAGGTAAGCAGTTCATTATTTGAATAATTATGGAGTCGTTTCTCCAGCCAATCTCCCTTTTCCTACAGGACATGGTGCACATCAGGCCATTGAGTATTATGCAAGTAGTTCCAAGCAGACAATAGTCAGAAAATGTCTTTTGATGCAGTAAAGACAGTAGAGGCACGCCAAGCTTGGTATTTTTGTGATGGTTAAGTAGGAGGATGAGCAACAGCAGAATGGCCATTTGTGAGTGCCTGCCCACCACTGACCATTGTTCTGTTGGGCCTTGTCAAGATTCACTAGCAAATTCTGGCATCTGGAATGGTAAACTTTATGTTACATGATGCAGGGACTTTTTTGGAACTCCTTTATAGTCAGATTAAAAAAATAAAAAAATAAATAAATATAAAAAAAAAAAAATATATATATATATATATATATATATATATATATATATATATATATACATATATATTGTAATATCTGCTTTTTTAAATGTGTTTGTCGGATTTTTGATATGGCACATAATGAGTGTCAGGAACGCATCTGAGAATAGTTTTAGGCAAAGTTTTTATCTATGTTTATTTTGCTGTTGATAAAATGGTATATATTTCTATAGTATTTTCCTGCGTGTTGTGTTTAGATGCCTATCAATATAACATGGCTAATTTTTAATTTGAGTTTTATAAACAAAAATCAAGAGTAGCACAATTTGGCACATTTTCACAAAGAAAATGGGACTACTGCCTCTTGTGACATGGTGATGATGTCACACGGTTGTCAAATGATTATGATGATGTGATGTGATTCTGCACAACCTCCCTCATACGTTTCTCTATATGTGGATGCAGGTACATTGAAATTGCAACAATTTTCAGAGAAAAGAGAGAGAAAAGATAGAAAGATTGCCATTCAGTAGAAAAAGATGCTGGAAACTATGGTGATTTAGATATGACAACTAGCTGCAAGTTAGGTGAAAGCTTTGAGGACAAATAAAGTCATGATGAGAACCTTGAATAAATGAAATGCAACATTTTTATATTTGGCTTTTTAAACTGCAATTTCTGTTACTACTTGTTGAATAGATAGCATTTGAAAAGAAGGAAACACCAAAGTAATATCAAAGTAGGAACAGAACACTTTAAGGTTAATTTACTAAAGGCAAACAGGCTGTTCACTTAGCAAATACATTTTTTTTCCCTTAGCTGAGTCAGCAGAGCATCCCCTTACCCATTATGCTAAGGGAATATTCTCTTGCACAATGAACAGGCTATTTGCCTTTAGTAAATCAAGCCCTTTGTTTCCATCACTACCCAGAAAAAAACAGTTATCTTGAAAATCAGCAGGATTATCTATAAGATAATGATGTTTTGACATGGAAATCTCATTCCATCAAGGCATATATAGGATTGAAACTCTCTAAAAATGAATACATATGCAAAATTTATACTTGTAAAGAAAACCTTTATTTTGCCATGTGACTAAAACTCCAGTTTTGTATATGTGAGTTTAACCACTTGCCGACTGTCCTACACAGATTTACTGCGGCAGGCCGGCTCAGCTGCGAAAAACCACTTAGATGTACGTGATTATGTGCACAGCCGGAGTCAGACCGTGGAAGGAGCGGGCTCGATCGCTGACGCCTGACGGCCTCCCGTGATCTTCAGAGAAACTGACAGGAGAGCCGTCTGCCTATGTAAACAAAGCAGATGGGTCTTCTGTCAGACAGACACACTGAGATCGTGTGTTTCAGCTAAGCTGAAACACCAATCTCTGTGTGCCTGTCACAGAGCCCCCCCACAGTTAGTAAGCACATTTAGACTTACATTTAACCCCTTGATCACCCCCAGTATTAACCCCTTCCTTGCCAGTGTCATTTATACAGTAACAGTGCATAATATTTAGCACTGATCACTGTATTGGTGTCACTGGTCCCCAAAAAGTGTCAACAATGTCAGTTAGGGGTCCAATCTGTCCGCCACAATGTCGCAGTCCCACTAAAATTCGCTGATCGCCGCCATTACTAATAAAAACAAAAAGTCCAAAAATCTATCCCGTAGTTTGTAAACGCTATAACTTTTGCGCAAACCAATTAAAATACGCTTTTTGGGATTTTTTTTTACCAAAAATATGTAGCAGAAAACAAATTGGCCTAAACTGATAAAATAATTTGGTTTTTTAAATGTTTTTATTGGGGATGTTTTATAGCAGAAAGTAAAAATAATTGTGTTTTTTTCAAAATTGTCGCTCTTTTTTTGTTTATAGCACAAAACCTAAAAACCGCAGAGGTGATCAAATACCACCAAAAGAAAGCTCTATTTGTGGACATCAATTGTATTTGAGTACAGCGTCACATTACCGTGCAATTGTTAGTTAAAATAACGCAGTGCCGAATTGCAAAAAATTGCCTGGTTATTAAGGGGGGTAAAACCTTTCGAAGCTGAAGTGGTTATAGAGGAAATCCAGTCATTTTTGTAAAAATTTAAAGTCAGCAGCTACAAAAGCTGTAGCTGCTGACTTTTAATAAACAGGCACTCACCTGTCCCAGGATCCAGCGGTGAGCTCCCCCGAGACCTTTTCTCCACCCGTCTTTGGTCCTTGGTGCCGGCATGTTAACTATGGGCCCTGTGACAGCTCGAGGTACCCCCCCCCCCCCAAAAAAGCGCAATGTTTGAAAGAGGATCCAGGAGGGATGCCTTATAGCGGAACTTCCCCTGTTGGGTGAAGCTCAGCTTTAAGAATGTTGTAGCTTCAGATGCGTAGGCCCTTCCATAACAAATCCATCTTGCCATGGTATATAAATTTTATGTTATACATGTAAAGCATAATAAAGAAAAAGTTGTCCTCATATACAACCTCATATAACTTACACCTGGTAAATGGCCAGGGTTCATAGTCTTCATTGCCACAGTAATCTTCTTTACAACCCTGAAGACTGCCAGCATGACACCTGAGGCAACTCCTTAGTTAGGAAGAAGCTTGTTAATTGTTATGCATAGTTAGCAGCTTTAACATAATTAAACAACAAACATTTGTGAGGCTGTATGTGTGTGTGTGACAATATGTAGTATAGTGCAACACTTCTTTTTTCCCCACAGGCCTTTTAGCCAAGTGGTCATTATCATAGCTCTGGTTGGCTATGGTTGGCAACGCATCCCTTTCACTACTGGTCCATGTAAGCATTTAGTTTCTATGGTGGAGTAAATACAGGTAAGGCACTGACCAAATCTAATTACCAAAAAAATCAGTACAACACGTCAATACTTGAAGCATACCTTGGCTGCTCTGCTTCAATCACAGGTATAAGACTTCTTTTACGGCCTTGTTGCCCTAGTGTATTAGGTACTAAAGAAGTTGTTTTAACATTGTGGCAATGTCATTATCAGCTAACTTTCCCAATCACATAGTAGGAAACTACAGAATAAAGCCAAAGTTTGCTTATGCCGAGAATATAATGATATTAAAAGCATCTATTCACGTTTTTTAACAAGTGTCAAGTTACTCACGCTGAAGAAACTAACCTACTCATATTATTTTACATAAATTGGTTTGTAAGCATTTGCCCAGGAACCATTTTTCTTTGCTTTTAGGAATCAGTAGATAGGGGCTTGACATCAAAGGCTCTTCATGTTAAGAACACCCACCATTACAAAGAGACATGCGTGGCACAGTCTACTTCATTGCTTCCTATGAACACAGGACTTTCTATGAACACTGATACTGATGTTAATCATCAGATGTTTATTGCTGGAAGGTGCTGAGTGACACCACAATTTGCATGATTGCCATTATATTCACAGGATGATTGAGGGAAAAGCCAATAACAGCCAGAATCTGGACTAGGTACAGTCCATTTATACAGGCAGCTATGGTATATACAGTACATGTTATTAGTGCATACACTATATTATCAAAAATATTAGGACCCCTGCCTTTACACACACATGAACTTAAATGGCATTCCAGTCTTAAGCCTCGTACACACGCAACTAATTTCCGCCGACCGATCGTCCGTCTTTTGTCCAGAGTGCGTGTCTGTTGGACAGAATTCTACTTCAGAATAAGAAAACTTCATTTTTTAAGAAAGGGCAGATTCAATGTAATGTAACATTACATTGAATCTGCCCTTACTTAATATGGCCGTGGCTAGAAATGATTCGCTTTAGCAACCAGAGTATCACAGATCCCAGGACCCGGAAGTAACAGAAGAGGGAGTCCACACAGGCTGATTTTTCTTGCACAGATTATCCATTATTCTGGTAAGAGGCTGACCTACTCCCCCCCACAGAGGGGGAAGTGTGTGGGAAACCCTTATTTGCTTTCCTTGGGCTATATTATCTTCGGATCCGATAGTACATACGCCTTTGTATTATTGCATCTGGTAAGGGGCTCATTCACTCATGGTGGAGGTCTTCGCTGTACTCACCCATTATGTTTGAAGTTTTGCACATTGGAGATATATCACATGCATGGTGGAATTGAAAAGACTTTATTTATTCAAGGACTCACTATTATGTTTTACCATTGATTCTGCTTTTTGGTCTTTTTGTTGAGCACATAGATTTGTCACTGGAACTTTGCAATATTGTTTTAGAGGATTTTGTCCTCTCTGATTTATATATTTTTATTTATGTATTGTTTGACCACCATTGTGTTTTGAGATATTATCTTAATTATTGATTTGTCCTTATATACATTTTCACCATATAATAAGACACATCACTGAATCAGTTTAGCGCACCTGATACACCTCTTTCACTTCATATTTATTTTTCTAAGGTTGCAGCTTTTCTGACAGTCCAGCGCACTTTTTTCTTATCACATTCCCAGAAGAGTTGAAGCTTTTAAAGCTGCAAAGGGTGGGCCAACTCAATATTGAACCCTACAGACTAAGACTGAGATGCCATTAAATTTCATGTGCCAGTAACTTCAGGCGTCCCAATACTTTTGGTAGTATAGTGTATATTGTTTCCAAGGTGAACTATCACTTTAAACCATATTTTTAATGTTTAAAATTGCTCTTCCATTGATACACTACAGTGAGTGAGCATTGTCGCTCTAGGAAAGGACATTCATTAGGATTACCAGATGGAAATAAAAGAAAAGAAAGCTTGAAAAAAAGGAAAACGAATGCAACCACTCTGAATAAGGAGTGGTAAAGCTGCATTATTATACATGTATGTTCTTGGGTTTAGAAACACTTTAGTAGTCTGGAAGATTAAAGGTGTATACTTATAAGGCAGTATAAATTCTCCAGTACATTTTTCTTGGCAGGTATGATGTATTCTTAGGGGCCTCTTATGTTAAGTGTAGCGTTTACAAGGTAGGCTTCCAGAGCTCTGGTATGGTATCAAAGAACAGTGTGCTGTAGCTGCCAATTCTGCCGATAATAATTTACGTGTTGACTGACAATCCTGCCTGTTACTATCAAATTGTTTTGTTAGGTGAAATGACCAGCACTAGTTCCATGTTAGCTATGGCTCCTGATGTCTCGATTACTGCTATGAACATGATACACCTTTTCAGTGTTCCTTTTCCCAGCTCCGCACTCTTCTCTCATCCCTGAAAACACAGGCGGAATTATTAAATATAAACACACACAATCAGATGTCTCAGGCCAAGGGACTGCGGGGAGAGCAGCTAATCTTTCCGTCCTATGTCTCCCTGCGTTCCTCTAGCTCTTGAATTCATGGCGAAGGATTATGGGAGACGCTCTCTTTATCTAGGTGGCAAACAGGACACGCGAGAAATATTTGCACCCCCAAATTGGAGAGATTAGGACATATTTGCCAAGGATTGGGGAGTTTTATCGCGTGTGACAGCAGCTGCTGGTTAATATTCATGAGATGGATAAGTGGGGAAGAGCAGCCCTGACAGGTTTGCATGGGGGGGAGTAAAACCATATCAGGGAAATTAACCAAGAGAACACTGACAGTGAGAGAGAGACACGAGGAGGGAGAGGAGAGGGAAGTCGTCGTGTAGGATAGAGAGATCTGCACTGAAGAGTGAAATAAGCAGGGAGAGAAGCTTACATACAGACTTATTCAGTAAGGTGAAAAGCAGTATGAAAAGTGCATTATTCCATAACAGCCAGTCAGTAGTCATATTTCACTGATCTGACCTCAGTAAACGGAAATCTAAATGGGTGATGTGTGCTACTGCACCTGTCATGCTTTGTTGAATAAATCCAACAGTGGCCAACTGTCCTGGATTCCCAGGATTTTGAAGTGTGCCTGTGGGTTGCTCCTATTTAAAATGTCTACAGCACTTTAGAGCATGGACTTTCAGCTCATTTATGGAGCACCTGAGAGCCCCAAAGCCAGGGTGGTCTATTATGCAAAATGTGACAACAGCTTGCATGGTCATACTCTGCCTTGTCCTCATGCATTCCTCATGCCTCCTTATTGGCAATTTGCTGTAAATGTAATGGGCTGCCATACTGACCATTAACAAGGCACAGGGACTAGGGATGATCGAACGGTTCGGGTCGACCATCGGTTCGGCCCGAACATTGGGTGTTCGAGGTTCGGCCGAATTTAGAACTTTTTGCCCAAAAAGTTCGGAATTCGGCAACCAGAACCGACCATATTGCAATGGGACAGGAAATGGGCTTTAAAAGCCTGTGATTGGACCAGAACCATTAGCAACAGCCAATTGAGGGGGCAGGAGAATTCTAGGAATGTGATTGGAGTGACTAAGGGGTCCATAGTCCAATCATTAGTGAATACGCCCCCCAGTATATAAGATAGCCCCGCCAAATTCCTAGCATTCTTATACGGGACATGGAAGAGAGTGGAATGCTGTTCTGTTATTTCTGTTACAAAGTGTTACAAAGTGTCATTTAGCATTTATTAGTGTGAGGAAAGGGATATCTAGTGTAGTTAGAGTGCTCTTTTACACTTTAGTTAGCTTTAATTTATTCAGTTTCTGTAGGGAAAATGTTAAGTGTAAGGGGACCGTAGTGTAGTGTAGGGTTAACTGACAGTGACTCCTATGGCAGGGTGACCAAACCCTTCCATAGCAGGGTGACCGCTATAGAGAAAAGCTAGTTTCTCTCAAGTCACTTTCGCTGCAGTAATATGGCTTGGCCGCCGCCAGCATTCTTTTTGGCTGCAGGCGTTGCTAGTGATTTTTTGAGCACATGTTTGGAGTCAGACATGACATCTGAACATGTGTATAGGGGGTATATATACACACCCATGTCTGTATATATACACGTAGACATATATAGGTATGAAAGGAGCAGAAAAAACTACTTGCGCTAATGAAATAATTAACACCAATATAGTTACGCTCCTATCACACCTATATATGGCTAGGTGTGTATATACATATAAGTATGTGTGTATATACACCACTATACACAAGTTCAGATGTTTTGCCTGCCTCCAAAGAACCCAAACAAATGCCCAAAAAAAACGCCCAGGTGTGTTGTTGCAGGCATTTTTTAGGGGTTTTTGGAGGCAGGCAAAACATCTGAACTTGTGTATACGGGTATATATACCACTATACACAAGTTCAGATGTTTTGCCTGCCTCTAAAGAACCCAAAAAAATGCCCAAAAAAACACCTGCTACTAAACTGGCAAGGTGTGAAAAGCGAGAAGCAAACAACCTGTTCTATAATTGCACTAATACAAACAATCCTTTTTTTATGGTTCTGGACATGCTACAGAGCTGAAACTTCACAGGTACAACTTTTAGACCCCCCAGACACAAAATCACACAAAAAAAGTTCTTAAAAATTGTCATTTTTGATAGCCAATTATTGAAAAAATAAATAAATAAATAAATATAAAAAAATAATAAATTCTTTGGATTTAGTATCTGGGGGGTCTAAAAAGTGTACCTGTGAAGTTTCAGCTCTGTAGCATGTCCAGAACCATAAAAAAAAAGATTGTTTGTATTTTGTCACTTAGAACACAGGTTGTTGGCTTCTCGCTTTTCACACATTGCCGGTTTAGTAGCAAGCGTTTTTTTGGGCATTTTTTGGGTTCTTTGGAGTCAGGAAAAACATCTGAACTTGAGTATAGTGGTATATATACCACTATACACAAGTTCAGATGTTTTGCCTGCCTCCAAAGAACCCAAAAAAATGCCCAAAAAAATGCTAGCGTAAAAAAAAAAACGCCCAGGTGTGTTGTTGCAGGCATTTTTTGGGGGTTTTTGGAGGCAGGCAAAACATCTGAACTTGTGTACACACACATACTTATATGTATTTTACACTTAGACAGATATAGGTGTTATAGGAGCGTAACTATATTAGTGTAAATGATTTCATTAGCGCAAGCATATATTTCTGCTACTATCACACCTATATATGTCTAGGTGTGTATATACATATAAGTATGTGTGTATATATACCCGTATACAGAAGTTCAGATGTTTTGCCTGCCTCCAAAGAACCCAAAAAATGCCCAAAAAAACGCTAGCGCCAAAAAAAAAAAAACTACCCAGGTGTGGTTTTTTTTTTTAATTTTTTCAATAATTGGCTCTCTATCAAAAATGACAATTTTTAAGAACTTTTTTTTGTGTGATTAATAGTCCCAGGGGTATGACCCAGATCCCTAGGCACTTTTTAGGGGCATTTATTGGGTTTTAGGGCTTCAGCAGTGTGCCATTGTCCAATACTATCCTGCTGTACAATATACATATTGGCTTATTTAACACAAGAGAGCAAATAGCTATGAAGATGTGAAAAGTTCACTGAGTTCTATAAGCTAGTGCCCACCTTTCATTGTTTTATAGCATGTAGTTATAAACTATATTACAGCAACCTCTGGTAGGAATTCTTGTGATATTTTTTTTTATGGAGAGAATTCGAAAATGCTGGATATTTGTAACTATGGTGTAATCATTTCATTATTATTAGAAATATTATCATTGTTGATTTATAGGTATACAAAAGAACTGTTTAAAAGGAAATAAGTAATACTCAATGGGGTTGATCTAATAAAGGCAAATAGACTATTCACTTTGCAAGGGAAGTTGCACTTTGCATGAGCTTAGAGCAAGAGGTGAAGCTCTGTTGAATTCCATTGGCCAAATTTGTGCAAGAAAAAATGGTGTGTGTTTTTTTTTTTATTCTCCTGCACATGATTAGGTATTCTTTGAAAGGTGAAACATCAACACATCCACTAAGCTCTGGGGCAAATTCCCTTGCAAAGTTCAACTTTCCTTGCAAAGTAAACAGAAAATGTGACTTTAGTAAATCAGTCCTATAATGTGGACTATACTGAGCAAAGTATCAGGATATCTTGACAGGATAGACCTACGAATCCAAATTTGGGCTTTTGGCTCCTCTTCTTTCTTCCCAGAGGCCTCCTGCAAATATGTTATGTTTTTTATTTTGCTCACTTTTTTGAAGTCTTCAGGCTGGTCTCATGATGCCACAAGGTTCCCCTCTTCTTCTTCTTCACCTCTTCTCCATGCTGGACAGTCCTCAAAGATGCAGAGAGCAGGGCTCATGTAATATAGTCAGCATCGCACTCTTTATCAGTATATAGTTCATATAGGGTGCTCTTTAAAGCAGTAGTAAACCACCGTTATTTTTTTTTTTAAACCTGCAAGGCAAAGTTATAATGTGTTAGTATGTATCGCATAGTATCACGTTATGTGAAACTTGCCTAAAAACAAAGCCCTCCCACACATGCACACAGGAGCTGCTGTTCACGGCACAGGACTCTGAAGGAATGGCATGGTCAGGGCCATCTTATCGATTGGGCACGCTGGGCAGTTGCCCAGGGCCCCAATTGCCCAAGGGGCCCCACCTTCCCCAGCCAAGCATTAGTCCTGATTCCCGTGTGCATCCCGCCACTGAACTTAGCAGGTGGCAAGCGCCTGTCGGCCCTGCGCTGCTGTCAGGCCACTAGGGTCATGGAGGGGGAGTCCACAACTGCAGGAATGCCTGTCCGCCTCCACGGGAACAGGCACACACAGGACAGTCGAGTCTGACTCCCGTGTGTTCACCGGACCCAGCCGCCCAACTTGGAAGCTGTCATTAGCCTGGCACTGTTGTACCAATAAATATCGCCTTATCAATAATTTGCATTTTTATTCTCGTGGGTGATCATGTAGGCAGGACCCCGAGGCACTGCATTGCCCAGGGGCCTATAATGCTCTTAAGATGGCACTGGGCATGGTGACGCCACCAGCTGCTTTGTAAGTCAGACAGTGCATGTTTAGGAGATATTTACTGTACCTATATGTAAGCCTTATTATGGACTTACATATACAGTAAGTAAAAATCAACCAAGAGAGTGTAATCCTACTTTAGGGGGCAGGTCCATGATGCCCCGTTCCCACCATATGTCGTCGGTCTTCTGCATTGAGCGATGCCGGAACTCATTCAACATGGAATTCTGTGAACATATTGTGAAGAAGAGGTACTGCAGGGAACAGATAAATATTACAGCTAAAGCTGCTTATTTTGGTGGACATTCCAAAAAAGAATTGTCTGGATTTGGACTTTTATTACCCTATACTAACTAAGATGCCAGTAGGCATTGTGGAGAGGACAGGGGAATGTTATGTGTTCCAGAAGTACCTTGCGTTCCTCATCTGGTACAGCAGCAGAACAGAACCATCCAGAAGCAAAGCGAAGGTAAATATAAGGCAATTAAAGTCCCTCAGTAAAGGGAATTTGTTACTGGGCTCGGTGTAGGTAAATATTGTTACAATGACAAGTTTTGTTTAATACTGGACCTGAATTCACTAAACTATTTCAAACTTTGTAACGAAAAAAAATGAAAGAAAAGATGACATAAAAGTGAACCAGATCATTGCCCATCGACAGCACATATTGATTTAGCAAATCCCAGCTCTTGCTGACTTAGTATGCAAGTGGAATAAACGATAGACAATCAGATGTGTACACAAACACCTCTAACATTTACAGAAATATTTAACACATTTTATTACTATTAATCTGATGCAAAATAATAAAGGAACATTGGAGGTTTTGTTTTTGGTCAAGTTGGTGCAGGGTAAGGCTCATTTTGTAATACTGTTTTTTCAAACACATATCTCTTTGGTCACCATCATATGCATTAGCATAAATAAAATGAATCTGGATTACACATAAATAATTCTGACGAGTCCAACATGACTGTTCATTTTAAAGAGGAAGTAAACCCTCCTCAGGAAGTTGTACCTATAGGTAAGCCTATGATAAGGCTTACCTATAGGTACTGTAAATATCTCCTAAACATGTACGGTTTAGGAGATATTTACCTTTAATGCAGCCAGTGACGTCACTGGCGCATGCGCTCTGAAGGAACGGCTGATCGTGCCGTTCCTTCAGAGCCCCGTGCCGTGACCGTCGGCTCCCGCGCGCGTGCGCGGGAGTGACGTCACCGCGGCTCCGGCCAATCAGATGGCCGGATGCCGCGATCCCGGAAGACAGGCGACTGAACATGTCGCCCATCATACAGATAAGAGAGCGGCACGGCGGGGGCTCGTTCTAAGGTAAGTATTTCATAATGAGCTAGTATGCGATGCATACTAGCTCATTATGTCTTTCTCTTGCAGGTTGTAAAAAAAATAAAAAATTTCTGAACGAGTTTACAACCTCTTTAATGGAGAACTTGAATTGCATCAGTATTCTTGCCCATACGTGCTCTGAAAGCCCTGTACTAAAAAAAGCATTTTATCTTTCCTTCTCAACCTTCTTCCTTCCTCTTTCCTCATCTAAGACCAATTATATGGTGCTAATAGTTCAATGCATGCACAATAACTGCAAATTTAGCCTACTTGTAGAGGATAATCATTGCGTGCTATGGAGATGACTTGCCACATTGGCACACCAGTGTGTGTAAGACTCTAAACTCTGCATTTTTCAAATGCAGAGAACACAGCACTAGAGAACATGGGCATCTGGAAAGGGGTCAGGGAAAATTTTGTCAGCCATTGGATGCAAAAGAAAGTTTTAAAATAAATTTCAAATTGAGTCAATGATTGCAGACTAAAAAAAATGCATTATACACCTATCAGCCATAACATTATGACCACTCACCATAACGCATTGAGGCATAGACTCCACTGGACTTCTGAAGACACTGTGGTATCTGGCATAAAGCTATCAGTAGCAGATTCTTTAAGTCCTGTAAGTTGTGAGGGGGGGTCTCCATGGGCACCTTCTTCCACTGCCATGTGGTCCAATTCTGAAGCTCACATGCCCATTGTAGGTACTTTTGGCTGTGTATATGAATATGGGTAAGCATGGGCGCCCTGACTGGTCTGTGGCTACGCAGCTCTATACACGACAAACTGCAATGCACCGTGTATTCTGACACCTTTTTATTGGAACCAACATGAACTTTTTCAGCAATTTGAGCTGCAATAGCTCGGATAGCTGTAATAGCTAGGATCAGACTACACATGCCAGCCTTCCCTCCA
The DNA here is from genome assembly GCF_965119305.1 of Pelophylax lessonae. Lineage (NCBI taxonomy): Eukaryota > Metazoa > Chordata > Amphibia > Anura > Ranidae > Pelophylax > Pelophylax lessonae. The sequence continues at coordinate 302,712,921 of NC_138768.1, forward strand.
CACATGCTTTAACCGGTTGCCGACTGCGCACAGTATATTTACTGCGGCAGTCAGTCCCGGCCAGGCAGAGTGACGTAGATCTACGTCACTCGCCTGTCACTGCTATTAGAGCCAATAGCGGGCGAGCGCGCGCCCGCTGAGGCGCGCGCCCGCCTCGGCTCGTTCAGGGAGGAGTGCGGTCACTCGCCGATCGTCGGTACAGCGGGAGAAAGGCAGAGCGGCTTACGTAAAAAAGCCGCCTGTCATTCTCCCCTGTGTAAAAATGAAGATCAGACGGTTCTACTATGTAGAACCATTGATCTTTGTTTTTACACCAATAGCATTGTCCCACTACATTTAGAATCACGCCCCTAGGACACACTTAACCCCTCCCTGTCCAATACAGTTAACCCCTTCCCTGCCAGTGTCATTTTTGCAGTAACAGTGCATATATATAGCACTGATTACTGCAGTAATGTCACTGGTACCCCCAAAGGTGTCAAAAATGTCAGTCAAGGGTCCGATCTGTCCGCCGCAATGTCGCAGTACCGCAAAAAAAATCGCAGATCGCCGCCATTACTCGTTAAAAAAAAAAACACCAAAAATGACAAAAATCTTTCCCTTTGTTAGTAAACGCGATAACTTTTGCGCAAAACAATCAAAATACGCTTTTTGCGATTTTTTTTTAGCAAACATATGTAGCATAAAACAATTTGGCCGAAAATGTTAAAAAATTTTGATTTTTACATTTTTTTGGGGGGGAATTTCATATAAAAACAAGTGAAAAATATTGTTATTTTTGCAAAAATTACGCTCTTTTTTTGTTTATAGCGCATGATCAAAAAATCGCACAGGTGATCAAATACCACCAAAAGAAAGCTCTGTTTGTGGGAAAAAAAAGGACGTGAAATTCGATTAGGTACAGCGTCGCACGACCGCGCAATTGTCCGTTAAATTCACGCAGTAAAAAATCGCAAAAACCCCCTGGTCAGGAAGGGGGTAAAATCTTCTGGGGCTTAAGTGGTTAATGAGCCTTGGCCACTTTCTTGGACCACTTTTGGTAGGTCCTGACCACTGCAGACCAGGAACATCCCACAATAGCTGCAGTTTTGGAGATATTCTGGCCCATTCGTCTAGCCACTACAATTTGGCCCTTGTCAAAGTCTCTAAGGTACTTACACTTGCCCATTTTTCTCCTTTTAACACATCAGCTTCAGGGACAACATGTTCAATTGCTACCTAATTTATCTCTCCCACTTACAGATTCCAATTGTAATGAGTTGATTAATGATATTCACTTTAACTCTCAGTGGTTATAATGTTCTGGCTAATTGGTGTATGTGGTTAAGCAAACCATTATAACCCACAGTAAGCTCCAGGAATGCAGGCTCATTACCTTACTAAATGTACTGTAAGATGGTGGTGAAGCCATATTTGTAATGTCCCAACTCGTGGCCTTCCACAACTGGACTGTCCCTTGCACACTTTGGGGGAGATTTACTAAAACGGGAGCACTCCAAATCTGGTGCAGCTTTGCATGGTAGCCAATCAGCTTCTAACCTCAGCTTGTTCAACTAGGCTTTGACAATGAAACCCGGCAGCGGATTGGTTACTATGTAGGGCTTTACAAGGTTTTGCACACTCCGGTTTTACTAAATCTCCCCCTTTGTCTCAAGCCAGCGTATTCAAACATTTTAGTTGTATCTTTTCTTTTGCTTTAAATAAATATGATGTTAATGCAATAGCCAATATGATTTAGGCATACCATAGCAGCTAAAATATTATTTGGGGTACATTTAGATGTATTGGTTTTAGACATTTTGTTAAAGTACGTCTAACCATGGAAAAGATTAGACAATGAAACCAAATAATATTAACTGTATAAAGTCATCTACTCATAACTCTGCTTGGACAAGATTGTGCTAGATGTCACCCAAGGGCTCCATATTTTTAGAAACTTGGCAAGGCAAGTCCTGAAACCGTATGTCATTTTGTAAAAAGCTAAAGACTCACTCACTATCCGAATCCATTACTGAAGTGAGGAATGAATAGAATCAAGAGTATAACTTCACACACATAAAATACCAAAATAAGTATAATTTTTTTGTCATTTGCTGGAAACAGTAGTAACTTTGGTTATCATTAGAAATCACAAGAGATCCTTCCTATACTTTTCTTGACTTCTATGGCATTAGAAAAAGAGGCAATCTGTTCTACTTAAAAAAACTGCAACCTGCAAATACATGCAAGTCCCAGCATGCACTGCCAGTCTGCTCTGATTGGCATGACATGCAGTGACTTGTAGCTATTCAGCAGCTGGAGGACCACAGGTTGCCCATGCCTGCTAATTACAAAATAAACCAGCTGGGAGGCTATATAGCCAATGTCATCCAGCACTAAAACATAATTCTGTCATTTATCCATGACTATCATAAGGAGAAAGTGAAAAGAATTGTGGCTGGCAAAAAATGATAGACCTTTATTCATAGGGGTTGATTTACTAAAGTCAAATAGGCTGTTTACCTTACAAAGGAAGTGGCAATATAATTATCCCCAGAGCTTAGGCCGGCCATAGATCAGCAGGGACTGGCCGAGATTTGAACAATCTATCGGCAGGCTGATTGTACCCAAGTCAATCCATTAATCGACCTGGGTACAACCAGCATGTCGGATTTTTATGCAATTATTGCCAGTGGCTACAGGTGCTAGCAATAATCACTGTGAGTTCTACTGGCATTGATGCCTCCCCACGTTCCCTGCTGGAAGAACACAATGGCTCCGTGGGAGGGATTCCCACATCAACACTGACTGTGTTGATGGGGGAATCAAGCGATTATTTTATTCCTGCAACCTGCAGAAAAGAAAATTTCACTATCTATGGCCAGCTTAAGTGAATGCGTTGAGATTTCATTTAGGAAAGAATAACCAATCACATGCAAGCAAAATAAACAAACAGCAGTTTGCCTGCACATGATTGGATGATGGAATTCAGCAGAACTTCACCTAATTTACTAAAGCCAGATTTACATAGATCAAAATTCGGACTATTCAGCAGACATGGGCCAAATTTTGATCCCTGAACGGGCAGGGAGGTTGACCTGAAATTGATCTAAACCGATGTAGGCTTGATCAGTGCTGACAACTCTGATCAGTGTACTCTGACAGTGGGACTGACTGCTGTTAAAGTACAAAGGCTCAGTGGGAAGGATTCCCCCATCAACATCAAATGTATGGCTGGGGGAATAGAGTCATTTTTTTTTTGTTCACCTGCTGGTTGACAAAAAAATAAATAAATACTCAACTATGGGCTGCCTAAGCTCTGGGGAAAATTCCCTTCTAAAATGCAACTTCCCTTGTACAATATATTTGCCTTTAGTAAATCAACCTCATTACTTTTGCAAAGCCATTACTGGTACCTTAAAGTGTGCTTAAAGTATATGTAAACCCAAACAGTGAACTTGTCCTATTTTCTCTCTGTGTAAAATACGATCGGAAATTTAAAAGGGCAATCCTGGAAGAATTTCATAGCAGTACTGTGCACACATTCTGTGTTATCTCCTGGCTCCCCCCCCCCCCCACGTAGCAACCCGGTTGTTATGGGGGCATTCCAAACCAGGCTCAGTCCCGCCCCCGCTCCCTCATCACTGGCTGTGATTGACAGCAGGGGGAGCCAGTGGCTTCTGCTGCTGTCTCTGAGCCAATGAGGAGGGAGAGTGTGGAGAGAGCCTCTGCATCTTATCTCTGATGAATTCAGATCGGGATAAGGTAAGTATGTTGGGGCTGCTGGGGAGAGCTGCATGCAGAAGGTGTTTTACCTTAATGCAAAGAATAAACAAACAGCATTTTTTATAGAATAGAATACATTAAGTTAAAAAAAAAAAACCTTCAGCCCTTACAACCACTTTAAGTGACCATGCAGATTGATAAATCAGGACCATTTAGTGTTAAACTTGCATACTCAGCATATCGGTGTAATAGTAACTACACAACTTATAGTGGTTGTAAAGTCAAGACATTTTTTAACCTTGCGTTAAGGTAAAAAATGCCCTCCAGTTGATCCCCCCCCCCCCAAACACTTACCTGAGTCCTCTGTCAATCCAGCGCTGTACCCATCTGCAGCAGCGTTGCTCTCTCTAACTCTTTTCACAGGACACACAGACAGCACCGGGAGCCACTGCCTCCTGCTGCTGTCACCCAAATCTTGGAAGGAGCACTCTGTGTGTGTGTGTATTTGGATGCATGCAGCCTGACTCGGAAGCGTGCGGGTGCCCCCTTAGCACACACCATGCTGAGGAGGCACTTGGAGAAAAGGAGGAGCAGACAGTGCCTTCAGGGGACCCCCCAGAGGAGGTAAGCACTTTGCTCTGTGCAATACCATTGCACAGAGCAAGTAAGCATAAGTTCCTTTTTATTTTATGGAAACAAATATATTTTCTGGGTGCTCCGCAATGCACAACCCAACTGTGCCTTGCCTCCTTTCCTACCCATCTCTACTGGTCACTGATGCTACCTATCAAATTCAAGCACCAAGGGAGACTTGTAACGTGTGTGTGTGTGGAAGAGGGGGGGGGGGCAGTTGGTGAGGCAGGGACAAGCACTGACTTCCTGTTGATAAATTGTTGTCACTTTATGTTGTCAGACATTAGCAAAAGCTATTCTTTCATTGAATTAGTGATCCATTTTTAGACTTCCAAACCTCTTGCAAAGAACTGAATGCCCTTATTACAAAATAAAATTGGTTGATTAGTTGGTAAACATCCGTTACATTCATCACTACACATAATGGTGATGTTCAATGATATTCACAGTCTAAATTATTTTAAAAGTGCTGGGTGCCAATATTTTCTGTAGCACCAAATGTAACTGAGCATGATAACGGAAGCCCCCATCTTTTTAAAACCCAAGGAACCCTTCCGGGATGCACAAAACTAAACAGAACATTTATTTTGAACAGTGCATGTCTGTGTACACCAACATTTTGTGTAACTCCAAATGTCAGCTATGACATCATTGGACCTTCAAAAAAAGCACAGTTATAATTTGACTCATTTTTATACTCCTATTGAAAAGAAGGCAATCTTAAAAAAATAAATAAATAAATAAAAACAAGGAATACCTAATTGTGCCCGAAAAGAAGAGGCTGAGACCTGGCCTGTAGCCCAAGTCAACTTAATCTGTAAACTGGTAATGATATTCAGTACAGGAATTCAGATGTGAACAGTAGTATACCTAATAATACATTAAGCACGGCATCTTGAAGCAGGAGATGACTGTCACAATGGAAATTATAGCCACTTAAATGGGTAAGCTGTGTCACCAAGACTTGGCTAATATTATATGAATAGTACCTACCTACCTTTGTACCTTTGGACCTTATCCTCCAGGTTGCACTGCTGACATGTTTCATATATATCGACTTGTAATAGGTTGCAAAATGTTCTTCTTGTGCCTTTAAGAAAATGGGACTCTGAATATTTGGCTAATAGGAAATCCAGACTGAAGAATCCCTAAAGTCTGCCAATTGGAATGTTACTTTGGGATCTTGCTTTTCCTTTCTGCAACCCAAGGTTTAAATGATGTACTATACAAAAAATGTAGCATTACACAGCTTGAGCTAATTAGTAAGCAGGCCTTTGCTGCATATTTCAGGTGAGGTTTTACCAAAAATTTATGTAAAGGCCAGATTATACTTCTCTCCAGTGAATTTATACGGCTTTTAGAACATGATGGTTGCCTAGGAAGGTATTGATTGACATTGCTTGTTGTTGCTCAGTCTGTGGTCCACTCCCAAATCCTTCTCCATCAAGGATTCACCCAATGTAATCCCATTTAGTGTGTAATTTGCATGGATATTCTTGCTCTCCAAAAGCATAACTTTGCATTTATCTACACGGTACCTCGTCTGTCTGCCAAGACTTTCAACCTGCCTTGATTCTCTTGAGAAGAAAAACATCCTAATCTGAGTCTACTGCCTTGAATATTTTAGTGTCAGATCTGTAAACATTGATCTTTGATTAAAAATTGCTTATGATCTTAAATCTAGTGTAAGTGCTCTACTGATAACCAGACAAAATTTAAAAGGGCCAGTCATCAAAAATAGATCAAACTGACTTTAGATAAAAAGTACTTTATATTTTACGTATATAGGCTGATTAAAAAGATTTCTGTAAGGCATTGTTTTGCATACTCAACCTGATAATTTTACAAGTGAAAGCTTTTGAAACCACTAAACAAAAAATGCAAGTAAACTCCATAAAAGATATTACTGGCAACAAATATAGTGCACCCTATATTACCTTATATATATTAACTTGAAAACAGGAACCTAAAGAGAAAAAAATACATTTAACCCTTCAGAACCTTCTTGGAGGCACCTGCCTACAAGCCAATTTATCATGAATAGACTAACAGCATACCTTAATATACAAAAAAAAAGCATTTTCAAGGCCGTGGTGCATGGTGCACTGTACTAACGGTCCATTTCAGGTACTGTAGGTATGCTTTGAGGTGCTATACTACATGAATGGCACCATAATGCACCACACTTAGTGGGACCCTTCCTTATCATAATACATTGGTGTAAATGAGCCCTTAAAGTAGGTATATCACTAAGCAAAACCTTTTCTGCCCAGATAACACACAGCCTGGAAAACAATACACTGCTTATCCTGTAGTTGATTTTGTTACAGCGGTCTATGTATATTGATTGCGAGGATAATAACAAGGGGGAGCACAACTAAACATAAGAGATTTAGGTGGCGGTAAAAGATTGGGGTGAAATTCATGTGAATGGAGTACTTTGGGCTGTGTCTACAATACGTATTATGATATATTTAATGATAAAGATGCTAGAAAAAAATCTTTGCATTTAGCTTAACATTTGCATTCCCTGGCACTCAGAACTGGCTACATTAAGGGTTCTGGAGGGGTAAAATTAATTGAGTATATCTAGCTTCACAATGTAAGTGATAAAAGTGAGTAGTCGGATCAGTTAGAGAGGGGTGGGAGGGTGTGAGGGTAAAATACTTTTAGCCTGGAATGGGGCTTTAAATTGGAGAGCAGCCAAGAAGTAGTAAAAGGACCATACATGATGACATACAAAACTCAAATTTCTTGTAAATAATGTTTTAATTAATAATATCCACTATTTTATATGTGTCTTAAATGCCCTTATATGGATTTTAACGTTGACAAGGTAACATGGTGCAAAAAAAAAAAAAATGAAATGCCAGCAATATTAGTAAAACCATTAGCATATGGTAATATTTTACATACATCTAAAGGTCAGTTTCCGTATAACTGGTATAACAATAACATAGATGTAAGTAATAATACAACTAAATTTCACATACAGCAAAAGGTCATTCAGTCAATGGTTTAATATATTCTTGTCATTTCCAAGACGCGATTTAAAAAAAAAAAAAAAAAAAATCTTTAATGCTTTTTTGCGTCTGTTTGGAGTCAATACATAATTGCTTCTTTTTGTAACAAGTCGGCTCCAATGCCTCCTAAAGGGTGTAAGATTTTTTCCACACATTGCTTCATCTGAGTTGTGCTGTGTCATTACATGCCTTGTGTTATTATGCTAATTAGACACATAAGAACATTTCACTTGCTTTTACAATTCCAACTTTCTTTTCTGAGTCTTGCATTCATGTATCATATACATTCATACTATAGACACCAGAGTTATTGTTTAGGTCATTGATATAAATGGTGCAAATATTATCTGGCTAATATGACGTATCTAGAAGTGCTCTATTACAACGTACAAATACTGATGTGATGAATCATTTAGCAACAAAGTGCATACAGGAAAAAAACAGTTAGTGCATTGGTGGTCTTATATATTAAAGGGTCAGTCCACCATTTCAGTTTTCACTATATACTGCAGAGTTAAAGCACCTCCCAGCCTCTTGTACTGTATCATTTAGGGACTGCATTGGTGAGATCCCCAAGCTGGGTCTTCACACATTTCATGGTCATTTACAAGAGTCCCATTCTCTCTGTTAGATTTATATTTTATGTTATATTATTGAGAATAATGCAACATAAGTAATGGGAACATTCCAGGGTGGGCGCAAACGACCAAACTTCCAACACAGGCTAAAACAGAGCTGGGATTAGCAACTGTGATATATAAAAGATAATATAAATGTATTATAAATTCTTTATTATAATACTATATATTTATATTTTATATATTTTCCAGGTGGTACACACTATATCTTGCAAACAAATTGCAAACAAATTAAAAACGGAAACAGTCATGAGCTGTGGCAGGGAGATCGTTCCACTGGAGTTCACAAGGGATAGATGAAGTCAGCAGATGACTTAGCCCACCAGACTCCACCTATAACTGAATGGTACCTGTCTTTATGCATATACAAAAAGTTGACATAATGTGTGAAAAGCATAAACAAAACATAAGGAAGCCTTTTTTTTTTTAAGGATAAAGGCACTTTTAATAATAATAATAATAAAATTAAAGCTACCTCTTCCCTAAGAAATTTCCTAATACCATAACAGAGGTTCTCTTGTCTACTTTTAGTCTGCTTTAAATCTGGAGCATATCTTAACCACTTGCCATCTGGCCGATTCTTTTTTTAGCAGAGACCCTAGGAAATAAAATAGCAGTCGTTGCACTTTTTATGTCACACAGTATTTGCGCAGCAATTGTTTAAACCAATTTAAAAAAAAAAAAAAACTTTAATGAATTAAAAAAAAAAACACCAAAGTTAGCCCAATTTTTTGTATAATGTGGAATATGATGTTACACCGAGTAAATAGAAACCTAACATGTCACACTTTAACATTGTGCGCACTCGTGGAATGGCGCCAAACTTCGGTACCTAAAAATCTCCATAGGCTACACTTTAAAAATGTTTACTGGTTATCCTTTTAGAGTTATAGAGGAAGTCTTCCACTAGAATTATTGATCTCACTCAAACATTTGCGGCAATACCTCACATGTGAGGTTTGAACGCCATTTACATATGTGGGCGTGACCTATGTATGCATTGCGAGCACGAAGCGGTGGGAGGGCTTAAAAAAAATTATTGTTTATTTTATATTGATTTTTTATTTTTACACTTTTCCATTACATTTTTTTGATCAATTTTATTCCCATTACAAGGAATGTAAACAATCACTGTAATAGGAATAGGGCATGACAGGTCCTCTTTACTGAGATATCTGTGATCTATAATTCTCTAGATCTCTTCTCTATGCTGTAAAGCCTGAGATAAAGCTTCCCAGCAAAAAAAAAAAAAACAGCAGTGTTTACATTTGCTGGCACCAGAAGTGACGTGTCATGACGTTGCTTCCAGCCTCCAAGGGTCATAGAGATGGCCAGCGACCATCTTGTCCCCGGCCAGCTCTATGGTAAACTAAGGACAAACCAGAAGAAGCACTGGATGGTGGTGGGAGGGAGCTAAACAGCCGCCAAGATGGCTTTTACATTGCAGGGAATTACCAGCTGAAAAAAAAAAAAGATATCTGAATCAGGCATAGTTTAGCTACCTCCACCTAAAGTCCAGGATGTCATATGATGACCTCCCGGTGGGACATGGATAAAATTATTGTAAACAATCTCCTTGTAAGTCCCCATTCACACTCCTGACAAGTCGCGGTGGGTCGCCTGCCATTGATTAGCACAGTCGCTCCGACTTAGAAAAAGGGTCCTGTACTACTTTGGGGCGACCTGGAGGCGACCTGCATTGACTTCAATGATATGAAGTCCGTGCATGTCGCGTCACAGGTCGCCCCAGCAAGTAGCGTCGCCCCTGTCTGAACGGGGTCTAAAACAACCCATTCAGTTTAAAATAGAAATGAAAGGCAAAGCATTTTTGTATAAATATAAAAAACATTATAAATACCTATTTTCCCTTTTTTTAAAGTGATTACATTCGCTCTGTTCTTAGCTGCATACGAGCTGGTGGGAGGAAATGCAGCAGTGCACTGAGCTTGCCAGTGAATGGCTGCACAGCATGGACATGTCAGGATAAGTCTGATATTTGGAGGAGAGCATACTGAGTTCAAAGCATAGCTAAAGAACTGAGCAAAGATGTTCTATCCTGCTTAGTGTGGTCAGTTGTTACTAGGAACGCAGAGGGACTGGCAGAAAACCAGGGATTTCACATAAAGGAAGCGTACAAAGAGAATAGGATACGTTCTCATACAAGTACATGGTAAAGCAGCCACATATCAGGAATATGAAGTGTTGGGGTAACTAAGTTTAGTCATGGGATAGCACAAAGGAGCAATCACAACAAGTAAATAGACACACACTCAGTTTAGGTTTGATGGTCAACATTGTATGGTCATGGTGTTTATTTAAGGGGTAACCCTAATTTAACAACACAAACAATTTTACCAAACACAAAACAACCAATGTATAGCCTTATAGGAACATACACCACAAATAACCAATTCCATAAACTTCAGTCATGAAGTCCATCCAGACTAGACTGAATGACTAACCCCTACTAAACAAAAGACTGTAACATAAGGAGCAATAAAGAAAATGGGCGGATAGGTGGGAGTTGCTGTCCAGTCCTGTTAAGGAGGGCTGACTGAGCGGAAACAGTGGGGTTCTACAGTGCCTTGACAAAATACAAAAGAAAACCTGGCGCTTGGAATAGACTGACAAAGAAAGTGCCTTGACAAAGTATTCATACCCCTTGAAATGTTCCACATTATGTCATGTTACAACCAAAAACATAAATGTATTTTATTGGAATTTTATATGATAGACCAACACAAAGTTGCACGTAATTGTAAAGTAGAAGGAAAATGATAAATAGTTTTAAATTTTTTTTACAAATAAATATCTGAAAAGTGTGGCATGCATTTGTATTCAGCCCTCTTTACTCTGATACCCCCAACTAAAATCTAGTGGAACCAATTGCCTTAGAAAGTCACCTAATTAGTAAATAGAGTCCACCTGTGTGTAATTTATTCTCAGTATAAATACAGCTGTTCTGTGAAGGTTTGTTAGAGAACCTCAGTGAACAAACAGCATCATGAAGGCCAATGAACACACCAGACCGGTCAGGGATAAAGTTGTGGAGAAGTTTAAAGCCGATTAGGTTATAAAAAAATATCCCAAGATTTGAACATCTCACGGAGCACTGTTCAGTCCATCATCTGAAAATAGCACTATTGCAAACCTACCTAGACATAGCCGTCCACCTAAACTGACAGGCCGGGCAAGGAGACAATTATTAAGACAATCAACCAAGAGGCCCATGGTAACTCTGGAGGAGCTGCAGAGATCCACAGCTCAGGTGGGAGAATCTTTCCACAGGACAGCTATTAGTCGTGCACTCCACAAATCTGGCCTTTATGGAAAAGTGACAAGAAGAAAGACATTGTTGAAAGAAAGTCCCATTTGCAGTTTGAGAGAAGCCATGGGGAGGACACAACAAACATGGGGTACAAGGTGCTCTGGTCAGATGAGACCAAAATTGAACTTTTTGGCCTAAAAGCAAAACGCTATGTGTGGCGGGAAAACTAACACTGCACATCGCCCTGAACACACCATCCCCACCGTGAAACATGGTGGTGGCAGCATCATGTTATGGGGATTCTTTTCTCCCAGCAGGGACAGGGAAGCTGGTCAAATACAGGGCAATCTTAGAGGAAAAACTGTTAGAGTCTGCAAAAGACTTGAGACTGGGGCAGAGGTTCACCTACCAGCAGGACAACAACCCTAAACATACAGCCAGAGCTAAAATGGAATGTTTTAGATCAAAGCATATTCATGTTTTAGAATGGCCCAGTCAAAGTCCAGACCTAAATCAAATAGAAAATCAGTGGCAGGACTTGAAAATTGCTGTTCACAGACGCCCTTCATCCAATCTGACAGAGCTTGAGCTATTTTGCAAAGAAGAATGAGCAAAAAATGTCACTCTCTAGATGTGCAAAGTTGGTAGAGACATCCCCAAAAAGACTTGCAGCTGCAATTGCAGGGAAAGGGGGTTCTACAAAGTATTGACTCAAGGGGGCTGAATACAAATGCATGCCACACTTTTCACATATTTATTTGTAAAACATTTTGAAAACCATTTATCATTTTCCTTTTACTTCACAATTATGTGCCACTTTGTGTTGGTCTATCACATAAAATCCCAATAAAATAAATTTACGTTTTTGGTTGTAACATGACAAAATGTGGAAAATATCAAGGGGTGTGAATACTTTTTCAAGGCACTGTATATGTAAGGCAGAGGCATGCAGCATGCTAATCCTGCACCAATAGGACAATGTTGCCAGGGGAAAATTTCTCCTGTAGCAACCAATGGCAACCTGAAACAGAAGAAAAAGGGAGAGAGCAAACTCTCCATGTGTGCTATTCCATAAGGTTCCCGCTAAGTGCTAATGATCCAATCATTCGTTTTGCACATGGACCTGAAATGGCCTTCCTCACCATGGCTTGGCGCCAGGGGCATGCATCAGATTTTGGATCTTGCTGGAAATGCTGAAAGGTGAGGAACATCATACCAACTCTGTGCAGCCCAAACAGAATAAACATGGCTTTGTATTTGATTTATGGTTTTCTATTATTTTTAGAAATTTGCTGAAGAGGGCTCATAGGAGAGCTGTATTATCGCTGCACCTATACTTTAATGTTTGTGAGTAAAATAAAATGAAATCTGAATTGTTGCTATCGGTTACTGCATTGTACATGTTATCAGTGCTCCCAGCGTTGCCTTATTAAATTATTAACCTGCTTCTTATATATTTTGTATATATTGCTTAGACAACTTTACTATACAACAAATCACTAACACTCAGGACATGCCATTAGGAAATATTTGTATAGGATTGAAGGTGTTCTGTTTAACAGGCAGGCCATGGGCATGGTCCCAGGATCCCTTCTGCCAGCATGCCCAAACTGAAGTGCTGGACCTCTGTTGTCTAGTTTCAATTTAGATCTAAGTGAATGGGAAGTGCTGACATTCACTAGCTGCTTGCCCCTAAATCATTTGGACGATAACTAGTCTTCACGGAGCTCTTTCATCAGAATCTAGTCATCGTACATTCTATAAATGTGATACACATTTAATATCCTCTATGTGCATCTCATGTCTGTTATTAGCATGATGTCTCAAGGCAGGGGTTTATGAGACTAGTGTTATAAGAAACGCAAGCTCTCAAATCCTGCCAGTCAACTGTCCAAGTCCCATGAGGTCTGGAGAGTATTGGGGCTGAGTAGAATGAAGGTTGGAGGGGGTACTTGTCTCAATAATTAGACGCCCTAGGTGAGATGTAACGCCTCATAGAGGTGATGACACCTGGAGGGGGTTGAGAGGGGGGATTTGAGGTGATTTGGAGAAGGTGTGTGGGGCTGGGGGGGAGATGCAGACACTTTCAGACAAGTGTGAAAAATTGTATGAGAAGTGAAAAATTACGTGACAAAATCTAATAGTGATTTCCTCGCTTCCTTCAATCATCGTTATTCTATGTCTGTGGTGGTTTAGAATTCTAACCCTTTACTGCCCATAGGCAACGATATCTATAACACGGAGCATGCAATGACAGTACACAAAAGTCATTTTCTGCTTTTATTTAGCATGGAGCATTTCTTAGGACATCTGCACAGTAATAACATAGTGATATACTTGACCAAAATAAAACATTGAATAAAGTCCAGACATTGTAAGTCAATGAATATTAGAGCTGGCAGGACTCTGAGGACCACCCACCACCCAAGAACTACAAGTTCCAGCTAATCTTGATTGCCACCTGGGAATCCCTTTTCCCGGTGCTCACCCAATGTGCAGTGTTCCTAAGTCCATTTGCCTTTTTGGCCCATTTTGCAAGTCTTTATTTGAGGCTGGGTTCACACTAATGCGAATTGGATATTAAATTCTCATGACAGGAGACTGTGACCGGCTCTCTATGGAGCCAGTTCACACATCTCCGGGGTGGCCATGGAGCGCACTGCAGAAGAGTCCTGTGCATCTTTGGCTCAGTTTTCAGGTCCAAATTCAGTAAACAGTAAACAGGGATGCGCCTGTCTCCCTGCTGCGAGCTGCGCCGGACACAGTGTGAACCCATCCTAAAAATAGGAATTTAAAAGCGCAGATTATATCCTTAACCACTTAAGCCCCGGAGGATTTGGCTGCTAAACGACCAGGGGGTATTTTGCGATTCGGCACTGCGTGACTTTAACGGACAATTGCGCGGTCGTGGGACGCTGTACCTAAACGAATTTGGCATCCTTTTTTTTCCCACAAACAGAGCTTTCTTTTGGCGGTATTTGATCACCTGTGCGATTTTTTGATCACGCGCTATAAACAAAAAAAGAGCGTCAATTTTGCAAAAATAGCAATATTTTTCCCTTTTTTTTATATGAAATTCCCCCCAAAAAAATGTAAAAATCAAAATTTTTTAACATTTTCGGCCAATTTGTTTTATGCTACCTATGTTTGGTAAAAAAAATCGCAAAAAGCGTATTTTGATTGGTTTGCGCAAAGGTTATTGCGTTTACTGACTAAGGGAAAGATTTTTGTCATTTTTGTTGTTTTTTTTTTTTAACGCGTAATGGCGGTGATCTGCGATTTTTTTTGCGGTACTGCGACATTGCGGCGGACAGATCGGACCCTTGACTGACATTTTTGACACTTTTGGGGTTACCAGTGACATTTCTACAGTAATCAGTGCTATATATATGCACTGTTACTGTAAAAATACACTGGTAGTGAAGGGGTTAACTTTATTTGAGAAGGAGGGGCTGTGTGTGTCCCTAGGGGCGTGATTCTAACTGTGATTGGCTGTGGCTTCAGCTGTATGCAGAGTGATCAACGGATCTACATAGTAGATCCATATGATCAGCTCTCATACAGAGGGGAGAATGACAGGCAGCTTGTTTACACAAGCTGCCTGACTTTCTCCCTCTCCCCCGCCGATCGCAGAGTGGCCGGCGGACATCGGGTCCGCCGGTCAGACGCGCGGGGGGGGTCCGTGACCACGCGGGAGCGGGAGCGCGCCTCCGGCGGCGCGCGCTCGCTCCCTAGACCCTCACAAGCTAGTGACGTAGCCCTACGTCACTTTGCCTGTGAGGGGCTGACCGCCGACGTAGATCGGCGTGCGGCGGTCGGCAAGTGGTTAAGGACAAGTTTACACCATAGAAACGCAGTCTGCATGCTTTCAGATGCTTTTCTGCATGCACGTTTTTTATACGTTCCAGTGTGTTTTTGATGCGGCTCAGTGCATTTTTCCCCCCTCTATTTTTCTAACCTTAAATAAGGACATGTGTTTCAGTCTGTTTTTTTGTGCATTTAGGTGCGTTCCGGTGCATTTGTGATGCATTTTACTGTGTTCCAGTACAGTCCAGTGCAGAAAAAATGCAGCATGTTCTACTTTTATTTTCCGGAACTGAAACACACTGGAACTGACCACACTGGTGTGAACTATGCCATTGACAACAATATACCCTACTATCCATGCGTTTTTGATGCAAAAAAAAAAAAATGTACTGGACTTTATGTGGTGTGAACTGGCCCTTAATGCTTTTTTTTCTGTGTCAAAATTGCTTTTTTCCAATTACATTTCTTTTATTGAATGTAAAATCATACATATGAAAAGGTACAAAAAAGACATACAGTATCTCACAAAAGTGAGTAAACCCCTCACATTTTTGGAAATATTTTAATATATATTTTCATGTGACAACACTGAAGAAATGACACTTTGCTACAATGTAAAGTGGTGAGTGCGCAGCTTGTATAACAGGGTACATTTGCTGTCCCCTCAAAATAACTCAACACACAGCCATTAATGTCTAAACTGCTGGCAACAAAAGTGAGTACAACCCTAAATGAAAATGTCCAAATTGGGCCCAATTAGCCATTTTCCCTCCTTGTTGTCATGTGACTCATTAGTGTTACAAGGTCTCAAGTTTGAATGGGGAGCATTTGGTGTTTTCGCTCTCACTCTCTCGTACCGGTCACTGGAAGTTCAACAGGGCACCTCATGGCAAAGAACTCTCTGAGAATCCTGAAAAAAATAATTTTTGCTCTACATTAAGATGGCCTAGGCTATAAGAAGATTGCCAAGACCCTGAAACTGAGCTGCGGCCAAGACCATACAGCGGTTTTAACAAGACAGGTTCCACTCAGAACAAGCCTTGCCATGGTCGACCAAAGAAGTTGAGTGCACGTGCTCAGTGTCATATTCAGAGGTTGTCTTTGGGAAATAGACGTATGAGTGCTGCCAGCATTGCTGCAGAGGTCGAAGGGCTGGGGGGGTCAGCCTGTCAGTGCTTAGACCATATACCGCACACTGCATCAAATTGGTCTGCATGTTTGTCGTCCCAGAAGAAAGCCTCTTCTAAAGATGATGCACAAGAAAGTCCGCAAAGAGTTTGCTGAAGACAAGCAGACTAAGGACATGGATTACTGGAACCATGTCCTGTGGTCTGATGAGACCAAGATAAACTTATTTGGTTCAGATGGTGTCAAGCGTGTGTGGCAGCTACCAGGTGAGGAGTACAAAGACAAGTGTGTCTTGCCTACAGTCAAGGATGGTGGTGGAAGTGTCATTTTCTGGGGCTGCGTGACTGCTGCCGCCGCTGGGGAGCTACAGTTCATTGAGGGAACCATGAATGCCAACATGTACTGTGACATACTGAAGCAGAGCATGATCCCCTCTCTTTGGAGACTGGGCCACAGGGCAGTACTCCACCATAAAAACGACCCAAAACACACCTCCAAGACGACCACTGCCTTGCTAAAGAAGCTGAGGTTAAAGATGTCTCCAGACCTAAACCCTATTGAGCATCTTGGGGTATCCTCAAATGGAAGGTGGAGGACTGCAAAGTCTCTAACATCCACCAGCTCCATGATGTCGTCATGGAGGAGTGGAAGAGGACTCCAGTGGCAACCTGTGAAGCTCTGGCGAACTCCATGCCCAAGAGGGTTAAGGCAGTGCTTGAAAATTAGAGTGGCCACACAAAATATTGACACTTTGGGACCAATTTGGACATTTTCCCTTATGGGGTGTACTCACTTTTGTTGCCAGCGGTTTAAACATGAATGGCTGTGTGTTGAGTTTTTTTGAGGGGACAGCAAATTTACCCTGTTATTCAAGCTGTACACTCACTACTTTACTTTGTAGCAAAGTGTCATTTCTTCAGTGTTGTCACATGAAAAGATATAATAAAATATTTACAAAAATGTGAGGAGTGTACTCACTTTTGTGAGATACTGTATATATTTACAATATATATTTATAGAATAATTTTATAGAAATAAAAAATAAAAGTGACAAGTCCCATGTCAATAAAGTGACAAATGCTATAAAACAATGTTGAATCCGGAAATAAAGTCCTACAAAAAGTTACATGTGGTAAAGTGCGATAATTATAAGTTCATATATTGTTATCCAGATCTCACAGTGTGCCGGTGATCTCACTCACCGTATTGACCTCACATGCTCCAGATCCAGGGCTGTCCTCTCCTTTGCTCGTCTGCCCCTCCAGATTTCTCACATGTGGAGATAACAACAACAGGCATGCCCCATAGTGTGATGACATTTTAAGCCTTTAGTTTATAAAAAATTTACATATATTGCACTTACCTTTTTTTTTTACCAAATTTGCAAACTTTGCTTCAAGCACATCAAGCGTGGCAAAAACACCAGCTATTTGAGTACTACATGCTTGACAAGGCATTTAACCTCCTCCCACTGTTGGCAAGAGCACCTGAAAGCCACACAAAAGGGATGCAATTCTGCTGCTCCTCACTCCTCACCTTTCCAGTCTACCCGGCTATATCTCATGACCTCTCAGCAGCCTCCAATGACAGGGAGGATGGTATAGCGGAGGGTGTCCAAGATCCTAGCAGCACATCTGCCAGTACCACACCACCAGCTGTAGACTATAGCAGGCTAATTTCTCTGCCCCATCTTCTGCAGTGAAAAAATAAAAATACACTCCCTGCCACCCACATGCCCAGCGTCTAAATTCAAGCTTGTCAAAGCTGCTGGCATTACAACTCTTGCCTTTCCATCTGGTGGATTCTGCTCCCTTCCGTGAACTTGCAGAATATGCTGTACCACAATGGCAGGTTCCCAATTGCAATTTCTTTTCACGTAAAGCCATTCCAGCTCTCTATCAATACGTGGAAGGCAATGTTGTGGCATCCTTGGGCAAGGCAGTTAGCTGCAAGGTCCATGTTACTGCTGACAGGTGGTCCAGCAGGCATGGTCAGGGATGATATATTTTGTTCACAGCACACTGGGTAACTCTGCTGGGAACTTGGAAGGATGCAGGACAGGGCTCAGTGCTGCAGCTTGTTGTTCCGAAATGTCTCCATACAGCTAGTGGTGATAATGCAAGATTTGTTATCTCCACACCCTCCCCCTTCTCCTCCATGCCCCTCCTCTGCTGAATTGTCCTATGAACCACAGGTACCCCCTAAGCGTTCAAGGTGCTATTCAATGAGTCAGGCTAAAAGGTGTCATTGTCAAGGTCTTACCTTGTCTTCCTGTCTGAAGCCATCTTGGACATGTGCTGACTGCTGTCTTTTATAGACTCTTATTTTTTTCATCACTTCCTGTCGCTTTCTGGGCATCGCTTAGTAATGAGGTTGCACAAAGGATATATATATCACCTGTTGGTTTGCAGTCCTTTGCTCGTGTGTTTGTGTTTCAAGGTGCATCTCTGCTTGCTATCTTCTGTTTTTTCGTGTTCCTCTGTGCATGACCTGGCTGTGGCTGACGAACTTCCTGGCTCTCGATTTCCCTTTTGGCTGACGACCTTCCTGGCTCTCGATTCCCATTGGCTTACGACTTTCTTGTGACTATGCTTCCGCCTAATTCCTATAGGTTCCTCCGCTCCCGAATCCCAACTCGCTCAACTCATGGTGGGGCGACCCTAAGGACTGCGACCTGGTGCCAACAAGCAGCGAAATCCATCTCCACCATCAGGAGCTCTGGTGAACACCGGTTGGTGCTTAGACTCCGCACTTCAAGTTAGCCTGCGTCTACCACCAGGGTGACCCCTTTACACGTTAGGCTCAGCTACGGGAGGCATGACAGTCATGCAGTGCTTCAGCTGGTCTGTCTAGGGGACAGAGATTCTTGCAGCTTTGCGAGGGCAGGCCCAGAGGTGGTTCACAGCACACCAGTTGGAGCCAGGAATGGTGATGTGCGATAATAACATTAACAATCATTTTTTTTCACAATCCCTAGACAATTAAACATAATAAAACTAAACAAAGGCCATTTTTTATTTTTTTGAGTAGTGTTAGTTTAAACATATATAGTGTTACTGCACATAAAAAAGTTTGCATTTTATTATGTAATTTTTCCTGTTTAAAATAATATTAAAATTATGATTCTGGTACAAAAGCATTGCAAAGTTATTTACAAATGAAGTTATTTACAAACGAAATGTTTTTTACACTTTTGCTCTTTTTTTAGTGTGATACGTGTAAATATATGTAAAGGTGTAAAACTATTAATGAACAAAGCAAAAAAAAAAACTGAAAAAAAGTTTAACTATTAGTTATCAAAATAGAAAAAAAAAACTCAGCAAAATTACAATTGAATGGAGAATGAGAATACAGAGTTAATTGGTGCTGATTAGAGTAAACTAAGGGGTTAATAGGGGGTTCAACAGAGGAACATTGATTAGAAAAAAAAACATAATTTGTTTTTTTTTTTTACTTTTCAGGTTACTTTACCTTTATTCATTTGCAGATCAAAGTTCACCCCTTTGATCTGTAAATGAATAAACAGAAAGTTACAATGTTTCAGCAGAACAGCGGGAGAAGGAGGAGGACTTCTTTCCTCTCAAGGCCCGCTTTATGCAGACACCATTCTTGCCATTCCACAAAACACAAAGAGGAGAGGGAGGAGGAGGAGGATTCTGGCAGTTTTGGAGGCATTGTAGTGGAGCAAGACATACATCAACCATTAACAGGTGGCTTTCCATCCTCAGGACTTTTGGGAGTAGTACATGGCTGGGAGAAGGCAGTTCCAGATACTGGAATCTTCAGCGACCCCGAGGAGTCTGCTTCTCATGTCTCCGCAAACTTGCGGTGCAAAGGCTCCCTCAAAGCATGTGAAAGGACCCGAGAATATTTGGCATCAAGGAGAAGGATCACTATTAGTTGGCAACCCTCCTTGACCATCGTTACAAGGAGAAAGCCTCGGAACTCATCCCGTCCCCATAGAGGGAGCAGAAGATGAAATCTCTTAAGGACACCTTAAAGAGGAGTTTATGTAACATCTTTCCCGACTCTGGTAAGTTACAGTCTGGTAGAAAATGTAGTTTTGAGGCTTCTGTTGGTCAAGAAAGGAGCGGTGGAAAAGGGGGCCGCCTCAGTGATGCATTTCAACTTTTTTTTAGTCCTCGGACACCAAGGGCTGTCAGCTTCCACATACCATTGGCAGCGTCTGCATCATATGATTGGAGATTATCTAGGGGCGAAAATAGACATGGAGAGCTTTCCAGTTGACAGTTCACTGGGTTACTGGGTCATGAGAATAGACCACTGGCCAGAACTTGCCCAGCATGCAATTGAGCTGCTGGGCTGCCCTGCATTCAGCATTCTTTCCGAACGGCATTCGGTGCTGCAGGAGATTTTGTGACAGGTAAGAGAGCGCATCTGTCTGCAGACTCCTTGGACCGGCTGACATTTATCAAAATGAATCAGTCCTGGATTAGCAGCAGCTATCAAGGACCTGACGCCGATGTCGCTGATTAAGTGCTTTATGGATCTGGAATCTCTGAAAGACTGTCTAGGCTGCCTAGCTTTGTCAATATTGATTTCATCTGGAAGAAATGTTTGGTTGTGGATTCAAGGGCACAATTAAACACCCAAGGACCAATTTTTCCCCACCTGTTTGACAGGTGCATATAATTTACATTTTTGACAGCAAGGCCAATTCTTGCTTTCATCAAGAGTACCTCTATAGGGTTACTGTGTGAAGGCACTACCGACACCCAAAGACCAATTTTATCACACCTGTTTGACAGGTGCATATTATTTCAATTTTTTGACAGCAAGGCCAATTCCTGCTTTCATCAAGAGCACCTCTATAGGGTTATGGTGTGAAGGCACCACCAACACCCAAAGCCCAATTTTTCTACATCTGTTACTGCTATCCAAAGTCTGTGAAAGAGCCACCAAAATGTATCCAAAAAACCTCTAATCTTGGTCCTAGTGCACAAAACTGTGGCCTCATCATACAGATTCGCTCCCCAGGCCATTGTTAATAAAATAAAGAAAGCTTGAATGGAAAATTTATTTTTTTGGCTTTATAAATGTCATTATTGCTGCAGCAGGTTTTATACATGGTACAGATGTGACACTTTACAGGCAGACTAGGGGGACCCCCAGGCACTATATTTATTTCTATTTTTTCTGGTTTCAATTTAGGCATCGGTAAATCACTACTCATTTAAAAAATATGTTTTTTCAAACTTTTTTTCATTGATACATGTCCCCCAGGGCAGTACCCAGACCATAACTATTGTATGCCCAATTACTTGCATATACTGTAAGCCTTCAAAATGGGCACTTTTGATTTTTCCAGTTCAGGTTCCATAGACTTTGCAATGGAAGTTTGGAAGTTTTGGAAGTTTTGCTGCGAACCGAACATGGGGTTGTTCGGCCCATCTCTAAAAGAGAGGGTCAGGGCAACCTCCCACAGCTACAGAATGCAATGACAATGCTCTAGGCCAGTGATGGCGAGCCTTGGCACCCCATATGTTTTGGAACTACATTTTCAATGATGCTTAACTACAATTCATAATTAATGAGCATCATGGGAAATGTAGTTCCAAAACATCTAGGGTGCCAAGGTTCGCCATCACTGCTCTAGGCTATTGACCAACAACTATTGATGCTATTGGCTACTGCAAAAGAAGAAAAAGAGAAAGAGAAAGGCATCTTCCTAGTAGTGTACAGTTTCCACATACTGTATATTTTCAAATGTTTGTAAGTGAGACATTTTCTTTTATGATGTCTCAAGCAGGATTTTTTAACCTGCTTTGATAATTATCCAAGCTGAGTGCTGGGGAATTGGAACTTTCTTCAGAATGAAAGCGACACAGGCACGCTGAAAAAACTTGATTACATTATGCAGAAATGGGAGAAAATGCCACAGGTAACATCAGATAACACTGACTAAACAGGTTCAGCTTACTGTCCTACTTTTAATATCCTTTGAAAAGGTAAGTAAAGTGGTTTTGTATTTTTATCTATTTATTCATATAATGTGTTTATTATTATTATTTGCTGTTGGTTGTATATTTTTTTTTCCTGACAGTCTCCATGGCAGCCTACGTGTGGGTTAACCCCGCCTCCTCTCCAATGGTATAGGACCCCCCTCCCATAAATTTCAGCTTGTAGGTACAGCCAGTGTTCCTTTTTGTCCTCCTCCAAGGACCCTAATTGATTACCTCTGTGAAGGTTGGCTGGCTTACCTTAGGATTGAGCAGTGGTGTCTGTGTGCCCAGGGCCCAACCATGGGCGGGTGAGTGGCCCTTTAAAAATCCCCTCTGGCTCTGTGCGGTGCTCCATTCGGCCGGCGACATCCTGGCAAGGTCTGAAGATGGACGCTTTGCTCTCCATGGCAGTATGTTTGTTCATTATATGTGCCTGTCTCTTCTTACTTCCCTGATGCTAGTGGTTCAATGGCTGGTGGAACGCTCACTGCATTCCAGTCACCTCCTTCCTGCTTCTCCTCCGCTTGGTTCGGCAGGGGGACAGAGCTCGGTTCCCGACCCTCGCATGCGCAGTTTGCCGTGATCGGGATCGCGGCCTGGTCCGCGCAGTCGCGATCGCTGCCAGGTCACCACTTACGTCATCCTGGCGCGAAATTTAAACAGCTGTCAGCCCCAGTACTTTTGGGAAGTACTATGGGTGTAGCGACAGCTTACCTGTGCCTCTGCCTTGAGTGATCGAGGTATGTGGGGATTGGTCTGCCGGGTGCTGTATGATTCTGGTGGTGTGGAGGAGGAGGGGGGGATGGATGGAGGGGGGGGCGCTACAAGGCTCACTGTGCTGCTTGTTCCTGACCCCTTGTTATCTCCCTGTCAGTTGTGGTTTTGCCTGAAGCATGGATCCTGCGTCACCGCCCTCCTTTGGCCAGCCCTCTTACAACAGGTGGGTGCTTGTACATTCAGGGGGGGGGGCATGAAGGGGGGGATGCCGGCTCATGATTCATGGCTAAATCCTGTGTCTCCCTGGATTTCTCCCCAGCTCTTCCAGGTCTGGTGCTCATCAAGAAAGAGACCCTGTCAGGCCATGGGGGGGATGCCGGCTCATGATTCATGGCTAAATCCTCTGTCTCCCTGGATTTCTCCCAAGCTCTTCCAGGTCTGGTGCTCATCAAGAAAGAGACCCTGTCAGGCCACGAAGAGACTCCAGGTCCAGATGGCGTGAGTCCAGATGCCGTGAGTCTCCGACAGGGAGCAGGCTTCAGAGGAGATGCTCAAGTTCCTCCTCCAGACACCACACACAGCGCCACAGTAGCCATATGGCCCAGAAAGCCTGTTGGGGTTGTGGGGTGCATGTCCCGGAGGACAAGTCCCTTTGTGAGCCCTGTTTTGCTCACGCAGCCGGTGAGAGGGAGACTGAAGACCAGAGGTTGGAGTCCCTGGGGCACTAGTCCCACACATGGTCCTGCTAAAACCAGCTCTCCTGCTGAGGCCCCTGAAGACCAAGGCCCCTCTCAGCCGAGCTTTGCCTCCAGAAGGTCTTCAGAAAGTGACTCGGAAGATGAGGGTGTAGTTGGGGGCTTTAATTTTGCCCTTGTTTCACCTCTTTTTAGAGCGATCAAAGAAGCTCTGAAATGGCAAGATCCCGCAGATGAAACAGCAGAAGTTTTTCAAACATTTTGGAAAAGAGCATTTGAACTTCCCACTCCTTACGAAGTTAAAAGATGTCATAACGGATGAATGGAGCAAAGGGGACAGCAAATCATCTCTATCTTCTAAACTGGCAAAGCTTTACCCTTTTAAGTCGGAGGATGTCAGTCATTTGGAGTCGGCTCCTCTGGTTGATGCCGCAGTTACCAGATTGGCGAAGCATGCCCGATCGAGAAAGGTTTCAGGGTCTTTCTGGTACAGAAAAAGAATGGATCCTGGAGGCCTGTCATAGACCTCCCCTATCTAAACAAATTCATAAAAAGTGAGAGGTTCAAGATGGAGACTTTATCTACCATCCAGAAGGCGGTGCTCCCAGGCGATTGGCTTGCATCAGTAGATCTCAAAGACGCATACTTCCATGTGCCTGTGGCAGTGAACTTCCACAAATATCTTCGCTTCGCGATTGAGCAACGGCACTTCCAATTCACCTGCCTCCCTTTCGGTCTGTCCACATTTCCAAGGGTGTTTTCCAAAATCCTCCTGGCTGTAGTAGCTCTTATCAGAACAAAAGGCATACGTCTACATGACTACCTCAATGACCTTCTCCTGTTGCCTCAAGACAAGGACCAACTTTTGTCCCACAGAGATCAGGTAATTGCAACTCTCACAGAGTTCGGCTGGTTGTTGAATCTATAGAAAAGCCACCTACAACCTACTCAACACCTAGTCTATCTAGGGGCGCAATTCAACACTGTCCGAGGTACAATTTAATTACCTCTGGAAAAAAATTCTGGTAGTACGAGAGAGGATTCTTCCAGCTCTCTCCTCCTCCTTCCTGAGGGCCTCCCAGTGCCTCAAGATCATCAGCACAATGGTCTCAACAACTCCTATGGTCATGTGGGCTTTCTTCTTCAGTGGAATCCAGAGGAGCACGAGCAGCGTATCTATATTTCCCACAACATGAGAAACAGCCTTCTGTGGTGGCTTCAGCGCAAGAACCTGCTCAGCTGCCATTCTTTAGTTCCCGTCTCCTGGACCATCATTACAACAGACAAAATTTGGGGAGTTCCCCTAGGTTGGGACTTTTTAGGCACACAAATTTTGTAGGAAAATTGATATGCAAAATTTATTTATTTGACAAAATATGCAAACAATATGATAACGTTAAAACCAGCAAGCAACAATCAATAACAAGGTTTACAACCATATGTGTAGCAGAACCCGAAATGAAACCCAGCAAATGATAATGTATACACTTATTATAATTATCAGTATACATTATCATTTGCTGTACAAATTTAATATACATAATATCATCTGTACGATTCTATGATTATTTCTTATATTAACAGAGCATTGTTAAGAACCACCCCTGAAGAAGAAGAATTTTATCTTCGAAACATGTTGGTTTTCGGGTTCTGCTACACATATTTTTTTCCGGAACGAAAAGTATTGAGTGCTATGATTTGTCCCTGTATGAATGTGATATATGGCCAACCTAACCAAAAAACATGCATAAAAAGGTATTCTGGACAGAGGTCAGAACAAAAGAAAGGTTAGATGGGCGGCAAACTATGGCGTCAGATGAAGCTACGCCACGTTAAGCGAAACGCGTTGACGTCATCAACGCCGGCGGAGCACACACAACATTCTAGCATGGATGGCGGGCGCTAAAGACCAAAGAACGGAGACCCGGAGTAACGCCAACACCATCGGAGGGTAGGAACCGGACCCACCCACAGGACGGACAGTGAAAGTCAAGTAAATGGAGCATCAGCTATTTCCGAGACATTATCTCACACAGGGGTGAAGAATCAGTCACTTGGATGACAGAGTTATAGGCAAATCGAGACTAAAAGGGATCCTTAAACAGGATACAGCGTGGCTGCATTTCCCCAATTGGCAGCAGCTCCCACATACTGACCCCAGTACTAATTGCCCTACTCTGCATAGTCCCCCAATACCCCTGATGCTTCACTTGCAACCCCAAACACTCTGACTGACCGCTGCAATGTCACCTCCTCCCCCCCTCCCCACCTACAAGGAAGCCATAGATTTTGCATAAGAATAAAAGGAAACATGAGGGGTGAAGAAACGGCACTGTAGCCGTCAGAGAAATAGGTCATATCCCTAACTCTGCCTAAGTCCCCATACATTTCCAGATTAAAATAGGCGATCAGTTCCACAACTCCCCAGCAGCCATCCCTGCAAGCCTGAGTTACAGCACCTCTACAGCAAACCGCATACATTAAGGAGAAAACCCATCCGGATCCTCCAACACAACCACCACTTCCACGTGACTGTTTTACACTGCAAATATAAAAAGGTAAACCGGAATACCTCCTGAACCACTGCACCATTAACCCCCACAGTCGCTTTGGAAGAGCCTGAACCTCCATAGGAATAAATCAAGGGACAGTTACCCACGTGGGGAATACCCCACTGACAAGCATACTGTCATTTACAGACACCATTTGGTATTGTTTCCTTTCCCCTGATGATTATTACTATATAGTGCACCGGCCGGTACCCTGTTACTTGTTTTATGTTGTTTGTCTTGTTTCTTGTATATACTGGTTTTGTTCACACTGATTTTACCCATTTTGTATACTGCACGGAAGTGAAGTTTCACGTCACATTCAATAAATAATCTGCTATGATTAACTCTTGATACAGTGTCCCGACTCATACTTTGCCGACCATCTAACCTTTCTTTTGTTCTGACCTCTGTCCAGAATACCTTTTTAGGAACAGAGGGAAGCAGGCAGCCTGGATTGTGGCAGCTATACAACAGGCCTACAGTGCAGAGGGTTTGGCTCCTCCAGAGGCCGTGACCGCCCACTCAACGAGAAGCATCTCGACGACCTGGGCAGCTTCACATCACGTGGCTCCAGAAGTAGTCTGTAGAGCAGCTTCCTGGTCTTCTGTCAATACCTTAATGACCCATTACTGTGTGGAGCCAGCCTCTTGTCTTCAGTTAATTTTGGCCTGACTGTCTTGTCTGATAATAATTTGAATTCAAATTTTCTTTGTTTAAAGCATTCCCACCCGTGTGACTTGGGCTAGTTATTTCCCACACGTAGGCTGCCATGGAGACTGTCAGGAAAACTGAAAATTCCTATCAGATACTTACCGTTATTTTCCTTTCCTGATGGTCTCCATGGCAGCCGAAGTTCCCACCCTCTGGTCTTGGATTCGGCTAAGATATGGAACACTGGCTGTACCTACAAGCTGAAATTTTTAGGAGGGGGGTCCTATACCATTGGGGAGGAAGCGGGGTTAACCCACACGTAGGCTGACATGGAGACCATCAGGAAAGGAAAATTACGGTAAGTATTTTTCCGTTTTTCAGTCTAGTAAATATGAAATGTTTTCTATCACTACTTTGTATTTTTATATGTATATGTATTTTTAAATGTCCTTTTAGACATTTTTTACACTTTCTTCTTTGCTCCTGTGTTCAAAGATTTTTTGTTTACAAAGCTCAATAGGTCAAGCTAAAATTTACACAAACAAGTAAATAAATCACAGCAGTGACTCACCCCCCTCCATCCCTTCCATCCTGATTTATTGGACAGTCCAATGACAGATTGTCTGAAATGAGATAACCACTGCTGTGCTCTTTCTCTGGTGCTTTGGAAATCTTGTGTCATCGATGCAGTGTGTAAAGCCTTATTTATGAAACAAAGAACATGCATAAATATAAATCAGACAGTCAAGGTAACTTACCTTTCCTGCTTCAACGCTGACAAACTCATCTGTCTCCCTTGGCCATGAACACGTCTGGGTGTTTCCTCAGGTGTTCCAGCCATGCCAAAGGGCCAGAAAATCTATCTAAGCTTGAGCAGGACATACTGTCACCATTTGAGCATTGTGTCAGTGTCTATTGTTCCCTATTCATCCAAGCCCCAGTTGCCAGTCAGCTTGTCCTGCCTGTCACTTTATGTAATGCTGTTGCTGTTGGGTCTGCTACAGTTCAATCCACTATTGTCCAGTTTGCTTCAGTCCAGTCCACTACAGTCTGCTAAAGTCCAGTCAGCTTCATTCCAATCTGCCTTTTTGCATTTTGGACACCAACCTAATTCTCCATTTGTGAGTATCTGTTAGGTGATCTGGGGATAGCTTGCAGCTAAGTCCAAACTTCCATGAGGGGTCCCTGGCAGCACACCAATTGCCCCGCAGACTCCACCTTCAGTGGAAGCAGTTGTGACAAGGTAAGGATTTTACTTCCACCTCCCATTTTAGCTTAAGGTAAGGATATTTTTTACAGTTCATGACACGTGTCTTGCTCTTTTAAAGTATATGTAAATGAAATCACTAAAACCTCTTATACGCTTTAACCTATTAAAGCTGAAGTTGGTGCTGGTACATGGAGTAGACACCTGAGAGAGAGGTCTGCAGATGACTTCAGTATGATACTTACCATTAATGACAATGAGTTAGCTTTAACTGGCCATCTATACTCCTCTATTCCTCTGTGCAAATGTCTTTGGGGCCTAGTACTATGGTGATTTAGACAGTGACCGATACTAGATCCTGGAAATATTTGGTTTTAATATAATGCATATTATTACCTCTGTCTATTTGATGAAGCAGGCTGTGAAAGCTTCAACACTCCTTCTATACTTAGTGGAGAAGCCTTATGTAGTAGTTGCTAAATTAGAGTTGAACTATATAAGACAGGGGTGCTCAACCTTTTGAAGAGCGAGTTCCACCTAAGTGATTTGGTAAACGGCCACTGGCCACAATAAACTACAGGGTTTTACTGCTCCCCAAACTGCAAATGTAAATAAGCCCATACTGTCCTGAGCCCCCTATAAGGCTGCTTTCACATTGGTGCACTGTTGTTTATCTGCACTCTGGATGCAGCTCAGTGCATCTGCAGCTTTCCTGTTGGTTATCTGCGCTTTGCCATATACTTCTATTACATCTTGCAGATGTGGTGCGCTTTCAGAAAGCACACCAAACTGGAGAGCTATGCCAGCAGAAGCTGGAAGAGGAAAAGGTCAGTTTTTTAAACATCACATACACTGCAAAACATCCCCAGCCTCAAGTCATAGGGATGGAAGTCTAAAAATGGGTTTGAGAGGCATACAGAACATCATGCGGGGAAGAAAGTCAGCATGGGGTCACACTTAGTAGGCCCAAGTGTAGCCTTCAATCACTTTAAGATTTCTCTCAGTCTGGTTCCCCCATCGACCCAAAACACAGTCACAGTTGATATTTACACAGTTGTTCCTCAGCTGCCCAATTTCAGCAAATTTTGCTGCATGGTCATTCCTACTTTGTGCATCAATGTTTGTGGCATGTTATGCTGGTCTGGCACTGTCAAGGTGTCACAGCCAATTTTTTTGCAGTTGCTCCTCAGCTGCCAATATCTGGCAGCTTTTCTGCAGGGTCATTTCTGCATTGTGCTTCAATGTTTGTGGTGTATTACGCTGCTCCAGCACTGTCAAGGTGTCACACAAAACTTATCTGCAACTAATTTTCAGTTGCAGTGTTTGCTGCAGGCCAAATCATGCTCTTTGTTTCTTGTTTATTTTGGCCAATGTCAATGAAGGCATCTGCTGCCCTCAACTGTCTGAATTTGTAAAAGCCTGTAAGTGTATTTATTCACTTCTTGCTCTGGGTTGTTGGCTTTGAACCCAAGAAGGAGGAAGTGGAGAGAGAGAGAGAGTCTCAGCCATGTGTCCTGTCCATGCTGCTTAACCCTAAGCCAGACGGGACTATTATGCAAATATTCCATTGATCTAATATTTTAACTGCAGCTACTGAGTGTATATCTAAATCCTTGTGACAGAGTATCTCTGCCCTGTCTTTGTTACTATTTCACATACACAGTGCCAAATAGCTAAGTCTGTGCTACTGTATGTGTAGTGGTTGCCTTCCAGAATATTGGTAGGTGAACCTGTTTTTTGCAATACAACTCATATGCAACTCTTGTTATTCTATTATATGCAAAAATTGTGCTTTTTGTATATCATTTATTAAAGCAATGGTTTACTAATTCTTAAACCCTGAGTAATACTCTGATAAAATGCAATCCATAATCAAAATACAAATATATATATATATATATATATATATATATATATATATATATATATATACAGTATGTCACAAAAGTGAGTACACCCCTCAAATTTTTTAAATATTTTATTATATCTTTTCATGTGACAACACTGAAGAAAAAACACTTTGCTACAATGTAAAGTAGTGAGTGAACAGCTTGTATAACAGTGTAAATGTGCTTGTCCCCTCAAAAAAAACTCAACACACAGCCATTAATGTCTAAATCTCTGGCAACAAAAGTGAGTACACCCCTAAGTGAAAATGTCCAAATGTAGCCCACAGTGTCAATATTTTGTGTGGCCACCATTATTTTCCAGCACTGCCTTAACCCTCTTGGGCATGGAGTTTACCAGAGCTACACAGGTTGCCACTGGAGTCCTCTTCCACTCCTCCATGATGACATCACAGAGCTTGTGGATGTTAGAAACCTTGCACTCCTCCACCTTCTGTTTGCGGTTGCCCCACAGATACCTAATAGGGTTTAGGTCTGGAGAAATGCTTGGCCAGTTCGTCACCTTTACCCACAGCTTCTTTAGCAAGGCAGTGGTCATCTTGAAGGTGTATTTGGGGTCGTAATCATGTTGAAATACTGCCCTGCGGACCAGTCTCCGAAGAGAGGGGATCATGCTCTGCTTCAGTATCTGCCAGTACATGTTGGCATTCATGGTTCCCTCAATGAACTGTAGCTCCCCAGTGCTGGCAGCACTCATGCCGCCCCAGACTATGACACTCCCACCACCATGCTTGACTGTAGGCAAGACAGACTTGTCTTTGTACTCCTCACCTGGCAGCCACCACACACACTTGACACCATCTGAACCAAATAAGTTTATCTTGGTGTCATCAGACCACAGGACATGGTTTCAGTAATCCATGTCCCTTGTGTTCAGCAAACAGTTTGTGGGCTTTCTTGTGCACCATCTTTAAAAGAGGCTTCCTTCTGGGGCGACAGCCATGCAGACCAATTTGATGCAGTGTGCTACGTATGGGCTGAGCACTGACAGGCTGACGCCCCACCCCTTCAACCTCTGCAGCAATGCTGGCAGCACTCATATGTCTATTTCCCAAAGACAACCTCTGGATATGACGCTGAGCACGTGCACTTAACTACTTTGATCGACCATGGCGAGGCCCGTTCTGAGTGGAACCTGTCCTGTTAAACTGCTGTATGATCTTGGCTACTGTACAGCAGCTCAGTTTCATGATCTTGGCAATCTTCTTATAGCCTAGGCCATCTTCATGTAGAGCAACAATTCTTTTTTTCAGATCCTCAGAGAGTTCTTTGCCATGAAGGTGCCATATTGAACTTCCAGTGACCGGTATGAGAAAGTGAAAGCTATAACACCAAATTTAACACACCTGCTCCCCATTCACACCTGAGACCTTGTAACACTAATGAGTCACATGACACCTGGGAGGGAAAATGGCTAATTGGACCCAATTTGGACATTTTGACTTAGGGGTGTACTCACTTTTGTTGCCATGGGTTTGGACATTATTGGCTGTGTGTTGAGTTATTTTGAGGGGGAGAGGACATTTACACAGTTTTACAAGCTATACACTCACTACTTTCCATTGTAGTAAAGTGTCATTTCTTCAGTGTATATATACAACCAAAATTAAAACAGTGCTAGCTGTTCATTTCTTCAGTGTTGTCACATGAAAAAGTATAATAAAATATTTACAAAAATGTGAGGGGTGTACTCACTTTTGTGAGATACTTTGTATATATATATATATATATATATATATATTTTTTTTTTTTTTTATAAAGTCTCTTATAACAAATTGTGTCTTCCATCAAAATCACCCAGTGTGCTTTATCAATAATGTGACCAACACCAGTTGTACTCTCACCTGGACTCCATAACCTTACATGTAGGGTCAAATAAGGCTTGTGTCCCTCTCTTTGGACATATATTAACTCAGTGGTCCCATTGTTGGATTTCTCTTATGGCCATATTGCCTTTTATGAGTGTGAAATTAATAGGTGCGCTAACCAATAATGTAAATGAATAAATCAACAATGTGATAAATATACAAACTGGGATCAATGTGATAAATAAATAAAAATACAAATAATGTACAATTCACATGAGTGATCCAGTGAAAACAAAGTGGTGACAAAGATCAAAAATCCAAAATCCCACAAGGTGCCTTGGATGAAGCTCAAAACCAAATGGTGCAAAGACTCATAAAGGTGTTGTGTGTTCCAAAAAGTCCACAAAAACTCCAAGTGTTGAAAGTTGAAAAGGTGCACTGTATATTGCCGGTGCTCTGTGGTAAAGAATCCCGCCACCAACACACTGTCCTCCTTACCAAATATAAAAATTGGAAAGCAAACTCTTTAAGTGTTGTAGGAAAGGAGGAATCAAAGTAACCACCCTGTGAAAATGGTAGGATTGGCCTCTTACCAAAAACCAGGTAATGCAGCGCAAGGAATATGCATAGGTGATGCCTTTTCAATATATTGTAGTCGGTGGCTGTTTTCTCTAAGGGTCCATCTCGCTATTGGCTCTCCAGGTTAAACGTGGGCATGATGTAGAAAAAGACATACAGACCATGGCGTGATATCCCCAAGATAATTTAATGAATATAAAGTATTGCACTTACATTCAATATGGAAAACAGTTGCGACAGTACAGACTGGTTGCCTGACTCAGCTGCAGACCGAGCAGTGCTGGACGTCCGTGGCGGCGCGACACGCCTCCTCTCTGACGGCGTTTCCTCTCAAACGGGCTTCTACTGAGATACCTACCTCCTATCTCAGTAGAAGCCCGTTTGAGAGGAATGTAAGTGCAATACTTTATATTCATTAAATTATCTTGGGGATATCACGCCATGGTCTGTATGTCTTTTTCTACATCATGCCCACGTTTAACCTGGAGAGCCAATAGCGAGATGGACCCTTAGAGAAAACAGCCACCGACTACAATATATTGAAAAGGCATCACCTATGCATATTCCTTGCGCTGCATTACCTGGTTTTTGGTAAGAGGCCAATCCTACCATTTTCACAGGGTGGTTACTTTGATTCCTCCTTTCCCACAACACTTAAAGAGTTTGCTTTCCAATTTTTATATTTGGTAAGGAGGACAGTGTGTTGGTGGCGGGATTCTTTACCACAGAGCACCGGCAATATACAGTGCACCTTTTCAACTTTCAACACTTGGAGTTTTTGTGGACTTTTTGGAACACACAACACCTTTATGAGTCTTTGCACCATTTAGTTTTGAGCTTCATCCAAGGCACCTTGTGGGATTTTGGATTTTTGATCTTTGTCACCACTTTGTTTTCACTGGATCACTCATGTGAATTGTACATTATTTGTATTTTTATTTATTTATCACATTGATCCCAGTTTGTATATTTATCACATTGTTGATTTATTCATTTACATTATTGGTTAGCGCACCTATTAATTTCACACTCATATTTCACTGAAGCACAGTTCAGGTAGCAGCTTTCCCTCATTTACCAGCGCACCTTTATACACATTCATATTGCCTTTTATGTACTGATTTTATATCAAAATCTCCTCTGGATGATTTTTGTACTTCCCCTTTAAAAGCAATCTCCAGGTTTCTTCAATAGCTCAGCAATAAATAGGACAAAAAAAAGACTATGTAGTGCTTATATCTTTTTAAAATGTATTCTCTCACTTCCAGTTATGAAAATTAACAATCACACTCAAAAGAGAAGTATGGACTTAAAAAAAAAAAATACACTTATACTCACCTAGGTGGATGCAACGTCGATCTGTGAGAACTGAGCAATCAGACACCGATGATTGCTCATCAGTTTTCCCCCGCTCTGAGCAGAGATGCATGACTGTCAGTCACTGGCTCTCTGCTCCTCCCCTCCAGAGCTCACTGGAGAGCTGGGCTGTGGACATGGCTATACTTCTCCATTAATAGGGTCTCAGCCTCACCAAGCATAGGCAGCATATACAATGGTATTAAACATGTAGTAACCACATGACCCTGTGACAAAACACATAGGGGCTTGGCTGGGTGAAGTCACAATGTTCAGGATCGGTAAAGCAAATAGAGGAGAGCTGCAACTTTCCTATATGTGTGATACCATTGTATATGCTGCCTATGCGGCTGATCACCTATTGAATGTGACTGTTCATTTGCGTAATTGGAAGTGAGAGAATATATTTTAAAAGGATATAAGCGCTATATAGTCTTTTTTTGTTCTATGTATTTCTGAACGGCTGGAGAGAGCTGGAGAGTGCTTTTAAAGGGGAAGTACCCAAATTATCTGAAGGAGATTATGATATAAAATAAGTGTATAATAGGAAATATCCCCATAAGAGAAAGCCATCATGAGAGTGGAAGCTGCTTTTTCATGGTTATGGTGGTATTACATTATTTCATTTTTTGTAAAATATTAGCTCACAAGGCACAATTTGATAACTCCTGTTGTTCTAGTTAACCTTGTCCTGTCTAGTCTGGGATTCAATAGCAAGTTTTAGCTTATGGCTTAATAACCAGCATAGGATAGAGCCAAGTTAGGCTTTGGGTGGCCACATTTGGGATTATTAATTTAGAGGTGCAGTTGCATGTCAGATTAGAAGCTATTTGGGAAGGACTAAAACACAGAGTAGATAGGTTGACTCCGAGTTCCAGTGCCACAGTGCCAGTGCCACAGCATGTGAGGCTGTATTCCAGGCTGGGTGGACAACAGTTGGAGGATCTCCCCACAGACCAAAGATCTTGTCTTCAGGTCTCAGACACAAATATAGATGTCACATCGTCCTCCGGGGACCCTGCAACTGAAATTTGCTGTAACATTAATCTGGAGGTATCTCTATTAATAATTATATATACTATATGTTCACAATTCCACCAAGACCCCTTTCTGGCTCTATGCTGATAATATCTGTTTATACTTGTATGTATACATTGTATGTATGTATGTATGTACTGTTATTCATCTCTTATTATATAAAGCTTGTATTATTTCTACACTGGTGTGCATCAATATGCTTACGGTTAATATTATATGTGGGTGCAGTAGTTCTCCTGCCCCCAACTACGGTATTTTATTTAGATTACTGATTAATTTCCCAGGAAAGAAATCCCCTCAATTAACAGAGGCACAGTGCTTGGTGGAGGCACTGCCAACTTTATTATCAAACCCACTCTTCCACTCTGCGAAGGTTCTCATTCTCTTATTTTCTAACAGGTTTAGCTCAATATTCAGTTTGGGGAGGGCCATTTCTCATAGCCCCCAAAAGAGGGCCACAACAGTGTTCCATCAAACAAGAATATTTGTGACTATTGTCTCTATTAATTAGTGTAGTGTAACAGTGATCATTGTGTCTTTAAAATGTGCCTGGTCTCTCCACAATAAACTGCAGGCTGATAAAAGTTCATACATATCATGCATATCAGTCGGTAAAATACTTTGTCACTGTGGATAATTCAGTTCCTTCTAATAATATGTTGGGAGTGCAATATTTTGCTGTCTTTTTTTCGGGGAAACAAATACACTCTAAAGTTGATTTCTTTTAATAAATGCTGATTTTCATTCCCCCTATTGCAGCCCAAAGATGCCTAAATGCTGACTAAGTTTGAGTGAGTTTGGGTTGAATTTTTGTTTTTTTTCCTTTTTCATGTAAATTATATATACCTAAATATGGAATTTTGGACTGTAAAACTTTATGCAATCAGTAATTTTACAAATGCATCCTACTTCAAATGATTAAATGATGTAGAATATTTATGTCTCTGGTCTGTGATATAATCCACAATAATTTTAAATTAACTTCAAAACCTGTTCCGTCTCTCCAACTTTTAATGGAGCCTAATAAAGCGGCTTACATGGTGTGCAGCATGTGCTCCATGTGTGCCTTTTGTCTCTGACATAATCAGTTAAAATATTGAACAATTCTACACACACAGTATTGTTCTTCCCTTTGTGTTCAACTGAAAATAGTTATTGACAATATGATATATCAGTAAAAAATTATAGCAATCTATTAAAACATTCACTTGCAAAGAGCTCACAAAATCAATTACATTAGGAACCTTTGGTTTGTAATTTTTATTTAACCACTTCAATACTGGGCACTTTCACCCCCTTCCTACCCAGGCCAAGCTGTTTCACTTTGAATGACAATTGCGCGGTGATGCAACACTGTACCCATATGAGATTATAATTTATTTTTTAACAGGTGGAGATTTCTTCTGGTGGTATTTAATCACCACTGTTTTTTTTTTTTTTTTTTTTGCTAAACAAACTAAAAAAGACTGAAAATTTAGAAAAAAATTTTTTTCTTATTTTCTGTTATAAAATTTTGCAAATACTGTAAATAATTGTTCTCCTTCACTGATGCTCACTGATGAGGCTGCACTGATGGGCACTAATAAGGCAGTACTGATGGTCACTGATGAGGAGGCACTGATGAGGCTGCACTGATATGTGGCACTGATAGGCAGCACAGATGGGCAGTGATAGGTGGCACTGATGGGCACTGACAGGTGGCATTAATGGGCACTGATAGGCAGCACTGATAGGGCTGCACTGATAATCAGTGCCTTGATATCAGTCAATATATCTGTAGTTACCAGAAGGCCACAGGTGTTGAAAAGAAATGGTTGGATTGCATCTTTTTGCTGCTTCCTGACTGCTTATCAACATCGCTCACAATTGTTTTACACAGGGAGAGGATGGAAGTTTACATGTGGCAGCATTGTAGTTGCCTCACTGGGAGGCAAAAATAACCCTGCCTGCAAAGTTTGAAAGGGATTGATGCTTTGCAACTGCATTCATTCACTTCTATTGACAGATGCCACAAATGCACCGTAAATTCATCTATGGTGTTTACAGCACATTTAAGGCATGGTTGGAAATTTTCAAAAGTGACCATTTCCGATTTAAGCATTGAAAAAAAAAAAAAAAAAATTCCCATTTTAGCATTGTAAAAAACAAAAAAAATAAAAAATAGAAATCTCAATGTTTTGAGAGCATTGCTTCTTATTTTTATCATACAGGATTTATATAGTTTATTTATATTGAATAAACTAAATGTCCATGCACCTAAGTGATAGGTGAAACACAAATTAGTGATCAAAATTGAAAATGTGAGATCAAATGAATGTCCATAATAGTCCAAATAATGTAATTAATTCGGACTATTATGGACATTCATTTGATATCACATTTTCAATTTTGATCACTAATTTGTGTTTCACCTATCACTTGGGTGCATGGACATTTAGTTTATTCAATGTTGAGCGTGACTTGTTTATTTGTATTTTTGTAAGGGTGTGGTCACACTTGAAGTTGCAGCCTACTTTGTGTTAATTTTCCATTATCGTGGTTATTTCCATAATATCTCAGGATTTATATAGTGCCAACAGTTTGTGCAGCACTTTACAATATAAAGGGAGGCAATACACCAACAGTACAGTTTAAAACATGAGGGTTAGAAGGGCCATGCTCCTGTGAGCTTACAACCATTGCTTGACACATCATGAACGCCTGGCTCATTCACAATTGCAGTCGGGGGACAGTTTTAATACTCCTGACTGCCTCCACCCCTTCCCCTAAACCCAACACCACAGCCAAAAGGTTTTTTACACATACCGAACATTGTGGCTATGGCAAAATGATGCTCCCTATTGCATTCATCAGGATTTTAAGGGTAGAAACAGGTGCTAAGGAGATAACACTTGCCTCAGTTGCCTTCTGTAAAACAAATCACCGAGATCCTTTTTCAGAGAGGTGGCAAAGGTTGCCACAAATGCAAATGAGCCCTTAGGAAGTATGTCATCTTGATGATAAAATAATACCAATAGCCATGGTAATGCATACAGTATAAGTTACCGCATTAAAATAATGTGACATCTGTCAAGACTTGCTTTGATTCCTGTTCGGAAGGGGAAGTATATGTTCAACACTTCCCCTCCTACATTTACCATTTCCTTAATTTCATTTCTTCTGTTGGATAGTTAAATATCTGACGTATGGTCAATTATAGTGGAATGTCTGTTTACCTATGGCAAGCCTTAAAGCGGTATTAAACCCAAAAGCAAACATTTATTATATTGCAGCTTACCAATTCTTACATTGTAAGAATGTAAATGTAATGGATGCATTTGTTTTCTTTTTTAGGCTTTCTTTGTATTTTCCTCTGGTAATCCAACCAGTAAGTCTGTGTTTTGCAAAACAACAAGCGCTCTTGCAGATATATAATTTACAGGGATGGGACAAACAATATAACACTGTCAGGGGTACTTACAATGGTCGGTTTTATTTATTTATGTAAAACCATTACCCCCAAAAGGAAAGAAAATGTTTGCTGTAAAAGCTTACAAAGTGTTAGTTGGAGTTAGGCTTTAATTTGTTAGTGCCTTTAAATCTGCTAGCATATCTAACACTACCTCTCCCCAGACTGACAATTCTGCCCACCAAATGTGCCCCTGTGCTCTTTCATCCAGAGTCGAGGCGCTTAAATACAGCAGGTGCCTTGCTGGCCACATTACCAGGTTAAAAAAAAAAAGAGGCAAAAAAAAAGCTTAAAAAATAAAAATAATGTAGCCCCCAAATCTAATGACTGATAAGCTATAATATATTACATTTTTGGTTTAATATTGCTTTTAATGATGGACAAAGGAGGAAATGGAAGAAGAATATTATCAGTAAACCTGATATGAGAGATTTCTATTTCCAAAATGTTTGAAGAAGTGCATTCCATTTCAAATGTAATCATTCCTAATTAGGTAAAACTTAATCATTTTAAACCTCTTGGTTGTAAATTAAATGATGCTGAGCTGGGTTAAGTTATTACAGGAAGGTGCAGTTGTCTTAATTATGCAATTACTAGTCTTACTTTGTTATAGTTTAAGGCTAGAATTGTTTGTTTCAATTAAAGAAAATTAAAATCTATTTAAATGACAGAAAGTAATTATTATAATATTTTCTTTTTTTAGTTTTTGATTCTTAGCAATTATTTTTAATATTACATAAATCATGGCCTAATCATTTTCAGTAAGGAGAAAAATTGTTTTTGAAGGAAAAAAAAATATCTCTAATTACATGCAGAGCATATATATATATATATATATATATATATATATATATATATATATATATATATATATACAAAAACACAGAGAGAGAGAATGAGAGAGGGAGAGAAAAACATAGAAAAAGAGAGAGCGTAAGAGAAAAGAAAGAAAAAAAAGAAAAGGGAAGAAAGGAAAATAAAAAAAGAAAGAAAGAAAGACCTTCTAACCATTAAGTCTTTGCATAAACAAAGAATAACTAAAGTCAGAAAAGCAATAGGTTCTGTAATAATTGACTAGGATTATATTTTTCCTAGCAAGAGTTTTATTGATATTTTACCTTTTAGTTTATTTTTTAACTTACCTTTTTCATGAGTT
Source organism: Pelophylax lessonae (assembly GCF_965119305.1). Classification (NCBI taxonomy): domain Eukaryota; kingdom Metazoa; phylum Chordata; class Amphibia; order Anura; family Ranidae; genus Pelophylax; species Pelophylax lessonae. The sequence continues at coordinate 302,752,200 of NC_138768.1, forward strand.
TGTTTCAGTGCAGTGTATGTCTTTATGGCTGTACCAGGTGTTTTCAAGTTTGTGCATACACACATTAGCTGGATACATGTCACTGCCTCAGTCATTCTGTCATAGCTGAATTAAAGATAAAGTGCAACTGAATGTTTAGTTTAAAGTAAAAGCTCAGCTCTACAGAAAAAATGTAAAGGTGAACTAATAGTGGACACCCTTCACTTTTCTTACTTTCAGGGTTACCGGTCCGTCAGCACCCCTGCAACTTCCCCACTCTTCTTCCTATTCTTTATTAGTGCTTTCGAGACAGACCAGACGGATTCTGATTGATCAGCGCCATCAATATGCCAGTTGGACCAGTACAGAGAGACCACACAGAGAGCAGGGGGGCCTTTCTGTACCATGCTGGCAGTGAACAATGTTTTCCACTGTGGCTGCTTTTTGAGAAAAAAAGCTGTAGAACTTTGTACACTTTTTGCACTGGAAGCTCATATGGGCATTAAGATGATCTTGGTGGTGCACCGTGCAATGGCACATCAACTTTCTCTTTTGATTTTTAACATCGATTTTACTTCCATGGATGGTTTACATATCCTTTCTTTTTACTCTATACATTTTTATACATGTGTTTTTACTTATATAGTCCTTTGGCTTACTAGTTCACCATTGCACCCCTTCTTGGACTTTCCTTCCCCATTATTTCACGCAGCACTGGATTCCTTACTTTCTGGTTGCACTTCCTTTTCCCTATTTTGTTAATGGGCATATACTTATTCAGTCACGCCCATATATCACATATATTCACTTTTAATTCCAGGAGTGATACCAATTTCCACTGCTCTGTAGTGAGGACTATTTTCTACTTGCTTAGTGGAGTATGATGGTTTCCCCTCCCCTCCTCAACTCCTGGGAGGGAAATGAAGTAACCTATGGCTCTCCTTGTCTGGCATTCCAGCCATTTACACTCGATATGACTTGAAGTTGGGATCTGTTTAAAATTTAACTCATACCTAGGACAATACACAGATAGTTTCCTTTCTGATGTATGTCCGGATTTTAGCTTTTTTTTTTTCCTCTCTTTCCTTTTTATATTAATGCATTTGTTATCTATAAATTTGTTCCTGTGCACCTCCTGATGAAGTGAGTATTTTTTGCGAAACGCGTAGAGGATTTCAGCACACATATAGCAGTACCTGATAGCCACTGAGTCCTTTCGGTTTCTCCATTACTGTATTTTATTATTGCACCTGCTTGAATTTTTCATAATGATGCTTGTGCTTTTAATGTATGTTAATATGACTGTATTGGATCAATAAAATTATTTTGTATTTTTATATATATACCATGTGGTCTGCAGTTTCTCTCTTTAAAGTCCCTTGGGCCAGTTTCCTTTTGTTCTTTTGTTTGCAATTGATTATGGGACTGAGAGATACTGAGTGCACCTCACTGTGCAGCACATGAATCTTGCAACTTTCTCTTGTGATTGGTGATGTGCATCATAGGCTGACAATGCTGCTCCAGCATGGAAATATAGTCAGTAAGCATTGTTAACAATCATAGTCGATGGAGAAGGCTCTTGAGGCAGGATAACCCGCTAAAATTATATGAATGCAAGGCACAACAGAAAAAAGGCCTGCACTTTGATAATGGAAAGGTAAGCCTTATTTAACTTTCAACTTTGGGATTACATAGGCATACATCAAAAGTTTTTGTGACATTGAATTAGAAATTTGGGGAGAAAAAAATGGACTTTAGAGGCACATAACTAAAATGAAAAACGTTTATTGTTCTACATTAAATGTTTTTTTTCACACAGTAATACAATAGAAAAAATAGAAAAAGTATATAGACAAAGTTAAAACATAGCTCTGGACTAAGTGAAAATCCCCAAGAGGGTAGGTATAATCGATTCAGTGTAACAACCACTATATAAACATTGCATCTCCTCGATACATTGGTATATTACTTTTCCTGCTGGGTTACACTAAACATGTTTCGCAACATTAGTTGCTTCTTCAGGAGCTTTAACCAATTATTACAAATGAAAAACATAAGTTTAATCAAATACATGGACATATAAAAGAAATATGGATATGTATCGTCTTCCACACATCAGACACTCACTTGCGCTATGGAAACCAAAGAGTTGGAGCGCACCTCCTCGACCCGAAAGGGACACCAATACAGGGGCTATTATGGCTCATATGTCAGAATGTGGGGACACGGAAAACGGCTGTAAGAAGAATGCAAATATACTCAGTAGTAACCAATATTGAGTGTCATTTAATACGTAGCACAGATAATTAAATAATATTTACATACCCAAAGAGTGGAGAACAGTGTATCTCCACCTTTTGTTTTTGTAACGTTGATTGGAAATATCCCCCCATAAGACGGAATCTTCAGGCTTTCACTCACACTGTGAATGCCACGTTGGTGGATTCTGAAGTATATTGGTCTTTTAAAATTAATTATTTTAACCATTGGTCTGAAAATTCCCCATTTTGTTTTTGAACTGTTTCAGGATACTGTGTGACACTGTGGTAGACTGTTGTGTGATACGTCAAGCCATCTAAGTGAAGCTTTTTGCGATACCCCCTGCAGCTGTTCACAGTGTGTGTAAGCAAAAATAATTTTTTTTATTTTTTTTTTTGCACATGATTACATATTCTTTGCAAGGTACATTTTAACCACATTCACCAAGCTAGGGCAACATGGGCAAAGTGAGAGTTCCCTTGCAAAATGAACAGTCTCTTTTCCTCTTAGTAAATCAACCTCTTTGAGAAGAAATAAGTTAAGTTTCTTCAACCATAGTAAAACAGACTTTTTGGACTGCAACACCATGTCCGGCTGTGGCACAATTTCCTTAAACATGCTATGGTAAAGAAACAGGTAATTTGGACAATTATTTACTCACAGACTGAATAATTGTCAGTTAAAGGATATTGCCTTTGTATTAACTCTATAAACTCTCTGAAATCATTCCTGTTTTATTTCAATTTGGGAATATTAGAAGTCACCATACACCCATAGTATTGGCAACTTTTATTGCTAATAATATAATATCTTAAGGGTTATATAATTTCATCATATTATTCTTGTGTACATATCATATACTGCAATCTTCCTCCCACTAAGGTTTTTGTCTTTTGTAAAAGCAATTTGTGACCTTATAACTTTTTGTTATTGCACAGCTTCATTCTAATTACACAGCATGAAATTATGTCATATATGTATTTACAATTTGTGAATAGTTATAAAAGATAATTCAGAAGATGCCAATTGCTGTGGATAAATTCCAGTCATTGTACATACTATTGATGGACCATTATAGAGATGTGATTTTTTTTTTCTTCCCATTTTGAAATTGACCCCCAACCAGACAATTGCACCTGACAAGCTGAGTTTTAAATAAAATCTGATTTTCCCTTTTTTGGGTATTGAGAGAATGTCTTTTTCGTTAACAGTATCTGTTGAAGTTTAAAGAAGAACTCCCGTGATGGTGCATAAACTAAATAATAGTATCCCCCCCCCCCCCCCATTTGCCTCTGCAGTAATCCTCTACTGGTATATAAAGAAAATCCCTACATTATCTTCCAGCTTCATTGCTCCTCCTCTCAGCAAAATCCCAGTTTGTGGGATTTGTATAAATTCTTGAGCAGTGACAGTGCTCAGTTGTCACGGCTCCCTGTGATGAGTGCTCCTGTCCCAAGCACGCTGGCGTCAATAGCAGACATTAGTCAATCACACACAAAGCATCCCTGTATTTGTGAAGAGCACAGGCACAGCTTTACTGTGAGCCCACCTGTGGGCATACGGTACCTCTTCCCCCTACATTGAGACAAGCACTACCAATGAAGTCTCATTGAATAATCGTCATTCCTGCATCGTCGAACAGTGGTGGGGGAGGGGGGCATTGCAGATCATGCAGTATCTGCTTGTAAGCCACTTAGAAAGATAAGATAGTGTACAAAATGTCCTTTGTCCCGTAGGTGACTGGAAGAGCAAAAAAAATAAAAATAAGGCAGGTCATACATTATGCAATTTTCTTTCCTTCAACCAAAGGAAGGAAAGAAAATTGCTTGATTCCACCATCAACATGAGGTGCAGGAACCTCTAGTTAGAGGTAAGGATGTGCTAGCAACCAATCAGTGAGCCTGGACCAATCAGTAAGTGTGGACCAGTTCTTTATGTTTGCATTAGTAAAGTTTTTTGAAATAAAGCCGTCCATAGACGTTTCGAATCTCAGTTGGTTCAACAGGAACCAGCTGAGATTTGAGCCATGTATTCAAAGGCTGAATGTACCCAAGTGTCAGACTAAAAAGAAACCAGACCACATGGGAATGCAGAGAAAATAAAGCAGTTTATCGGAGCAAACAACAATAAACGCACAGCAAGAGTGAGGAAGTGGGAGCAGGAACAAGCCAGGGTCAAGTCCAGAAGTGGATAGTCATCCAAGCCAGGGTCGAGTCCGGAAGCGGGTTGTCTGACAATACCGGGTCATCTGCCGATGCCGGGTCAAGAGCCAGGAGAGTTGTCAGCCAAGCCAGGTCATGCACGGAGGAAAACAGAGAACAAAAGACTGCTAGCAGAGATGCACCTTGGAGCACAAACACAAGGGCAATGATAGCAACCCAGCAGGTTTTAGATATAGTCAGGTGTGTGACATCATCAATGTGTGACACCCAGGCAGCAGGAAGTGATGATGCAACCAGAGTCTATAAGAGGCAGCAGTCTGCACATGTCCAAGATAGCTGTCAACAGGAGGGCAAGGTAAGACCTTGACAGTACCCTCCCCTCGTTGGGCCTAGAGCAAAAAACGGTTTCTGAGGAAAGTGAGCATGAAAAGCATGGAGAAGGGCGGGAGCATGAACATCAGCAGAGGGAACCCAGGAGCGCTCCTCAGGACCATAACCCTACCAGTGCACCAGGTATTGAACCCGGTATTGATCTCGACTGACAATTAAAGGTCAGGTTGTGTTTCTGAAGTCACGGGTACCCCAAAACAACAGAGTAGTGTGGGGATGAAATACCCTGGAAACAAGTTGACTCCCTGTGAACAGCCCCTGTCGCCATATCAACCGGAACAGTCTCGTGGGTAACCTGTGCCGGTTGCAGGGGTCTGCCATCAATCGCCCCGATAACTAGTGGAGAAACACGAAACTGCAAGGGTATGGAATTTGTAGTAGCAAACATACTGTCAATAAAATAACCGCCAGTAACAGAGCTTACCAACACCTGAATAACCACTGAACCAACTGCCCAGGAGAGGACAACTGTGATTAGTGGTTTACAGGAAACCGGGGAAGAGGAAATTCCACCTAAGATCTGCCCCCAACAGGACCTTGGGTGCAAGCGTTTCCAGGATCAGACAAGATTTCAGGAAATGACAACCAAGATGGCAATACAGGCACCGGCCCTCCCTACTCCTAAAGGCCGTCCCAGCCTCAGAAAGGTGAGTGAATCCAGGCTGCATGAGCTCACAGCCAGACACACCAACCCCAGGAGGGGTGGGAGGTGAGGGAGGAATGGGTGGGAAAGAAAACGTAGGAGCCAATCTGGTAGGAGGTCTCCACAGTCGCTCCTTAAACGATGGTCTCTCCCTGAGCCTGGTATTGATCAAAAGCAGGAAGGAAATGAGAGCCGCAATCTTGTCCTTCAATGCATCAGAGAGACCAGGAGAGAAGACAGCCACCAGAGCCTCATTATTCCAGCCCATCTCTGCTGCCAGAGTACAAAATTCAATGGCATACTTGGCAACGGTTCGTATACCCTGTTGAATGGGCAGGAGCAGGTTAGCAGCAGAAGCAGAGCAAGCAGGCACACTGAATACCCTACGAAAGGAGGCAACAAAACTCGGATAATCGAGTTTAGCCCAGGCCAAGGCCATGTCCGAGAGCAACGAGATTAGGAAGCCCACCTTGGACGTGTCAGAAGGAAATGCCTGAGGAACCATCTCATAATAAATGCCCACTTGGTTTAGGAAGCCACCACACTTACTCGGTTCAGCGCTGCAGGAGGGGGGCTGAACCAGTCATCCCACTGGAAACAGTGACTCCAGCTGCAACTGCAGGACTAGGTATTGTCATCTGCAAGCAAGGTAGATTACAGAGACAATGCAGGTAGTCACACTACTTGTGACCCTCAGCAAATCCAGCAACACCACTCTGAAGATATGACATCATCAAGAGGCCAGCAGTCTCTTCCAGATTTTAGCAGCTGGCCTCCTGATGACACTGCAGCGTCATTTGAGCGTGAATTTGAGCGTTGACTGCGAGCCAGGCCTTCTCGTCCAACATCAGTGCCTGGCCTCACAAATGTGCTTCTGAAAGAATGGTCAAACATTCCCATAGACACACTCCTAAATCTTGTGGACAGCCTTGCCTGAAGAGTTGAAGCTGTCATAGCTGCAAAGAGTGGACCAACTCATTATTAAACACTACAGACTAAGACTGGGATGCCATTAAAGTTCATGTGCGTGTAAAGGCAAGTGTCCCACTATTTTTGACAATATAGTGTATTTACCCTGCCTTCTGGGGAAATCAGTGGCACCAAATAGAAGTTGTAGAACAACCTCAGACTCATGTTAGTAAAGGAGGGTTACATTTTTAAGTTTTGAAGCACTCACCTGCTGCTGTTATTAACATGCAAGTGGTCACATTTGTATTCTCTCTGTGCCTGGTGTGCTCAATTGGTATCTTTGAGGGTACAAGGGAGAAGTGGACTGTATGTATTTCATTTTACTTGAAAAAGACAGTTAAAGCATGAAAATTAAAAAACAAAATAAGATAGTATTTTTACCAGATAATTAAATTGCAGGAGGATTTTTACCCTTATACCACACCAGATGTAGAGAGTTGAACTATCTTGCAAGCTTGCAGGTACAAACTTGCAAGTACAATCTATTCAATAAAGTTTTACTAAACCCACAACAGTAAAATCTGTCTGTAGATGCAGAATAGCATGCTTGTTATATTCACTGTGTAACTTAAGTGATTAATCCTCTGCATTGTGTAAAAATGATGTGTGATCCTGTATGCACAGATCCTCCCCCTCCTGCAATGTCACTCTGGACAAGTCCAGATAAGACACAGTGAGTGTAGTACAGCTGCATGTGCTCAGTATGGTCTCTATTGCTGGAGAGAACACTTCCTGGTTTTAGCTGAGCTATTCAGGTCACACGATATTGACATCACACATCTGGGCGTGTATAAAGATCCTAAATGACAGCCCAGTCCCTCCCTCCTCCATTCCCAGTAATTAAAAAAGAACAGAGTGGGTGGGATGTCACATCTTGATTGATGGATGATCCGCCATTCATAAAAGCATGAAAACATAGGCTATAGCGGATTTCAAGAGGCAGTGATTCCATAAAGGAGATATCACCCCTGTACATGTTTTTGCAGTGTTCTTTTTTGACCTCTCAACAGCGTCAGTTGCAGCCTGCAGACATGCATATTGAGGTCATAGAGATTGCTAAACTTTTAAAAATACATTTATTTCCCAATTTCTAAATTCATAAATACTACAGATCATGCCAAAATGTGTTATGTTTTCTTTTTTTATATTTGTGATCCTTCTTACTCCTTTTCTGTGCCTTTTTCACTCTCTTTCTCACCCCTGTCATCTTCATCTCACCTGGAAACCCACTGCAAACTTGCTAACACCTCACCCCCTGCCATCCTCATCTTCATCACACCTGGAACCCCACTGATACCTTGCTAACAGCCCGCCCTCTTTCATCCTCTTTCTCATCTTTATCACACCTGGCACCTCACTGCAACCTTGTTAACACCCCACCTCCTGTCATCCCCATCTTTATCACACCTAAGATACCACTAATACATTGCTAACACCACACCCCCTGTCATCCTCATCTTCATCACACCTGGCATCCCACTCATTCCTTGCTAACACCCCACCCCTGTCATCCTCACCCTCATCTTCCTCATACCTGGAACCCCACTGATACCTTGCAAACAGCCCACCCTCTGTCATCCTCTTTCTCATCTTTATCACACCTGGCACCCCACTGCAACCTTGTTAACACCCCACCTCCTGTCATCCTCATCTTTATCACACCTGGCACCCCACTAATACATTGCTAACACCCCACCCCCTGTCATCGTCATCTTCAACACACATGGCACCCCACTGATTCCTTAATAACACTTCACCCCCTGTCATCCTCATCCTCATCACACCTGGCACCCCACTGCAACCTTGCCAACACCCCACCCCCTGTCATCCTCATCACACCTGGCCCTTCACTGCAACCTTGTTAACAACCTACCCCCTGTCATCCTCATCATCATCACACCTGACACACCACTGCCACTTTACTAACACCCTACCCCCTGTCATCTGCATCCTTATCACACCTGACACCCCACTGCAACCTTGCTAACAACCTACCCCCTGTCATCCTCATCACACCTGGCACCCCACTGCAACCTTCCTAATACACTACCCCCTGTCACCCTTATCCTCATCTTCATCACACCTAGCACACCACTGCCAGCTTGCTAACACTCCACCCCCTGTCATCCTTATCCCCCCTATAACCCACTGCCAGCTTCCAAACACCTGCATTGACAAAGCAGCTTATTCCAATGTCGAGAGAACAATGTTCTCTTCCCCACAGATGTGTTGTGGCGGGTAACGTGGTCTGTGGACAGGGGCATATTGAAATATGGAACACTATGTTAACAATAAAGATGCCACCTCAGGTGAATGATTAATTGTTACTAAACCCCCCAACAGTAAAATCAGTCTGTATATGCAGTAAAGTATGTTTGTTATACCCCTTAGTATGGATCATAAGGAGTTAATCCTCTGCACTGTGTAAAAAGGCTGTTCAATCCTTTCTTCTCTGATCCTCTCCTCCTTCCACAGATATAAAAAAAACTAATATTTACAGAGTCTATATAATCAGGTTGCTCACTTTGGTGTGTATTGCTAGAGAGTTTTTTTTTTTCTTGGGAGGGTACATGTAATCAGTACAGACCCAATCAGCAATGTCCAGACATGTTCAGACAGTGGACCAAGGGTCTTGAAGCCTGAAAGGAAAATTGTGGGAGAAATAAAAACTCCTCCAACAAGCTATCAGTGCACACTGATACAAGTCACAAGATCACTCTAACTGCTATATACAGCTGATGAAAAAAGGTAGTTTATATTTACTAAAATAATTGCATTTCCATGTTCTGTGTACTGTGGGAAACCAGATATAGTGAATGCAGGATCTGGGTTTAGTAACACTTAAGTGAATAAATAATATAATTTAACGTAATATTCTGCTTCTATAGCAACCATTCAGAAATCAAATTTCTGTGATCTGACACAGTCAACCAAAATCTTGTTGCTATTTGTTTATACACCCCACACAGTAGTGACTGCAATGATGCAAAAAATAAACAACACATTTTCAAAAATTCTCAACCATGTAATAACACTTTTATGCAGACAAAATGTGTTATTTTAGTAAAACTTTTATTTGAGAAAATAATAGAATTGGACCATTCTTTTTGTCTACAAATGTATGCCTATAAATTCTAAAATCTTTTAACCAAGGTCTGCAAATTCCTTCCATTCACATACAGCTAATTGTTACATTGCTATTCATTAACATTACCCTTGCAGCCTAATTAACAGAAGAAGGGGATGGGTTGATGCCTGAAAGATTAGCTAGTGACTCTAATGAAGTTTTTATAATTATATTTTTGGAAGACATTTAAACAGTGTGTATTGAAGTAAAATTAATAGCAAACGGTGGAAGGGTCAGTTGTTTGTGGAGGTGGGGTGCTATAATTGGTGCACGGGAGAAGAGAAGGGGGCAAGAATTATGTCTAATTACACAATCGGGGATGAAGCTAATAAACTCCTACCCATCTTTGGAACAGATCACATGTATGTTGCAATGTCTATTCCATTCTGAAACCTATTATTTAAAGGAGTATGTTGTTTTAAGGTGCATAGAACTGTGGATTTTCAAATGTATAGCATAGATTAAAATCAAATCTGAAGACAAAAGGATGAACAAATCATGAATACCTCAACTCTAATGCCCCATACACACGTGCAGATTATCTGCAGACTTTTGTCTGCAGACTTACCTTTTCTATGTAGTGCAAGGGCCTGCCGGATTGCATACAAATTGAAAGTGTTTAGGTTTGACCTCATATTATATGGTTTTGGTAAGTCTGCAGACAAAAGTCTGCAGATAATCTGCACGTGTGTATGGGGCATTACTGATATAACAAAAGCAAGTAAATAAACCTGTCAACTGTAGAGAGTCATGGATACTCTAACATGGTACTCTAGGCAATTTACAGGCTGCAATATCAGTGTTTGTATCAAGAGCTGAATTTCTTCCAGCGTACAAAAATAATTAAATTAACTTGGAAAGCCCTGTAGTTAATGGCTATTATTAGCACCATAATTAGACCACTTTATTTAAAGGTTTCTTCCTATCCATCTAGTTAAAATTGTAATGGTTACCCCCTACAACCTTTTTCTCTGTTCAGATGGAGGGACTGCAAGTTTTACCACCACACTTAATCAGAATGGATTGCAATTAACTAATTATCAGCTCCCTATCTGACTATCTTTCCTTCATGTACAATTTCATTTGCAACTTGGATCATTCCAATTCCAGATTGATTCGCACGTTAATGTTTCTAACTGTTAAATGAGAAGTCAATGGGCCAGAGGAAAGTCCTGACCAACTTATCATAAACAGCAATTTTTGGTCTTCTTAGTAAAGATTTTATTTCTTCCTACATATCCATTTATTTTTCATTTTTCAAGAAGTATGCTGTTATTTGTGCTGCCACTTTTGTGTTTTTCTAATGCTATTATTATTGTACTATTGTTATTACATTATATTTTAAACAAGTAGCATTATTTATCAATGTATTAGTACATGGAACACATGTGAGACCATTGTTCAGTTTTAAAATAAGTTAGCCAAGTGAAAGTGGAGTTCCACCCTAATTTTGAACTTTACACCTTAAATAATATTAAAACATTCTAAAAACGAATTAGATAATTATTATTATTTTTTTGCTTCACTTACCTTATTTTTAATGAAAATTAACTTACCTTCCTGCCACTTCCTCCTTATGTGGCCGCGGCCCCCGACGTCATTTCTTCCTTTGCATTGACTCCTGGGAGATGAGTGTCATCAATCCCAGGAGTCAATGTGCCTGCACCGGTGTCCCTCGTCACTTCCGGTTCAGGCACGAGGCTACGAGGCTTCTGGGCATGCGCAATGACAAGGAATCCGGCTGTGGGATCACGGGCCTGTACCGGAAGTGACGAGGCATGTCATTCTGGGACTCTGAAATCCAGGAAGAGGGACACGAAGAGGGACACTGCGGCTTCAGCTGCCCACACCGCAGATGGCAGCGCTGGACATTAAATTTACAAGGTAAGTAATTCTTCTTACAGGTACACTAAACAGGGGACAATTCCGAGGCTATCGTTGCTTAAATGCACTAACCCTGACTGTTCTAGGGGTATTTTTATGTAAAAAAAAAATTTGGGTGGAACTCCGCTTGAATTTGTTCTAGTGATAACTAGTGGTAAATGTTCTGAACCTGCACTACACAGTATACAGTATCATCATAATACAATATCATACTGCAAAGTTTACAGAGCACTTTAACAAACATAAAAAAAAAAAAAAAATACAAGGACACTCTCAGCATCCAAATGTCACAGATAATAGCTTCCATTATAACAACCTATTGTCATCCGATAGTCATCGAAGACCAACAAATCTCTATACCTGTGCTATATCCAATCATAATGAAAAGAATGTATACCAACACCCTCCACATATCAAAAGTTCATCCTCCACATATAAAAAGTATACTTTAATAATCCACATAAAAATAAGGGGAGATCATGGTGCTCTTTGACTCAACCAAGTCTTAAAGTTATTGTAAACTTTCACATTGTAAAACAACCTATTCAGTTTAAAATAGAAACGAAAAGAAAAACATTTGTGAATAGATATAAAAAACATTATAAAAAATAGTTTTCCCCCTTTTTTTTTATAAGTGATCACATGCCCTCTGTTCCCTCTATTCTCAGCTGCATAATGCCTGGCACACACAATGAGATTATGGGACAAATGAGCTAATGATTTTAATTTTTTTTTTGCATGCTAGTCTCATCGAAATTGAAGAGTTTACGAAAGTTACGAAAATTCTCATACAGCAGAATACAAATTCGGAAGTAATGTAATGTGTTGTAGTGTATTTGCATTATAATTTTTGAACGATAACTCTACTGATTAAACGAAAATCGTATGATCTGGTATCGTACGAGAAAAACTTTTGTGCTTGTCCCATCAGATAATTTTGCATGAATTCTGGTGATTGGCTCTTGAAAGCTGTGTACTAATGATCAGGTTATCGTACGATCGGTTTGAAAGCTGTATTTTTCAATCAGTTTTCTGATCTTGTGCACGGCCATAAGAGCTGGGGGGAGGAGAAGCAACAGTACACAGAGCTTCCCAGTGAAAGGCTGTGCTGGGGGGCATGTCAGGACAAGTCTGATCATTGGAAGAAAAGCACACTAGGTTCCCAGCATAGCTAGAGAACTGACCACAATGTGTTCTCCTGCTTAGTGTGGTCATTTTTCAATAGAAAAGCAGAGAGACTGGAAGGAAAAACAGGGATTTCCCACAAAGGAAGAAATACAAAGAGAACAGGATACTTTTTCATACAAGTACATGGAACAGCAGACACATATCAGGAATATGAAACACTGGCGTAACACTTTAATAATATGTAAAAACACTTCAGATGTAACATTCTTAATGAAAAAAAATTGGTGGTGAACTTTCAGAAGTCTTGATATAATTCAAAGTAGCAAGTAGCACAGGAAAAAAGCAAATATTTATTTTCCTCAAAATGAACAATTACACCAATGGCAAACTTTTGCCAAAGCAGAGACATTTAATTTTACTAACTGAGCTGCGTAGGAGAAATTTGCTTTAAAAATGTTTTATTTTTTATCTTTAGTTAGAGGGTGCATTTTTTTCTAGATGTATTAAGTGTAGTTTCATTTATTTAATTTAGTGTTCTTGGCTTTGGGGGTTTTATTTGCATTTGATTGTTATTTGTGTACTGTTGCTTTAAATTTTTATTTTACTTTTTCCACAGTGTTTTGCTAATGCGGAGATGCGTTTTGGTGCTAAAACTCGGTCTAGGATACTTGAAAACAGCTACTGTAACCCTCAGAATCCATTTAAAGCTCATTGCGCCCTTAAAAACCGCCAAACATTACTTTCGTTTACCTTCCTCGTTGACTCCAAAGCATTTTTTTTTCCAAAGCATTTTGCCAAAATGTCAAAATTACAATAAAATCTGCCAATTCTGGAGGGAAATGAAAACTCATCCTTTTAATTCAAAGTTTATAGTAAAAAAAAAAACAATTGGGAGCTATTATCATTTTGGCATCAATGAAAGGCCTCCAACTTCTTCATTAATATATTACTGAGTAAAGGATGCAGTCATTATAGCCACCATAGTATAACAATTCTTTGTTCGAAATAGTGTTGGGCTTTATGTTCAAGTCGAACATACGTTTGACTCGAACATCGGGTGTTCAAGTTTTCGCTAAACACAAGAACACCCGGGGCGTTCAGCGAGAATCACAGTGCATTAAGTGCTTGTGTTTGGCCAAAGAATGCACCTGACCTGTATGCTTTGGCCAATCACAGTGCAATGTCCTGTCAGAGCCATGATTGGCCAAAGGCAGTCCATGCCCAACACTATAAAAGCCTGCTTACACGGCAGCCATGTGTAGTTTGTTAGTGGAGATTAGGCAGGTAGTGGGTGGATTGTGTGTTCAGTCAGTTTAGTGCAGTCAGTGTAGTGTAGTGCCATTGTAGTGTAGTATCTTGTGTAAAAAAAAGTGTAGTGGTGCCATTGAAGTGTTGGTGTATACAACACGTCTGTGTCACCTCACTGATCCCATTTTTTTTTTCAAATTGATATATATATATTTTTTTCTTTTTTTTGCAGCATCAGGTTCTGTTGCTGCATTATTATTTTAATTTTTTTTTGTGGCGCAGCAGCACTAATAATTTTTGGGGCATAATTGCTGTCCCCTCCTCTGTGTTGCAGGTGCCCTTCCTTCTGCATCAGCAATGGTTTTCATTTTTTTTGTGGCACAGCAGTACTAATAATATTTAGGGCATAATTGCTGTCCCCCCCTTCTGCGTCGCAGGTGCTATTTGTTCTGCGTCAGCAGTGGTTTTCTTTTTTTTTGTGGCGCAGCAGCACTAATAATTTTTAGGGCATAATTGCTGTCCCCTCTTGTGTGTCGCAGGTGCCCTTCCTTCTGCATCAGCAATGGTTTTCATTTTTTTGTGACACAGCAGCACTAATAATATTAAGGGCATAATTGCTGTCCCCCCTTCTGCGTCGCAGGTGCTTTTCGTTCTGCATCAGCAGTGGTTTTCTTTTTTGTTGTGGTGCAGCAGCTCTAATAATATTTAGGGCATAATTGCTGTCTTCCCTTCCGCAACGAGGGTGCTATTCCTTCTGCGACAGCAGTGATTTTTTTTTTTTTTTTGGCTTTATTCGTTTTTTCTTTATTAAAAAACAATAATAAAATGGTTTATAGTGCACCAAGCACAAAAGTATTGCACCCAAGCATCATATTTCCATCCCACACTCTATAATAAAAAGTTAAAAAAATCCTCATCATGTCCAAAGGGCCAACAAAGAGAGGCAGACGCTCACAAGCCACTAAAAGAGGGCAAGCAGCCTCTGTGTCCACAGTAAAAAGTGGTGGTCACGGACATGGTGCACCCTCTGCAGGCGGGGCACGCTTGTCCTTTTTTTCCAGTGCTGGCCATGTTTTTCAGCCACAACATGCAGAAGAGTTGGTGGAAAGGATAACTAAGCTGTCTTCATCCTCCTTATCCTCTATCACCCAGTTTCATACTAGTTTGCCTTTCACCGCAGCTGCCAAAGCAGCCCTATTCCACAGGTTCCTTGTCCACAGCCCCACCATCACGCACGGAGGAGTCACCGGAATTATTCGATCCCAGTGTTAGTTACATGCTTCTGGAGGATGCGCAATTTGAATGCTCCAATATTGGTCCCCAGGTTGAGCAAGGGACTAACGTGAGCCTAGAGAGAGGGGATGCCAATGACGGACAAGAAACTAGCAGTCATGTTCCCCCAGCTGCAGCATACTGCCAAGTTTGCTTCAGTGACGAGGAGGTTACTGACTGTACTTGGGTGCATGAGAGAACTGAGGAGGAAAGTGACGAGGAGGAGGCCCAACTCCAATGAGAGGATGTCCTCCGCGGGCCAGCTTAAGAGCAGCCATCCTATTGCATCACACCACAGAACTCCACAGGTGCAGGGCGCTGCTTACTCCCTGCTGACTTCCAAAAGTTTATTGGTGGGGTTTTTTTTCAACACATGTGCAGCAGACCGCAGCATTGCTGCTGGAATCTCTGTCTGAAGGGGATCAAGCATGACCAGAACACCAGCCACTTGGGCACCACATGCTTGACAAGACAAATCACATGCAGTCTGTTGCCAACAGCACCTGAAAGACCCACATCTAAAAAAAAATGCAGACTTCTTCTTGCTCCTTATCTGGGATCTCTACCCCCTACTATTCCTCAAGTCTTCTCAAAAACCTGCACAGAGAGGGATGATGGTATAGCAATGGGTGCCACAGGTACTTGCACCCAATCTGCTAGCAGTACCCCAATTGCTAAACCTTAAAAAAAAATGCTCAGTGTCTAAATGTTGGCTGGGCCAAATTGCTAGCACTACAACTGCTGCCTTTTCATCTGGTAGACTCTGCCCCCTTTCGTGAATTTGCAGGATGTGCTGTACCCCAGTTGCAGGTTCCAAAAAGAAATTTATTTGCACATAAGGCCATTCCAGTTCTGTACCATCATGTGGAAGTCAATGTTTTGGCCTCCTTGGACAGAGAGGTCAGCAGCAAGCTTCACATTACTGCTGACTCGTGGTCCAGCAGGCATGATCAGGGACATTACATTTCCTTCACGGCGCACTGGGTAACTATGCTGGCAGCTAGGAAGGTTGCGGGACAGAGTTCACTGCTGGAGCTTGTTCCGCCACCATGCCTCCAAAAAGCTGGTGGTGATTCGGCCACATATGTCTGCTCCACCCCATCCTCTCCTTCTTCCTCTATGGCCTCTTCTGCTGAATTGTCCTCTGAACCAGCAGTGCTCCCTAAGCGTCGCTTAGCTACTCAAGCAGTCAGGCTAAAAGATGTCATGCAGTGCTTCAGTTGGTCTGTCTAGGAGACAGGAGCCACACCGGGCCAGAAATTCTGTCAGCTCTACAGGGGGAGGCTCAGAGGTGGTTAACGCCATGGCAGCTTGAGCCAGGAATGGTTGTATGCAAAATGGCACCAACCTTCTCTCCCCCTCCGAAAGGGATACTTGACATATGTTCATTGCTTGGCACATGTCCTGAATTTGGTGGTGCAGCATTTTTTGAACAGGTACCCGGCTTACAAGATCAGAAAAGTCTGTGGCCATTTCTGGCGGTCATACAATGCCAGTGCTCCGCTGGCTGAAATTCAATGGGAATTCAACCTGCCCACCCACCGCCTCATTTGTGACATGCCCACCAGGTGGAACTCAACATTGGCAATGCTGCAGTGGCTGCACATGTAGCAGAGGGCCATCAATGAGTACTTGTGTGAGTATGGCACAAGGACAGGCTCAGGGGAGCTTGGCTTCTTTTTGCCACGCCAGTGGCTGCTGATAAAGAATGGTGACTGTCCTGTCACCATTTGAGGTGGCCACAAGGATGGTGAGCCGTGACAATGCGTGCATCACTGACTCTATCCCTCTAGTCTTCCTGCTGGAGCACACGCTTTGTGGAATCATGGACAGGGCACTTGAGGCAGAATAGCGGGCCCTCACAAGGCCCCCTTTATGCAGATACCATTCCTGCGGGGCTGCAAAACACACAGGAGGAAGGGGAGGAGGATTGCGGCAGCATGGTTGTAGAGGATAACATACAGAAGTCTTCAAGGGATGGTTTTCATTCCCCAAAAACCCTAGAAGTTGTACGTGGCTGGGGAGAGGTTACTCCCGACAATGTTATCCTTAGTGACCCAGAGGACTTAGAATCTCATGCCTCCTCAAACTTACGCTGCATGGGTTCCCTGATTCTGCACAGCCTGCGAAAGGACCTGAGAAATAAATCTAACCTAATACAAGTTGGTGAGGCCAACATAGAGTCAGTTTGGGTTACGTTGCAGTTTGCTAATCATGCAGTAACTCGTGTAGGTGTGATATATAGACCACCTGGTCAAGTCAAAGAACTAGATGATCTACTAGTTGAAGAAATAGCTAAAATGACAATGAAAGGAGAAGTTATCATTATGGGAGATTTCAATCTTCCAGATATAAACTGGAAAACCAAAATAGCAAGTTCTACCAGGAGTACAGATATTCTAAATTCCCTACTGGGGTTGTCTCTGCAACAAGTGGTTGAGGAGCCAACCCGGAGGGAGGCCATTTTGGATTTGGTATTCACAAATGGGGATTCGGTATATGATGTCATTGTAGGCGAAACCTTGGGATCTAGTGATCACCAGTCAGTGTGGTTTAATATATGAACTGTGAAAGAGTCACACCACACAAAAACAAAAGTTTTAGATTTTAGAAAAACAGACTTTTCAAAAATGAAATTAGTCATAAATGAGTCCTTATCAGACTGGAACGGATTACATGGAGTCCAGGAGAAATGGGACTACTTAAAAGGTGCATTATTGAAGGCAACAGAAAATTGCATTAGACTTGTCAGTAAAAGCAAAAAAAGGAAGAGACCACTGTGGTACTCAGCAGAAGTGGCCCAAATCATTAAAAATAAAAAGCTAGCATTTTGTAATTATAAAAAAACCCAGAGCAATGAAGATAAGGAAATCTACAAGATTAGGCAGAAAGAGGCCAAGCAAGTTATAAGAACTTCTAAAGCGCAGGCAGAAGAAAAACTAGCTCAGTCTATGAAAAAGGGGGATAAGACATTCTTCAGATATATAAATGAAAAAAGGAAATTAAAACAAGGAATAACTAAATTAAAAACAAAGGACGGAAGGTATGTAGAAGAGAATAAAGGGCTAGCCGACTGCCTTAATGAATACTTCTGTTCAGTTTTTACAGAAGAAAAAGAAGGAGAAGGACCTCCACTCGAAAGGATGACTAATGAATCATTTGATGCATGTGTCTTTACAGAGGAAGAGGTTCTAAGATTGCTTTCTAAAGTGAAGACAAATAAGTCACAGGGTCCTGATGAGATACACCCAAAATTATTAAAAGAGCTTAGTGGTGAGCTGGCAAAACCATTAACAGATTTATTTAACCAATCATTAGTAACAGGAGTCGTCCCGGAAGACTGGAAATTGGCAAATGTCGTGCCCATTCACAAGAAAGGTAGTAGGGAGGAATCGAGCAACTAAAGACCAGTGAGTCTGACATCAATAGTAGGCAAATTAATGGAAACCCTATTAAAGGATAGGATTGTGGAACATCTTAAATCCCATGGATTGCAAGATGAAAAACAACATGGGTTTACTTCAGGGAGATCATGTCAAACAAATCTTATAGATTTTTTTGACTGGGTGACTAAAATAATAGACGGTGGAGGTGCAGTAGACATTGCATATCTAGATTTTAGTAAGGCTTTTGACACTGTCCCACATAGAAGACTTATCAATAAACTGCAGTCATTGAGCATGGACTCCCATATTGTTGAGTGGATTAGGCAGTGGCTGAGTGACAGACAACAGAGGGTTGTAGTCAATGGAGAACATTCAGAACAAGGTCATGTTACCAGTGGGGTACCTCAGGGATCTGTACTGGGACCAATTTTGTTTAATATCTTCATAAGTGATATTGCAAAAGGCCTTGAAGGTAAGGTTTGTCTTTTTGCTAATGACACAAATATATGTAACAGGGTTGATGTTCCTGGAGGGAAACGCCAAATCGAAAAGGATTTAGGAAAACTAGAAGAATGGTCAGAACTCTGGCAACTGAAATTTAATGTGGATAAGTGCAAGATAATGCACCTGGGGCGTAAAAACCCAAGGGCAGAATATAGAATATTTGACACAGTCCTGACCTCAGTATCTGAGGAAAGGGATTTAGGAGTAATTATTTCAGAAGACTTAAAGGTGGGAAGACAATGTAATAGAGCAGCACGAAATGCCAGCAGAATGCTTGGATGTATAGGGAGAGGTATAAGCAGTAGAAAGAGAGAAGTGCTTATGCCGCTGTACAGAACACTGGTGAGACCTCACTTGGAGTATTGTGCGCAGTACTGGAGGCCATATCTCCAGAAGGATATAGATACTCTAGAGAGAGTCCAGAGAAGAGCTACTAAACTAGTACATGGATTGCAGGAAAAAACTTACCAGGAAAGGTTAAAGGACCTTAACATGTATAGCTTGGAAGAAAGAAGAGACAGAGGGGATATGATAGAAACTTTTAAATACATAAAGGGAATCAACTCGGTAAAGGAGGAGAGCATATTTAAAAGAAGAAAAACTACCACAAGAGGACACTGTTTTAAATTAGAGGGGCAAAGGTTTAAAAGTAATATGAGGAAGTATTACTTTACTGAGAGAGTAGTGGATGCATGGAATAACCTTCCTGCAGAAGTGGTAGCTGCAAATACAGTGAAGGAGTTTAAGCATGCATGGGATAGGCATAAGGCTATCCTTCATACAAGATAGGGCCAGGGACTATTCATAGGATTCAGATATATTGGGCAGACTAGATGGGCCAAATGGTTCTTATCTGCCGACACATTCTATGTTTCTATGTTTCTATGTGACCCAGAGGACTTAGAATCTCATGCCTCCTCAAACTTACGCTGCATGGGTTCCCTGATTCTGCACAGCCTGCGAAAGGACCTGAGAATTTGTGGTATCAAAGAGAGGGATCATTACTGGTTGGCAATCTTTCTTGATCCACGTTACAAGGGTAAAGTTGCAGAGCTCATCCTGCCTTTGCAGAGGGAGCAGAAAATGAAACATCTTGAGAACACCTTGAAGAATAATTTGTATAACACCTTTCCAGAAACTGGGAGGTTACCATTTCCTGGACAACGTGTTTCTGAGGCTTCGTTCGGTCAAAGGAGGAGCGGTTGAGAAGGCAGACGGCTGACCGAAGCCTCTAAACAATTCTTTAGTCCTAAGCGCCCAGGGCTGTTAGTTTTAAGAAACCATCAGCAGTATCTGCAACATATGGTGCAGGATTATCTAGGGGCAAGAGCAGACTTGGAGGCCCTTCCAACTGAGCATCCACTGGGTTACTGGGTCTTGAGGATGGACCACTGGCCAGAACTCAATATGCAATCGAGCTACTGGCCTGCCCTGAAGAGACATTCGGTGCTGCTGGAGGTTTAGTGACGGGTAAAAGAGTGTGTCTGTCCGTAGACCGGCTGACATTTATCCAAATGAATCAGTCCTGGGTCAACAGCAGCTATCAAGCCCCTGATGCTGATGTAACTGATTGAATTTGCTAGGGATCTGGGATCCCTTGAAGACTGCCTATGCTGGCTATCCTATTCCTAAATCTTGATTATGCTAGCTTCCAACAATGTTTTTGGTTTAGGGCACAACCAACACCCAAGGCTCAATTTTCTGCACCTATTTGATAGGTGCATACAATTTAAATTTTTCTTTCTAATTTTTCACATCAGGGCCCGTTCCTGCATCCAGTAAGAGCAACTGTGAGGAGTTACGGTGTTCAGGCACCACCAACACCCAAGGCTCACTTTTTCTGCACCTGTTTGACAGGTGCATGTAATTTCAATTTTTTTTTTTTTTTTCGAATTTTTAACAGCAGGGCTTTTTCTGCACCCAGCAAGATTAACTGTGAGGGTTTACAATGTTCAGGCACCACCAACACCCAAGGCCCAATTTTTCCGCACCTGTTTGACAGGTGCATGTATTTCATTTTTTTTTTCTAATTTTTAACAGCAGGGCTCATTCCTGCGCCCAGCAAGAGTAACTGTGAAGGGGTACCGTGTTCAGGCACCACTAGGGATGGGCGAATGGTTTGGGCCGAGCATAAGTTTGGCCTGAACATCGCTCATTCAGGTACTCACCTAACACCTGAACTTTCTCTGCACTTAGCGGTATATTCGCCTGCCGAGCGCACAGTCAATAGGTTGTTAAGGCTTCCCTGCTGAAAGCTGAATTTAAAAAAATGATTGTAAAAAAAATGTAAATTAAAAAAAAATTGGGGTAAAAACAGCTTGGGGGGGGGGGGGTCCTTTGAGTCTGGTATGGCTTTTAAGGGGAACCTCATGACAGAATAAGGAAATAAATGGCATGGGGTCCCCCAGCCCCAAATCTATACCAGGCCCTTTGGGTCTGGTATAGATTTGAAGGGGAACCTAACGCCAAAACTAAATAAAAAAAAAAAAAAAAGAGCGTGGGGTCCCCTCCAAAATCCATACCAGACCCTTATCTGAGCATGCAGCCTGGTAGGTCAGGAAAGGAGGGGCACGTAAACCATACCAGGCCGCCTGCCCTAATAATGGGGAGGGTGCTTTGGGGTACCCCCCAAAGCACCTTGTCCCCATGTTGATGGGTACAAGGGCTTCTTTCCGACAACCCCTGGCTGTGGTTGTGGGGGTCTGTGGGTGGGGGGCTTATCAGAATCTTGAAGCCCCCTCTAACATGGGTCCCCCATATCCTGCCCCCCCCCATGTGAATGAGTACCGGGTACATCGTACCCGTACCCATTCACCAAAAAAGTAATAACCAAAAGAAACAGTTTTTGACAATTTCTTTATTAAAAATAAAAAAAATTGTGTCCCTCTATGTAAGTTCATCGTCAATCTGGGGGCCTCCTTGTTTTTTTTTTTTTTAAAGAAACTTTATTAAAACATCTGCTAGGATACAAAAGGTTGCAGAGATTACAATGACACAACACGTTTTACATTTTACAGGTCAGAAGCCGAGCACAACACAGAGACTCGTGACCGACCTAAATGATACTGCAGACCGAGAAAGTTACTCAATGACTTAACCATAAACATACTAGAACCCTAGTTGGATGGATCTATGGCACGTAGATAACTCTTAAACTGCGGGATGCATATCTGCAATAGAGCAATTAGGGAACGAAAAAAAAAAGAACTGGGAGGGGGGGGGAGGAAAAGGAGGGGGAGGGGGAGTAGGTCAAAAGCATCTATACCATAACATTATCATACTACCCCGAAGTGTTATACATGAAGTTAACCACAGACGAGGTGCTGGCCACCTCTTTAGGTAGTGAATCCAGAAAGTCCTGCCAGGTGTCCGAGAAGCGGGTTGCTGAGGAGGGGAGGTTGAAATCCGTATTGAGCTGGTCTTTGACCATGAGACTCAAGAGGTCACGGTGGACTTGCGTTACAGAAGGGCCCACCGCGGAGATCCAATTGGCGAGTATGACTCTCCGGGCTATCAACAAACAAATGAGCACCCATCTCCGCGGGTGTGGGGGTGGACGGTCAGTCCATACCTGAAGCTGTTTGTCCCAGTGTCCGAATATGAGAAGGAGGGGGTCCTTCGGCAGTTGTAACAGCGTTACCCGTTTGATGAATGCTAACACCTGATCCCAGAAAGTAGCTATGATAGAGCACGACCATAACCTGTGATGGAGGTTTGGGCGGGTGGTTTTGCATTGAGGGCAGAGGCCCGTGAGAGGATCATTTGCTTTAGAAGTAAACGGGATATACGCCCTATGAAGAATTTTCAACTGCGTTTCTCTCCAAGTCTCGTTAGGAGTCAAGCGTAGCGTACGATTATACCCCTGGAATATCTTAGTGACAATGTCCTCCAGTGTGAAGTCCTTGGCCCAGTTTGTCGCTGAGGAGCCAGCGAAGTGATAGGATGTTAGTTTTTGAAAGGGTTTGTAGATGTCGGAGATGCTGTAAGTCCCTGAGTCGAAAAGAGGGTCCAATAACGGGTCCACAAGTCCAGCGTTTGCAGAGGCACCTGAGGAGCGAAGGAAGCTTAGGCACTGCAGGATTGGAAAAACATGAGAGGCAGGCAAATTATAGGTATCCAAGATGTCACGTACAACCCGTGGTTTTCCCGTGGCGGGGTCACAGAGGTCTGAGAATTTCAATAGGCCCGACCTTTGCCACACATTGAAGTATTCCGAGTGCAGGCCTGGTATAAAGGCCGGGTTGTCCTTTATGGGCAAATATTTGGACATAGATGAAGGGAGTTTCAGACGTTTCCTAGATTCTCTCCATGCGATCACCGTATCTCGCAAGAGGATGTTATGCTGCAACTTTGGGGGCATAGTTTTCCATTTAGCATGCAACAATGCAACCAGTGAGTAGGGGGCAGACATGTGCGTTTCCAAGACATAGTTGGAGTAATGGGAGGAGCCGGAGAGCCAGTCCAAAGATACTCGGAGGAGACAAGACAGATTGTATAACCTGATATCGGGGAGGCCAATACCCCCCTCGCTCCTGGGCAGACATAATTTTTTGAAAGAAATTCGAGGCCGTTTACCGCGCCATATAAAATTAGAGATAGCTCGATTCAGCAGTTTAATGTCGTTGTGTTTAAGCAATAACGGGAGCGTTTGCAGAGGGTATAACAACCGTGCAAAGCTAACCATCTTTACAAGGTGGCATCTCCCCAGGAGCGAGAGAGGCAGATCCATCCAACCATCTAACTCACGAGAGATCCTCTGAAATAGCGGGGGATAGTTTAAGTTATAGATGGAGGAAGGGAGCCTACCTATCCTGATTCCTAAGTACGTGATGTGTGAAGTAGCTATAGTGAAGGGAGAGGAGGCTGCCCAGGTGGGCTTGGACGTGTTACCTAATGGGAGGATTTCACTTTTAGCATAGTTTATCCGCAAACCGGAACACAGTTTAAATTTATCGAAGATGGAGATAATGGCGCGCATATCAGCTGAGGGGTTACTAGTAAAAATCAAAACGTCATCTGCAAACAATGATATGCGTAATTCCCTAGAGCCAAGTGGAATACCGTGGAGTGGCGCTTTTTCTAGTAAGAATCTGGATAAAGGCTCCAGAGCCAAATTGAAGAGCAACGGAGACAAGGGGCAGCCCTGTCTCGTGCCCTTAAACAAGCGGAACTCGTCGGTGAGGGACCCGGCTACCCACAACCTGGCCGCCGGAGAGGCATACATAGCTTCGACAACATGAGTGAATGGACCCGAGAAGCCAAAGGAAGACATAACCATAGAGAGCCAGTCAAAGCCCACATTGTCGAAGGCCTTCTTCGCGTCCAGGGTGATGATAGCCAGGTCCGCCCCCGAGGAAACCCTGGCCTGGTCCAAGGCCAGAAGCACCTTTCGGAGATTTGAGGCCGCTGACCGCCCCTTGGTAAAGCCGGATTGAGCCGGGTGAATTAGGGATGGCATAATCAGGGCAAGTCGGGATGCTAGAAGTTTGGATAGAATCTTCACGTCCAAATTTAACAGGGAAACCGGCCTGTAGGAACCAGGTTCCAGGGGGTCTTTCCCTTTCTTTGCCAGCAGCTTGATTATGGCCTGGCTGCCCGTGGGGGGATACGAGCCACCCAACCAGATGGCCGAATATACCTCCAGCAGAGTAGGTCCTATGGTCTCCCAAGCGGTCTTGTAGAATTCGCCTGTGAGGCCATCCGGGCCCGGGGCTTTATTGGGAGCGAGTTGTTTTACAATGTCCCGGATCTCCTCGAGAGACACCGGTGCATTCAAGGCATCTAGTTGCGTAGGAGAAAGGTTAGGTAGGGAGACATTGTCCAGGAAGAAACGCGCCTGTTCAACGTCGAAGGGGTCTGGAGAGTACAGGGATGCATAGAAGTCTCTCATTGTCCGTTTAACGTCAGAAGGGGTAGACACAGTTTTGCCCGACGGGGTTCGGAGTGAAGCAATGTGTGTAGGAGTGTAGGGCGCCCCGCACAACCTCGCCAGTAATTTACCTGCCTTGTTCCCAAATTTATGTAGCGTGGCAGAGAAGCGTGCACTTTTAATACCTTCCAACTTGTCCGCCCAAGTGTCAAAGGCCTGCTTGGCTAGGGACCACTCTTGTCGGTTAGCGGGAGAGTCCGCGGACAACAGCTGTCGTTGAGCCAGGCGGAGACGTTCACTGGCCTGAAGGTAGCTTTTGGATGCGTTTTTCCGATATGCCGAGGCGTATGATATAATTTTGCCACGCAGAAAAGCCTTGCCCGCCTCCCAAAACAAATTGGGTTGAGAGGTGTGCAGGGCATTTGCCTCCGAGTACTCCGCCCATGCCCCAGCTAGGTAGGTCTGAAAGTCCGCATCGGTGCTCAAATACCCCGGGAATCTCCACAAACTAGTATCCGCCTGCTTGCCGGGGGGGTCTAAGATCAAGGATACAGGGGCATGGTCAGAAATTACAATTTCATGGATCTCTGGGTCCTCAATTCTCCTTAGGGCATTGGCCGAGACAAAGAAATAGTCTATCCTAGTAAACACATTGTGAGGGTGCGAATAAAAGGTATATTCCCTGTCAGCAGGGTGTTGTAGTCGCCACACATCTGTGAGGTGGAGGGATTCTACTAACAGAGCTAGAGGACTAGAGGTGGACACATCAGAATTATTTGTTCTAGGTTTGGACCGAGACTTATCCAGTAGGGGGTCCATAAGGGAGTTAAAATCACCGCCTATGACGTGTGGGACCTGAGGGTAGGTAAGCAAGTGAGAGGACAGTTCTTTATAAAAGGACTGGTCCGGGGTGTTGGGAGCATAAACATTTGTCAGTAGTATTTCGCTGTCATTGATCTTCATATGCGCTGAGACAAATCTACCGCTAGTGTCGGTGGAGAGGGAAATGATATTACAGGAAAGACGCTTGTGGATCAGGATCAGGACTCCGGCCTTCCTGCCCAGAGCCGCCGATCCCACCACCGTGCCCACCCACAGCTTTTTCATCCGGAAAAAGTCCTCTGAGGACAAATGGGACTCCTGTAGTAATGCTATGTCTGCTTTGAGCCTCTTGAGATGTCTCAATACCTTCATCCTTTTAATTGGGGACCGTAAGCCCCTGACATTCCATGACAAAATCCTCATGGAGGGTCTGATAGATGATGGTATGGAGCATGACAATACATCCGCTTATAGATGTAGACGGCAGGAATGGGTGCGTATACTACCAAATATGTTATGGACATGCGTCTAACACTCATTGAACACAGATACCCCAGGGGAGCTGATTCCAACCGTGGAACCGAGGAGGCTGAAGGGGAATTGGGGGGGACAGACATGGGTAAAGAGAACAGGGGGAGAACAACGAAATACAGAAAGGCATCTAGAAAAAAATACATCATGGACTTCACTTTTTTCCGAATGCTGTAACTGTGTAAGGCGACAAGTCCCTTGGTACGGACGTCAGCAGGTCTGTGGACAAAACCAACCCAAATCACCTCTATATTAAAAAAAAAAAAGAGGGAAAATAAATAGAGGGGGGTAAGGAACCCTGAACCCCTATTCGCAATAATCGAGGGGAGCGCCCGGGTCCTCCACAGTGACAGCATATAACAGTATTATAACTCATCAGCCGTAACAGGAAAGTTTATAGGATTATAACCTAAGTGTATAGCACAGAAAAAACTAAACAAAACAATGCAGAGAAAAAAAAAACGGGTCAGAGGTAGCTACCTCCAATGCCCGCAACTTTCCGGTGGCAACCTGAAATATGCAACAGCAACGTGGAAGAGAAGATACATTACGTGTCCACAGGGTCTCCTAGGAGGAGGTAATAATTACTAGTGGCGGTCCATGGCGAGTCAGCGATGTGGAAGAAATCGCCCTCCGCTAACTGCCTCAGAATATTTTTGCCGTTTGGGAGATTCTTTTCGCGGGCTCCTTGGGATCAGGGAGCGCTGGGCCGAGGACGACTTGTTGTGCATGGGGTCAGACCCATCCGTACGGAGTGATCTTATAAAGCCTTCCGCCTCCGAGGGGTCCTGGAATGACAGTTGTTCACCTGAAGGTGCCCGTAGCCTAAGGATAGCTGGGTATGCCAACGTGAATTTGATCTGGGATTGGTGCAGTTGTGAGCATACTGCCTGGAAAGCCTTTCGTCTCTTGGCCACCTCAACGGAGTAGTCCGCAAAAATCAGGACTTTTGTACCGTCAATCTGGAAAGATTTGGATTGCCTGAATTTCTGGAGGATCGCCGATTTATCGGCGTAGTTCAGGTACTTGGCTATGATCGGGCGCGGGGAGGAACGTTCTGAAGAGTGTATCCCCATACGGTGGGAGCGTTCGACCACGCAGATTCCTTTCAGTCCCAGAGCCTCCGGAATCCTCTTGGAGCACAGGTCAGGGATCGCAGAGGGTGGCACAGTCTCTGGTATCCCAATAAAGCGGAGGTTACTCCTTCGCGCTCTGTTTTCCAAATCGTCCACTTTTTGGAGCAAGAATTGATTTGTCTTTTCCTGTGCCTGCTCAAATCCATGAGAGCTGTATATTTCCTCCTCCACACTTGCCACACGCTGTTCCACTTCTTGCAGCCTGTGTGTATGTTCGGTGAGCTGCTTTTTAAAGTCCTGCATGCCCGCCGCCACTGCCGTTTGCACAGCCGCTGTTATGGTGGGGGATAGTAGTGCCACCACAGTCTGCGCTATACGATCCGACTGGGGGTCACCCAGGGTGGGCACCGTGGGAGCCGCAGAAGCAGCCGTGTCCATGCGGGAGGCGTCCGCCTCATCCGCAGTGAAGGCCGAGACCCGGGGCCTCGATTTGCGGCGGACCCGGCGGATTGCGCGGGCCGCCTTTCTCCAGAAATTTATCCATGCCGGGTATTGGATGGCACCGGGGGATCGCCCGGGGGTGTACGGAGCTGTGGGGGGCCCGAGGGAAGTGGGTTAGCCGGTATTTAAGCCGTTTTATCGTCCGATCGCGGGAGCCGGCGTGGATGGCGACTACTACATTCGGCGCCGGAACCGGAAGTCCTGGGGGCCTCCTTGTTAAAGAGGGCTTCAAGATTTCGATAAGCCCCCCACCCACAGACCCCTATAACCACAGCCCAGGGTTGTCGGGAAGATGGGGACAAGGTGATGTCCCCATCAACATGTGGACAAGGTGCTTTGGGGTGGGGGGAAGAACCCCTCCCTGCCCCAAAGCATCCAGCCCCCATGATGAGGGCATGTGCCCTGGTATGGTCCAGGAGGGGGGGTAGGGATTGGGGGGGACCCTACACGTTTTTTTTTTTTTTTTTTTGTTAATAAAATGAATAAAATAGCTTGATTTCCTTTTCAGTAGCAGGAGGAATGAAACTTTAAACCACTAGTAGAAGAGTCACCCCCTCAAGTGCAGAAATCTAACACCTAGAGTCAGTGGTAGTTGGTCAATAGGGGGCACAGGGGCACCGCCCCCCCCCCCCCAAGGCTAGTCATCGTAATATTCAGCATCTTTAAAAAAAAAAGTGTACCTTTCATATGTGAGGGGCGCCGGACACATTGCTGTCTATGGGAGGGGTGGGGGTTTTTGCATCATGTGCTTCTTTTCTTTTACGCCGATTGGCGGCCTTCTGGTGTGTCCTCGTGGCGCAGAGCGATGCGCCCGAACACTCCCACTAACGTTTTCCGAATTTGGCGTCCTGTGATTGGTCCAGCCTGGACCAATCAGGACGTCCAACGTCGTAGGGGCGGTGCTTGGGCGGGGCATCACTCTCTGATACCCGCCGCCTCACCCCAGAGCCCAGCAGATGTCTTTGCCTCTCGTCTGGAGTGGACTGTGACTGCCTCATGAGGGCGGGGCATTGATGTCATGCAGATAGAGCCCGGGAGGAAGAGATACTGAGATGAGGTCAGTAAACAGGGAAGATTGTGCAGAAACTGACCTTTGGGGTGGCAATGATTGTACTGGGGGGCCGACTGCTGCTCCCCTCATGTCAAGTGCAGTGCCCACCATGTGATATACTGTGCCCACCATGTGATATACTGTGCCCACCATGTGCTGTACTGTGCCCACCATGTGATGTACTGTGCCCACCATGTGATATACTGTGCAAACCATGTGATGTATTGTGCCCACCATGTGATGTACTGTGACCACCATGTGATGTACTGTGCCCCCCATGTGATATACTGTGCCAACCTTGTGATGTACTGTACCCACCATGTGCTGTACTGTGCCCACCATGTGATGTACTGTGACCACCATGTGCTGTACTGTGCCCACCATGTGCTGTACTGTGACCACCATGTGCTGTACTGTGTGAACCATGGGATGTACTGTGCCCACCATGTGCTGTACTGTGCCCACCATGTGCTGTGCTGTGCCCACCATGTCATGTGCGGCTCCCACTATGTCATGTGCTGTGCCATGCCCACCATGTCATGTGTTGTGCCCACCCTGTCATGGGCTGTGCTGTATAATGCCCACTGTGTAACGTGGTGTGCCCTCTGTGTAATGTGTTGTGCCCACCATGTAATGTAGAGTGGTGTGCCCACCATGTAATGTGCTGAGCCATGCTCAACATGTCATGTGATGTGCCCACAATGTAATGTGCTGTGCCCACCATGTCATGTGCTGTGCTGTATAGTGCCCATCGTGTAATGTGATGTTCCCACCATGTAATCCGGAGTGGTGTGCCCTCTGTATAATGTGATATGCTCACCATGTAATGCGGAGTAGTGTGCCCACCCTGTAATGTGCTGTGCCATGCCCACCATGTAATGCGCTGTGCCCTCCATGTCATGTGCTGTGCCATGCCCACCATGTCATGTGCTGTGCCCACCCTGTCATGGGCTGTGCTGTATAGTGCCCACTGTGTAACATGGTGTACCCTCTGTGTAATGTGCTGTGCCCACCATGTAATGCGGAGTGGTGTGCCCACCATGTAATGTGCTGAGCCATGCCCAACATGTCATGTGATGTGCCCACAAATGTAATGTGCTGTGCCCACCATGTCATGTGCTGTGCTGTACAGTGCCCATTGTGTAATGTACTGTGCCCACCATGTCATGTGCTGTGCTGTACTGTGCCCATTGTGTAATGTGCTGTGCCCACTATGTAATGTGCTGTGCCATGCCCACCATGTAATGTGCTGTGCCCACCATATCATGTGCTGTGCCAGGCCCACCATGTCATGTACTGTGCCCACCCTGTCATGGGCTGTGCTGCATAGTGCCCACTGTGGAATGTGCTGTGCCCATCATGTAATGCGGAGTGGTGTGCTCTCTGTGTAATGTGCTGTGCCCATCATGTAATACAGAGTGGTGTGCTCTCCGTGTAATGTGCTGTGCCCACCCTGTAATGTGCTGTGCTATGCCAACCATGTCATGTGCTGTGCCCACCATGTAAGGTGCTGTACAGTGTCCTTCGTGTAAGGTGCTGTGCCCACTATGTAATGCAGAGTGGCGTGCCCACCATGTAATACAGAGTGGTGTACCCTCTGTGTTTTGTGCTATGCCCACCATGTAATGTTGAGTGGTGTGCCCTCTATGTAATGTGATGTGCCCACCATGTGATGTAGAGTGGTGTGCCCTCTGTGTAATGTGCTGTGCCCATCATGTCATGTGGTGTGGTGTACCCACCATGTAATGTTTAGTGCCCACCGTGTAATATGCTGTAATGTACAGTGCCCACCGTGTAATGTGCCGCGCCCACTATGTCATGTGCTATGCTGTACAGTGCCCACCATGTAATTCAGAGTAGTGTGCCCTCTGTGTAATGTGCTGTGCCCACCATGCCATGTGCTCTGCTCACCATGTTATGTGCTTTGCTGTACAGTGCCCACCATGTAATGCAGAGTGGTGTGTCCTCTGTGTAATATGCTATGCCCACCATGTAATGTTGAGTGGTGAGCCCTCTGTCTAATGTGCTGTGCCCACCATGTAATGTGGAGTGGTGTGCCCTCTGTGTAATGTGCTGTGCCCTCCATGTAATACGGAGTGGTGTGCCCACCATTTCATGTGCTGTACAGTGCCCACCATGTAATGTAATGTGGAGTGGTGTGCCCTCTGTATAATGTGCGGTGCCATGCCCACCATGTAATGTGCTGTTCCCACCATGCCATGTGCTGTATTGTGCCCACCATGTAATGTGCTATGCCCACCATGTAATGCGGAATGGTGTGCCCTCTGTGTAATGTGCTGTGCACACAATGTAATGTGCTGTGCCATGCCCACCATGTCATGCTGTGCCATGCCCACCATGTTGTGCTGTGCCCACAATGTAATGTGCTGTGCCCATCATGTAATGCAGAGTGGTGTGCCCACTGTGTAATGTGCTGTGCCCACCATGTAACCAACATCTGTGACACAAACTGGGTTGGAGGCAGAAAAAAAACACATGTATATATACACAAAAAAACTTCTAAATCAGAATTGATCTACAGGTGTTCTCTTCCCTGTGAGTTGAAACCTAATAATCCAGCATAATATTAGAGTGATCTTTTGTGAGAGGCAGCCTGGAACAGCAATCTCTGACCATCTCTTCACTGTCTCTGACCATCTCTTGTATCATGTCCTCAGTCTCTGACCATCTACTGTATCATGTCTGCGGTCTCTGGTAATCTCAGGTAGTATGTCGGCAGTTTCTGACCATCTCCTGCAGTATGTCTGCAGTCTCTAACCATCACCTGTAGTATGTCTGCAGTCTCTGACTATCTCCTGTAGTATGTCTGCAGTCTCTGACTATCTCCTGTATCATGTCTGCAGTCTCTGGCCATCTCCCGTAGTATGTCTGCAGTCTCTGACCATCTCCTGTATTATGTCTGCAGTCTATGGCCATCTCCCGTAGTATGTCTGCAGTCTCTGACCATCTCCTGTAGTATGTCTTCAGTCAGTGGCGGCCGGTGTACTGAGAGAGCAAGGGCGCCGCCCCCCCCCCCACATCCATGCGTCCGGCCCCCTAATCTGCATGCAGGGGCGCCGGACGCATTGGAGTTTAATGGGGCTTTTTTTTTTGGCATCACCTGATTAGAGCCAGAGGCTCTAATAGGGCGATGCAAAGGGTGGACCCGGGGCGCAGAGCAGTGCGTCCCGAGCCCACCCAATGTGTGACAATAGCGAATGAAAATTCGCTATTGTCACACCGATCCTCCTCCTGGCCAATCAGGAAGCGCGTTCGATACACGCTTCCTGGTTGGCCGCAAGGCAAACCCCATGCCATTGGCCGAGGAGGAGGTGGGAGCCGAAGGACTGGAGGAGACGTGCCGCTGGGACCGAGGAGAGAGAGACTGATGAGAAGCCGCCCGCCGCCGCTGCTGCTCCAGGTAAATAAGGGGGCACGCACGCTGATCTCTGCATTGGGGGAATGGTGTGCCCTCTGTGTAGTGTGCTGTGCCCACTATGTTATGTAATGTGCTGTGCCATGCCCATCATGTCATGCTGTGCCATGCCCACCATGTTGTGCTGTGCCCACAATGTAATGTGCTGTGCCCATCATGTAATGCAGAGTGGTGTGCCCACTGTGTAATGTGCTGTGCCCACCATGTAACCAACATCTGTGACACAAACTGGGTTGGAGGCAGAAAAATAACACATGTATATATACACAAAAAAACTTCTAAATCAGAATTGATCTACAGGTGCTCTCTTCCCTGTGAGTTGAAACCTAATAATCCAGCATAATATTAGAGTGATCTTTTGTGAGAGGCAGCCTGGAACAGCAATCTCTGACCATCTCTTCACTGTCTCTGACCATCTCTTGTATTATGTCCTCAGTCTCTGACCATCTACTGTATCATGTCTGCGGTCTCTGGCCATCTCCTGTAGTATGTCGGCAGTTTCTGACCATCTCCTGCAGTATGTCTGCAGTCTCTGACCATCTCCTGTAGTATGTCTGCAGTCTCTGACTATCTCCTGTATCATGTCTGCAGTCTCTGGCCATCTCCCGTAGTATGTCTGCAGTCTCTGACCATCTCCTGTATTATGTCTTCAGTCTCGGGCCATCTCCTGTATCATGTCTGCAGTCTCTGGCCATCTCCCGTAGTATGTCTGCAGTCTCTGACCATCTCCTGTAGTATGTCTGCAGTCAGTAGCGGCCGGTGTACTGAGGGCGCAGGGGTGCCGCCCCCCCACATCAATGCGTCCGGCCCCCTAATCTGCATGCAGGGACGCCGGATGCATTGGAGTTCAATGGGGTTTTTTTTTTTTTGGCATCACCTGATTAGAGCCAGAGGCTCTAATAGGGCGATGCAAAGGGTGGACCCGGGGCGCAGAGCTGTGCGTCCCGAGCCGACCCATTGTGTGACAATAGCGAATGAAAATTCGCTATTGTCACACCGATCCTCCTCCTGGCCAATCAGGAAGCGCGTCCGATACGCGCTTCCTGATTGGCCGCAAGGCAAACCCCATGCCATTGGCCGAGGAGGAGGTGGGAGCCAGAGGACTGGAGGAGACGCGCCGCTGGGACCGAGGAGAGAGAGACTGATGAGAAG
Source organism: Pelophylax lessonae (assembly GCF_965119305.1). Classification (NCBI taxonomy): domain Eukaryota; kingdom Metazoa; phylum Chordata; class Amphibia; order Anura; family Ranidae; genus Pelophylax; species Pelophylax lessonae. The sequence goes on from NC_138768.1 coordinate 302,785,589, forward strand.
CCGCCCGCCGCCGCTGCTGCTCCAGGTAAGTAAGGGGGCACGCACGCTGATCTCTGCATTGGGGGAATGGTATGCTGGTCACTACATTGAAGGGGGCACGCATGCTGATCTCTGCATTGGGGGAATGGTATGCTGGTCACTGCATTGGGGGGAATGTATGCTGGTCACTGCATTGGGGGAATGTATGCTGGTCACTGCATTTGGGGCATGTATGCTGGTCACTGCATTGGGGGAATGTATGCTGGTCACTGCATTGGGGGCATGTATGCTGGTCACTGCATTGGGGGCATGTATGCTGGTCACTGCATTGGGGGAATGTATGCTGGTCACTGCATTGGGGGAATGCATGTTGGTCACTGCATTGAAGGGGGCGTGTACGCTGGTCTCTGCATTGAAAGGGGCATGTACGCTGGTCACTGCATTGAAGGGGGCATGTACGCTGGTCACTGCATTGAAGGGGGCATGTACACTGGTCACTGCATTGAAAAGGGGCATGTAAGCTGGTCACTGCAATGAAAAGGGGCATGTACGCTGGTCACTGCATTGAAGGGGGCATGTATGCTGGTCACTGCATTGAAGGGGGCATGTACGCTGGTCACTGCATTGAAGGGGGCATGTACGCTGGTCACTGCATTGAAAGGGGGCATGTACTCTGATCACTGCATTGAAAGGGGGCATGTACGCTGGTCACTGTGCATTGAAGGGGGCACGCTGGTCACTGTGCATTGAAAGGGGGCACGCTGGTCACTGTGCATTGAAAGGGGGCATGCTGGTCACTGTGCATTGAAAGGGGGCACGCTGGTCACTGTTCATTGAAAGGGGGCACGCTGGTCACTGTGCATTGAAAGGGGGCACGCTGGTCACTCTGCATTGAAAGGGGCCACGCTGGTCTCTTTGCATTGAAAGGGGACACGCTGGTCTCTCTGCATTGAAAGGGGGCACACTATACCTTAATAACTGAAGGCCCCTTTCATACTTTTGCGACCTCAAAGTCACACAATTTTTTACAGCGTTTTTTGCCGCAAGCAATGCCTATTACATTTTTCTGTTTGTGCCCCCCCCCCCCCAAAAACTTTGAGCACCAGCCGCCACTGTCTGCAGTCACTGAGCATCTCCTGTATTATGTCTGCAGTCTCTGACCATCTCCTGTATCATGTCTGCAGTCTCTGGCCATCTCCTGTAGTATGTCTGCAGTCTCTGACCGTCTCCTGTATCATGTCTACAGTCTCTGATCATCTCCTGTATCATGACTCAGACTCTGCACTTCTGTTCTGGACTGGTAAGTGACTTTCATGTCTGTGTGCTCTCTCTATGGGTTAGGTGATAGGGAATATGTGAAAATATTTGCATTGGCAATTCTTGTACTAATGGGGAATATCTGAAAATATATTGAATGGGGGAATTCCTGTACTAATGGCCCATTAGTACAGGAATTGCCCCATGCTATATATTCATACATTACCTATTAGTGCAGGAATGGGGAATATCTGAATATATTACATGGGGCAATTCCTGTACCAATAGTTAATATATGAATATATTGCAAAGGGCAATTTCTGTACTAATAGGTAATACAGTATATGAATATATAGCATGGGGCAATTCCTGTACTAATGGCCCATTAGTACAGGAATTGCACCATGCTATATATTCATATATTACCTATTAGTACGGGACCTGCCCCGTGCAATATATTCAGATATTCCCCATTAGTAATTACCGCTTTTTTTTGCCAATGCCTATGTCTATGGACCTCAAAAAGTTACATTTTTCTGTTTGCGCCCCCCCCCCCCCCCCCCAAAAAAAAATAATTTGAGTACCAGCCGCCACTGCCTAGAGTACTAAAGACATAAAAAGAATTTTGGAGTAAATGTAGCCTCCTAGGATAACCCCATAATTAAATATTTGTTTTTGGTTGACTGTTCCTTTAAAACACAAAAAAAAAAAACTTAAAGAGGAGCTTATCCTGCCATGTGGCTCCCTCAAAATCACTGTCTTCCCTCAAAGCATGTACATAGAGCATATATCCAATTATCACTCTTGGTCTCTACTTGGTTCTATTAACTCCCTTATGTGCCTTATTTATCTGTGTAACATACCTTTCCTGAATACCAGCTTTTCATAGTTAGCCTTGACCATACACCAGTGAATAAGCTCAACTCAACAAGGAACGATCCACAATAATTAACACAAGCTAGACTGTGAAAAATGCCTAAGCCACTGAGAGAATTCTTAAAGTGCGAACATGAAAAAATTATAAATCCTCCAATCTTTCCGCCCTAGGGCCAGTTACCAGGAGGGAGAGTGCACATCCCAAGTGTTAGTATATCCCATGGGCAAAAGAAATGCTAGGCCACTATTATTTGATATTCATCCACTATGCCCGATTCCTAACAAAGCATATTTTTTGTGATACTTGATTATTTTCCTATGTGATCAGTGAAATTATTTCTCAACCAATGTGTTAAAGGACAACTATGGTGATAATTAGCTCACAAAAGGGTCTGTACAAACCAGTTGTATTTAATATTGTAGGAATTTATCTAATATACACTTAGGAGGGAAAAAAAAACAAGTCTATTTTGTTACCTGAGTATAAGAAAACATTGATCTTGATTTACTAAAGGAGTAGATCATGTTCAATTTCAAAGTGAATTTTTACTTTGCAAAGGGGATTTTCACTTATCTTAGTAAATGAGGTGGGACAGTAAATATTCACTTTGAAAATACTAACCAATCCTGTGCAAGGAAAATTTTAAAAACCCTTTTTACTTGGTTTTAACTCAGGGGTGTCAAACTGGCTGCCCTCCAGCTGTTGCGGAACTACAAGCCCCATCATGCCTCTGCTTGGTCATGAAGGGGGTAAAAGACTTGTTGGAAAACAGGCTCTCACAAAATGGCCACCGAAGTCCACAATTGCAGAACTTTTTTTTTTTATCTTTCTATACACAAGCCATCTGAAAATTGGCTCAGAAAAAAGTGACATAGAATAAAGGTGAACCACAATAAGATGTTGAAAATGCTGACACAGGCATATGGCTCAGGAGATACATGAAAATTACTGGCTGTGATAGGGAGGGGGCTATTCTCATACCCATGGACATGTAAGAGGGTGCTTCTAGGAACAGCTTTTTGCTGAGTTTAGCTTGTCTTGTAAACGTCTAGACTGCTGCACATCTCTTACCACTTAATATATATATATATATATATATATATATATATATATATATATATATATATATATATATATGTATATATATATATATATATATATGTATATATATATATATATATACAGTTGTGTTCAAAATTATTCAACCCCCAATGCTGTAAAGGGTTTTAGGGAATTTAGTGTACATTTGTAATTGTATTCAGAATGAAATCCTACAAGGACTTCTTAAAGAACCATGTGCAACTAAAATGACATCAATTGGTTTTGTAATACAGTGGTAAATGTTTCTTTTGTGAATTCTTCATTGACACAATTATTCAACCCCTTAAAGACTACCACTCTGAAGAACAGAGGTTCATTGAAGTGTTTTCAATCAGGTATTGAAAGCACCTGTGGATGTCAGGGAGCAGCAATAAAGCCTAATAAGCACCAATTAGGCAGCTTTAAAATGACTGTGATACTCAGCTCCTTCTAGACATTTACTGGTGTGGTTACAAACATGGTGAAGTCAAGAGAATGGTCCAGGAAGACAAGAGAAGGGGTGATTACTCTTCACAGGAAGGGCAATGGCTATAAGAAGATTGCAAAGATGTTAACCACTTCTCCCTGGGTGGATGTCATATGACATCCGTAAACTTTGCGGGGGTATACCGGGATGATGCCTCTAGCTAGAGGCATCATCCCAGTACTGTGGTTTAGAGCCGACGGTTGGCTTTCCATCGGTACCGACCGATGCGGCTCGGGAGCCGCTCGATCGTTACCCGGGGGGCGGGAGATGACATCCCCCCCTCCCGCCGCCTTCCGTGACTTTTACCGGGGCTCCCGTCCCACCGAGAGCCCCGAGCACCCAGCCGGCGCGTCCGCCGGCTGGATGGAGTCCCGATCAATGCCGGAAGCGGCTTCGATCGGGTCTCCGATGACGTAACCCGGAGGCGGCGTCCATGACGTCACTTCCAGGTTAGTGTGCTGCAAAAAGGTGGCAAATTTGAAAAACGGCTGTATGCAAAAACGCAGTTTTTGGCGTTTTGCATACAGGGAAGTGTAGTAGAGGGGTCTAGGGTCTTTTAGACCCTCGATCCCTCCATAAAGTGTACCTGTCACTGCATATTGCTGTCACAAGGGATGTTTACATTGCTTGTGACAGCAATAAAAGTGATCAGATTTTTTTTTTAAAAAAAAACTGTAATAAAGTTAAAAAAATAAATGGGGAAAAAAAAAATTTTAGCTGCCCCCGTCACCGTTAGCTCGCGCACAAAAAAAAAACCTATACGGAAATCGAGCCGCAAATTACATCGCTGTTCAAACCACACATGTGAGGTATCGCCGCGATCGCCAGAGCGTGAGCAATAATTAAAAAAAAAGAGCTACACTCTAACTCTAAACTGGTAACCGTTAAATAAATTTAAAGCGTCGCCTATTGAGATCTCTATTGACCGTAGTTTGTCGCCATCCCACGGGGGGGGCGCAATTTTAAACCGTAACATGTTGGGTATCTATTTACTCGGCGTGACATCATCTTTCACAATATACAAAAAAAAATGGGCTAACTTTACTGTTTAGTATTTTTTAAATGCAGTGAAATTAGATTTTTCCAAATTTTTCCAAAAAATGGCGTTTTAAAGACCGCTGCGCAAATACCGTGTGGCAAAAAATATTGCAATGACCGCCATTTTATTCTCCAGAGTCTTTGCTAAAAAATATATATATATATATAATGTTTGGGGGTTTTAAGTAGTTCTCTAGGAAAAAATACTGATTTTAACTTGTAAACAAAAAGTGTCCGAAATAGGCCTGGTGGGTAAGTGGTTAAACATACCAAGAGACACCATAGGAAGCATCATTCGCAAATTCAAGGAAAAGGGCACTGTTGAAACGCTACCTGGTCGTGGCAGAAAGAAGATGCTGACTTCGACTGCTGTGCGCTACCTGAAGCGTAGAGTGGAGAAAAGTCCCCGTGTGACTGCTGAGAAACTGAGAAAAGATTTGTCAGATGTGGGTACTGAAGTTTCTGCTCAGACAATACGGCGCACACTGCGTAATGAAGGCCTCCATGCCAGAACTCCCAGGCGCACCCCCTTGCTGTCTCCAAAGAATAAGAAGAGTCGACTGCAGTATGTCAAAAGTCATGTGGACAAACCACAGAAGTTATGGGATAGTGTTCTGTGGACTGATGAAACAAAATTTGAACTGTTTGGGCCCATGGATCAACGCTATGTTTGGAGGAGGAAGAACAAGGCCTATGAAGAAAAGAACACCTTGCCTACTGTGAAGCATGGCGGGGGGTCAATCATGCTTTGGGGCTGTTTTGCTTCTGCAGGTACAGGGAAGCTTCAGCGTGTGCAAGGTACCATGAATTCTCTTCAGTACCAGGAGATATTGGATGACAATGTGATGCAGTCCGTCACAAACCTGATGCTTTCGAGACGTTGGACCTTTCAACAGGACAATGATCCCAAGCATACCTCCAAGTACACTAGAGCATGGTTGCAGATTAAAGGCTGGAACATTTTGGAGTGGCCATCACAGTCACCAGACTAAAATCCGATTGAGAACCTCTGGTGGGACTTAAAGAAAGCAGTTGCAGTGCACAAGCCTAAGAATGTGACTGAACTGGAGGCTTTTGCCCATGACGAATAGGCGAAGATACCCGTAGATCGCTGCAAGACACTTGTGTCAAGCTATGCTTCACTTTTAAAAGCTGTTATAACTATAAAAGGATGTTGTACTAAGTACTAAGATTGAATGTCACTTGGGGGTTGAATAAAACTGATAATGATGTGAGCACAGAAAAGACATTTGTGGTTATTTCATTATAAATGTTATGTTATATTTGTCTGACCTACACGTGCCTCTTTGATTTAATTGTAAGCAGGATGACTGAATGATCAAAATCAATGTCAAACTGGCCAAAACAATCAATTTCAGTGGGGGTTGAATAATTTTGATATATATATATATATATATATATATATATACACATAAAGTCTTTACTGTGCATTAGAAGCATGCACAACAAATTTGGTGTCTCCACTGAACTGCTTCTGCCTTACTGTCCATGTCTAAAATTAGACAGTAGTTCTGTGGCTGAACAGGTAATTTCAGGTACTTATAATAAGAGATGTAATACAGTACAATATTTTCACAATCTGATCGACATTTTACTGTGTGTGGTCTTCTTACATGATCATATTTAAATTTCTCACAAATGCACACTATTCTACATTGTTCAATTAGTGTTATTTCACTTTTTGTATTGCAGGGCTTGTTAAACTTGTTTAAACTGTGTGTTTAGCTCTCCAAAAAGGACCAAGCAGAACAACATAATGGAAAATAGAACCATCATTTAGGTTATTGTTCTAGATTTTATCAGTATTCATGGATTTCTAATAACAGGTATTTCATTGACTTTGCAAAGCTTCCTAGGTATTCCAGTTCCATTGCCCGTGTTACCTCGACTAATCAGGTAAGAAAACTGGTGTGCTTTCAAACACTTTCATAGAATGTATACTGGTTTTGTACATATTCTGTTTCTTTATAATGATTAAGACTAAAAAATGTAACAAAAAATAATAATCTTAATTTCAATAGGTTTTTATTGGTTTTAACAGGAACATAAACCTTCATAAAAGGCAGTTAACAAACATTTCCTTCATGCTAGAGAAGATGTACAGAGCAATTACAAAAATGCATACAAGAATGTATAACACACAACCGTCAGTAATTGTTCTCACGCAACTCATGTGAAAGGTATTGTAACAGTTGCCTGGAATAACGGCGGACTTCCCCACCCCCGGCACCCCCATGGGAACAAACTGTAACATGGGGGGGGATGTCCACCTTATTGAACATACAATAGTAAACAACTTGCGGGCTTCAATGAATACGCTACCAAGACTGCCACCGGAGAGGTCAAGAAACTGGTGAATGTGGGGGGAGGAAGGGGAGGACACATAAGGGGGGTAGGGTGAACATAAAGCGGGATAAGAAGTTAGGGGGGTAGAGGAGGGGACAATGTCATTGGATCCACCGTATATAAAAACAGGTAATCAATACTACATCAAATGATAACTGTACATTTAGGGTGCTGGAGCCAAACCTCCCATTTCCTGTGAAATGCCTTAGTGTTCAAGGAAACTCGGGAAAGGATACGTTCCATATCACACTGTTGATTCAGGGTGTCAATGGTGTCCTCTATCGAGGGGGCTGTGGTGGACTTCCACAGTCTAGTTATGGTGAGTTTGGCTGCTAAAAGAATGTGAATTATCACCGGTCTTAAGGCTAGCCGAAATTCCTGGATACGGATATGTAAGAGGGCCAGTTCTGGTTCGGGGGACACCTGCTGATTACACAGTACAGATATTAGGGAGAAAACTTTATTCCAGAATGACCTGAGAGATAGGCAGGCCCACATAGTGTGGAAAAAAAATCCTGCTTTTAAGAAGATGGTCCACCTATAAAAGAGGCCAGCAGTGACGCACACTAGAAAAAACAGCTGCATGCTCTTTAGCAGGATCCATTATACCAGGGGTAGGCAACTCTTGAGTGGTGGAGGTCTACCGGAACAACATGGAAAAGATCTAAGACCACCGGGGTGTGGTGACCTTTTCTCGTTTTTTTTTTTTTTTTTTTTTTTAGAAATTAGCTAGCAAGAATCCAGCAAAAAATAAGGACAGCTTAGAAAAATATAAAAAGGCAAATTGCATTGTAAAAAATATAAACTTAGCCTACATTAAAAGTTAGCATCAGTGACAAAATAGGTATTTACTTACATTTACAATTGTTTTCATGTCTGGAGAGTAATTGGTTGACAAGTCTGACACAGGAGTCCGTCATGGAGGCAGACGAGCTAGTACTTCAGGCCTGGCTGTCTGCTGAGTTCTGGCCCATGTAAGTAATATGTAGGACAGTGTCCAGGGGTCAGTAATACGTAGAGCAGTGTACAGTGTTCAGTAGTATACCGGACAGTATACAGGGGTTAGTAGTATGTAGGGCAGTGTTATGTGGTCAGTAGCTTTTAGTGCTAAATACAGGTGTTTGTAAGGAAGAGTACAAATGTCATCAGTTTGTAGGGCACATTATAAAGGTCAGCATTGCAAAGTACAATGGTTAGAAGGGCAGTAAACAGGGGGTCTGAAGAGCAGTGTACAGCGGGTCAGCAGGTCAGAGGATAAGAATCAGCCCGGCAGAGGATAGGGGTCAGAAAGGCAGAGAACTGAGGGTCAGTAGGGCAGAGGACAGAGTTCAGCAGAGCAAAGGAATAGGACCAGTAGAGAAAAGGCATCAGCAGGGCAGGGAACAGGTGTCAACAGGGCACAGAATGGGGGTCAGTATGGCAGGGGACAGGGGTCAGTAAGGCAGAGGACAGAGGTCAAATGGACAGAGAATGGGAGGTCTGTGTAGGGAAGAGGGCAGGGGTCAGCAGAGCAGAGGACAAGAGTCAACGTGGCAAAGTATAGGGGTCAACAGGGCAGAGAATCAGGATCAGTATGGCATAGGGTGGGGTCAGTAGGGTAGAGGAAATGGATCAGCAAGGCAGAGAATAGGAGGTCAGCGAGGCATAGAAAGCGAGGCCAGCAGGGCGAAGAGCAAGGGTCATTAGGGCAGAGGACAAGGGTCAGCCGGGCAGTGTCCAGGAGTCAGTAGGGCAGTGTATTGGGAGTCAGCAGGGAAGTGTACAGGAGGTCCATAGGGCAGAGGACAGGGGAGAGCAGGGCAGAGGACTACCCTGCTGACCCCGTCCTCCTTCCTATTCAACCCTGTTCTCTACCCGGCTGACCCTGTTCTCCATTCCAGCTGACGCCTGTCCTGCACTTTGAATGTCATTTCCCTGCATGCACTGCATGTGGAGGGTGAGCAAGGTGGGATGCGATTTACCTCTCACCTGCCTGCAATCGGCACGTAGATCGTAATTAATGGGTAGCCAACTCCCTGGAACAAGTCACTTCCTGGAATTTATTCCTGCAAACAGCTTTGTACTGGAAGCCCCATTCAAAGCTACATGCAGGGACAATCATCCCCAGATACTTGCTGCATGTATGTGAACAGCTGCAAAAGGGTGTTGTCAGCCTCCCATTGCTTTAAATAGGGCTTTCCATCCAAAGCTATTCTTAAAGGGTAACTCCACTTTCATTGGAAAAAAAAAAAGGTGATGTAAAGTTTGGGTTATAGCTCCACGGACCCATGTGCAAAGCTGTTTACCTTAACCACTTAAGGACCGGCAGGTTTTACCCCCTTAATGACCAGGCCATTTTTTGCAATACGGCACTGCGTTATTTCAACTGACTGTTGCGCCATCATGCAATGCTGTACCTACATAAAATTGATGCACTTTTTTTTCCCACAAACAGAGCTTTCTTTTGGTGGTATTTGATCACCTCTGCAGCTTTTTATTTTTTTATGCTATAAATAAAAAAAAAGTGACAACTCTGAAAAAGACAAAAAGTACTATAAGCGTCAGCGCGACTAATGTCAAGTGATCAAACAAATAATCGCAGCCGCTATATCAAAATGTGCATATCACTGTGCATACCAAAGTAAAAACAAAAACATATGATACAGCGCTACTAGCACATCATCATGTGCAAATATGCAATAAAGTGCCTAAATAATCAATAAGGTGCTTATTAAACTACAAAAGTGCTGATCAATAAAGTGCTAGGAGTCTACTAGGAAGTCGATTGTTCTAGCGCATGACGCAACGCGTATAGGGGGCGGAGACTCCAGACAGACGTGACCCGGCAGCAGACACAGGACTTGGTCCAGTGTATTTCTCCTATCGCACGAGTCCACTATACGAAAAGCCCGCACAGCTGATGTGGAGAACTACGTGAGTGTATTGTTGTAACTAGTTTTAATAAACACAATTTTTACAGAGAGCACTAGATCTCCTTCTCCTCTTTTATATATGGTGCTGTCCGAGTATATGGAATAGGAAGCCAGCATAGAGATTAACCCTTGCAGTGCCCTAAAAGTATTTTAAGATTTGGTGGAGTTACCCTACCTTTCCCTTGTGACCCAGTGGTGAAAAACGGGTCAGATTATGAAGTGAAAGGCCATCTACTTCCCAAAAAAAAAAATCCCAATAAGTGTATATTGATTGGTTTGCGCAAAAGTTATCATGTCTAAAAACTAGGGGATAGATTTGTGTCATTTTTATTTATTTTTTACTAGTAATGGCGGCGATCAGCGATTTTTAGCGGGACTGAGGCATTGCGGCGGGCAGATCGGACACTTAACTGACACTTTTAGGGGGACCAGTGACACTACTACAGTAATCAGTGCTAAAAACATGCACTGTTACTGAACTAATGACGCTGGCAGGGAAGGGGTTAACATCAGGAGCGTTCAAAGGGTTAAATGTGTGCCTAGGGGGTGCTTTCTAACTGTGGGGGGGGGGTTGTATTTACTGGATGAACACAGAGACCTGTGTTTCTAAATAGGAGAAACAGAGGATCCTTGTGTTCATCACTGACAGAACAGCGGGAAGAGATTGCGGGTTTCCAAAGAGAAAAAGTGACCGCACTCAGAGGTGAATGAACTTGAAGTGTTTATTCCCATTCATAAAAGTCAACGGTGCATCGAACAGACATGGATACGGTTAACGCGTTTCACGACTCTGTAGGTCGCTTACTCATAACGAAGAGATCGCGGGTGCCTGGCGGACATTGCGTCTGCCGGACCCCCTGATTAGCTCCCTCTCTAGCCAATTTGCGCCTGTGTGCGCCTTCGGCAGTGCAATATTTACACTTGAGAAAAGAGCGCGCAGGTTCCCCATGAGTTTGGCGCACGCTCTGAAATGCGTCGTGTGCACTTTGACCCTGCCTATGTCACGTGGTCGACGCTGAGTCCCAGCTTGCCTTGAGAGTCCGGTCCCGGAAGAGAGAGCCGGCATCTCCCCGCTATTCATCTACCGGATAGGATCACCATCATATCCCTCCTCTCGGCAGCAGCATTACAGACAGTTTGACCCCATGACTCCGCATTTGAGCCTTCACTCATCTTACCTTTAGTGAGTTACCATTTACTGTATGCTTTAAACCTAATAAACGTATTGCACTTAGAGGCGCTCCGCTTGTATTTTGCTTAACTCCTACTCACACCATCACACCTAATACTACTTCCTGTTTTAAGTGCTGCTTCCTGGAGGCTCTTATCCCTTTGGGGACTGAAGTCCTTGTAGTCAGAGGCCCTTTTCCCACCCAAATGTCACTTCAGGGCCTCTGAAATTCCGGGTCCCAAATACCTCTCTACTAGTACAGAGAGGATTATTGAAATCACTCCTTTGCCACATCCCTGAAGATTTTTTATAGCTTGTTGTGGTCCAAGTTGCCTCCATTTTTTCAGCCCCCAGGTGTCTTCCTTGTGCATCGTTGTGGGCTAGATCAATGAGCATCTGCCTATATGGCTGGGGAACCAGCAATTGCTCTTACATTTTGCCTGGGCTTTCAGCCACTCGATAAACCAAGTCTCCACTCAAGGCAAAATGAGGAAACCTCTTATCTGCACCAGGTATTTGTGGGACCCCATTAATAACAGAAACCTGCTCTCGAGCATTGACAAAATTAGGATTCTGTAACTGCCAAACACACCCCCTGTACACCCCCAAGTCTGGATGCACTAGCCTAGGAGAAGTTTTCCCTTCATCTTCCTTAATTTAGGATCTTCAATGTGAGAGGTTTCTCTTCCTCCTCCTGTAACGGAGAGATTCCCTCCCAACCTCAGAGGTCAACTCTGTCTGGAGATCTAAAAAAAAATAAACATTATCAATCACATTAGCATTTTCTGCAATGTCATTATCAACACTAGATACCTCAACTAGATACCTCAACATTAGGGGCGTTTGTTGTGGGGAGTTCTGGACTGGACCCCTCAAACTGTGGACCATCAAGACCCAGTATCCCCAGTCCTCTTGGCTGTCCAGGAAGTCCACTCTGTACCTGGTTCCATAGTTCAAAAAAAATATTGACACTTTGGCACTTTGACAATATGGACATTGTCACTTAGGGGTGTATTCACTTTTGTTGCCAGCGGTTTAGACATGAATGGCTGTGTGTTGAGTTATTTTGAGGGGGACAGCAAATTTACACTGTTATACAAGCTGTACACTCACTACTTTACATTGTAGCAAAGTGTAATTTCTTCAGTGTTGTCACATGAAAAGATATAATAAAATATTTACAAAAATGTGAGGGATGTCCTCACATTTGTGAGATACTGTATAAGGTGAGTTAACTGCTAAAATAAGTGTGAAATTGAAGAGTTGCCTGGGTGTAAGAAGATGTCCGCTGCTACCTTCATGTTCTGTCAGATTAGGAAACCTATTGGAACACATAGCAGCCATTTTGGAAAGCACAGCGCATGCACAGTAAGCGAAAAGAGGTTTGACGACACTCCAGAGGATGAAGATAAAATTATCCTTTATTAAGATTGTAAATCCAACAAAACAAGACAATCGAGCCACAGACAGTTGACGCGTTTCACGATTCAAGATCGCTTAATGATAATGTAATGTTGTTATGATTAAGCGATCTTGAATCCTGAAACGCGTCAACTGTCTGTGGCTCGATTGTCTTAAGATTTACAATCTTAATAAAGGATAATTTTATCTTCATCCACTGGAGTGCAGTCAAACCTCTTTTCGTTTACATTGAGTGGATCCAGACCAGAGACTGGACTTGCATCTAGTTGCTTGAGGGTTGGATTGTCCTCACCTTGGAGCGGTGTACATTTCCTTTCAGTGAACTGCATGCGCAGTAAGCATTTGTTGCTCAGAACGTCATTTCCGTTACATTTTCTGATGGATAGCGGTAATCTGACAGGACACCGGCAATAGGCTGCAATTTGACCCGTCAAATCACATGTCAAATCTCGCTGATGTGAATGGTGGCTAAAAATAAGTTTGAAAAAACACAAACTTAAAATAAATATATCCAAAACCATTATAGCCTTATCTTTTCCTTGTGATGTGTTACAATAGAGTTGTAACCACTGTCCTAGAGCAACCAATCAGACCTAGTTTTTTATTTTTCAACTCGCATTTTCCATTTTGGCTGCTATAGTGTAATAGAGACAGATGATACATGGATCACTTTTATATATTGCCGATTGCATTTAGATTCATTTTAAGTCTTTTGTTCCTTATCTAAGAGCTGTGCATCCAGAAAGAAAGGCTAGACTATATGTGAGTACACATGTAGGTGATACTGATTAGTGTGCTTATGTGCAAGAGCTTGAACCTTAACACTTAAACTGTGCATATTGCTCTTCATTCATAGCTATAAGATCTCTAGCACAGTGCATGGAGGTTAATTGTCCTGTGTCAGCCTCTGTCCCTTTCTATGTCCCACGCTCTGTGTTGTGGCAACATAAAGTGCTTTGTGCTGAAAGAGACAGGATTGGGGGGTGGTCCGGCATTGGCAGGCTTTATCCAAAACTCTCTTATACAGAAAGCAAAATGTGCGCCTTTGAAGTGTGTATAGAGAGCGAGGGACTGGAGGGGATATGTCTAGGTGCTGAGGGATTAACCCTTTTGCATGCAACTCCAAAACACATAAACTCATTTCCATTAAAGATAAAGACCTATACATCTATTGGGTTTGAAGCCTTCCCTATTTAGTGGCGCTGGAGGATAAGCCCCTTTGTTTAAATGAAGGTTCCTGGTTGTTGATATTTTTTTGTGCTCACCTGTTTTATTCTGAAAACGTATTGTTGAGTACTATAATGGGCATCTTTTAACCATTTTATTTCCTTCTTTTTTTTTTTTTTTAGATTTATCCCATTTTATTATTAAAATATCTTGTTTTTTTGTTTCCGGGCTTCTCAACATTTTTTATTATTTATTATAGAATTATAGATACTTATATAGTGCTGACAATTTCCGCAGCACTTTACACATACAGTATTTTAAAAAAGTGAGTACACCCCTCACATTTTTGTAAATATTTTTATTATATCTTTTCATGTGACAACACTGAAGAAATGACACTTTGCTACAAAGTAAAGTATTGAGTGTACAGCTTGTATAACAGTGTCAATTTTCTGTCCCCTCAAAATAACTCAACACACAGCCATTAATGTCTAAACTGCTGGAAACAAAAGTGAGTACCCAAATTGGGCCCAAAGTGTCAATATTTTGTGTGGCCACTATTATTTTCAAGCACTGCCTTAACCCTCTTGGCCATGGAGTTCACCAGAGCTTCACAGGTTGCCACTGGAGTCCCCTTCCACTCCTCCATGAGGACATTACGGAGCTGGTGGATGTTAGAGAGCTTGTGCTCCTTCACCTTCTGTTTGAGGATGTCCCACAGATGCTCAATAGGGTTTAGGTCTGGAGACATCCTTGGCCAGTCTTTTACCTTTACTCTCATCTCCTTTAGCAAGGCAGCAGTCATCTTGGAGGTGTGTTTGGGGTCGTTATCATGTTGGAATACTGCCCTGCGGCCCAGGGAGGGGATCATGCTCTGCTTCAGTATGTCACAGTACATGTTGGCATTCATGGTTCCCTCAATGAACTTTAGCTCCCCAGTGTCGGCAGCACTCATGCAGCCCCAAACCATCACATTCCCACCACCATGCTTGACTGTAGGCAAGACACACTTGTCTTTGTACTCCTCACCTGGTTGCCATCACACACGCTTGACACCATCTGAACCAAATACGTTTATCTTGGTCTCGTCAGACCACAGGACATGGTTCAAGTAATCCATGTCCTTAGTCTGCTTGTCTTCAGCAAACTGTTTGCAGGTTTTTTTGTGCATCATCTTTAGAAGAGGCTTCCTTCTGGGACGACAGCCATTCAGACCAATTTGATGCAGTGTGCGGCGTATGGTCTGAGCACTGACAGGCTGACCCCCCAACCCTTCAACCTCTGCAGCAATGCTGGCAGCACTCATACGTCTAATTCCCAAAGACAACCTCTGGATATGACGCTGAGCACGTGCACTCAATTTCCTTGGTCGACCATGGCAAGGCCTGTTCTGAGTGGAACCTGTCCTGTTAAACCACTGTATGGTCTTGGCCACCGTGCTGCAGCTCAGTTTAAGGGTCTTGACAACCTTCTTATAGCCTAGGCCATCTTTATGTAGAGTAACAATTCTTTCTTTCAGATCCTCAGAGAGTTCATTGCCATGAGATGCCATGTTGAACTTTCAGTGACAAATATGAGAGAGTGAGAGCGATAACACCAAATTTAACACACCTGCTTCCCATTTACACCTGGGACCTTGTAACACTAACGAGTCACGTGACACAGAGGAGGGAAAATGGCTAATTGGTCCCAATTTGGACATTGTAACTTAGGGGTGTACTCACTTTTGTTGCCAGGAGTTTAGACATTAATGACTGTATGTTGAGTTATTTTGAGGGTGCAGCAAATTTACACTGTTATAGAGCTGTAGCTGTACACTCACTACTTTACATTGTACTTTACATTGTAGCAAAGTGTAATTTCTTCAGTGTTGTCACTGAAAAGATATAATAAAATATTTACAAAAATGTGAGGGGTGTACTCACTTTTGTGAGATACTGTATACTGTACATTCACATCAGTCCTTCCCCTCATGGCGCTTACAACCTAAGGCTGGCCATATACAATTCAAATTTATTTCCTGCAATCACAGCCTGGTTGCAAGAAAGAAATTTGCACAATTCCCCCATCAACACAGACAGTGCTGACAGGGGAATCCTTCCTGCTGAGCAACTTTCTTCTCCTGGCGGGGGGAGAGTGATTATCACTAGCGGCTATAGCTGTGGCTAGCGATAATCGCAAGAGAATCCAGCAGGCTGGTTGTACCCAAGTTTTTCGATTGATTCAACAATACAAATAATGGTCACTGCCCACACCTATAACTGTTTTTACAGCAAGGAGCACTGGAAGGGAAAATGCATGTCAAATACAACCAAAGAATTTCCAAGCTCAACTTCCCGACCAGCCTGCGACCAACCAAATTGACCTGTCTAACAGTATGCGTTAAAAACAGGGCCCATGCTGCAGTTGTGATGCTTTGCTTCATGGCTGTGACTGTAGCAAATGCAACTCTGTCTGCAAAGTTTGACAGGTGGCACCACCTGTCAAACTTGCCCATTGGTATCACCTGGCCAATACCATCTCTACAGTGAAGCATGGTGGTGGCAGCATCATGCGATGGGGATGTATTTCAGCAGCAGGAACTGGGAGACTAGTCAGGATCGAGGGAAAGATGAATGCAGCAATGTACAGAGACATCCTTGATGAAAACCTGCTCCAGAGTGCTCTGGACTTCAGACTGGTACAAAGGTTCATGTTCCAACAGGACAACGACCCTAAGCACACAGCCAAGATAACAAGGGAGTGGCTACTGGACAACTCTGTGATTGTCCCTGAGTGGCCCAGCAAGAGCCCAGACTTGAACCCGATTGAACATCTCTGGAGAGATCTGAAAATAGCTGTGCACCGATGCTCTCCAACCTGAGCTTGAGAGGTCCTGGAAAGAAAAATGGGAGAAACTGCCCAAAAATAGGTGTGCCACGCTTGTAGCATCATACTCAAAATGATGTGAGGCTGTAATTGGTGCCAAAGATCCTTCAACAAAGTATTGAGCAAAGGCTCTGAATACGTATGCACATGTGATTTTTTTCACTTTATATTTTTAAGAAATTTGCAAAAATTTCAAACAAACTTCTTTCACATTGTCATTATGAGGTAATGTTTGTAGAAATGTGAGGAAAATAATTAATTTAATCAATTTTGGAATAAGGCTATAACATAACAAAATATGGAAAAAGTGAAGCGCTGTGAATACTTTCCAGATGCACTGTATATTCATGAATGATGACCTGGAATTTTAATGAAAACTTGAGATTTAATGGATATCAAAAGCAATATTTTTTTAAATACAGGGTATTACAGCTTACCAGTCATTAGATGTGGTTGCATTCGTTTTCTTTTTTTCAGGCTAAAAACATTTTCTGCAGGTATAGAAAATGCATGTGCTTTTACTATGGAGGCTTTCAAAATTTAGAGTTAGAACTGCAGATAATACTGGGATGCAGTGAAGTGCTTTGCAGCTTACGCATGTATTTGCAAATGTGTGCAAACTAAACCCCTGATTTTATTGCAAACTTTTAGACAGGTTCATTTGGTTAGTTGCAGACTGATCGGTAAGTTGAACTGGGAATTTTCATTGGTTTTGGTTGACATGCATCACCCTTTCATGTGCTTCTTGCAGCAAAGGCCAGTTATAGGTGGGGATGGAGGCAGTGGCCATTTGTTAGTACTGCTGGAATACTGGTAGGGGGATGCACTGGGCACCTTTGCTGCCATTGTGCTATGTGCTGGGTGTCCAGTGCGCCCCTGTGCCTTCAAGGAGGGGTGGAGTCCTTCCAGGCTTACCTGCCTTCTCCCTATCCATTATAATGCATGTGCTTCTACTATGGAGGTTCCCAAAAATGTATAGAGTTAGGACTGCAGATAATACTGGGGTGCTGTGAAGTGGCTCTGAAGCGTACGCATGTATTTGCAAACGTGTGCAAACTAAACCCTTGTGTTTAACGCATAGTGTTAGACAGCTTATTTTGGTTGGTTACAGGCTGGCTGGTAAGTTGAGCTGGGAATTTTCTTTGGTTTTGTTTTGCAGAAAATAAAATATTTATCTTGGCAGAATTCCAGTGTCCTTGTAAATTTCTATGCACTGAACTGATTTGTCAAATAATCCTATTTGTTTTCCATCTACCTCTCAATGTAAAGGAGAGGAGGAGAGGAGGAGAGGAGGAGGGATTAGTGGTACAAAACAGGAGAGAAGCTTAGAGTGACAACCATTGCTCCCACCACTGATTCAGTAGAGTGAGTGTAGCCACCAAAAAAAGGAAATGTGTTTCTAGCAAGAACACCTGCCAAAAATAAAGTGGGAAAAAGCCTCAAAAAGAAAATGAATGCAGCCACCATATCTAAGCTGCTCTATATTACATTGTGTTTTGTTGTTTTTGTTTTTTTTACTAAAACCTATTTTATATATATATACACCGGTATATATTTTTTTAAAATAATTTATTATGCTTCAAAAATAATGAATTTTGTTTTGGCTAAGATCTCATTAACATTTTGGTTAAAATAAAATAACTAAAAATTAAATTTTTAACAGCAGTACTGCTTCTGTAAAGTTATAGCAGAATTCTGAATCTTAACCCAACAATAATCCACTGCAATAGCTGGGTACATGAATTTAATGAAAGACGACATGACTGCATGCAAGCCCAGCATAAGAAAATAGTTATCTTGTTGGGTATTTATAAATAGGTCCCGTGTCTTGGGTTCTTTCAGTTCTTCTTTCATGTGCTCTTCAACTTGGAGAAAAAAAGATGGTAAATGTCCTTTATAGGTCCCAATGTTCCAGTTCTATTCAGACTCCTATACATCCTCACTGCTTCATCTTGAAGCACAAAAGGGCAGACCTAGTCTGGACACAACAAGTTCATGAATGTATGAGACGACAGAGGCGAGGAAAAAGGGAGATTGGTGAGACTGGGAAGAAATACATTAACACTCTGAGTCCAAGGCATCCACCCTTTAGTATATCAATTCATCACCTGTACACAATAGAGAGCCAAGGGCATGTCAATTTGCTTGAAAAAAAAATATAAGTACAATATTTATATCTACATAAACACAATAGTATCTTGGATCTTCTAAATTAAAAGTAGAGTTGTGTAAAAAAATAAGAATTGCATAATAAATGAAAGAAGTTCCATTGATGTCATAAAAAGAGATATGAAGTTAAATACATATTATACTAACAACCTTCAATTTCATAGTCTTTCCTCCTCTTTGCTGTTACAGCAGTTGTACATGATATCTGAATATGACTGTGCAGTTCAATAGGCATCAGAGAAAAACTATCATTTATTTATTTAACTCCTCAGGGGACCGAGTGCATTTAGCCCTTGGACCTATTCTGATAGGTGGCACTATTATGCTAATTGTAGCTCCATCCCCTTTTGAAGCCCAAATTATGGGTGTTCCAGTGGAGTGATATACAGCCAGCACAGCGCCCCGCCACTCTCTAAGATGAGTAACCTGTCACTACTATGAATGAACATTCAATGCTGGTTGTCCATTCCTAACAGTAATGGCCAAAAATCTGATGAGAGATACCGCTTTTTAAGCGATCGTACCATAATCGGATCATTAGTACAGAGCTTTGGAGAGCCGACCACGACAGTTTATCCGATATCATCTGACCGGACAAGCACGAAAATGTTTCTTGTGCAATACCAGATTGTACAATTTTCGTTTAATCGGTACAGTTGTCCTCCAAAAAATATAATACAAATACACTACAACACATTACATCACTTTTTTTTTATCCTGTCGTACGAGAATTTTTCTTATTTTAGTAACCATCTTAGTCTCCATTTTCGATATGGACAAAAAAAAAATGGACAATCTGTCGTCCGATTTTCAGATCATATTTATGGGCCATAAGAGATCATTCAGGGTTTTGGCTCTGTGTCAATGATCTGCCCTGTGTGTGTACAAACAGCCACAGATACAGTTGTGCTCAAAAGATGTGCTTGCCCTTGCAGAACTGGTAATATAAAGTATGTACCATTTTTTAAGAAAACATGAGTGACCATGCAAAACACATTTCTTTTATTTCTTATGGGATTCATATTTTGTAACTGTAGGTCACGGGGGGCAAACACAAGGCCTGCGGGCCGAATCCAGCCCGCCAGGCCTTTTCATGTGGCCAGCATTGCGGGCGCTGCCTGCCACCTCTTTATTACTTTCTTGCACACAAATACATTCTCCGGCGCCGCCTGTGTTTGTGCGCATGCGCGGCCGGCCGGTCTCCAAAGAGACATCTCACGCTCCCTCTGTCCTTCCAGCGGCACCGGCTGATTGAGCTGAGCGCATGCCCAGCCGGCCAGTCTCCTGCTTTCTCTCCTCAGTCCCTCTAGCGGAGCCGGCTATTAGTGTCAGTGTTTTTTTTTTTTTCTGTCAGTGAGCCGCACCCTGAGAGCAGGATTTTTGCCCAATACACAGGCAGGGGTTGTACCAGAGTTGGGACAGATAGGAAGGTAAGAGAAAGCACAGATGTGATTTTTTTTGGGGGGGCCAGGGTGGGGTGGTGAGGGCTGTGGAGGCAGGTGGGAGGATGGGAGCAGAGTGCACTCCTGAGCCCCACACTCCGTACCCAGCGCATGCGAAAACTCTGCACGCAACCCCGCACTCCGCACGCAACCCTGCACTCCGTACACAACCCCACACTCCGTACGCAACCCTGCACTCCTGAACTCCGCACTCTGTACGCAACCCCGCACTCCTGAACTCCCCACGCCGTACGCAACCCTGCACTCTTGAACCCCGCACTCTGTACAAAACCCCGCACTCCTGAATTCTGCACTCCGTATGCAACCCCGCACTCCTGAACTCCGCATGCCGTACCCAACCCCACACTCCTGAACTCTGCACTCTGTACCCAGCACACTCCTGAACTCCGCACTCTGTACCCAGCGCACTCCTGAACTCCGCACTCTGTACCCAGCGCACTCCTGAACTCCGCACTCTGTACCCAGCGCACTCCTGAACTCTGCAAATTGGCGTAAAATGTTAAAACATTTTGATTTTTAATTTTTTTTTGGGAATGTTATATAGCAGAGTGTGAAAAATATTGTTTTTTTTTTTTTTTCAAAATTGTCACTCTTTTTTTGTTTATAGCGCAAATATTAAAAACCACACAGGTAATCAAATACCACCAAAAGAAAGCTCTATTTGTGGGGGGAAAAAAAGGACATAAATTTTGTTTGGGTACAGCGTCACACTACCGCGCAATTGTCTGTTAAAGTAACGCAGTGCTGAATCGCAAAATAGGGCCTGGTCAGGAAGGGGATAAAATCTTCCGGGGCTGAAGTGGATAAAGCAGTTGTATACCCCGCTTGGTGATTTTTACCCACAGGTAAGCCTATAATAAGGCATACCCATAGGTAAAATAAATATCTCCCAAACCTGCATGGTTTAGGAGATATTCATCCTGCATGCAGCCGCTGACATCAGCAGCGCATGCACTCTGAAGGTCCGGTATATCGTTCCAGAACAGCGGAGCTCCTTGCCGAAATGGAGGGCTCCTGTGCGCATGCGCGGGAGTGACGTCATCGCGGCCCTGGCCACTCACAGTGTTGGAGCCCGCTAACCTGGAAGGAATGCAGACAACACTCTCAATTGTATCCTATAAGGCAGGCCTTTGTTCTACACAGTAAGGTAAGGTAAATCTAAAGAAAATTGTACAGAAAAGTGTATAATGTACTGCCAGCCTTACAGAACTGTATTGCAAAATTAACTGCACTCCTTTGATCCATAGGAGAAATACAGCCAAATGAGCTTTCCCCGTACTTCACCTTTAAGTGTGTACCCAGCTAAAAGTAGAAAGGACTTAAAGGGGAATGAATAAACAGAATCTGTGCCTACTCACTGTATACGCTGCATACACATACCACAATCCTTGTACCAAGAAATACTTCTAATTACTGTGCCACAGGTAACAGTTTTATAGACACATATAAACCTCAGACTGAATGATAATTTTTAAAAATGTAAACGTTTCCATCACATATGCTTTACTTCGCACAGAAACTGATCACTTTGTCTGACTGAGCCTACCTTAAAGAAGATCTTTAATAAAACCTGCAACTGTTGGGATATTAAACACCTTGGTCAGGACTATATAATGTATAACATACTGTGTAGAGTGCAGGGGTCAGGAGGAGTAAGTAACATACAAAACATCATAATGTATAGAGTACAGGGGCCATGAGTAATGTATAGAGTACAGGGGCCATGAGTAATGTATAGAGTACAGGGGCCATGAGTAATGTATAGAGTACAGGGGCCATGAGTAAAGCTCGCCATACATGGTTCAGTATATTTCATTCAGCCAGCCAGATGAACAAAATAAACTGAATGGTGGATGTAGAAATCCTCCCTGTTGTGTCCTTATTTTCTGACAGCAGGATTCCCCACTGTCAGAATACCCTGATCAGCATTGCAGTCACTGGCTGCATATGCTAACCGAATACTGCAGGACTGTTTATCAGAAGCCAGACAAAACAACATATAGAGTGCTGCAGTCAGGACAAGCTCCCCTGTTCACATCAAATTCCCCCTTACATCATAAATCCCCATCCCGCCTCTTTATCAGAGTCCCCACCCCCCTTACATCGGGTCCCACAGTCACCCTCCCCTCTTACATCGGGGTCTCCAGAGCCACCCTCGTTTACATTAAGGTCCACTGAGCCACCCCCTTACATTAGGGTCCCTTGAGCCACCCTCCCATGCATCAGGGTCCCCAGAACTCTCTCTCTTACATCAGGGTCCCCCAGAGCCCCCTCCTTACATCAGGATTCCCAAAGCCCCCCTCATTACATCAGGGTCCCCAGAGAGCCTCACCTTACATCAGGGTCCCCTGAGAGCCCCCCCTTACTTATATCAGGGTCCCTAGACCCCCCTCATTACCTCAGGGTCCCCAGAGAGCCACCCCTTACACTAGGGTCCCCAGAGATCCCCCCGGTACATCAGGTTCCCCAGAGCCCATCTCATTACATCAGGGGTCCCAGAGAGCCCCCCTCCTACATTAGGGTTCCCATAGAGCCCCCCTCTTACATTAGGGTCATCAGAGAGCCCCCCTCACATCAGGGTTCCCATAGAGCCCCCCCCCTTACATCAGAGTCCCCAGAGAGCCCCCCCATTACATCAGGGTCCCCAGAGGCCTCCTTGTTATATTAGGGTTCCCAGAGAGTCCCCCTCCTTACATCAGGGTCCTCAGAGAGCCCCCCCCTTACATCAATGTCACCAGAGTTCCCCCTCGTTACATCAGGATCCACAGAGCCCTTCTTGTTACATCAGGGTCCCCAGAAAGCCCCCCTCATTACATCAGGGTCCCCCGGGCCCTCCTTGTTACACCAGGGTCCCAGGAGAGCCCCCCTCCTTGCATCAGGGTCCTCAGAGAGCCCCCTTCTTACATCAAGGTCCCCAGAGAGCCCCCCACTTACACCAGGGTCCCCAGAGAGCCCCCCCTTACATCAAGGCCCCCAGAGAGCCCCCATACACCAGGTTCTCCAAAGAGCCCCCCTTACATCAGGGTCCCCAGAGCTTCTCCTCTAACATTAAATATGAGCCTCCTGAAGTTCCTTACTTTCTTTAAATTCAGAACGTGTGAAGCACAGGGGAGGCAAGGCACTGTCAGCAGCCAGGGCTAGAGGAGGAAGGTCCACACACTGGGAGCGGAGTCAGACAAACTATGTGGTTGATTGCTAGACACTGGGCAGTCTTAGCAACTGACCACTGCTGGCCTGGCAGTGTCGAGCAGGAGCTGGATTATGGCACGGCCGCACCTGGTAAATAAAAGTTGGACTGTTGGAGTCAGTAATATTTTCTCAGGAGGGGCAATTGTCCCGTTGACCCCCCCCCCCCCCCCAAATCCGCCCCTGTGCGCAGCTCATGCAGAAGAATGCAAATTGTCTGACAGTATTTTCTGATAACATGCAGCATTTATCTTGCCATCAATTTTCACAAGATTCCCCATGCCTTTAGAGGTTACACCCCCCCCCCTTAAACATCAGTGAGCCACCACCATTCTTCACAGTGGGAATGATATTCTTGTCGCTATAGGCCTTGTTAACTCCTCTACAAATATAGTACTGATGGCTGTGACCATAAAGCTCTACTGTATTTTGGTCTTGTCACTCCAGATTACAAAGTGCCAGAAGCTGTGAGGCATGTTAAGGTGTTGTCAGGCATAATGTAACCAGGCTTTTTTGTGGCATAGGCACAGTAAAGGTCTCCTTCTGGCAACTTGACCATGCAACAAATTTTTGTTCAAGTATCATTGTATTTTGCTCTTTTAAACAATCACACCATCTTTTTCCAGAGCAGCCTGTATTTCCCCTAAGATTACCCGCGGGTTTTTCTTTGTATCCCCTACAATTCTTCTGACAGTTGTGGCTGCAATCTTTCTTGGTCTACCTGACCTTGGCTTGGTATCAAGAAATCCCCGAATTTTTCTCTTCTTAATAAATAATTAAACAGTATCGGTTTGGTCTATTCAAAGCTGTGGATATCCTTTTCCATCTTTATAAAGTTCCATTACCATATTACGCAGGTCTTTTGACATTTATTGTCTGCTCCACATGGCTCAGTATCTAGTCTGCTCAGTGCATCCACATGAGAGCTAACAAATTCATTGACAATTTATACACATATACACACTGAATGAATCGATATCATTCAGTAAAAATTGTTGTTTATAACTGTGATATTCACTGTTATACGCGGTCATAATGTGTAAAAAAAAAAAAATTAAAAAAAAAGCCTGATCACCTCCCCAGAGTAGTACAATTTTTTTTTTTTTTTTTTTATTACATACTGTCACCAGTCAGTGTCCCTGATCACCGCCACACCAGTAACAGTATGTAAAAAGAAATGTGAAAAAAATTTGAAAATTTCTTAATTTTCCAAAAAATTGTGACAAATAATTACAACTTCAAAAAACTCACCTCTTACTAAATAATTTAGAACTGTCTACTTTCCAAAAAGGAGTCATTTGGGGGATATTTGTTCTGTTATAGCATTTTCGGGCATGAAGAAAATAAATGGGCTGTCAGTACATCAAGATTCAGATATATAAGGATTCTTCAAAAAGTTTCCCCTTTTTAAGTATTTCATAAACAAATTACATCCCTTTTCTACATAGTCATCTTCCTTTGTGGTGCAATTTTACGGGCGTCGTACCAACTCTCAGACACGACCATTACTCCTATTGCCCTCACCGTTTCCAACGAAAATATAAAAATGTGGAAACTTTTTGAAGACCCCTTTTATATACCATAGTTTGTGGACTTTCCTATACCTAATAATAAACGCTGATTTAGGATATTTTTACCACAGAAATGTAGTAGAATCCAGTTTGGCCTAAGTTTATGAAGAATGAATAGAAGAATTTAATTGCAATTTTATTTCCAAAATGTGTGGTCTTTTTTTGTTTATTTAGCAAAAAATAAAAAACCCAGTGGTAATTAAATACCCCAGAAAGAAAGATCTAGTTATGTGAAAAAAGTGAAAAAAAGTAATATGGGTACAGTGTTGCATAACTGCACTATTGTCTTTCAAAGTGTGACAGTGCTGAATGCTGGGCAGAAAGGGGATGAAAGTCCCGGGTATTGAAGTGGTTAATTTATTTTTAATGTTCAAAAGCAAACTCACCCATCCATCTATGTTTCCATGCTTTATTTTGCTAAGAAATGACACACTCCTTGTATTTCCAGTCCAGTCTTGAGTAAGGGCAGATGGTTCATGTAGCATTTACTTCCTTGAATTCATCTGCTTTTAGCTCAGGCATGCAAGCAGGAGGGTGTGCTTAGCAAGAAAAAAAATGCTCATGTGGACTTCTGGAATGTATGACATCATTTTGGCCTAGGCAGGAACAGGAAATGAGGAAGCAACTGAAGAAATATAAAAAATAAAAATGTGTAAAACGAGTAAATATGATATTATTTATTTATTACAGGTACTTTGACTCACCGGCCACTTTATTAGGTGCACCTGTTCAATTGCTTGGTAACACAAATTGCTAATCAGCCAAACACATGTCAGCAACTCAATGCATTTAGGCATCTAGATGTGGTGAAGACGACTTGCTGAAGTTCAAACCGAGCTATAGAATAGGGAAGAAAGGGGATTTAAGTGACATTGAACGTGGCATGTTTTTTGGTGCCAGAAGGGCTGGTCTGAGTATTTCAGAAACTGCTGATCTACTGGGATTTTCATGCACAACCATCTCTAGGGTTTACAGAGAATGTTCCAAAAAAGAGAAAATATCCAGTGAGCGCCAGTTGTGTGGATGAAAATGCCTTGTTTATGTCAGAGGAGAATGGCCAGACGGATTCAAGATGACAGAAAGGCAACAATAACTCAAATAACCAATTGTTACAACCATGGTATGCAGAATACCATCTCTGAACACACAACACAGACCACACCGGTTGTAATTCCGGTCAGCTAAGAACAGGAAACTGAGGCTACAGTTCGCACAGGCTCACAATAATTGGACAATAGAAGATTGGGAAAATGTTACCTGGTCTGATAAGTCTCAATTTCAGCTGCGACATTCAGATGGTAAGGTCAGAATTTGGCATAAACAACATGAAAGTATGGATCCATCCTGCATTGTATCAACAGTTCAGGCTGGTGGTGGTTTAATGGTGTGGGGGATATTTTCTTGGCACACTTTTGGCCCCTTAGTACCAACTGAGCATCATTTAACCACTTTACCTCCGCCCACAGTAATATTACTGCGGCAGAGTGGCTCGTTATCGTCTGACGACGTAGTACTACGTCGTCAGACACTCCCCCTTCTGGGCGGCGCTTGCGCGCCGCCGGAGGCTCGCTCCCGCTGTTTTCGGTCACAGCGGGAGTCGGGCCAGGGGAAGAGCAGCGGCGATCGCCGCCGCTCATCCCCGATCGTCGGGGATCTAGTGTGGAGATCCGCCCGCCTGTGTAAACACAAGCGGGCGGATCTCCCAAGTGACAGGGAGTGACAGATCGGAGTGTTCAGCATAGCTGGACATCCGATCTGTCCCTGGCTCACTCAGTCACCTCCCCCTCCACACGTCAGTAAGCACCAGGCATACATTAACCCCTCCCTCTCCAATAAAATTAACCCCTTCCCTGCCAGTGTCATTTTTACAGTAACAGTGCATATTTATAGCACTGATTACTGCAGTAATGTCACTGGTACCCCCAAAAGTGTCAAAAATGTCAGTCAAGGGTCCGATCTGTCCGCCGCAATGTCGCAGTACCGCAAAAAAAATCGCAGATCGCCGCCATTACGCGTTAAAAAAAAAACACCAAAAATGACAGAAATCTTTCCCTTTGTTAGTAAACGCAATAACTTTTGTGCAAACCAATCAAAATACGCTTATTGTGATTTTTTTTACCAAACATGGGTAGCAGAAAACAAATTGGCCAAAAATGTAAAAAAAAATTGTTTTTTACATCTTTTTTGGGGGGAATTTCATATAAAAAAAATGTTAAAAATATTGTTTATTTTTTCAAAATAAACGCTCTTTTTTTGTTTATAGCGCAAAAAGTAAAAATCGCACAGGTTATCAAATACCACCAAAAGAAAGCTCTGTTTGTGGGAAAAAAAGGACGTAAATTTCGCTTGGGTACGGCATCGCACGACCGCGCAATTGTCAGTTAAAGTCGCACAGCGCCGAATCGCAAAAAGTGGCCTGGACGGAAGACAGCAAAATCCTCCGGTGGTAAAGTGGTTAAACACCACGGCCTACTTGAGTATTGTTGCTGACCATGTCCATCCCTTTATGACTACAGTGTACCCATCTTCTGATGTCTCCTTCCAGCAGGATAATGCCCCATGTCACAAAGCTCAAATCATCTCATCACTGGTTTCTTGTATATGACAATGAGTTCCCTGTTCTCCAATGGCCTCCACAGTCACCACATCTCATCCAATAGAGCACCTTTGGGATGTGATGGAACAGGAGATTCGCATCATGGATGTGCAGCCCACAAATCTGCAGCAACTGCATGATGCTATCATGTCAGTATGGACCAAAATCTCTGAGGAATGTTTCTAACACCTTGTTGAACCTATGCCAAGAAGAATAAGGGCAGTTATGAGGGCAAAAGGGGGTCCAAACTGGTACTAGCAAGTACTGGCTACTACCTGGTACTGATAAAATGGCTGGTGAGTGTATATAGCGCCATCCATTATGCAGCACTTTACCTCTATATATTATACATTCACATCAGATGATACACTTTCCTATCTACACTGCCTGGCCAAAATAAAAGTTGCCACCAAAAAAAAGGTCACACACTCTAATATTTAGTTGGCTTTGATTATGGCAGGCATTTGCTGTGGCATTCAATACCACAAGATTTATTTCCATCCAGTGTTGCATTCATTTTTCACCAAGATCTTGTATTGATGATGGGAGAGTCGGACCACTACACAAAGCCTTCTCCAGCACATCCCAAAGATTCTCATTGGGGTTAAGTTCTGGACTCTGTGGTGGCCAATCCATGTGTGAAAATGACGTGAAAATGACGTCTCACGTCCCCTGAACCACTCATTCACAATTTAATTCCGATGAATCCTGGCATTGTCATCTTGGAATATGCCCCGTGCCATCAGGGAAGAGAAAATCCATTGATGGAATACCCTGGTCATTCAGGTAGTCAGCTGACCTCATTCTTTGGGCACATGCAGTAACCATCCAATAGGATATTTAACGTATGCTTAGTTTAGTTAGTTGCTTAGTTAATTCCAGGTGGCGAAGTTTTTTGGCCAAGCAGTGTATTTTCTAATGTTAGCAGCACAGGGATTTAAAATAGTTCATGTTGGTTGAGAGTATTAAGTTCCGCTTTAAACACTGCCCAGCCTGAGCAGACTATGACAGTGAAAAGATGTTTATCTTTTTATATATTTTACATTTTCATCAGGAGAGAGAGGGGGTGGGCTATACGTTTGTGCATGTAATTGTATTTCAGCCTAGTAGTACGCTAAGCAGCAAGATTAAGTGCTTGTTGGTGACTGCATAGGCAAACAAAATTAAGAGTACAAAAAGAGTGTGTGTGTGTGTGGGGGGGAGGGGGGGTGGAGACAAGTGATACAAGCAGTGTATTGGCTTTAGATAAGTCAATACTGTTACATAGCTGTTGAGATAGAAAGAAGAACATTGACTAGATCAACCCCCCCATTTCCAGATACACAGCTCACTCAAAAGAAGCCAAAAATTTGGCCAAGCTATGTTATTGTACATGGCAGGGAAGGCAGACATAGAGACCTCTGGAAACGGTATAACTCTGCAATCTGCAGATAATATTAAAGATCCCAAGTTGTTCCTTCCCTAAAACTGGGAAGCTGCGGAGGTTTGGTGCAGGCCAATGGCACCCATAGACATAAGGTCCTTCACCTTGTCAAACCATGATCACCTCATGATTATTGGTACCTTAAAGTGATTTTAAAGGTTCGTTTTTTTTATATAACAAACGTTATACTTATCTGCCCTGTGCAAGAGTTTTGCACAGAGCAGCCCCGATCCTCCTGGGTCCTCCTGGTTCTTCCTCCTCATCAGGTGCCCCCATGGAGAGCCACTTTCCATGGGGGCACCCATGCAGGCACCCTCACGAGTCCCACTGCTGCATCAATTCACACAGACAGCAGGACTTGGCCCCCTCCCCCGGCTCCCATGTCACTGGATTTGACTGACAGCAGCAGGAGCCAATGGCTCCTGCTGCTATCAATCTATCCAATGAGGACCCAAAACAGTGTCCGGAGCCGCCAGGCTCGTGCTCATCGTTGTAACAATTGGGTTCAGGTAAAAGGAGGGGGAGGTCTGGGGGGCAGCTGAAGCAGAAAAGGTTTTTCACCTTAATGCATAGAATGCTTTAACCTCCCTAGCGGTATTCCGAGTGTGGCTCGGGGTTAAATTTCAGTGCCAAAAGTGGTAACCCCGAGCCACACTCGGGATACCGCTAGGGAGATCGCTGGATCCTGTAAGAGAGGGTACTCGCCTTGTCCCCAGGATCCAGCGATGTATCCCAGCAGTGTGCGGCGGCCGGATCTTCCTCCCGAAGCTCTGTGCCATGGCTTCCGTCTCCTGCGACGTGACGCTCGCAGGGGAGTGGAAATTCAAACAGTAAAACACACCAAACACACTGATACATTACAAAATAAAATTAATTCACATTAGTTTGCCCCCCAGTGCCCTTTCCTGCAATTTTACTGTACTTTTTATGTATGTATGTATATATATATATATATATATATATATATATATATATATATATATAGATATGCACGTATATCTATATATATATATATATGTATACACATATATATATGATATATGTATACACACATATATATATATGATATACATATATATATATATGTATATGTGTATATATATATTTATATATGTATATGTGTATATATATGTATATATATATATATGTATATGTATATATATATATATATATATATATATATATATATATATATATATATATATATATTGTAACAGGACGTCAAGTAAATGTGACAGGAAGTCAGGTAAATCTGTGAGTGTTGTCACAGATGGGAGATACAATTCACCAATTACTATAGGGTGTCAGCTGCAGAAGCCAGCAGAAATGTCTAAAGACGTTGAACAGACTTCAGCTGTTCAGAATGAGGAAATGAAGGCCTCTATAATTTGTCCAAAGGAAGTCTAAGGATTGCTGCCTCCGGAAGCTGTCTCCTGAAGCCATGTGGGCTGGGAGAGGAGAGCAGTCAGATGTGTGCCTCCCGACAAGCTGTGTGGGCATGGGAGAAGACCCCCTGAAGTGATGTGCGCTAAGGAGGGTAACCAGTTGTGAAGACTTCTCAAGGTGAGAAAACGAACTATTTCTATGTGGAAGAAATAAAGGAATGTTTGCCATGTGAAGAGACAAGCAAGGGGACATTCTCAACGTGAAGAGTAAAGGGACATGTTCCATGGACATTTGTTGTGGGAAGATAAAACATGGACTATTGAGTATCCGCTGTAGGATAAGAAAGTCTGCCCAACAGTAGGTTGGAGACAGACTCTCAGGTAGGTTCCAGTGTGAGAAGGTAGCCGCCCACTGAGGCAAGGATTTATTTTGGTGTTTTATTTTATTTTGCTGTTTTTGACGCTTGCAGTCTGGTGAAGAAAATTGCATTAATAAACCAAACTGTTGTTTGCAACCACTTCTCGGATATCTTCTTGTGAAAACGCACCCCCCAAGGGGTCATCCACACCCGCCACCGAGCTAATACCTTGCAATATATACATACATACTTTAACTTATTTATAGTTATTTATTATATTATAATTTATGATTTTGTTTTTCAAACTTTATCACACCCGAGATGTTATAAAGAGGAACGCACAGTAAAAAAAAATCATATGTAAATAGTTGGTTTGGGCTGCTTGTTCTTAAGAATTACATGCAAAATAATGGTAGCGCTTT
Source organism: Pelophylax lessonae (assembly GCF_965119305.1). Taxonomy (NCBI): domain Eukaryota; kingdom Metazoa; phylum Chordata; class Amphibia; order Anura; family Ranidae; genus Pelophylax; species Pelophylax lessonae. The sequence continues at coordinate 302,816,788 of NC_138768.1, forward strand.
CAGCACCTAAATTCAGAGAGAATCATACCGCCAGGGAGGTTAAGGTGAAAAACCATGAGACTTTACAACTCCTTTAAAACAAAAACTCTGGCCTAAGTACACTGTTCACACATACTGCATATGTAAACATTTTTTACTTTTCAAACAGTTTTTAATTGTGTTCAGTTTGTGATTCGCACACCTCTGCCACTTTGCAGGCAAACAATATTCCTATTTCCTAGTCCAATCTCCCAGATCACATCTGCACTTGCAGTTTGCTTACTGTATAGTGAATTTTCATCATCTCATCTGTATAATGAGCAGGCAAGTGATCTAATAAGCCAGAGGAATGTTAAGCCCAAGACTGGCTGAACAGAATTACAAATTTGAAAAATTATTAATAGTTCCAATATATGTAGTTTATGTATTTAGCTATTTGTCTGGAGTTCCAATTATGTTCTTATTGCAGGAAGTAAATAAAATGTATTATGTGACTTTAGGCTTGCCTTATTAACTAAGGACAATGTAGTCTGTGAACTTAAAATCCAAAATGATATGTCTGACATGTTACCAAACCTTCTCTTATGTTATCCACCCCCCTTGATTCACTTGTTACACTACATGATTTTCTATCATCTGAACTGTTAACGGGGGACCATTTTTCTATGATTGTTTTACTGTAGTGCAGGCCCGCTATGGGGTGTGCTACACTACCTACCACTCCTCTATTCCCAATTCATATTGAAGGCATGTCATTGCAGGGGCGGACTGACCATTCGGGCTCTCGGGCACCGCCCGAGGGCCCGGGTTTAGTAGAGGGCCCCGTTCCCGGCTTCTGGAGTCTGCACTTATTCACCTCCCAGGGGCTCGCTACTCCGGGCGCCTGACACTTCACAGCATGGGATTTAAATTCCACCTGAGCAGTCGGCACCAGCGATGTCCACAGTGAGTGTCTGGAAGGGGGAAATCTCCAGCCTCTGCCCTCTTCATAGAAGACACATAGGATCGTCAGTGAGGGATCGGGGAACAAGTGAACTGTCTCTAGAGCTTTCTGGCAGATGGGTGAGTCAATGAAGCCAGCATTGAGTGTGCTTTCTACCTTCTCACTCACTTTCTCCACTCCCCCCCCCCCCCTCTCCCTAACCTGCCCGCTTGGTATGCCCTGTGGCTGTGCTGGAAGAATCATACTGTGCATAGAGGTGAGGGGACTATGAAGGAGTATTTAGGAGGGGATGGGGGTTGTTCACCTGTCAGTGTGTGTTTGTACATGTCTACTGCCTGTGTGTGTGCTACACTGAGACACTGGACAACACTGGCTGCATGCTGAGAGACCATTCACCCACTGCATACAGAGCATGTCAGAGTACACAGGGGTCCTGATAGATAGACAGTCCCTGACCTGGAGACCAGTCCCTCTCCTTCACCCACTACTGTGTATGTCATTGTCCAGGTCCCTGATTAACCACTTGCTTGTTGCTTACCAGGCACTTAACCCCCCTTTCTGCCCAGGCCACTTTTTATCTTTCAGCGCTGTCTCATATTTTGAATGACAATTGCGCGGTCATGCTACACTGTACCCATATGAAATTTTTATCATTTTTTTTCAAACAAATAGAGCTTTCTTTTGGTGGTATTTAATCACTACTGGGGTTTTTTATTTTTTGCTAAAAAAACAATAAAAGACTGAAATCTTTGAAAAAAAAATGTTCATAGTTTGTTATAAAATTTTGCAAACACAGAATTGGTTTCCTTCACTGATGTGCACTGATGGGGTGGCACTGATGGGCACTGATAGGTGGCACTGATGGGCACTAATAAGGCAGCACTGATCGGCAGTGATATGTGGCACTAATAGGCAGTAATAGGTGGCACTGATGGGCACTGATGGGCAGTGATATGTGGCACTAATAGGCAGTGATAGGTGGCACTGATGGGCAGTGATAGGTGGCACTGATGGGCACTGGTAGGTAACATTGATAGGTGACACTGGTAGGCATTGATAGGTGTCACTGGTGGGAACTGCTTAGCAGCAGTGGGTCTGGAGTGTGCGGGACCAATGGCCCGTTTACTTCAGATGGTAATCGGCTTTTATTTTTCTCCCAATGCTGTCATCGTGAGGGAAAAAAAACAGATTACCAGCTCGGTTTACATCACGGGATCAGTCATTGACTAAGAACTGATCACGTGGTAAGGGGGCGGGATTGGCCCCTTACTCCAATCTATGATCAACCAAGTCTCCTGGACTCACTGATCACAGAGTGAGCCGTGCGTGCCCCGCAGGGGACACGCAGGCATCACAAGCATGGGAGGACGTACATGGACGCCCTCCTGGCAATTTAGGCCCGCACTGTAGCCGTCTTTTGGCTATAGCACAGGTGGCAAGAAGTTAATAGGGATGGCCCTGTCTTATAAACAAACCCCTCTGTCATTTTATTGTCTTCTATCCCTCTACTAAGTGTATATATCATAGTTTTAATCTCTGTTTGGTAAGGATAGTCCTTGTTCTGTAGAGACAGTCCTATATAGATATGGTCTCTACTATATAAAGAGGGTCCAGGTTATATAGAGACGGTCCCTGTTATATAGCGACAGTCCAGGTTTTATAGAAACAATCCAGGTTATATAGAGACAGTCCCAGTTATAAAAGAGACAGTACTTGTTATGTAGAAATGGTCCTTGTTAAAAGGAGACGGTCCTTTTCATGTAAAAACAGTCCTTGTTATATAGAGAAAGTCCTTGTTATATAGAAACAGTCCTTGTTATGTAGGCACAGTCCTTATTATAAAGAGATGGTTTTTGTTATGTAGAAACAGTCCTTGTTATAAAGAGACGTTCCTTGTTATGTAGAAATAGTCCTTGTTATATAGGGACATTTCTTGTTATATAGAGACAGTCCTTGTTATATAGTGATGGTCATTGTTATCTAGACAGTCATTGTTCTATGAAGACAGTCTAGGTTATATAGAGACAGTCCTTGTTCTGTAGAGATGGTCCCTGTTATATAGAGACAGTCCTTGTTCTGTAGGGACAGTCCCTGTTATATAGAGACAGTCCTTGTTCTGTAGAGACGGTCCTTGTTATATAGAGACAGTCCTTGTTCCATAGAGATGGTCCTTGTTATTGTTATATAGAGACATATAAAGATTGGTATGTAAAGACAGTCTTTGTTCTTTAGAGATGGTCCTTGTTATATATAGAGACAGTCCTTGTCCTGTATAGACAGTCGTTGTGCTGAGGTTTATATGTGTCTGTGGGACTCTTTGTTGTGGCACAGCAATCAAGGCACATTTACAGGTACAGGTGAACCTGGGCTTTGTTTAACTATGTCCCATAAGCCCTTTCCGTTCGCAATATGGCGCCACATTACTTCTCTCCTTTCTTTTTGGTACCAGGGGCACCTGGTGCATGACGGACCCTTGCAGTTCTCCCCCACCCCAACAGGGGGACTGTGTGTGGCTAGAGCAGGTGATCAGTGCAGCGGGTGGGGAAAAATTGCAACCAAACTTTTGTGGCTCTCACTGCAGCAGCTGAACGTTAACATCTCCTGCTCTAGCTGCTGCAATGAGAGCCACAAAAAGTTGGTTCCAGTTATTTCCCTTTGTGTGGGTGTGGCTCGAGTGTGGGCGGAGACACAGGGGGCACCATGATCTCCTATTTCCCGGGGGCCCCATGAGTTGTCTGTCCGCCCCTGTGTCAGTGCATTCTAAATTACAAGTGAGAAGTCTCAACTGCCCCTGGTATTTTAAAACACAAGTATTGCTCCTTTGCCTGAAACAGCCCTTGTCAATGTTCTTCAGAAATAATACAGTAAAAACTGGTTGTTAAGACTGTATTTGAATTAAAGTGATACTAAACACACACTGTTTAACTTACATTGTCACTTCTATTTCTGTATGTGGATGATGGCACTGTAATTATTTTAATAAAAAAAAAAAAAAAATCAAAGTACCTTTTTCCTAATCAATATACAGCTGTCACATGACCCAGCTCTTTCCCAGCCTGTCTGCAGGAAAACATAAGCAGGAGGAGCTTCCAGTTCCCTGCTGCTGGTTGCATGTTCAAAATGAAAAAAAAAACAGCCTTTGGAATACAGAGTAATAATAAATAAATAATATCAATAAACTGTTTTAAATTGGCATACAGATATACTGTATATTTGAAATTAAATCTTTATCATTTTGTGGAAATAATATGGTGTGGGCAGATTTCTGCCAGCCACAGACTGTGTCACGCCCCTCCAGCCTGTGTCTTAGAATAAGAAGGAGGTGAAGCCTCAAGTAATCTATATGTAATATTCCACCCCCATTGTGTTTAGCTGGTTGGTGGGCATGGAGAAGGAGGGAGGGAGTGGGCTGTCATTTACCCTTGTGTATAAGCCCACATGTGACTCAATAGTCACATGGGCAGCTCAGACGTGATAGGAGGAAATGCTCAGTATAGAAACTCACTGAAAACTGAGCATGTGCAGAGCTGCCATCACAGCTGCAAAATCCATAGCTGAATTGGGCACATGAACAGAAAGTGGAGATACAGAGCAGCAGGATCAACCAGGTATTTTGCAGAATACAGAAAATGAATCCCATAATAACTGAGTGAGTTTGAAAAGCATGTAATACACCATTTATTGATAGTTTTTTTATGATGTGGGCTTAGTAATACTTTAAGCCTGGGAAAATGGGTGCTCATGTTCATTGTTTTTCTTAAAATAGAAAAATGAACACCCAAAACAAGAGAAAACGTGCACACAGAGCCTTAACTGATACCCTGTGATGGTGAACCTTGGCACCCCAGATGTTTTAGAACTACATGTCCCATGATGCTCATGCACTCTGCAGTGTAGTTGAGCATCATGGAAAGTGTAGTTCCAAAACATCTGGGGTGCCAAGGTTCACCATCACTGCAAGGGCAATAACACCTGTTTGTGTGATATACTAATGTTCATAGGAAACTCACTTCAAGGAAAAGTAAAATGGAGCGGATTTTTTTCTGTTTGATCTGCTTGCTGTTAACAAATGGAGACCCAAGTCTTTAGCAATCTTTTTGCAACCCTTCCATATTTTCTAGATTTCATCTGTTCTCCTTTTAAGGCCATCAGAAATCTCTTTTGATTGAGCAATATTGGACTTCAATAGAATTCTGATACAAAAACTAATGCTCTTTCATACAACAGCATAGTTCAAATCCATATTTGAAATTCCTGCATACCTAATGCCAATAAGCTTGTTTTGAACATGTCATTATAGAAGACATTCACATTTTTTTTTCATCCATGACCTTGACTGCTTTAACTATATGCTCAAAAAAGATATAGCAATAGCAAATGATGTGTATGCTATTTTGTTAACCTCTTCTCTCCTAGCAACGTAAACCTCCTAACTCCCAGAGCTTTTCTCAGGCTTGGAGGTGTCATTTTTGTACTAAATTCACTTGGAAATATCTCTAGTAGAGCTTTAATTTTCTAGACAATCATTAAATTTGTATTTTTTATAGGTTTATAACAAATAAAGAGTAAAAAAGTATTGTGTTAGGCCTCATGCACACTGGGCATTTTTAACTGCTGTTAGGGACGTCTGGCATTTTTTTTTTCCTGCCTCTAAACACTAGGGAGGAGCTTCGAGTTCGAGTCGAACGTAAGTTGGACTTGAACATTGCTAATTCGATTGTTCGTCGAATGATGAACAAATGTGCTTCTTCGCTGGAAATTCAAGTTTCCCATAATAAAAGCACGTTATGTGATTGGCCAAAGCATGCACCATGACCTCATGCTTTGGCCAATCAAATGATCTCTGCCATGATTGGACAAAAAGGCAGGCTGCTTTTAGCCAATCATGGCTCAGGGGCAAAGTACACGCCCCACACTACATAAAGGCTGCTCGCGCAGCCGCAGCGTGTAGTGTCATTGTGCAGGCGATGAGACAGGGACAGGCACGTGAATCAGGCAGGGAGAGAGTCGGTTTTTTTTTGAGTCAGACAGTGCAGAGAGACATTCCTAGCAGTGTAGAGAAGACCAGGTTCCTGTGTGAGGTAGGGAGATATTTATTTCTTTACATCATATCAGACAGTATAGTGAGTAGCAGTGTAGGGAGGGCAAGCTTCCTGTGTGAGGTAGGGAGAGCTTTCTTTCCTTACATGACATACCAGTCACAGTATTGTTCATCGGTCAGTTTCTGCAACATTCTATAATATTCACAGACCTATAGGAATAGAGATTACTTCAGATATCAGCCACAGTAACCATTGCTCAGTTGTGGATCTTTCTATAGGGATCACAGACCTCTAGGAATAGAGATCACTTCAGATATCAGTCACAGTAACCATTGCTCAGTTGTGGATCTTTATACAGGGATCACAGACCTGTAGGAATAGAGATCACTTCAGATATCAGCCACAGTAACCATTGCTCAGTTGTGGATCTTTCTATAGGGATCACAGACCTGTAGGAATAGAGATCACTTAAGATATAAGCCACAGTAACCTTTGCTCAGTTGTGGAACTCTCCATAGGGATCACAGACCTGTAGGGATAGAGATCACTTCAGATATCAGCCACAGTAACCATTGTTCAGTTGTGGATCTTTCTATAGGGATCACAGACCTGTAGGAATAGAGATCACTTAAGATATAAGCCACAGTAACCTTTGCTCAGTTGTGGATCTTTCTATAGGGATCACAGACCTGTAGGAATAGAGATCCCTTCAGATATCGGCCGCACTAACCATTGCTCAGTTGTGGATTGTTCTATAGGGATCACAGACCTGTAAGAATAGAGAACACTTCAGATATCAGCCACAGTAACCATTGCTCAGTTGTGGATCTTTCTATAGTGATCACAGACCTGTAGGAATAGAGATCACTTCAGATATCAGCCACTGTAACCTTTGCTCAGTTGTGGATTTTTCTATAGTGATCACAGACCTATAGGAATAGAGATCACTGCATATATCAGCCAAAGTAACCATTGCTCAGTTGTGGATCTTTCTATAGTGATCGCAGACCTGTAGGAATAGAGATCACTTCATATATCAGCCACAGCAACCTTTGCTCAGTTGTGGATCTTTCTATAGGGATCACAGACCTGTATGAATAGAGTTCACTTCAGATATCAGCCACAGTAACCATTGCTCAGTTGTGGATCTTTCTATAGGGATCACAGACCTGTAGGAATAGAGATCACTTCAGATATCAGCCACAGTAACCTTTGTTCAGTTGTGGATCTTTCTATAGTGATCACAGACCTGTAGAAATAGAGATCACTTCAGATATCAGCCACAGTAACCTTTGCTCAGTTGTGGATCTTTCTATAGTGATCACAGACCTGTAGGGATAGAGATCACTGTAGATATCAGCCACAGTAACCATTGCTCAGTTGTGGATCTTTCTATAGGGATCACAGACCTGTAGGAATAGAGATCACTTCAGATATCAGCCACTGTAACCTTTGCTCAGTTGTGGATCTTTCTACAGGGATCACAGATCATCCATCTATAGGATTATAGATTAAATCAGATATCAGTGAGAGTATTGATAATCGGTCACTTGCATACATCTATAACCACCACAGTTCATCTATAGGGCTATCAATTATCATCATATCGGGTCATTGAGTATCTATTGGTCAGTTGCGTATACCCTATATTGATCTGTATCAACATAATGTCCGAAAGGCCGACAAGGAGAGGCCGACACTCAAAGGCCACGAAAAGAGGGCAAGCAGCCTTTGTGTCAATTGTGAAAAGTGGTGGTCACAGTCGACATAGTGCATCCTCTGCAGGCCCGTCCTTTATTTCCAGTGCTGCCCGTGCTATTCGTCCACAACATGTGGAAGAGTTGGTGGAGTGAATCAATAAGCCGTCCTCATCCTCCTCTTCCTCTGACACCCACGCTCCCAGTAGTTTGCCTTCCTTCACAACTGCCAAAGCGGCCCATTCCACAGGCTCCTTCTCCACAGCTACTCCTTCAGTTGCCCCACCATCATGCCCAGAGGAGTAGGGTGACCACGTGTCCCGGATCGCCCGGGACAGTCCCGCATTTGGAGAGTCTGTCCCGGGTCCCGGTCACCCTCATTCTGGGACAATGCAGTGTCCCGGAATACCGTGAGAACACGTGCCGCACTGTGCGAGCTGCATTCATACTAGTGCATCATCATCATGTACTGACGCATTTCAAGGCATACGCCTCTTCCTAAGTGGCTCTGAGGAAGAGGCGTATGCCTTGAAACGCGTCAGCCGTCATCTAAATAGGACAATGGACAATCGTATGGACTACTCCTGATACTCAAGTTCTTGAGTTCGATATGATCGATTTTCACCTGTGTTTCTGAGTAGCCATTTTTATGTTTTTACAATAAAGCCAATATTGAGGATAATGCGCTAGGTCGGTGCGCCCTTTTTTGTGTTTTTTATTTGCAGTACTGTTGGACTGCCCAAGTCCTTTAGGGCAGCAAGACCGTAGCCATCCGAGACGCCATTTGTAAAGTCCCGTGGGAAGAGCAGTCAGGGAGCCTTGTTGTCTGAGCGCAGGAGAAAGGTGGTTTATTCACCTTATTTTGTTTGGAGCAACTATGTTACTATGTAATTATGTAATGCTAGCAATTTGGCCAAGCTAGAATTAGAACGCTGAGCATGTGGATGGCTGGGACAGTATTTCTTTCTACAGTTCAAATACTGGGGTAATGAAATTTGCCTGCTGCTCAAATCAAGCGGTGGTGTACTGCTAGCAGATTGGGTGCAAGTCTCTGTGCCACTCATTGCTATACCATCATCCCTCTCAATGCTGGTATTTGCGAAGGCATGAGGTATAGTAGGGTTAGAGATCGTAGATGAGGAGCAAGGTGATGTATGCTTGTTTTGATCTGGTGCCTCTTTCAGGTGCTGTTGCTAACGGACTGCATGGCAGAACGTCATATGCCTTGTCAAGCATGTGGTGCCCAAGCGGCTGGTGTTCTGGCCACGCTTGATCCGCTTTAGACAGATGTTGCAAACAGCAACGCTGCGGTCTACTGCACAGATGCTGAAAAAAGCCCACACTAATTAACTTTTTGGAGTCCGAAGAGATTTTGCAGCACCCTGCACCTGTGGAGCTCTGTGCTGTGAGGCAATAGGTTTGCTACTGCTATGGTGGCCCCTGGAGCACATCCTGCCTCGTTGGAGTTGTGCGTCCTCCTCATCCTCCCCCTTCTCCTCCTCCTTTTTTGTGTTTTTTATTTATAGTTACATAGTTACATAGTTTGTGAGGTTGAAAAAAGACATCAGTCCATCCAGTTCAACCTATGATGTGTGTGTGCCTTTTTTTAGCTGGTAGACTCGGCTCCCTTTCGCAAATTTTTGGAATGTGCTGCACCACAGTGGCAGGTCCCAAAAAGGCATTTCTTTTCACGTAAGGCCATTCCAGCTCTCTACCGTCATGTGGAAGGTAGTGTTTTGGCCTCGTTGGACAAAGCGGTCAGCAGGAAGGTGCACATTACTGCTGACTCTTGGTCCAGCAGGCATGGACATGGACGTTACATTTCTTTCACGGTGCACTGGGTAACTCTGCTGGCAGCTGGGAAGGATGCAGGACAGGGTTCGGTGTTGCAGCTTATTTTGCCACCATGCCTCCAAAAAGCTGGTGCTGGTTCTGCCACATCTGGCTACTCCACCACCTCCTCCTCCTCCATGTCCTCTTCTGCTCAATTCTCCACTGCAGCAGCAGTGCTCCCTAAGCGTTCAAGGGGCTATGCAAGCAGTCAGGCTAAAAGATGTCATGCTGTGCTTCAGTTGGTCTGTCTAGGGGATAGGAGTCACACCGGTGCCGAGATTCTGTCAGCTCTGCAGGGGCAGTCTCAGAGAAGGTTAACGCCATGACAGCTTGAGCCAGGAATGGTTGTATGCGACAATGGCACCAACCTTCTCTCCGCCCTCCGACAGGGACACTTAACACATGTTCCATGCTTGGCACATGTTCTGAATCTGGTGGTGCAGCGTTCCTTGACCAGATACCTGGGCTTCCAAGATCTCCTGAGGCAGGCCAGAAAAGTCTGTGGCCATTTCCTCCGTTCGTTCAATGCCAGTGCTCGCTTATATGTCATTCAAGGGGAATTCGACCTGCCCACCAACCACCTCATTTGTGACATGCCCACCAGGTGGAACTCAACGTTGGCAATGCTGCAGTGGCTGCACACGCAGCGGAGGGCCATCAATGAGTACCTGTGTGAGTATGGCACAAGGATAGGGTCAGGGGAGCTTGGCTTTTTTTCGCCACACCAGTGGCTTTTGATTAAGGATGCATGCATCGTCCTGTCACCATTTGAGGCCACAAGGATGGTGAGCCGGGACGATGCATGCATCAGTGACACTATCCCGCTAGTCTACCTGCTGGAGCACACGCTGCGTGGAATCATGGACAGGGCACTTGAGGCAGAACAGCAACAGGAAGAGGAGGACTTCCTTTCCTCACAAGGCCCCCTTTATGCAGATATCATTCCTGCAGGGCCACAAAACTTGCAGGAGGAAGAGAAGGAGGATGAGTATTACGGCAGCATGGATGTAGAAGAAGAGGATAGCATAGAGCAGTCTTCAAGGTATGGTTTTGATTCCCCAGAAACCCCAGGAGTTGTACGTGGTTGGGGAGAGGTTGCTCCTGTTGACAATGTCATCCTTATGGACCCAGAGGACTCAGAAGCTCATGTCTCCTCCAACTTATGTTGCATGGGCTCCCTGATTCTGCAAAGCCTGCAAAAGGACCTGAGGATTTGTGCTATCAAGGAGAGGGATAATTACTGGTTGGCAACCCTTCTTGATCCACGTTACAAGGGTAAAGTTGCAGAGCTCATCCTGCCTTCGCAGAGGGAGCAGAGGATGAATCATCTTGAGGAGGCCTTGAAAAAAAAATTGTGTACCGCCTTTCCAGACACTGGGAGGTCAACATTCCCGGACGTGTTTCTGAGGCATCGTTAAGCCAAAGGAGGAGCGGTGGAGAGAGCGGCCGGCTGACTGATGCCTTTAAACAGTTCTTTTGTCCTCAGCAGCACCCAGGGCTGTTTAAGCAACCATCGCTAGCGCCTCCATCATATGGTGCAGGATTATCTAGGCGCAAGAGCAGACTTGGAGACCTTTCCAGCTGCACATCCACTGGTTTACTGGGTCTTGAGGATGGACCACTGGTCAGAACTTGCTCAATATGCAATGGAGCTACTGGCATGTCCTGCTTCCAGCGTGCTTTCCGAACGGACGTTCAGCTCTGCTGGAGGTTTTGTGACGGACAAAAGAGTGCGTCTGTCCACAGACTCTGGTGAGTTTCATCAAAATAAACTAGTCCTGGATCAACAAGAGCTATCATGCCCCTGATGCTGATGTAACAGTTTGAATTTGCTAGGGGTCTGCCATCCCATGAAGACTGCATATATAACCTATCCTATTCCTCTACCTTGATTCTGCTAGCTTCCAACAATGTTTTTGGTTTAGGTCACTTTAAACATATTGGACTAGGTGGGACTTTAGATGAGACCCAAGCTGGTGTTGCCCGGCGTCTCCATCCCTATAACAAAACACAAAATGAGGTTGAAGGATTGTAAGAGGTGCATGAAAGTCAGCCAGGCCCCAGTTTGATGTACTCACCTTCCAGTCTGTCACCAACCAAATAAGACCTGTCTCTTGGTACAAAGAACAGGGGTTTAGTTGACACACATTTGCAAACGCATGTGAAAGCTGCAGAGCCACGTCACGGCACCCTGTTTAAATCTGCAGTCCTACACTCTTAATTTAGTGTCCTCACACTGGAGGCACATGGCCGCTAATGGGTGGATGGGGAACAGGTGAGAGGGAGACAGCCCAAACTCCCCCAACCCATCCCCATGCACGACTGGCTATTGTCTCAAAAAGTTCAAATAATTAGGTTAAAATATAACCATGGTGCAAACTGGAGAAGACCAGCTGAAAAGTATTACACCTCCATCCCCTTGGTGGATGCAGTATATGGATAGGAAGGGATTTTATATATGGGGCATGGCCTGTAAAGCACACTGCCTTTGAAATCCCTTATTTCCTTTGGGACTTTATATGAGTCAAGCAGGTCATGCTATTGGTCTCCATCCCTGTATACGGAAAACACTAGGGTCAAATCAAAAACTGCATCCACCAAAAACGCACGAAAATCGCACGGTGGGACTTTAGATGAGGCACCAAGCTGTAAGCAAGGCGTCTCCATCCCTGGTTGCTTTAAACATATTGGACTAGGTGGGACTTTAGATGAGACCCAAGCTGGTGTTGCCCGGCGTCTCCATCCCTATAACAAAACACAAAATGAGGTTGAAGGATTGTAAGAGGTGCATGAAAGTCAGCCAGCCCCCAGTTTGATGTACTCACCTTCCAGTCTGTCACCAACCAAATAAGACCTGTCTCTTGGTACAAAGAACAGGGGTTTAGTTGACACACATTTGCAAACGCATGTGAAAGCTGCAGAGCCACGTCACGGCACCCTGTTTAAATCTGCAGTCCTACACTCTTAATTTAGTGTCCTCACACTGGAGGCACATGGCTGCTAATGGGTGGATGGGGAACAGGTGAGAGGGAGACAGCCCAACCTCCCCCAACCCATCCCCATGCACGACTGGCTATTGTCTCAAAAAGTTCAAATAATTAGGTTAAAATATAACCATGGTGCAAACTGGAGAAGACCAGCTGAAAAGCATTACACCTCCATCCCCTTGGTGGATGCAGTATATGGATAGGAAGGGATTTTATATATGGGGCATGGCCTGTAAAGCACACTGCCTTTGAAATCCCTTATTTCCTTTGGGACTTTATATGAGACAAGCAGGTCATGCTATTGGTCTCCATCCCTGTATACGGAAAACACTAGGGTCAAATCAAAAACTGCATCCACCAAAAACGCACGAAAATCGCACGGTGGGACTTTAGATGAGGCACCAAACTGTAAGCAAGGCGTCTCCATCCCTGGTTGCTTTAAACATATTGGACTAGGTGGGACTTTAGATGAGACCCAAGCTGGTGTTGCCCGGCGTCTCCATCCCTATAACAAAACACAAAATGAGGTTGAAGGATTGAAAGAGTTTAGGTCACTACCAACCTCCAAGGCCTAATTTTTCATATGTCGTATGTCATTTTTAACAGCAGGCCCTGTCCCTGTGCCCTGCTAACTGTGAGGGGTACAGTGTTCAGGCACCACCAACACCAAAGGCCCAATTTTTGGCACCTGTGTAGCACATGCAATTTCAAATTTGCATGGAATTCTTACCAGCAGGTCCCATTCCTGCACCCAGCAAGAGTAACTGCGAGGCCTTGGTTACGGTGTTCAGGCACCACCTTCCGCAAAGGCCCAATTTTTGGCACTTGTATAGCACATGCGATTTCAAATTTGCATGGAATTTGTAACCGGCAGGTCCCATTCCTGCACCCAGCAAGAGTAACTGCGAGGCCTTGGTTACGGTGTTCAGGCACCGCCTTCCACAAAGGCCCAATTTTTGGCACTTGTATAGCACATGCAATTTCAAATTTGTATGGAATTCTTACCAGCAGGTCCCGTTCCTGCACCCAGCAAGAGTAAATGCAAGGGCTTGGTTACGGTGTTCAGGCACCACCTACCGCAAAGGCCCAATTTTTGGCACTTGTATAGCACATGCGATTTCAAATTTGCATGGAATTACCAGCAGGTCCCATTCCTGCACCCAGCAAGAGTAACTGTGAGGGGTTGGTTATGGTGTTCAGGCACTTTAGAAATGTCAGTATTGCTGCAGCGGGCTACATACATCATAGAGATGCACTACTTTACAGGCACATTCAGTGGACCCTCCAGGCACGATATTTGAAGGAATTTTTCATTTTTATAGCCGCATTAAAATCAGTAAATCGTTGCTCCTTTAAAAAGCAATCATTTTTAAAAACTTTTTTTCATTGCTACATGTTCCCTAGGTCAGGACCCGGACCCCCATAAACTTTTTTGGGGCAATAACTTGCATTTAAGCCTTCAAAATGAGGGCGTTTCATTTTCGAAGTTCGAGTCCCATACACTTCAATGGGGTTCGTTTGTTCGAACGAACGTTTCCTCTGTTCTCGGTGTTCTGGTGCAAACCGAATCGGGGGGTGTTCGGCTCATCACTACTAAACACCCCTATATGTTAGTCTATGTATCCATGCACACATAGGCGTGTAGAGGCAGGGGACACAGTCAGAGCTTTCAAGAGTAGCAGCGTTTCAGCAGGAAAAAATGCTTGACGCGTGTCATAGTTAGGCACGTTTAATACTTGAATGTTAACCACTTCAAGACAGGGCCTATTTCTGACATTTGTTGTTTACAAAATTAAATCTGTATTTTTTGTTTGAAAATTACTTAAACCCCCCAAATATTTTATATATATATTTTTTTAGCAAAATCCTTGAAGAAAATGGCGGTCAGTGCAATATTTTATGTCACACTGTATTTGCGCAGCAGTCTTTCAAACGCATTTTTTTGGGAAAAAATACACTTAAATGAATTAAAAGGCACTATACAGTAAAGTTAGCCCAATCTTTTTGTATAATGTGAAAGATGATGTTATGCTGAATAAAGAGATATTGAACATGTCAGACTTTAACCACTTCAGGACCGTAGGATTTTCCTGCTTTACGTGCAGGCCACTTTTTGCAACTTGGCACTGTGCGACTTTAACTGACAATTGCGCGGTCATGCAACGCCGTACCCAAACGAAATTTACATCCTTTTTTTTCCCACAAACAGAGCTTTCTTTTGGTGGTATTTGATCACCTCTGCGCTTTTCATTTTTTGCGATATTAATAAAAAAATAGCGACAATTTTGAAAAAATAACAATATTTTTCTACTTTGACAGTTAAAAAATAACCAATTTATTCAATTTTTGTCATATATTTAGGCCAAAATGTATTTAGCTACATGTCTTTGACGAAAAAATTCTCAATGAGCGTATTTTTAACCGCTTTAAGACCAGAAGATTTTACCCCATTCCTGAGCAGGCCATTTTGTGATTCGGCACTGCGTTACTTTAACGGACAATTGCGCGGTCGTGCGACGCAATTGTATCCAAATTAAATTGATGTCCTTTTTTTCCCCACAAATAGAGCTTTCTTTTGGTGGTATTTGATCACCTGTGCGATTTTTACTTTTTGTGCTATAAACAAAAAAAGAGCGACAATTTTGAAAAAATAACTTTCCTGACAGACTCCATGGCAGCTTACGTGCGGGTTAGTCCTGCCTCCTCTTACCTCATAGGACCCTACTCCCATAAATTTTTACTCCGTGCCAGAGGCCGTGTTCCTTTTTTGTCCTCCTCCTGAAAGGATTATAGTCAAATCTTACCTCATGAAGATTCCCGATTCAGGCCTGGCGGTCTGCACGTTGGATCGAGTGGTGTCCCCTTCATGTCCAGCACGCCCTAGCTATTAGCGGGGTAGGACACGGGCGTGGAGTCAGTTGCCGGAAGAGCTTACAAACCTGGCCAATGGCAGGCAAAGCGACATTTGGCCAATCGTCCCAGCTATTAGCGGGAGGCCCATTAATACACCCCATCATGTGTGCAGCCGTGGTGTCCGTATGGTCCAGGGCCTGGTCGTGGAAGTGGTGATGTATCCTGCTTTACATTCTATGGCAGCAGTTTGTTTTTGTATATTCTCCTGTTGTTTGTTACTTATCTCTCCCTGGGTTCTAGTTTGGCTGTGGGATGCATGGCGTTCCATTCCACGCCCTTCCCCTCCACTCCACTGCTTCCTGGTGTCTTCCAGGCTCGATCTGAATCGAGGCTTGGTTCACACAGGTGGGGGGGCGGTGCCTTCCAGGCTCGATCTGAATCGAGGCTTGGTTTGCACAGGTGGGGGGGATGGGGGCGGTGACATCATTCCAGTAGCAAATTCAAATAGCTGTTAGTTTCAGCTATCTGTGGGTTTGTTCAGCAATGTTTCCAGCGGCTTCCCCGTGCTCTGCAGGAATCTTTAAAGGTGAGAGATGGCTGTGATTATGCTGAATAGGCTTCCTGCCTGCTTTCTGCATGTCACTCATTCATAATCTCTTGCAGTTTCCTAAAGCGATATGGATGTCTCACCGCCCCCTGGTGGACAGCCCTTACATTACAGGTAAGATTGGTTTTATTCCTCTCCCTGTAATGTTTGGGGGGGTTTTTTTCTGCTGTTCTGTTGAGTCTTTATTTTCTTTCCTAAAGCCCTTCTAGGTCTGAAAGACGTCACTCAGCCCGTGAAGATAAAGATCCTCCCAGGTCGCAAACGCGGCATTCATCATCAATCATCATCGGTCGTCCTCTAGGCGACATGGTGAAGAGTCTGGAGCTACTTCAGGACACCACCACTCTGACAAAAGATCCTGATGGAAAGTCGCTCTGTGAGCCCTGTTTTGCACATGCTGCAAACAAAAGGGAAGACAGCAACCAGCAGATGGAGTCGCTGGTCAGGCGAATAGTTATGGAGTCCTTAAAAACCTCGGATCCTGCTCGTGCTGGAACTTCCTCCCCCAGGATGGCGAGTACTCCGGCTGGTTAAAATATTCATATCCCTGGGCCTTCCCAGCACAGTCACTCCTCATCTGACTACTCTGAGGGTGAGCTTGAAGCAGACGACCCTGGTGCGGGTTTTGACTTTGCCATGGTTCCCTCCTTGGTCAAAGCTGTGAAGGAAGCCCTGAAGTGGGATGAGCCGGTAGAGTCACCCTCTAAACAGAAGAGGTATTTTAAGCACCTCTAGAAGGAACGCCCTTTCTTTCCCCTGTTAGGGGAGGTCGGCGAAATTCTTACAGACGAATGGGGCTGCACAGAGAGAAAAAACTCTCTACTCTCCAAAGTGAACAAAATCTACCCGTTTAAAACGGAAGAGGTTAAATACCTGGAATCTGCACCTCTGGTGGATGCAGCACTGATGCGTCTGGTGCGTCATGTCACCCTTCCGCTTGAAGACACAGTGACCTTTAAGGATGGCCTTGAGAGACGCATTGATTCAGACCTCAAGCGCATCTATGTGTCAGCAGGAATGGCATGCAAGCCAGCATTGGCTCTCGCAGCCCTGTCTAAAGCAATGGAGGTGTGGACAGACAGTGTGGACACAACACTCAGAAGCGTGTCGGAAGAAGTCGCAAGAAATTCGCCAATACATGAGCTGAGGCTGGCGGCTGTTTTTTTGGGGGAGGCCTCCCTAGACATGGTCCGCCTTGCGGCACGGGTAATGCTTTCATCGGTTACTGCAAAACGGGCTCTTTGGTTACGTCCTTGGTTGGCCGATCCTGCGTCAAAACAGGCCTGGTGCCGAATTCCATTTGAGGGGTCCTTCCTATTCAGCAAAAAGTTAGAAAACGCCGTTTCCCATGCCACAGGTGGTAAGTCGCGGTTCCTTCCCCAGGATAGGCGCTTGCTGGACCAGAAGAGGTCTCAGCCCAGGCAAGGGGCTGATCGATCAAGGGATGCTCGCCTATATAAGCCTGGCCGTCAATTCCGAAAGAACTGGAGAAGACCGCAGCCTTCAGGACAGAAAGCACCCAGAGGAGGGTCTTCTGGTGGTCGGGAGGCCACGAAGTCTTTTTGACGTTGTGCCTGCCCAGGCGGAGCAAGTCGGGGCTCGGCTACTATGCTTCCAACACGTCTGGGCAACCTCGATAAACGACTTCTGGGTCGTCAAGACAGTATCAACAGGCCATTCCTGGAAATTCTGCAGTCCGCCCAGACTGAGGTTCATTCCAACCTCATTGCCACAGTCAGAAGAGAAAAGACAAGGCCTTCTGTCTTACGTAGATCTGTTGGTGGCTCAAGGCGCAGTGGTTCCAGTTCCAACCAACGAGAAGTTCCAGGGTCTATACTCCCCTTTCTTCTTGGTTCAGAAAAAGAGCGGTGCTTGGAGACCGGTCATAGACCTCACGCACCTGAACTCTTTTATCAAGAAGGAAAAATTCAAGATGGAGACGCTATTCACCATCCGTCAAGCAATACAACCGGCAGACTGGCTTGTGTCAATCGACCTCAAGGACGCCTATTTCCATGTGCCAGTGGCAGCAGATTACCAGAAGTTCCTACGATTCGCAGTAGATCAGAATCATCTACAGTTTGTCTGTCTCCCGTTTGGGCTTACTACATCGCCGCGGGTATTCTTAAAGGTCTTACTAGCAGTGGTGGCTTTGATCAGGACCAAAGGTGTCCGTCTACACCATTATCTGGACGACCTGCTCCTGCTGTCACAAGACCGAGAACAACTTCTGGTACACAGGTCTCAGGTAATAGCCACTCTTCACGAGTTCGGCCCGTTACTGAACATGGAGAAGAGCCATCTGGAGCCTACCCAGTCGTTAATATTTCTGGGAGCTCAGTTCGACACAAGTCGAGGCACAATTTCTTTGCCCCTCGAGAAGATCCCGGTAGTCAGGGACAGGGTACGCCTAGCTATGACGGCCACTCACCTTCGAGCATCTCAGTGTCTAAGATTGGTTGGGACCATGGTAGCCACGACTCCAATGGTGAAGTGGGCACAGTGGAATATGCGGCCTTTCCAAGTGGGGTTTCTCCATCAGTGGCGTCCAGGAGATCAAAATCACCTCATTCGCATAACATCATCAATGCGGGAGAGCCTTCCATGGTGGCTGCAGAGCAAAAATCTCCTCAATTGCCATTCCATCATGCCCATCTCTTGGATCACAGTTACCACGGATGGCAGCAACACCGGATGGGGTGCCCTCTGTCAGACAGAGATAGCCCAGGGCAGCTGGGATTTCCAAGCTCACAGGGTAGTGTCAAATACTCTAGAATTGCGAGCCGCTTTCTGCGCTCTGAAAGCATTCTGTCACCTAATAGAAGGGACTTCTGTGATCCTGAGGATGGACAATACGACCGCGGTCTCCTATGTGAAGCGACAAGGAGGCACTCCCTGTTGAAGGAGGTAGATCCAATTTTATATTGGGCCCAGAAACACCTGGTCAACCTCACTGCAGTGTTTCTTCCAGGGGTACAGAATGTTCAAGCGGACTTCCTCTCAAGAGTCCGCTTGGACAACAACGAATGGAGCCTTCACAACGATGTCTTCCAGTGGCTCACTTCTCTGGAATTTCACCCAGAAGTGGATCTATTTGCATCTCCATGCAATCACAAGCTTCCGAAGTATTATGTGAGGTTCAGTTGTCCCCAAGCCTTTGGGACGGATGCTCTGACAGACCATTGGAGATTCCACAGGGCATATGCCTTTCCCCCAGTTCCTGTCATTCTCCGGTTCCTGGCGAGACTCAGGATGGAAGATGTGGAAGTGCTAACAATAGCCCCATACTGGCCGAACAGGCCATGGTTTCCACTGCTGATGCTCCTCAGTTTTCGGGATCCAGTTCCTCTACCCATCAGGCCGGACCTTCTGTCCCAGGGAGCAACTCTGCACCCATGCGCGGCTCATCTGCACCTGAAGGCATGGTTTTTGAGAGGGAAAGGCTGGAGGCGTTAGGTTGCCCGAGTGGGGCAATTTCTACTCTCTTAAGTGCCAGAAGAGCGGGCACTAACAAGGTCTACGGAAGGATCTGGTCCAAGTTCATGGATTTTGTTACCAAGAAAGGGGGGTCATGCAATGACCTGAATATCCAGCATATTCTTGGTTTCCTGCAGTCGGGACTGGACCTACCATTATCCGTTAGCTCACTACGTGTGCAAGTTTCTGCTATTTCGGCCTTCACAGGAACTTCTTGGGCGTCTCATCCCCTTGTTCGTCAATTCTTTCGGGGAGCTTCCTGACTCAGGCCACAGAGGAAGCCAAGGTTCCTTAAATGGGATCTTCCACTCGTCTTGAACTTCCTTTCTGACGTCATAAGAAGTCACACAGAGCAACTCTCCATTAAAGATCTGTCTCTGATATTGGCCTTCTTGGTTGCCGTCACCTCGGCTAAAAGAGTCTCCGAGATTAGTTCTCTGGGTTGCAAAGAACCATTCCTGACCTTCTTCCCAGATCGTGTGGTTCTTATCCCCATGTTGGGATCACACCCCAAGGTGGTCTCTGTTTTCCACGAGAACCAGGAGATTGTCCTTCCAACATTCAAATCGTCAGATGATCCGAATACACATCCATTAGATGTGGGTGCAATTCTGAGACTGTACCTGGATGCAACAGCTTCCTTCAGGCGTTCAGATTATCTATTTGTTCTCCTCCATGGAAAGAACAAGGGCTTGCGGGCCTCTTCAAGATCCATAGCGGCATGGATTGTTCAGACCATCCAATGGGCATATAAGGCTAAGGGCTTGGCTCCTCCAGAAGCGGTGACCGCGCATTCGACAAGAGGGGTGTCCACATCCTGGGCGGCTTCTTGTCATGTGGCCCCTGAAGTAATATGCAAGGCGGCATCATGGTCTTCCATTAACACTTTCATGACTCATTATTGTATTGAGCCAGCTTCATTGTCTTCTGTTAACTTTGGTTTGCAAGTACTGTCTGTTGATGGTGCAAATTAAATTTCTTTTGGCCAGCAGTTTCCCACCCTTGTGTGTTTGGTTAGTTATTTCCCACACGTAAGCTGCCATGGAGTCTGTCAGGAAAACGGAAAATTGTTATCAAATACTTACCGTAATTTTCCTTTCCTGATGGACTCCATGGCAGCTGGAGTCCCCTCCCATCTGCTGGAGTAGGCTATTTATGGAACACGGCCTCTGGCACGGAGTAAAAATTTATGGGAGTAGGGTCCTATGAGGTAGGAGGAGGCGGGACTAACCACACGTAAGCTGCCATGGAGTCCATCAGGAAAGGAAAATTACGGTAAGTATTTGATAACAATTTTCCGTTATATTTCTCACATTTTTTTATATGAAATTCCCCCCAAAAAATGTAAAAATCTAAATTTTTTAACATTTTAGGCCAATTTGTTTTCTGCTACATATGTTTGGTAAAAAAAATCGCAATAAGTGTATTTTGATTGGTTTGCGCAAAAGTTATCGCAGCTACTAACTACGGAAATGTAATCATTTTTATTGGGTTTTTTTTAACTAGTAATGGCGGCGATCTGGCGATGATCTGCAATTTTTTTGCGAGACTGCGACATTGCGGCGGACAGATCGGACCCTTGACTGACATTTTTGACACTTTTGGGCGTACCAGTGACATTACTGCAGTAATCAGTGCTATAAATATGCACTGTTACTGTAATAATGACACTGGCAGGGAAGGGGTTAACTTTATTGGTGATCAAGGGGTTAAATACATGCCTGGTACTTACTGACGTGTGTGGGGGAAGGGGACTGTGTGACACAGGCACAGATCGCAGGTTCAGCTATGCTGAATTCTGTAATCTGTCCCTGCCTGTCACATAGGAGATCTGCCCGCTTTGTTTACACAAGCGGGCGGATTTCCTCACTCGATCCCCGACGATCGGGGAAGAGCGGCGGTGATCATCGCCTCTCCTCCCCTGGCCCGACTCCCGCTGTGTCTGAATACAGCGGGAGTGAGCCTCCGGTGGCGCACGCGCGCCGCTCACAAGGGGAGGAGTCCAGCGACGTAGGCCACTTTGCCACAGTACGCTCCATGTGAGCGGTCGGCAAGTGGTTAAAATTGCACACACTCCTGGAATGGTGAAAATTTACGGTACTTACAAATCTCTATAGGCGACACTTTAAAAAGTTTTATCAGTTACCTGTTTAGAGCTACAAAGAAGATCTTGTGTTAAAATCATTGTTCTCACTCTAATGATCACAGTGATACCTCACATGTGTGATTTAAACACTGTTTACATTTGCGGGTGTGACTTACATATGCATTTTTTTGCGCGCGAGCACGGAGGGATAGGGTGCTTTAAAATGTTTTTTTTTCTTATTTTGTTTTTATTTTTACATTGTCTCTTTAAAAAAAAATTCCTGATCACGTTTATTGCTGTAACAAGAAATGTAAACATCCCTTGTGACAGTAATTGGCAGTGACAGGTACTCTTTATGGAGGGGATCGGGGGGTCTAAAAGACCCCAAATCCCTACTCTGCACTTCAAAACAATCAAAAGCCCAAAATTGGCTTTTTTAAATACTTTGGATTTTTTAAAACTGGCACCGTTGGCTGCCAAGTAAACTGGAAGTGACATCGCTTATGGGTTATTACTACATCGGAGACCCGATCAAAGTCAATTCTGGCTTTGTTCGTGTCTTTGGCCAGCCAATGGTGGGACGGGAGACCTGGGCAGAGTGGCAGAGTGGCAGGCATCCTCTCCCTCTGCTTGTAATATTACCTGAGAGGCTACTTAGCCGCATAAGTTGTTATTACAAGAAAGCCGAGCGTCGGCTCTAAAAAATGGTACCGGCATCACCCCAGTACAACCACTGACGTACAAGTACATGATTTTGCGGGAAGTGGAAATTAATTTCAGTGGCCACTATAAATTATTTTTCTGGTACAAGCGTTTACAAGTGTCAAGAGTTTTTTCTGCCATAATGCTGCTGCCAGGAGGAAAGGTGTCTAGGAGAAATGGCCAAACATCCAGTGTGCATGGACCTTAGGAGTTGTATGGAGGGTTAAAGAAAGATAGTGTTATGATTGCAGGGAAGGTTTTTGTCTAGGTTTTAGGAAGGGTAACCCTGTGAGGGGGATCTTATGAAAGCGCATTCCTCAGCACTGAAAACTACTAGTGCCAATCTCCTAGTGCTGGAAACCAATATATATAATATATGTTGTGCACCCCCTAAGGAGCCTCAAGTAGACACCCTGCACAGCCAGGCACACTGAATTTTTTTTTTCTTATTAAAGGAATTACAACTTGGATAGGGATTGAAAAATTATGGGATGCCCACTTGACTTCAGAACAACTTCAGGGACAACTTTTCCTAAATACAGGCTATTTACACTCCTCAGCTTCCTCCAGCTCTCACTTGCTTGCAGGACTCCCAGCTGTGTCACTCTAAAATAATTTGTAGCAATGGCCCATTACAGGCAGGGACTTGTAGTATGGTAAGCAACGGGCTAAGTTGCTGTCTGCAAAATGTTACAATTATGTATATGTCTGTGAGCTGGGTGTGGCTGAAGTTAGTGGCATGCGTGATGTTCAGTGAATAAAGAAGCAACCTGTACAGCCTGGTCTGTGTTAATACACTACATTTTGGCGACGAGGATGGCTAGTTTTCTGGATTTACCGGCTATCGGACCGTTTGATGTGTCTGGAGACCACACTAGTCTCTCACAGCGCTGGGACAAGTGGAAGAAGGGATTTCAGCTCTATGTTATAGCCACAGGAGTGACTGCACCTGCTCAGAAGAGAGCCATGCTGCTGCATGTAGCTGGACCTCAAGTTCAGGACATTTTTGAAACCCTGGGAGCAACAGGGGATGATTCAGACTACGAGACAGCTATGAATAGACTGAGTGAGTACTTTGAGCCAAAGAAAAATATTCCCTATGAAAGATATAAGTTTAGACAGGCTGTGCAAGAACCGGGAGAAACCACGGACAGTTATGTGACTAGGCTGAAATATCTGGCAAAGTCTTGTGATTTTGGGACTGTAACTGAGGAGATAATCAGAGATCAGGTCATAGAGAAATGCACATCTGTGCACCTCAGGAGGAGATTATTGAGAGAACCTAGTCTCACACTTACTAGTCTGCAGGAGATTGCAAGAGCCATTGAACTGTCTGAGCTCCAGGCTCTGCATATTGAAACCAAGGACACTGCATCTGTCAATACAGTCTCCAAACCTACCTATAATAATAGGAATATCTGGAGTAGGAAAGAGAGTTTTCCAAAGAGGACTTTACATATAACCTGCAGTAAATGTGGCAGAGAGGGACACACAAGTCAGGACTGCACTGTGGTACAGAATAAAATGTGTTATGCTTGTGGAAAGACAGGTCGTTTTGCAGCTGTGTGTAGAAGTACAACCAGAGATAACAAAACCAAAGGACCATCAGCACAAGTAAATGTTATAGCTGAGGATAAAGAGAGTGCTCCTGACTGTGAATTTATATTCTCCCTGTGTTAGTGGCATGCGCGATGTTCAGTGAATAAAGAAGCAACCTGTACAGCCTGGTCTGTGTTAATACACTACAGGACTCACAGCCCCTATACTTGTAGAATGTTGGAGTGACACAGCTAACACATTTCCAGCACTTCCTCCCATGGTCACTGGTCCCAGCACCACTTTTTCAAGCCCTGCCAGCCCTCCTGGCTGCAGCAGCCCCTTTCATTAGCCGTCCAGGCTAACTTTTCCCACAGTCCTCCAGACTGACACTCTCTCCACAGTCCTCCAGACTGACACTCTCTCCACAGACCTCCAGACTGACACTCACCAGCCCACACAGCTGGCTCTCAGGAGATCTCCCAGACGAGCTGACCTGCTCCTGCTGTCCTCTCACTTGCTCCCATGCCTCCAGGAAAGAATTCCTTCTCGTGTTGTAAATGGTCCATTCAGCACCTGAGCCCCAGGACCGAAGTCACCCCCCCCCCCCCGCCCCAGACTGGGGGGCACCCTAAAGGGCCACCGACAGCCTTCTCAGCACTCCATCTCCATATTCCACCTGACTGCCCCTGTTGGCATGCCTCCTGCCAGCCCATTTGCTGGGGATTGGCTGGGGCCCTCATAAATATGCCAACCCTTAGGAAGGGTTTGGTACCTTAAGGGAGATTTACTAAAACTGATGCACACAGAATCTGGTGCAGCTGTGCATTGTAACCTATCAGATTCTAGGTTTTATTGTCAAAGCTTATTCGAAGAAGCTGAATATAGAAGCTGGTTGTTTACTACGCACAGCTTCTCTCACCCTCTTGGGACATATTATAATTAAACATGGCAGAGTAGTCTCCCACTGTACAAGGACACATATGTAAATAGAGGTTGTCCTGCAAAATATCACAAGGTATGGTCTAAGTGGCTGGCTGATACTTCAACAGCCACGTTGTAGTGTGTCCCATGCTTGTGTGATAACATAATCCTTGATACCTATCCCTCGTTGGATGGGATTATCTTTGGAGTGTTCGTTTCCAACTTGTACTACTGTCTTTAGTTTTCATGTTTAACCACTTTACCACTAGAGGATTTTGCTGTCTTACGTCTGGGCCACTTTTTGCGATTTGGCACTGTGCGAATTTAACTGACAATTGCGCGGTCATGCGACGCCATACCCAAACAAAATTTACGTCCTTTTTTTCCCACAAACAGAGCTTTCTTTTGGTTGTATTTGATCACCTGTGCGATTTTTACTTTTTGCGCTATAAACAAAAAAAGAGAGTAAATTTTGAAAAAATAACAATATTTTTCACATTTTTTTATATGAAATTCCCCCCCAAAAAAATGTAAAAATCAAATTTTTTTTAAAATTTTTGGCCAATTTGTTTTCTGCTACCTATGTTTGGTAAAAAAAATCACAATAAGCGTATTTTGATTGGTTTGCGCAAAAGTTATTGCATTTACTAACTAAGGGAAAGATTTCTGTCATTTTTGGTGTTTTTTTTTTTAACGAGTAATGGCGGCGATCTGCAATTTTTTTTGCGGGACTGCGACATTGCAGCAGACAGATCGGACCCTTGACTGACATTTTTGACACTTTTGGGGGTACCAGTGACATTACTGCAGTAATCAGTGCTATATATATGCACTGTTACTGTAAAAATGACACTGGCAGGGAAGGGGTTAATTTTATTGGAGAGGGAGGGGTTAATGTATGCCTGGTGCTTACTAACGTGTGGGGGGAGGTGACTGAGTGACACAAGGACAGATCCAGGGTTCAGCTATGCTGAACCCTGCAATCTGATGCTGCCTGTCACTTAGGAGATCCACCCGCTTGTGTTTACACAAGCAGGCGGATCTCCACACTAGATCCCCGACGATCGGGGAAGAGCAGCGGCGATCACCGCTGCTCCTCCCCTGGCCCGACTCCCGCTGTGACTGCGCGCCGCCGAGAAAGGGGAGTGTCTGGCGACGTAGGTCTACGTCGCCAGACGATAACGAACCACTCTGTAGTGCCTCGAGTGAGCAAACGGCAAGTGGTTAAGTTCATGCAATAATGATATATTCGGCCACTCCACACACACTCTTGAATTCTCTATGTGACTAACATCTGTTTTTCATCTGTTTAACTTTTTACGCCCCTGCATGGGCAAAACAAGTATGCGTATTTTGGGGTTTTGTATATTTTGAACCTTTTAGTTTTATGTAAAGGTGAAAACTCTTCAATAAAAATATTACAAAAAAAAAAAAAAAATGGTGAAGTACTGGAATATAAAAATATACTAGTCTTCTATGGTAGGAGGTAGCAGATTAAAGCTAATAGAGACAGAATACCAAGACAACAAGCATGTAAATAGTCAAGTCCCACAGTCTCCTATTCAAGTACCTTTTGCCCTATCACCCGCCCCTAATATTGTTTTGTGTGCCGATCAGGCTCACCGATATGGGGTATGTGTGTGGATTCCTCCACCTCCGCTGCAGGGAGTGCTGGCAAGGGACGGAGCCCGTCCTGGTTCTTGGCTATGCATCAAGGGAAAAGAAAGAGGTAATCCCTAATGCCGCATATCCATGTAGTCCTACGATGGTGATGGCCTGGTTGGAGTCCAGGCTGAGGTTGTCACTCTCATCACCATTGTAGGACTACATGGATGTGCGGCATTAGGGATTACCTCTTTTTCTCGCTTGACCCACCCCCTAATACTATTGCCTATTTAATTATATGTACATATTGTACATATAATTGTACATATTGCAAAATCTGACAAGAATTAAGCTGTTTTTCCCAATGGCCCATATACTTTATAGTGGGCCATAGAGAGTGCTGACAATATCCCCAAAAGCGATTTGACAGCAAAGGCAGGTTTATCCGAGTTATGAACAAATAGTCATGATAAAACCTATTATGTGAAAAGAAAAAAAAAATAGCTTGAAAAAAATGTACAAAAACTAAAAAAGAAAAAAATGAAGACAGAGGCACTTGAAGGTAGAGGCTAAAGTTAGAGAGGTACTAGAAGACAGAACATAGACGAAGACATGCTATCTTGCTCTTACTTTTATATATGAATTTTTGTAGAAAATTGCCAGAACATCACAGATTCACAAAAGGAGATGACCTCCCATGGAAATAAAAAAAAACCTGCACTTTCAGGTGAAAAGAAAGGGGTCTCAGGCACGGAATGGGTTAAATAAAGATCCACATTATCCACCTAGAAGGTGCTTGTGAATAGGCCCTTCAGGGACCCCCTCCCATACATCACCACCCTTATAAAGGAGAACAGCTTTCTCTCCTCACACAGAACACAAAAGGATCTATAACAAAGACAGAGGAGCAGCTATTGTTTCATTCAACCATCCCTCATCATCCTACCTCTCCAGAACAAATTAACCCTTCTCACCCCAAAGCTTTGTACATGCCGCTCATCACAATGCACACAGAGATTTCCCTTCGAACAGGCAAGATCAGAAGAGAGGCCAGGGCACCAGGGAGAAGGCTTTCAGATTATCAGTGTGCTAGGTTATGATAGGGGCTGAGCCTTTTTCTCATGTGTTATCCTTTGACAGGAGTACCGCTTGTAGGACAGCTGTGACATGATGTTCTCCAGTGGGCACATCAGATAAAAGTAAAGGAACACAGGTTTTTTTTTTTTTTTTTTAAATTATTGTTTCTGCTTACAGCAGAGCTTGCAATCGAAATGAGATTTAAAACTCCTACAAAAAAAGTGGCAACTTGACTTTTATATAGTTAATTCTGTGTTTGAATTTAAATATCAAATTTCTGCAGTAGGGGGGTCTATCTAGTATATGTCAAGCAATGCTTAATATGAATGTCCTTGATCTTCTTACTTTCATGTTTTTTTAATTCATTTTAATTTAGAAATGTATCCACCATTTTTTTAAGTTTTTGATAGAGTGGTTAGAGCTTAACCACTTTACCACCGGAGGATTTTGCTGTCTTCCGTCCAGGCCACTTTTTGCGATTAGGCGCTGTGCGACTTTAACTGACAATTGCGCGGTCGTGCGACGCCGTACCCAAACGAAATTTACGTCCTTTTTTTCCCACAAACAGAGCTTTCTTTTGGTGGTATTTGATCACCTGTGCGATTTTTACTTTTTGCGCTATAAACAAAAAAAGAGCGTTTATTTTGAAAAGATAACAATATTTTTAAAATTTTTCTATATGAAATTCCCCCCCAAAAAAATGTAAAAATCAAATTTTTTTAAAATTTTTGGCCAATTTGTTTTCTGCTACCTATGTTTGGTAAAAAAAATCACAATAAGCGTATTTTGATTGGTTTGCGCAAAAGTTATTGCGTTTACTAACTAAGGGAAAGATTTCTGTCATTTTTGGTGTTTTTTTTTTAACGCGTAATGGCGGTGATCTGCGATTTTTTTTGCGGGACTGCGACATTGCGGCGGACAAATCGGACCCTTGACTGACATTTTTGACACTTTTGGGGTTACCAGTGACATTACTACAGTAATCAGTGCTATACATATGCACTGTTACTGTAAAAATGACACTGGCAGGGAAGGCGTTAATTTTATTGGAGAGGGAGGGGTTAATGTATGCCTGGTGCTTACTGACGTGTGGGGGGGGGGAGGTGACTTTGTGAGACAGGGACAGATCGGATGTCCAGCTATGCTGAACAGTCCGATCTGTCACTCCCTGTCACTATGGAGATCCGCCCGCTCTGTTTACACAGGCGGGCGGATCTCCTCACTCGATTCCCCGACGATCGGGGCAGAGCAGCGGCGATCGCCGCTGCTCCTCCCCTGGCCCGACTCCCGCTTACAGGGGGAGGAGTCCAGCGACGTAGGTCTACGTCGCTGGACGGGATCGTGCCACTTTGCCGCAGTACGCTCCATGTGAGCGGTGGGCAAGTGGTTAAAAGCTGTTAGATTATTAGTTATTGTGTGTGCATTCTGTTAGAGAGATTTTGCTTTACTTGTGCACTAAATCACAACAGGAAGTGTGAACAAATCTCTACAAAGTGAGAGGGATTTCCTCTCTTAAGTCCCGTAGACACGTACCGATTGTCGGCCGAAAATGTTCGGCCGCCGAACGAGCGGCCGATTTTTGGCTTGTTAGTATGATGCTTCAGAAAGCCGACATCGCACTTTCGGCCGAAAAGAATCTGTCTTGCAAGCATGAAAATTTTTGTATGCCGACACCAGAGCTGTTGTTCCTCAGTCAGTACAGAATTTGGCCGACAGACAGCAGATTTGCAAGACTGGGCATGCTCAGAAAAGAAAAAACACAAGGAAAGTTAACCATCACATGACATCACTTCTGCAGTCGGCTGTAGTCGGTGGACAAAATTCTTGTGCAGTCTTTTGCACTTTTCAACAGACACCGACAGCCCTGGACAAAAGACGGCCGATCGTTCAGCCGACGATCGGTACGTGTGTACGGGGCTTTAAATAGTTGGCAGTGGCACCAAAACAGGTGTCCCCATTAAAAGATGTCCCCCTTTTCTGTTCACCAGACAGCTCTCAAAATTTGGGATTTTTTCCATTGATAGTCTTTTAGACAATGGCCACCCAGAAAAATTCTGTACTCCCTCTAAGAAAACTATTTGTCTGGTTGTCTCTGGCAATACTTTCTGAGTCACTGACCTGGAACAAGAATGCAAATTAGAAATTGGAACTCTTGATCTACATACTTGTTCTTGGTCAAATCCCTATAAACTACTGAAAACAATAGATTAGCATGACAGCTGACACCCAGCACGTGGAAGCCTCCAGATGCTCTCAGTACATGTCTCTTTAAATAGCGTATGATAAACTTTAAAATTATTGCTAAATTTCCTTTTTTTTTTAACACAAATTAAAATAAATCAGAAAAGGACAGTATAGCAAACACTGGACCAAGAATTGCATAACAAACCAGCAGATGAGTAGTACTGAATATTGTAAGAGGTGATCTCTAACCTCATCCAAAAAGTTTAGTGAGCTTAAAATAAAAAAGGGCCTAGTAATCTAGCACTTAGAAAATGAGGAGTACCACACTGTTGCAGCAGAAGGAAAAGATAAATGGCAAGGAAAAGTGGAGAGGGAGAGAAGGATGAACACGGAGAAGGGTGAATGAGGAGTGTCTGAACAGGGAACCCGTCTAGGAAACAAACCACTCCACACAACGGGAGTTTTAGTGTTGAAAACAAGAAGCTTCTAGAGTCCAGAAATGGGCCTCATCTCAAGATGCCCAGATATTAGAGACTCACATGTAACTGTAAGGCTCCATGTACACGGGACGTTGTTAAAAGTCCCTTTGAATGCTGGAATTTTTAGGACGTTTGAAACGTCTGTTCGGTCGCGTTTGTACCCGCGTTTAGCGGGCGTTTGCGTTTAGAACCGTTCCTAGAGGTAAAAAAAAAATATTCCCCTTTAAAATGGAAAAACGCGAACGCTATACGCGGGTCATCGCGTTCAGACGTGTTCGGACGCGTTCCGACGCGTTTGTGTGTTTGAAGCGCCGGGAAACACACGTTCGAACGCAAATGATTGCGTTCTAAAAAAAGTCCCTGAACGCAACTGCCTGCAAACGACTGTAAACGACCTGGTGTACATGGACAGATAAGATAAAATGTAGATGGGTTCAGGGGCTTCTGAAAAAAACGCCCAACTGCTCCTAAACAGCGTCCCGTGTACATGGAGCCTTATTATATATTTGAGCATTTTTTCTTCCATATACTGAACATTACATAGCATAATACCTATATCGTTTGTTTCATTGTTCAATACAAAAAAAAAAGCCTACACAAAAGTGTTTTGTCAGTAAACAGTGCAATCTGATGATCGGAGTCACCTCCTGCATTTTTGGACCTCTTGCCAACTAGAAATTGCCCACTATTTCTAAATTCTCATTCTTGCAGAAATTGAGACCTGGAAACTCTAGATATCTTACCACCATAGTTCGTGAGAGACACAAAAAAATTGTTATACATCATATAACCCTCCATCATCTAGCAATAACTGTAATATCAGATTTGGAGTTCCAGTAGGTAGCTTGTGATTGGTGGATTTCCCCAATTGCAAGAGAACGTACTGATGTGTGTGGTATGGCACAGTTGAAAAAAAGAACTGGAAGGTCAGAGGTTATATATCTTTTGTCTCTCCAAAGGCGACTTTATTAGGATGTTGCCATGCAGTCAGTGTTTTGGTTCCCCCAATTGAGTGACTTTGGCACCATGCTTTTGGCTGGCAGTCTTGAAGGAGCTGGAGTCATCATAAGCAACCTGTAATAAGAGTGGTAGCTCTGATTGTGATCTAAGATTATTTTAAAGCTGAACTCTAGGCAGCACTATTCATCTACAATATAAAAGGCCCTTTTCTCTAGCACTTTTCATGCAAGTACTTTGCTCCTACTTATTCCTCCTTTGAATCAGCTCAATCCTGCTTTTGCACCTTAATTTCCTTTTTACAAAAGCAGAGGCGGTGATCTCTTGGTCATTGGTCCTGTAACTTTCTTTCAGTAGTTCTATACTGAAGCAAGCAGGAAATCATCACACTGACACTCACTGTAGTGGGCGGGACCATCAGACTCTGACCCACCCACTCTAATTGAGTTTTTTAAGTGACAGGCCAGGAGACTTCTGGTCTGTCCCACCCACCATGACCTCACACTGTGACTGACAGGGAAGGAGTCTCTTGGTTTGTCACACTTGTCCATAGGCAGGCTATGTACACCAACTCCCTGTGCTACTGTAGGAGCCCCCCCCCCCAGCCAAATGCAAGTTTATACAGTAAATTACTAATTTAATTTACTAAAGTATTTTATTCTTTAATGTTTAAGGGGATGTAAAATGTACTATGTGTGCACTAAATGCATTGAATAGCAAGGTTTACATAGTAAGATAAGATACCCACCCCAGTAATCCCACCCACATCCCATCCATTAACGTGGTTGTAAATCTGTACATATGACAAAAAATGTTTTCCCTGCGTTATGGTAATATACATCACTTATTTGCAGCTGTTCATCACCTTGTGATCACTAAAAAAAAAAAACAACAAAAACATAGCGCAAAACAATAAAACGGAACTTCCTCTAAATGTGTATAAAACCTAGATGAATGTAAGTGCAAAGTGTTGTGTTCAACCTGAAGCCAGAAATAACGTCACCCGGAAATTGCGTTGACGCGTTTCACCCCTCCCAGTGGGCGTTTTCACAGACTTATTGAAAACGCCCACTGGGAGGGGCGAAATGCGTCAACAGGGAAGTGAACACCCCGGCGTTCTCACACTATCCAGATGTTTTTGAACACACAGCATTGCCCGATGTTCATTATTACAAGCGATCTTGTGCCTGTTATATTGTAAGTGTTACTCTGCATTTTTCATTAAAATATTTAAACGTATTACGCTATGGAGATTCTCTGGCTTTCCTTCCGTTGTCTTGAGTGATGTCCATTGGGGGATCCATACCATTTCCAATACCTTTTCGTCTCTGCGAGACCAACAAAGGAAAAAAGTGCTTTATCCTTACCAGGCCTAAGCTTGAGTGACCCACATGCAGTATTGCTAAAGGGGCCACACAGTCTGGTAAGCGCATTCACAAGTGGGGGTGCACCATCACAAATTGCATGAGAAAGCACGGATTGGCACAATTTTCATTTAAGAAGAGAGCACTGAGCATGATATATATTCTTTCACTGGACACTTGCTGATTTGGACTTTTTAATTGATTGGATTATTCAAATATTTTTTCTTTGGGAAATGATTCCTTTTGGTACATGTTTTGCACAAAAAGTATTTCACTCAACACATGCTTAATACATTTTTGGTTTGTATTTTAATTTCTGCAATTTATTGCACTTACATTCATCTAGGTTTTATACACATTTAGAGGAAGTTCTGTTTTACTGTTTTGCGCTGTGTTTTTGTTGTTTTTTTTATAAATCTGTACATATACCAAGTGAAGTCACCAGCATTAGGTGATACAAGGAGATGAAACAAATCCTCCTACATAAATTGTAGCTGGGTATCTGCAGGCATTTCTTCTGTAGATTGTTCTGAAAACACAAACAGGAAAGGATTTCTTCTTAGTTCTAGGAGCAGGGGGTGGGAATCTGAAGTCTTCACAGAGCTGACAGCTCTTACTTCTGATTGGAGGGCAGGGGCACACCCCCCTTTGCAGGAAAACAAACACAGCTGTGGATATGAGCCATGAGTGCTGAAGCTTTCTCCCATGTTACCTATTTAACTCTTGGTGTCAGTAAAAGCTGCCAGAAGGGACTCATGCTGATAACAGCATGACACTATGTAGGGATATGCTTTTTCATATTTCATGTCTGACGTTTAGAACCACTTTAAGAAACAATGGGGTTGATTTACTAAAGGCAAAAAGACTCTGAAAGTGCAGTTTCTCCAGAGCTTAGTAAATGAGGTAAAGCTTCCCTTTGCAAAGAATACCCAATCACGTGCAAGGAAAATAAAAAAAAACAGCAATTTTTCTTGCGTGTGATTAGATTATGGAAGTCAGCAGATCTTCTGCTCATTTACTAAGATCTGCAACTGCTCTTGAAGTGTGCAACTGCACTTTGCAAAATGCGCAGTCTTTGTCTTTAATAAATCAACCCCAATATTCCAATAGATTTAGAGGAACATTGCAGGGCTGCTCAGAGAATGGATGCGACTACCTGCCTCTCTGATCCCTCCTCCAGGTGCCTTGCCAGTCAGTGGCGGCTGGTGCTTAAAATTTTTGGGGGGGGGGGGCGCAAAAAGAAAAATATAATATGTATTGCTTCGCGGCAAAAAACGCGGTAAAAAATTGTGCGACTTTGAGGTCATGGTACAGGAATGGCACAGGTGATGGTACAGGCATGGCACAGATGATGGTATAGGCATGGCACAGGTGATGGTATAGGCATGGCACAGGTGATGGTACAGGCATGGCACAGGTCATGGTACAGGCATGGCACAGGTCATGGTACAGGAGATGGTATAGGCATGGCACAGGTCATGGTAAGGGCATGGCACAGGTCATGGTACAGGCATGGCACAGATGATGGTATAGGCATGTCACAGGTAATGGTAAGGGCATGTCACAGGTCATGGTAAGGGCATGGCACAGGTCATGGTAAGGGCATGGCACAGGTCATGGTAAGGGCATGGCACATGGTAAGGGCATGAGCAGGATACATCCAAACAGTGAGGCAGTACCTGTTGTAGGAGCCAGGGGGGTGGATGGCAACGTCTCTCCAGCCTCTCAGATGGTGAAGGAGCCTGAGGGGCAGCCGCACAAGAGGAGTAGCGGAGAGGGGGATCCGCCGTCTGAAGGTGGTGGGGGAAAGGCACAACCCCCCGTAGACCGAACCGGCCGCAGGTCCGCAGCAAGCCGGCGTCTCCTTGCTTCAGCTGTCCTGAGCGGCGCCGGCGGATGACGTCATCGGCGAATGACGTCATCGGCGGATGACGATTGGCTCCCGTCCCGAGAATCCGTTCCTGGCTGCAATGCAGAGGGTGAAGGCAGCCTCACAGGGACGTAGCACACACCACAACAGCGGTCACTTCCAGGAGATGGGGGAAGATAAAACACCACAAAGGGGGGGGGGGTTGTGGAGATGACCGAGATCGGGTGGTGACGGTGAGTGACTGACGCATGCACCGGCACCGCCCCCAATGACGTCAGGGTGTCGTGAATGATGATTGGTCCAGGCTGGAGTCTGGACCAATCACAGCCAGGACATCACAAAAGTGGGGAGTGTCAGGGCGTATTGCTCTGCGCCCCGGTGACCCCCAGAAGGCCGCCAACCCCCCCCCCCCACCATAGCCACCACTAAGTCCGGCGCCCCTAGTGGGCTAAAAATGGAAAATTTTCGGGGGGGG
Organism: Pelophylax lessonae; assembly: GCF_965119305.1. Classification (NCBI taxonomy): domain Eukaryota; kingdom Metazoa; phylum Chordata; class Amphibia; order Anura; family Ranidae; genus Pelophylax; species Pelophylax lessonae. The sequence goes on from NC_138768.1 coordinate 302,851,465, forward strand.
GGGCGGCGCCCCTGCGCCCCCTATAGACCGGCCGCCACTGTTGCCAGTGTTGTTTTATAGCTGCAAGAACAATAACATCACAGATTTATCAAGATATTTTTCTTCTAAATGGGGCTCTTTTACATTTAGCTATACTAAGTTTTCACATACGCATATTAAACAGCTGCAAGGTGAATTTTTTTCAGGTATCCTGGGGTTCACCTAATCTGAAGGGTTCAGGAGACCTGAGAGACAAATGGGTGACCTGCTGTCCATTGGAAAAGCACAGGTGAAACAGAAGGAACGCATGGATTACTGTGGTCTTATCCCAGAAAGCGATAACAAGCACTCTAAATAATTTTTGAATAGTGCTGATCATATGTATTATTCAAATACATCACTAATAACTTATTTCCAAGCTGTGCATGTCAAATTACCCCCATCTGTACAGAAAGATAGACATTTGGCATATTTTCTGTGCAGCTTGTTGCTTTATGTTATCTGTCATAGTAGGACATAATGTCATTTGGAAGGTTTCCTCTATGAAATAATTGATGGAATATTTACAGTGGTCTTTCATTTTCATTGACCTCAGGTCAAATGGGGATGTCCAACTGTTTTTTCTGCAGACAATGAAGCGGTACATTTGTGAAAGCACAGAGCCAGATTCTCAGAATCAGAAGACACAAGGCATTGGAACTGTTTGTTCTGTCCAAACTCCCAGAGAAATTAAAAAATGTGCTGCTCACAATGTTTAGTGACCTATATTTTCAGTCCAGCATAGCAACATCCACTATTCACATTTTATGTATACTGTTTTCTGGGGTGAGCTTATCTTATAATATCTTAACATTACTATTTAGTATATTTTTCTGTTGCATAATGCTGGAAAAATAATTAAACGTATTTTTAAGGGAAACTAGCAAAAGTGCGCTTAGTCTAAAATTGGAAAATTAGTGGATATTTACTATGTTCTACTTAATGTGTACTAAGTAAGAAAGAAAACAAAACCATTTTTGGGGGTGTACACAAGTTGTAAGAGGGATGAGCTGTAAATAAAAGTTAAAGGAGAAGTCTGGGAATGGAAAAATATAAGCGTGCATACCCACCTCCATGCTGCAGCATTAGTGTGATGCTACAGCTGTCCCCTGATGATTCTAAGCCAAAGAACTGAGCAATCACATTAATGCTGATCACTCAGTTCTTGGTCCACCCTGAGCAGAGAGCAGTGATTGTCAGTCACCGCTCTGTGCTTTGCCTCTCCAGCACTCACTGAAGCACTGGTCTGGGGGGGGGGGGGGGGGCAGGATTGACTGGCTCGGGCTTTAAGTAGCAAGGTGGATCCTGAAATTATTGTTAACTTTCTTCCAGAGCCTGGAGCGGCTCTGTGACCTCAGCCGACAGCAGGCTTTAGTGACTCAGGGTCACAGGAGAACACAAATAAGTGCACTCATGCGACCCACAAGAGAAGTTTGGCCAAAAAGCTTTGGCCGTACTTCTCTTCTAAAATAATAAAACTGTCCTTAATGCAACTATTATACAGAAAAAAGTTAAATTTTAAATTAAAATATACGTGTACAGTAGCACTTAAAAACACATTCATATACAAATGTGAAAAAGACAGAATTTCAAATTACTGTATGTTGTGCTGTGACCTTAAATCACAATCTACCATATAAGTCAACGCAATAACTTTTGCGCAAAGCAATCAATATACACTTATTGGGATTTTTTTAACCAAAAATATGTGGCAGAATATAAATTGGCCTAAAATGATTTAAAAATTTGATTTTAATTTTTTTTTTTTTATTGGGAATGTTATATAGCAGAAAGTAAAACATATTGTTTTTTTTCTACAAAATTTTTTTTCTATAGCGCAAAAAATAAAAATCGCAGAGGTGATCAAATGCCACCAAAAGAAAGCTCTGTTTTTGTGAAAAAAGGACATCAGTCTTATTTGGGTACAGCGTCGCACAACGGAGCAATTGTCAGTTAAATAACACAGTGCTGTATCGCAAAAAATGGCCTGGTCATTAAGGGGGTAAATCCTTCCAGTCCAGAAGTGGTTAAATGCCATTAAAAGAAAGCTCTATTTGTGTGAAAAAAATTATAAAAATGTCATATGGGTACAGTGTTGCATCACCGTGCAATTGTCATTCAAAAAATGATAGCGGTGAAAGCTGAAATTTGGCCTGGGCAGGAAGAGGGTATATGTGCCCAATAAGCAAGTGGAATTCCTGCCTAACCATAATTATTCTTGAAAATGTCCCCTTCCTTCTCCTGCTACCGACCCTATGAAAAAAAGAGCTGTACACTTATCTATTTTTTAGCTCACACTGGGTCTGTTAGTGGCTGGCGGAGGAAGTGCCAATAACAGCTGGGCTATGGGACCCTAAGGGTGATGTCATTGCTCCCAAGATCAAGTGACTGGGCTGGAGCTGGCTAATACAGATATTTTGTATATAGGGTAGGCAGCATAGGTAGCAGGAGGGGAGGGGACATTTTTTAGGAATAGTTATGGTTAGGCAGAAATTCCATTTTAATGGATAAATCAGTGAGACATATGTAAAACTCCAGAGAGGAACCCGGTGTTGACTTTTGGTGGCTATATTTTGGTGAATATAGATTGCAAGCTTGACCAGACAGGAAAACCGCACCTGATAAATTCTGTGTACGCGTAAGATTCTATGTGCCGTATAAAATCTATAAATAAATAATTCATAGTCACAATGGGGAGTATAGATCAGCTCAACTAATAAAAAACACAAAATATGAATGTTTGAAAAGAGGCAGAATGCAAAAAATGAAGAGATAGTGAAAATATACCGAAAAGGATAGAGCATACAGAGAAAAAAAGGAGACACTCATCATGTAACTCCACTTAGAGGGAAGAGATGTAGTGTAGGGCTATAAGAGAGGATGGAAGAAAGATGCATGTAGACACATCAGAGGACTGGAATTAAAGACGTGTGTAGTGGGGGCATCTGAGAAGTAAGGGAGAAGTAAGGGATAGCATAGGCATGTATGAGAGGAAACAAGAGGAGGTATGCCTCTGCAAAAACCCTGATAATGCCATGCTATGTTAGGGTATGCAGCATTTAGAATAATACCGGACAGTAAAGAAGAAGGAAGGTAACTACAACTGTAAGAAAAGACATATATATATATATATATATATATATATATATATATATGTGTGTGTGTGTGTGTATATGTGTATATATATATATATATATATATATATATATATATATATATATATATATATATATATATACACAGTGGGTACGGAAAGTATTCAGACCCCCTTCAATTTTTCACTCTTTGTTATATTGCAGCCATTTGCTAAAATCATTTAAGTTCATTCTTCTTCCTCATGAATGTACACATAGCACTCCATACTGACAGAAAAACACAGAATTGTTGACATTGTTGCAGATTTATTAAAAAAGAAAAACTGAAATATCACATGGTCCTAAGTATTCAGACCCTTTGCTGTGACACTCATATATTTAACTCAGGTGCTTTCCATTTCTTCTGATCATCCTTGAGATGGTTCTACACCTTCATTTGAGTCCAGCTGTGTTTGATTATACTGATTGGACTTGATTAGGAAAGCCACACACCTGTCTATATAAGACCTTCCAGATCACAATGCATGTCAGAGCAAATGAGAATCATGAGGTCAAAGGAACTGCCTGAAGAGCTCAGAGACAGAATTGTGGCAAGGCACAGATCTGGCCAAGGTTACAAAAAGATTTCTGCTGCACTTAAGGTTCCTAAGAGCACAGTGGCCTCCATAATCCTCAATTGGAAGACGTTTGGGACGACCAGAACCCTTCCTAGAGCTGGCCGTCCGGCCAAACTGAGCTATCGGGGGAGAAGAGCCTTGGTGAGAGAGGTAAAGAAGAACCCAAAGATCACTGTGGCTGAGCTCCAGAGATGCAGTCAGGAGATGGGAGAAAGTTGTAGAAAGTCAACCATCACTGCAGCCCTCCACCAGTCGGGGCTATATGGCAGAGTGGCTCGACGGAAGCCTCTCCTCAGTGTAAGACACATGAAAACCCGCATGGAGTTTTCTAAAAAACACCTGAAGGACTCCAAGATGGTGAGAAATAAGATTCTCTGGTCTGATGAGACCAAAATATAACTTTTTGGCCTTAATTCTAAGCGGTATGTGTGGAGAAAACCAGGCACTGCTCATCACCTGTCCAATACAGTCCCAACAGTGAAGCATGGTGGTGTCAGCATCATGCTGTGGGGGTGTTTTTCAGCTGCAGGGACAGGACGACTGGTTGCAATAGAGGGAAAGATGAATGCGGCCAAGTACAGGGATATCCTGGACAAAAACCTTCTCCAGAGTGCTCTGGACCTCAGACTGGGCCGAAGGTTTACCTTCCAACAAGACAATGACCCTAAGCACACAGCTAAAATAACGAAGGAGTGGCTTCACAACAACTCCGTGACTGTTCTTGAATGGCCCAGCCAGAGCCCTGACTTAAACCCAATTGAGCATCTCTGGAGAGACCTAAAAATGGCTGTCCACCAACGTTTACCATCCAACCTGACAGAACTGGAGAGGATCTGCAAGGAGGAATGGCAGAGGATCCCCAAATCCAGGTGTGAAAGACTTGTTGCATCTTTCCCAAAAAGACTCCTGGCTGTATTAGATCAAAAGGGGGCTTCTACTAAATACTGAGCAAAGGGTCTGAATACTTAGGACCATGTGATATTTCAGTTTTTCTTTTTTAATAAATCTGCAACAATGTCAACAATTCTGTGTTTTTCTGTCAGTATGGGGTGCTATGTGTACATTCATGAGGAAGAAGAATGAACTTAAATGATTTTAGCAAATGGCTGCAATATAAAAAAGAGTGAAAAATTTAAGGGGGTCTGAATACTTTCCGTACCCACTGTAGATATAGATATATATTTAAATAGCAAATTTACAGGAGAGGAAGTAAAAATAGGAAACCTAAGTGATTAGTAGGGATGAGGCTCCTATCGCAGCCAATAGGTTTGGAATTTGTGATCCTGTCCTGATGAATTATTGTGGAATTTTGCCTGACCAAATTTTTTAATACCATAATCCACTGCCTTGACTTTGAACTTGGGTCAGCGGATTTAGAAGGGACAAAAAGGAAGTCTATGTGATGTGTCAATATAGTTCATATTCCTATCGCACACCTTCCTGGTTTGTAGGCACTTGTGTACTGGGTGCTGAAGCGATCACCATCTGGCCACTGGATCAGTTACAAGTAGATACATATTCGCCAGCACACCAAGGATCTTGCAAAAGCAGTCCAAAAACTTTATTCCAGAGAAGATCACATCAAAAAAATATAGTGCAACGTTTCGGAGCCGCGCATGACCCCTTCGTCAGGCATGTGATACAGTGCAAATTGTGAGCAAAGAATATATAAGAACATACCCCCAATCAAGAACAGTGCAATTAGGTGACACCCCCCTCAGATGACGTCATTCTCCCGCCTAATAAACACATAATAAATGCTATTATCATAAAAGCCTCTTACAGTAAAAACACTCTTACAGTGAATGCTGACAATAGCATTTATTATGTGTTTATTAGGCGGTAGAATGACGTCATCTGAGGGGGGTGTCACCTAATTGCACTGTTCTTGATTGGTGGTATGTTCTTATATATTCTTTGCTCACAATTTGCACTGTATCACATGCCTGACGAAGGGGTCCTGCGCAGCTCCGAAACGTTGCACTATATTTTTTTGATGTGATCTTCTCTGGAATAAAGTTTTTGGACTGCTTTTGCAAGATCCTTGGTGTGCTGGCGAATATGTATCTATGTGATGTGTCAGTCTCCTCACTGTAAAAGGGTGGGTTCAGAGCAGGCATTTATCAGAGTGTTTTGGAGTATTTTCTTGATACGGATAGTCAGTGTAGGGAGAGTTAGTTGCTATATGGTTCTATACTATGCCATTTTGTACTACTATTCTATGGAATTGTAAAGCTGCATATACAAATACTTTGGTCAGAGTATATAGTGACGTTGTTCTTCATCTCTAGTAGCCGCCTTTCTCCTAAGGCTAGAATACTTACCTTAATGTATGTGCTAACCTGCATGGATGTTGCTAACTGGCCCTCAGGGAAAACAGTCCATAATTCCATAAAGCGGTAAGTAGAAGTTCAGGTATGGAATTGGCACCAAGAATTGTGGGTATATATATATATATCAGGACGAACAGCAGACAAGAAAGTAATCCAGTAAACATTAGCTAAGGATCAGAGCAGGCAACAGACCACAGAGTAACCCAGTAAATGTTAGCCAAAGGTCAGTTCAGATTCAGATAAAACAGGAACACAGGGGATCAGCCAGGAAACACTATTACAAACATAGAGGCACAGGTTGAGGATGTTTAAATAAGGCCCCTCCTGTTTCGGGAACCAATCCAGCTAGGGGGCATGTGGTCAGACTTCTGCAGAGCTTTCTAAAGCCACCCCAAAATCTCTAACAGCATCTTTCCAAAGACAGGTGTCTGTTCCACAGCTGCTGGAGTGAAGGAAAAATGTCTCCAAATCACCCCCATGCCCAGCATCTTAATGCCAGCCTGGAAATACTGCTGGCTTTGCAGCTGCACCCATTGCAGTTAGTGGAATCAGCCCCCCTCCGTGGGTTTATAGCCTGTGCTACCCACAGTGGCAGGTACTCAATTGATATTATTTTGCCCTTAAAGTGGTTGTAAATTCAGAAGTTTTTTTTGTTATCTGAATGCATTCTATGCATTCAGATAAAAAACTTTCTATGTGCAGCAGCCCCCCCCCCCAATACTTACCTGAGCCCATCTCGTTCCAGCAATGTTGCAGGTGTATCTCGGCTGCCCGAGACTCTACCTCCTTATTGGCTGAGATGGCAGCATGGCGCCATTGGCTACTGCTACTGTCAATCAAATTAAGTGAGCCAATGAGGAGAGAGAGGGGGTAGGGCGGAGCTGCGGCTCCGTGTCTGAATGGACACAGGGAGCTTCGGCTCGGGTGCCCCATAGCAAGCTGCTTGCTGTGGGAGCACTCAACAGGAGGGAGGGGCTAGGAGAGCCGAAGAGGGACCAGAGAAAAGGAGATTCAGGGATTCTCTGTGCAAAACCACTGTATAGAGAAGGTAAGTACAACATGTTTGTTTTTTTAACAAAAAAAAAACAGACTTTACAATCACTGTAAGGTCATCCCTGTTGTCCACCAGCATTGCCCATATTGTCTCTGGCAGGGAACACATAATCATGTACACACAGTACAATAAGCATGACTTAGCTTCCAGGAGATCCTTCATCAAACCAGAAGGGCTTGTGTCCACTTCAGGCAGTCATACCCAGCCCATGTTTGTCCTTTATAAATGCAGAGCCAGCATCAGTTGCCTGTCAACTGTCTCATCTGTTACACCTTTATGAGATGGAATTCAAAGTTGAAGTTGCAGCAGCATGCCATCAATAAGTATGTGTTTAAAGGAGTTGTAAAGGCAGAAGGTTTTTTTTTTTTTTATCTTAATGCATTCTATGCATTAAGATAAAAAGCCTTCTATGTTTAGCAGCCTCCCCCAGCACCCCTAATACTTAAGCAAAAAAATTGGGGGAGCAAACCCTGAACATGTATATGTAAAGCCGGTGCAGCTATGGACCAAGCAACATGTATATTAAAAAAGAATAGCACACACATGCAAAAGAAATGACTATCAAATATGGAGACAATCCATAAATAAAAATGGGGGTTTAGTCCCACCATATGGCCATATCGTGCTCAAGCCCACCACTGCGTCAAAGTACCCCATTGTCAGTGGGTCCTACACTATCCATAAAAAAGGGGTGAATCCAGCCTCTCTTACCCTTGGAGACAACACTCCTTGCTGGGATAGATGTGCTAATGCACTACAAAGGACTCCTCCTATATCTACTTGATAGCGGACTCTGATATAGTACAGGTGTGTGTGGGGGGTGGGATGCTCAACCCCAGAAGTCTGGTCAGACCGAATACATAATAAACAAGCAAAAAAAAGTATCCCCTAATACTTACCTTAGCAGGATCTTCCTCCAGCGATGTGCAGGCCATCCGGGACTCTCCCTCCTGACAGTGGCTCCCGCGGCTGTCAATCAAAGTCAGTTAGCCAATCAGGAGATAGAGGAGGCGGGGCCGAATGGAAGCTCTGTGCAGTGTTGCCAACCGCCCGTAGATTTACGGACAGCCCGTAAAAACAGGGCACTTTTCTCCTGCCCGTAAATGCCCGTAGCAGGAGAAAAGTGCCCGTAAATCTATGGCGGCGGCGGCACTGTCAGAACTGCGCGTGCGCGGCGCGCAGTTCCGAAGATCCCCGAGCTCTCTCGCACTCGCAGAGAGATGCAGACTCGCACTGGATGATGATCGTCGCCGGACGAGTGCCACGGCCCGCCTGCGCCCGCCCCTGCCTCCGCCCCTGCCTCCACCCCCCGCCGTCATTTAAATTCTCCCGCCGGCCGCCAGGCGCTGCGCCAGCAGTATGGAGTGGAGTCTGTGCTGCAGCGCAGCTGTGGAGTGTGGACAAGAACTAGAACTCTAGAAGATGCCGCTGGACGGACGGATGGTGGAGTGGAGTGGACAGAGCAGACAGGCTGCGACAGCAGAGGCAGAGAGAGCACACAGAAGAGCAGGAGGACTGGTCTGGTGAGTGGAGTTCTGAGCCACCGAGGCTCAGACACTCAGCAAGCAGTAGCAGCGTAGACTGTCACTGAAGTAGTAGAGAGATGAGTCAGGGGGCAGAGGACATCAGTGTCCTGCTCCTGTGCCCCCTTCACCTCTCCACAGGTTACTGCAGAGTCACACATCTTCACTCTGCAGTAATGTCACTGATATTGCTATGGAGAGGTGAAGGGGACTTAGGAGGAGGACACTGATGTGGAGAGCTAAGGTAAGGGGGACAGAGGAAGAAACTACTGTGAGGGGGTGAGGAGGGCACTTCCATTGTCCACGCAGGCTCTGACCACCCCCCTGTGCCATGACCGCAGTCTCTGACCACCCCCTGTGCCATGACCGCAGTCTCTGACCACCCCCTGTACCATGACCGCAGTCTCTGACCACCCCCTGTGCCATGACCGCAGTCTCTGACCACCCCCTGTACCATGTCCGCAGTCTCTGACCACCTCCCTGTGCCATGACCGCAGTCTCTGACCACCCCCTGTACCATGTCCGCAGTCTCTGACCACCCCCTGTACCATGTCCGCAGTCTCTGACCACCCCCCTGTGCCATGACCGCAGTCTCTGACCACCCCCTATACCATGTCCGCAGTCTCTGACCACCCCCCTGTGCCATGACCGCAGTCTCTGACCACCCCCTGTACCATGTCCGCAGTCTCTGACCACCCCCTGTACCATGTCCGCAGTCTCTGACCACCCCCTGTGCCATGACCGCAGTCTCTGACCACCCCCTGTGCCATGACCGCAGTCTCTGACCACCCCCTGTACCATGACCGCAGTCTCTGACCACCCCCTGTGCCATGACCGCAGTCTCTGACCACCCCCTGTACCATGTCCGCAGTCTCTGACCACCTCCCTGTGCGATGACCGCAGTCTCTGACCACCCCCTGTACCATGTCCGCAGTCTCTGACCACCCCCTGTACCATGTCCGCAGTCTCTGACCACCCCCCTGTGCCATGACCGCAGTCTCTGACCACCCCCTATACCATGTCCGCAGTCTCTGACCACCCCCCTGTGCCATGACCGCAGTCTCTGACCACCCCCTGTACCATGTCCGCAGTCTCTGACCACCCCCTGTACCATGTCCGCAGTCTCTGACCACCCCCTGTGCCATGACCGCAGTCTCTGACCACCCCCTGTGCCATGACCGCAGTCTCTGACCACCCGCTGTACCATCTCCGCAGTCTCTGACCACCCCCCTGTGCCATGTCCGCAGTCTCTGACCACCCCCCTGTGCCATGTCCGCAGTCTCTGACCACCCCCTGTACCATGTCCGCAGTCTCTGACCACCCCCTGTACCATGTCCGCAGTCTCTGACCACCCCCTGTACCATGCCCGCAGTCTCTGACCACACCCTTCACCATGCCCGCAGTGTCTGACCACCCCCTTCACCATGCCCGCAGTGTCTGCCCACCCCCTTCACCATGTCTGCAGTGTCTGCCCACCCCCTTCACCATGCCCGCAGTGTCTGCCCACCCCCTTCACCATGCCCGCAGTGTCTGCCCACCCCCTTCACCATGTCCGCAGTGTCTGCCCACCCCCTTCACCATGTCTGCAGTGTCTGCCCACCTCCTGTACCATGTCCGCAGTGTCTGCCCACCTCCTGTACCATGTCCGCAGTGTTTGCCCACCTCCTGTACCATGTCTGCCCACCTCCTGTACCATGTCTGCCGTGTCTGCCCACCTCCTGTACCGTCTCTGACCACCTCCTGTACCATGTCTGACCAGAGTCTGCAGACTCTGATGTAAGGGGGAACTCTGTGCTGGCTGGGTTATGGTAACCCAACCTTCATGTAAATTTGAGAAATATGTTTTTTGACTTTTGTTTAACTTTAACACATTGCTAATAGCACTAGCTATATGTTTATAGTTAAAATATTGATATTTGCACGGTTTAGCACTGAAAATTGTTATTTTAGGTACTTTTTTCAGTGTCCGTAAAAAATTGGTGCTGTCCGTAAATTTTGGACATTCTGCCAGTAAATTTCCCTCCGGGGGGTTGGCAACACTGGCTCTGTGTCTGAATGGACACACGGAGCTGCAGCTTGGCTCGGGTGCCCCCATAGCAAGCTGCTTGCTGTAGGGGCACTCGATAGGAGGGGGGGAGACAGGATCACAGAAGAGGGACAAATACAATCACTTTAACTGTGATACAAAGACAAGCTCTGAGGAGCTGGGGTTCTTTTCACATCATTAATAGTGGAGTGTAGGTTTTTACCAGTTATTGATTTACAAGTAACTTAGTAATAGTTTTTATGTTATCAAATATGTTAGTGTATAGGTAATCCCTTCTGTGTATACTGTATATCTATATATAGCATATACGTATATGTATACTATGTATACTGTGACTTCTGATCTCACGCACTCTAGAAATGTGGCTCAAACTGATTTTAACTAGTTGTTTTTTTTTGGACTACATACAGTATATGGCTGGAAGACAAAAGATCATTTGAGCTCATCCAGGATCAGGTCAGAGGACAATATGCCACACAGGGCTAGATCTGAGGACTGTCGCTTCCTGGAATTTCTAAAGAAATGACAGGCTCCCCAGGATTGGAATGATGTTGTATTTATCGGTTTTTATCATTTGTAATGCATCTTTAAACCAAGTAAATTCCTTTTATTATTATACTTTTGAGTTGTTTGAAATTATTGCATTAAATCCACATGAAAGGTTAAATATAAGAAACTGGAAGTAATAAATGTAACCTTTTATTACAAATATCTCATCATTCAGGGGGAAGACAAAGGGGATTACAGTTACTGGTAATCAGTAACCAAGTATCATGTAAATGATCGTAGCAATCACCTGATACCAATGTAAATATCCTGTCATTAATGACTTTTCAGCTTGCTTACTGTTGTGATCTGTGATTAGATTAAAGCAATCACTTGGTACCTGGCTACCTGTACCATGTGATTAACTTAGCCAGATCACAACCAAGAGCAAGCTGTTTATGAATGGTTAACAGTGATCACTGTACAACAGTGTAGAGTAGCACTATGGTGACACTGGATTCCCCAAATTACAGGATGTAAAAAAAGAAAAACATGTTAAAAAAAATGTTCAAAAAATGAAATAAAAAAATGATTATAAAAAAAAAAAAAGTACTGTCACTAATCAGTATATCTGATCACCTCATCAGCTTTCTTTAGACTTGATGCATTTTATTTATAGCTATATTTATTTTATGTACTTTAATATTTTTTCAACCATTGATATGTCTTTTTCAGCTCTTTTCTTGGTTGTTATGCACTATATCTAGATATGCACTTTAAATCTCCTTTATGTATATTCTTTACACTTGTTTTATTAGTATTTCACATTCCAATACTTGGTGTACTGTTACCAATTTGCACTTTATTTCCTATTACCGGCGCTGCAATATTTTTTATGTTAGGCACATATTTAACCCCTTAATCACCCTATATAATAACCCCTTCCCAGCCAGTGTCCTTACTACAGTGACAGTGTATAGTATTATCACTGATCACTGTATTAATGTCACTGGCGATGTCAGTGGCAGTTAGTTCCCCCCAGCATCGGTTACTGTCAAAATTTATAAAGAAATTTTATTTCTTTTTTTTTTATTAGATATGTTTTATAACATAAAGTAAAAAATATAGTTTTGTTTTTTTTTTTTTTTTCATTTTGGTCTTTTTTCATCTATATCGCAAAAAAAAAAAAAAAAACAGTATTGATTAAATACCACCAAAAGAAAGTTCTGTTTGTGTAAAAAAAAAAAAAGATATACATTTTGTTTGGGTACAGCATTGCATGACTACGCAATCACCAGTTAAAGTAGCACAGTACTAAATAGCAAAAAATGGCCTGAGCATGAAGAGGGTAAAATCCTCAAGAGCTGCAGTGGTCAAAAATAATATATTTTGCTTTGTTAAATGTCCCCTATGTCAGTGCCAGATACCCATGCCTTTATTTTGACAAAAGTTTGCCTTTAACCACTTTACCTCCGCCCACAGTAAAATTACTGTGGCAGAGTGGCTCGTTATCGTCTGACGACGTAGTACTACGTCGTCAGACGCTCCCCTCTCTCGAGGGGAGGCTCCCGCTGTTTTCGGTCACAGCGGGAGTCGGGCCAGGCGATCGCCGCCGCTCTTCCCCGATCGTCGGGGATCGAGTCTGGAGATCCCCCCGCTGTGTGTAAACACAGCGGGCGGATCTCCTAAGTGACAGGCAGGGTCATATTGCAGGGTTCAGCATAGCTGAACCCTGGATCTGTCCTTGTGTCACATAGTCACCTCCCCCCACACACGTCAGTAAGCACCAGGCATACATTAACCCCTCCCTCTCCAATAAAATTAACCCCTTCCCTGCCAGTGTCATTTTTACAGTAACAGTGCATATTTATAGCACTGATTACTGCAGTAATGTCACTGGTACCCCCAAAAGTGTCAAAAATGTCAGTCAAGGGTCCGATCTGTCCGCCGCAATGTCGCAGTCCCGCAAAAAAAATCGCAGATCGCCGCCATTACGCATTAAAAAAAAACACCAAAAATGACAGAAATCTTTCCCTTTGTTAGTAAACGCAATAACTTTTGCGCAAACCAATCAAAATACGCTTATTGTGATTTTTTTTTACCAAACATGGGTAGCAGAAAACAAATTGGCCAAAAATTTAAAAAAAAATTGGTTTTTACATCTTTTTTGGGGGGAATTTCATATAAAAAAATGTTAAAAATATTGTTATTTTTTCAAAATAAACGCTCTTTTTTTGTTTATAGCGCAAAAAGTAAAAATCGCACAGGTGATCAAATACCACCAAAAGAAAGCTCTGTTTGTGGGAAAAAAAGGACGTAAATTTCGCTTGGGTACGGCATCGCACGACCGCGCAATTGTCAGTTAAATTTGCACAGCGCCGAATTGCAAAAAGTGGCCTGGAGTGTAAGACAGCAAAATCCTCCTGTGGTAAAGTGGTTAATCAGTCCCAAAAGTGACCAGAATTTAACAACATTATAAACTCCATTGGGATTTGCTGCTACACTCAGGTTTTACAAATTTCAAACAGGATTTAGCAAACCCCTGGCAAATAAAACTCAGGCAGAGTTGCCATCTCTATTGGCCAGGTTACGTATAGCAGGTAGAAAAGAGAGGGGTCTAAACTTTAAAAGTAAAAGCAGATTTATAGGTGCGAAAGATGGACAGAAAAAAATGAATAGATCAGAATAGAAAAATGAAGACACATTAGATCCTTTATAAGGCAGGAATCCATACTAAAGAAAGGTATTTTGAGGTCTATAGCTGTCTGAGATAAGCTGAAAGTTGTACGTGTGCAGAAACGGCGTATGTTATTACAGGAATGGTGATGTACAAACAGCACAGGAGGCACATAGCTCTAAGACTGGATGCATGGCTTTGCACAGGGGAAAGAAAGAGCAGACGAGGATCAAAAAAAGGGGGAGTGAAGGAGACAGCATGTACCTGCAGGAGAGGCAATATTGTGCTTCAGCTGCAGAGTGAAAATGAGAATTATAACTGCAGGAAATGAAGCAGTCGGGGCACATAGCTGCAGTTTGGAAAAGAAAAGCGCTCTGTAACTGCAGGAGATGTGACATATAACCATATGAAGAATATAGATATTCCACTGCAGGAGAATAAAGAGGAGCCGGAATCCTAAAAAAACAGGAATGAAAAAATTGTTGTGTTGCTAGAGGACATTTGTAGCTTAGAAAAAATGAATGTCGAACAAAAAGACAGAAAATAGGCACTTAGGTGATGAAGATAAGATATGTAACGGCAGGAGAATACGGAAGGGCCATGTAGTTGTGCCAGGACTTGGAGAGAAGCACACAGATGGGCATAGGCCTATAATGAGCTAGCTGCAGCATAATCCTAGCCATTATCAAACTGTATACTACATACATTTTACTGACTGCAATGTCTCTTTCTAGTTTATAACATCAATTAATGATTAAAGCCCAAAAATAAGCAAACAGGTTTGTAAATGTAGCAGGATTTCCAGGCATTGGGCCTGATGTGGGTCTGCCATTGTTACTGGAAACGTGAGAACGTGTGAGATTGGAGTCAAAGACCAGTCCGGCAACTTTGGTTTGTTTTGTTTATTTGATATTGGGGATGGGAGAAGGGAACGAGTGGGATACTCCTCTGGCTCAACTAGGTACAAATGGGACACAAATGGATGCCGACCAACGCTTGCGGGCGCTTGCAAAACACTGACTTGCTGAACTGTACTTGAACTTGACTTCTGACACTCTGGTTAGCTCAAAAGTCCTGAACACTGCTCCCTCCAGTCCTTTCCGACTGAGGTAGCCTCTGTATACTGCTTCTGCAACTCTCAAAACTGTACACTGCACACTGTGAACTTTAACACTTTAGGGCCCAACCAATGGCGCCCCCTCTGTACTTCAGGGTCCTCTCACTAGGCACCCCCTCTACACTTCAGGGTCCTCTCACTATGCACCCCCTCTGACACTTCAGGGTCCTCTCACTAGGCACCCCCTCTACACTTCAGGGTCCTCTCACTAGGCACCCTCTCTACACATCAGGGTCCACACACTGGCACCCTCTTTACACTTCTCTTCAGGGTCAACACTGGCACCACCTTTACTCTTGCTCCTGCACCGGCTAGCTAGCTCCTGGATCCCCACGACCTTCACCGGAGTGGTCCCCTCTCTCTCTAGGCAGTCCCCCAAGGGGCAGTTTGCAGTACTCACAAACTGGGAATTCTTTCCTGAAATTGGACCCCTCTCTCTCCGCTGGTCCTCCGCACCGGATCCTCTCTGCAGCTCAGCTCAGCCTTCTGTCCCCTCTCACTAGGCAAGCCATCTGGGACACCTGATTCCTCTGACAGGAGGAGAGACAGCCATACTCTACCTCCTGGGACTCTGCTTGCCGCCAAAGATGCTGTGTCATGTGCTACCCTCAAACCTATACCCACTCCCAGTATGCTGTGCAGCAGAATCTGCCTTTCTGGGGTAGATACAGGCCTGAGTGTGCCAGTGTTGGCTGGGTTTCCTCCACTGCCCAATGAGAACCCTCTCATAGAGCACAGTGGGGAGACTCCCCAGTCTCAACAGCCACAACTGGGAACCATGACAGACCAGCTGAAAATCACGGCCCTGCTGTTAAGCAGACACTTTATTATTGTTTAATAGTTGTATTATGATCATTTGCACACGCTCTCATATTTGTTGAAGCACTAGTGCACTTTATATTTTTATACTGTCTTATATATGCATTTTATTATTGCCTTTTACATTGTTATAGTGCCGCTCCATATTGCTTTGATATTAATAATAATATTGTATGTGGTGACACTACAGGGATTGGCTGCTATATTCCAGAAATATTGTTTATTATTTACCGTATATACTCGAGTATAAGTCAACTTTTTCAGCATGTTTTTTTATGCTGAAAAAGCCCCCCTCGGCTTATACTAAAGTGAGGTTCCCACTTACCTCTTCTCCGGTGAAGTGCGCATGTGCCACCGCCGCTCGGGAAAGCCTGTACATGTTTGGCAATTCCCGGGCAGACAGCGCATGCGTGGTGACATGTTGGCCCTAGGCCGCGCCATTTTTAAATGTAAGGCACCTCACCGAAAGGTAAGTGAAACTCCTCCGCAGCCCCTGCATCTCCTTAGAAGATGCAGGGCTGCAGGCATGGTACAGGAGATTCTCCTATACTATGCCCGCAGCCCTGCATCTCCTGTACCATGCCTGTACCATCTCTGTACCATGTCTGCAGCCCCTGCATCATGCCCGCAGCCCCTGTTTTGCATCTCGTGGTGGTCCAGTTGGGTCCAGTAGCTGCTGCATTTCCCACCCTAGGCTTATACTTGAGTCAATACGTTTTCCCAGTTTTTTGTGGTAAAATTAGGTGCCTTGGCTTATATTCGGGTTGGCTTATACTCGAGTATATACGGTATATTTTATTTCTCTGTTATATGCCTTACCTCTATTTCATTTGGTAGCGCATTGGTTTATTGGCTTCATAAAAAAAAAAAAAAAGCGCTGCATTATGGACCATTAAACCCGTAACAAATATGGAACTACTGGAAAACAGGGTAAGGTAGGTTTGTGACGATAAGGATACACATGAAGTTTAATTGCAGTAAGGCCTGAAATATACTTTGAGTATAATTAATAATCCAAGTCTATTATGACACAAAGTGGTTAAGGTAGACTGCTTCAAACACGGAAAATTAACCAATGTTCTAAAATAATACTTTTGCTTTCAAATCATGATGATTGCACGTTACCCTTCAGTCTTTGTCCACATGTTGTGTTTGCTTTGCTTCACAAATTATACCCCATGTCACTTTCTTGGTGCTTCAAAGTGTCTCCATAGAAGTCTATGACAGCGCTCGCTTACAGCACAAGCTGAAGTTTTCGAGGGGCTTTTATTCAGTGTTAGCTTTGCTTGGTTTTGGAGGTATTGTAGGTATGAGATATCCCAGGATGCATTGGGAAAACAACAAGGGCCAGAAAGACGTCATTAGCAGTCACTTCCGGTTCATGTGTATATATTCTGGAAATGTCTGGTGCAGATGTCACATCTGCTGTGCAGCATGGAGGAACAGGAAGCTCAACAGCTCCGAACTGGACAGGAGCAGCTAGCAGACAGCACACATGGTGTGCAGCATAGGAATGCTATAGCAGAAGGTGAGCAGTGACTAGAGAGAGAGGACTGAGCAGCAGGGAATCTGCAGGAGAAACTTGCAGTTGTCAGATATGGAGAGCATTGTGGGAGCAATATAGTGGGAGATGAGAGGGGACTGGAGAGAGAAGAAGCAGCAAACCAGAGGATCAGCAGAGCTGGGTGTACTACTGAGCAGGGGATCTGCTGAACAGGGGTACAAATGAGATGGGGATCTGCTGAGTGGGAGTACTACTGAGCTGGGAGTTTACTGGGCCTCTGTAAAACAAATAGAACATCAACACATTCAGGGCATTTGCCAAGCTTCATTAAAGCTTCCAAAAAGCATTGCCAAAGTGTCACCAAAGTATCAAAAAAGCATGTTGAATTGGTAGGCACTTTAATGTTTCGAAGTAAGTGTATATTACCCCTAATAGGTATATAATAAATATAAAATGACTTAGCATTTATAAGATGACCCAGCAAGTAGAAGGTTTTTGCAAACAATGATTTTCAGTCTTCTGGAGAAAAAGGAAATGATCTGATTGTATACTGCTAGCCATATTTTGCTGCAGTGTTTGAAGTCTTATCAGGTAGCTGACATATTTTAACAGGTTTGAGTTAGCACCCTAACAAGCCTTTGGGCTCATTCACATGGCCACCAGAGCCACCAAGATCAGTGTATTTCTGTGGTGGGTGCGGCCACGTACACACACAGCAGTTAGGGACAGCCCTGGACACAGGGTTTGCAATGCATACACGGCCGTTCTTCTGTGCTAAACCTCATGAAATAGCATAAGGACAGTATCAGCCTGTCATTGATTTGCATACACTTCCTGTCTTCAGTTGATCACAAACACCTGGCCATACCTGCCACAGAAATATCCTGATCTAGGTGGTGTGTGGCCCTTGATGACCATGTGAAGGTGACCTTATGGGAATCATTTGTTGAGGTATATCTAAGCAGAGATGTATAGTAGAACTACTTAAGTACTGTTCTTAAGTACCGAAATGCGGTATCTGTACTTTCCTAGAGTAGAATTTTTTTCTCCTACTTCTACTTTTACTTCACTACATTTTTTCGATGATTTCGATACTTCTACTCCGATATTTTTTTTTTGTGCTGCATAGTTACTCGTTACTTTTAAAAAAATTACCACTGCCAGAACAGTAGATGGCAGGTTGCATAAAGCTCAAAAAAATGTGTGTAATGTCATTTGTAAATCATACGAAAATAAAGGCTGTGTATAATAAAAGCTGCTATACCAAATCTTTCCAATAAAAAGAAAATATGAAACAAACAAATAAATGGTGCTACAGCGCTTAAAGTGCATCAAGAAACTACTAACAAACACAGGTTAATCGTTTGAATAAATCATTTGAAATAATAAAAAACAATATGATGTTCAAACTTTTGACTTCTTTCTTTAATAACTACATAACACAGTACTTGTACTTCTACTTTCAGTACTTGAGTAGAATTTTTTTTTCAAAACTACTGGTACTTTTACTTTTAGTACTTAAGTAGCAAATTTTTTGAAAAAACTACTTGCAATACTTAAGTAAAAAAAATGTTGAATACTTTAGTACTTCTACTTAAGTAACTTTTTCTGCGAGCACTTCCACTTCTACTCGTCACTTTTTGATCGAGCACTTGTACTTTTACTCAAGTAGAAATTTCGAGTACTTTATACAAGTCTGTATCTAAGTCATTTTTTTTTTTTGTTTTATTATAGCGCATGGAATAGTTACAACCTCTGCCGGGTTTTTTGTTATCTGTGTTCCAATTGAGGGATTTCCCTTTACCAACTGTCCTGTGGACTCAAAAAGAAATAGGAGAAAATGGATCTTCTATTATTTTCAGTCCCAGTGACAGGACATACTAGAACAAAAAGAGAGGCCAGACTTCCCTGTAGATACACCATATTACCAAAATTATTGGGACGCCTGCCTTTACACTTATATGGACTTTTTAGGCAGCCCAGTCTTAGTCCGTAGGGTTCAATATTGAGTTGGCCCACCCTTTGCAGCTATAACAGCTTCAACTCTTCTGGGATTTCTGTCCACAAGGTTTAGGAGTGTGTCTATGGGAATGTTTGACCATTCTTCCAGAAGCGCATTTGTGAGTTCAGGCACTGATGTTGGATTAGAAGGCCTGACTTGCTGTCTCCGTTCTAATTCATCCCAAGGTGTTCTATCGGGTTGAGGTGCAGGCCAGTTAAGTTCCTCCACTCCCAGTCCTAGGCCCTGTTCACACCTGAATGCATAGCTCCCAACTGTCCCAGATTTGGAAAAAAGTTCCTCTGCCCCTCTTTCCTCCTCATTTATCCCTCATTTTGGTCTGATCGATATAGTTGTATATAAAATGCACTATTTATCTTTCAAAAAGTGTTTCTAAATTACTGAATTTGTAAATTTCATAATCCAATACAAAGGAAGAGTAGTGGTAAAAAAAAACTTGTGGCTTTAACTAAATGAACACATTTTTTGTATACATCTCCTTTAAAGCGTCATGACATTGGGTGTGTATTGTGCCTATATACTTTTGCTAATAGGTGTGCCTCGTTTCTATCTCAAAAATTTGGCGGGTATGCAGAACGTTCCATGCAGGTTTCCAGCACCGTGTTCTACACACACTGCAGTTGCAATCTACAGCAGATGCCAATGTTAAGTTACCAATACCCCAAACACAGGTCACAAATGCAGTGTGTTTGCCTCCACTGGATCACATGGCACCGAAGTACCATGAGATCCGATTACAGTGCATTTCCAAAAGCAGGCATGCACTACTTTTGGTGAAGTGCAGTGTGATTTGAACCCATTCAAAATTAATGGGCTCAAATCGCACTGCACTGAACAGCATGTGAATCACACAGGAACGCACAGCACATTCCTGTGTGATTACTAGTGTGAACGTACGCTTAGTGTTTCTGTATAGACAATTACAGGAGGATGCAATCAATTCAAAGCAGGTATTTATACTGACTGCATTTAAAATACATTTTGTGATTTTTAAAGTTTAACTCTAGGTATAGTTTTTATTAGTGACATCACAATTTCCATCCAATCAGAGAATGGCTTGTCTTCATAAAAAAAAAAAAATACAAGAGATTCTGTAAATAGGGGCAGTTCAGAGTGAGCGATCCCCTTACTTTGCAAAAGAGAAGCCGCTCAGGAAAGGACCTGAAAGATTGCTGCTACCAATGTAATAGCGCTAACTAATACTGTGATTTGCAGCTTTTACAGCGATTACTCAGGTATGAGATATTCATACTTACATTGGTCAAAGCCAGACCAGCGTAACAATGCAGTAAAAAAAAAAAAAAGGAAAAAAAATCATGCTTTGAGTTCAGAGTGCAGAGTGAGCAATCCCCATATTATGCAAAAAAGAATCCCCTTGGCAAAGGACCTGAAAGATTGCTGCTACCAATGTAATAGCTCTGACTACTACTGTGATTTTCAGCTTTTACAGCAATTACTCAGGTATGAGATATTGATACTGACATCGGTCAAAGCAAGACCTGTGTAACAGTGTAGTAAAAAAAAAAAAAAGGCATACCTAGTGTTCATCATTAAATAAACACATAGGCCCCTTTCACACGGGCTTTCTGATCAGGTCCGCCTGTCAGTTTTTCAAGTGGACCTGATTGGACCTTCCATGCACCCCTATAGGGCAGCAGATATCAGGCATGTCTGCTGACACCTGCTGCTATCCGATCAGAACCTGTCTGTGAAATCCAGATGGATGGTAACCCTATTTTTTATCCATCTGGAGGATCGGATGAAAATGCACCGGCGGTCCGTTTTCATCCAGTCTCCAATAGAGGAGAGCGTGGATCCAACAAGTACCTCTCAGCACAGTGAGCAGAGAAAGACCAGTCATCCGCATGCTCAGTGGGGATGGGCGGATCGATCCCCCGCTGAGCAAAGCAGAGTCCGCCGGGCAGAAAGCCCCGTGTGAAAGGACCCATAAAGTGCATACACTGGTGTTTTTTAATACCTTATTTTATGCCTGTAAAAGCACCTCTGTGTTAGGTGACCATGCACACATAGGCATTAGAGGAGAAACCCCCCACCAAAGGCACATTCTGAGAGAAGCTTTTGAGCAGAAAAAAAATGTAAATGCATCTAAACCTGTATAAATGCGCACTTATGCACATAAATTTATTTCAATGGTTAAGAATAAATTAATATTCTGGTCAGTAGAATTAATTAATGCTCAATCGCCATACGCACATACATATTGTAATATTAGAGGCGTTTTTTTCTGCCAAATTCTGGAAGAAATGTTGCTGCTTATTTTTTTAAGCCTGTGTGCACAAGGCTGTAAAGTGGTTCTAAAGGAAGACACCCCCCCCCCCCCCTTACTGCACTCTATGCAGTAAGGTAAAAAAAAAAAAACTGCATGCAGCCCCCATCTCCTAGCCTCCCCTAAATACTTACCTAAGCCTGATCTCAATCCAGCGATGTGCACAAGAGCAGCCGCTCTCTCGCTTCTCATTGGACAGGGAGACAGCAGTAAGAGCCATTGGTCCAACCACAGCCAGTGAGGAGGGAGTGAGGGATGGGACCAGTGGCGGCCCGTGCATAGCGGGCGCCAGGGCGCCGCCCCCCTACCCCTAAAAAAAGAAAAAAAAAATGACAGCGAACAAATAAAGTTTTTTAAAAAAAAAAAATTGGGTTCGCCGGCCTTTGTAATGGAAGTGGTGGCTAGGGGGGGGGTGGGGTTACGTCCCAGAAGAGGCGCAGATCGGCAGCCTTCTGGGGGCGTAACCCGATCGCAAGTCCTTGCAAATGGACACCCCCACTTTCGGATATCCTGGCTGTGATTGGTCCAGTCTCCAGCCTGGACCAATCATCATCCAGGACATCCGATCCCTGACGTCACAATGGGGGCGGTGCCGGTGCGTGAGTCAGTCACTCACCGTCACTGCCGCTCGGATGACGAGGGAGAAGGCGCTCTCCTTCCCGCCGCCGCCGCCGCCGCCGCCGCTGAGAGGACGGACTGGATCGAGGAGGGAAGAACCCGCCGCCGCCGCCACCAGGTAAGTGCATTAAATTGAAGGGAGCACGCACGCTGCACGCTGCATTGATTGGGGGACAATGCTGTGGGCACTCTGCATTTATTGGGGTACATTGCTGTGGCACTCTGCATTTATTGGAGTACATTGCTGTGGCACTCTGCATTTATTGGGGTACAATGCTGTGGGCACTCTGCATTGATTGGGGGACAATGCTGTGGGCACTCTGCATTTATTGGGGGACAATGCTGTGGGCACTCTGCATTGATTGGGGGACAATGCTGTGGGCACTCTGCATTTATTGGGGGACAATGCTGTGGGCACTCTGCATTTATTGGGGTACAATGCTGTGGGCACTCTGCATTTATTGGGGTACGATGCTGTGGCGCTCTGCATTTATTGGGATACAATGCTGTGGCACTCTGCAATCATTGGGGTACAATGCTGTGGGCACTCTGCATTTATTGGGGTACAATGCTGTGGCGCTCTGCAATCATTGGGGTACAATGCTGTGGCACTCTGCAATAATTGGGGTACAATTCTGTGGCACTCTGCAATCATTGGGGTACAATTCTGTGGCACTCTGCAATCATTGGGGTACAATTCTGTGGCGCTCTGCATTTATTGGGGTACAATGCTGAGGCGCTCTGTATTTATTGGGGTACAATGCTGTGGCGCTCTGCATTTATTGGGGTACAATGCTGTGGGCACTCTGCGTTTATTGGGGTACAATGCTGTGGCGCTCTGCATTTATTGGGATACAATGCTGTGGCACTCTGCAATCATTGGGGTACAATGCTGTGGGCACTCTGCATTTATTGGGGTACAATGCTGTGGCGCTCTGCAATCATTGGGGTACAATGCTGTGGCACTCTGCAATCATTGGGGTACAATTCTGTGGCACTCTGCAATCATTGGGGTACAATTCTGTGGCGCTCTGCATTTATTGGGGTACAATGCTGAGGCGCTCTGTATTTATTGGGGTACAATGCTGAGGCGCTCTGTATTTATTGGGGTACAATGCTGTGGCGCTCTGCATTTATTGGGGTACAATGCTGTGGGCACTCTGCATTTATTGGGGTACAATGCTGTGGGCACTCTGCAATCATTGGGGTACAATGCTGTGGGCACTCTGCATTTATTGGGGTACAATGCTGTGGGCACTCTGCAATCATTGGGGTACAATGCTGTGGCACTCTGCAAGCATTGGGGTACAATTCTGTGGCACTCTGCAATCATTGGGGTACAATGCTGTGGCACTCTGCAATCATTGGGGTACAATTCTGTGGCACTCTGTAATCATTGGGGTACAATTCTGTGGCACTCTGCAATCATTGGGGTACAATGCTGTGGGCACTCTGCAATCATTGGGGTACAATGCTGTGGGCACTCTGCATTTAGTGGGGTACAATGCTGTGGGCACTCTGCAATCATTGGGTTACAATGCTGTGGCACTCTGCAATCATTGGGGTACAATGCTGTGGGCACTCTGCAATCATTGGGGACAATGCTGTGGCGCTCTGCAGTGATTGGGGACAATGCTGCGGCGCTCTGAATTGAAAGGGGCATGCACGCTAAACTCTGCATTGTGGGGGCACAGCACAGTGTTTATTGCATTGAAGGGGGCACAGCACAGTGTTTATTGCATTGAAGGGGGCACAGCACAGTGTTTATTGCATTGAAGGGGGCACAGCACAGTGTTCATTGCATTGAAGGGGGCACAGCACAGTGTTCATTGCATTGAAGGGGGCACAGCTTCAAAGTCACGCAATTTTTTTACTGCGTTTTTTGGCGCGAAGCAATACCTATTACATTTTTCTTTTTGCGCCCCCCCCCCCCCAAAAATTTTGAGCACCAGCCGCCACTGGATGGGACCGAGCCACACTCTGTGTGTCAATGGACACACAGAGCTAGCTTGGGAGTGAGCACGTACAGGTGACCCCATAGCAAGTGGCTTGTTATGAGGGAACTCGGAAGGGAGGAGGACTCAGAGCACTAGCAGGGGACCCGAGAAGAGGATGATTTGGGCAAAACCATTAGACAAAGCAGGTAAAAGTATGACATGTTTGTTATTAAAAAACTAGGTTTAGAATCAATGTAAGGTCTTCTTAGCACCTTGGAATAGGTCAGAGGTTAGAGACACTTATTGAAAATATATTATCGTAACTTGTTTATAGTGTTGAAAGCTAGACACTACGATCTATTTTTTTGGGTCCAAAATTGCAATTTTAGGGATATTATGCACTTTACCAACGCAAACAGTACCCATACAAAGTGTCAAACTGTAGCATGATTCAAATGACTGTAACAATAAATGCACAACTATCTGTGAATGAATACATTATACACAAGTGCACAGGGTGAGCGACCACCACTGTGATACTTACACCATGTGTTGGAAATTTTTAGCCAATTTTCTTTCCCCTATATTTATTAGGGATGAACATGCCAGAGATGTCAGTAGCTCTTAACAGGATCTTGCCTGGCATACCATCCAGTGGATGTGGATTTAGCAGAAACTCTTAAGGGCCATACACACTATAAGATTTTCTGAAGACTTTTTCCTTCAGATTTACCTTTTCTATGTAGTACAAGGGCCTGCCAGATTGCATACAAATTGAAAGTGTTTAGGTTTGACCTCTTATTATATGGTTTTGGTAAATCTAAAGGAGAAAGTCTTCAGAAAATCTTATAGTGTGTAGGGCCCATTATTGTGACCATATACTGTATCTTGGTACCTGTGTGGATGGATTGAATAAAAAGAGGAGGCAGGGAAGCAGAGAGGGTAAAGGGAGGGTATGCACTTCTTGCAAATGTTAACAATAGAATAGTTGAAGGACATATGTAAAAAGAGTGTATACATTCTAGGTTAAAGTATATACAATGGTGATGTAGAGAAGCAGCTGTGGAGGGAAAAAAGGATAAGAAACCTTAGGAAAATTGCTAGAAGTCCAGAATTAAAAGCATGGGATATAAGAGTGAGAACGAGCAGCTGGTAGTGTGGGAACTGAGCAGGTGTGGAGCGGAATATGAATGTTGGAACAATGTGTTTTTTTTTCAATTGTCCTCTGGTGATTTTGTCATGATCGTTCGTGATATGAAGTCCTCCACCAATCTGCACTATAATGTAGTGAAAGGGCTGCCTGGCTACCCGTCTGGAAAGGGGTTAACCCTTTCCCTGGAGAGGCCTGGCAGTGGTAAGATAACACCATACAAGTGATACACACGCACAACATTGCTATCTCTGCTCCCTGTCCTGCCTTTTATCTGCTTATAGGGTGAGAATTATCTCTGGCTACACCGCAGAGGCTTATTTTATTCACACGGCCCTATTAGAATCAAACAGCCATGCTCTCGCTGGCCAGACAGGCCTAGCCTGTGGCTGCAGAGCATCCCACTTGCATAAACAAACATATAACCTTGAATACAAGTTGCCACAGAGCATCCTTGCCGAGTGTGTAGTAAGAAGATGTGCAGAACACAGCTTTCCGCTGTTTTGCAAACTCTCAGCAAAGTGCGTTTTAACCAGTAGACCAAAGCAGCCATAACGTGTATGCGTGTAGATTCAAGGCAGGCTAATAACAGACACAGCAGGGTGAGTGTGTGTTTAGAAATGCGTTCGTTATGGGGAATTGAGTCTCCCGGAGTGGGCAGTTAGCTTTAATTGCAAATGGTTTTCCCATCGTCTCTTGCGGCCCCCCTGCAGCTCACATGCACGTTGGGGCTTCTGAAAATCCTCAGCCTCACTGACACCATTGAAAAGTGTATTTTGCTTATCATTTGAATCCGGTCCTCTGTGGGGAGGCAGGTTCAGGGTCAGTTCCCTGGACAGGTTCCAGTTTTGGGAAATATCGACGTCTTCCTGTTTAGTGTTTGTTAACCGGTCTAATTTAAAGGAAAAAAAAAAAAAAAACATTTTAGAGGTATGCAAATTTCTAATGAATTGTTAAGACTAGCTTTCATCTTCCAGCTGCCTCTATTACCTTATTTCCACTCGTGCATATTTTATTCATTCTCCTCTTTCTGGATTCTGCTCCATTGTTGCCTTTTTTCATTCATCTTTCCTGCTTTCCTTTTTATCGCTAACCTCTTTCTACTGCCTCTCTTTTATCCCTTCTTCAGCCTTGCTGCTCCCTCCCTTCTTCAAGCTCTCATCCCTTCCATTGACTCCCCCCCCCCCCCTCCTTCTCTCGTGGTACCCATTTTTATCTTTTCTTTTTTTCCTGCAGGCCCGAGAGATAAAAGGCAAATCTTAGCTTTGCTTTTCCCCTGGATAAAACTCCTTTCCTGGTGCTGAAGATAAGAGATGGTGACCAGTCACACACCTCTCCCCCTCCTTCTCTTCTCAAGACCCAAATCCAAACCAGCCTCATGTGTTCTTGTGAGGACAAGCAGAAACAATTAACCACTGAGGTATCAAACTATAGTTCTTATGTGGTATGGACACACTGGCACAAAGTCAGTGACTTTATAGCAGACTATACTACAGATAAACAACATTGCATATATAAAAACTGTACATTGCATATACATGTATTCATAATCAAGAATAAGTTTCATTAAATGTTTTAGCTGCATGCTTGTCAGTGACAGTGTGTGTAGGGGCACAGCTAGTTGACCTCTATGACTAAGCCCCGATGGGCTGCATGAAATGCGTCAGAGGGGCATAGTCTGTGGAGCGGTGCAGGCTGAGTCCTCCTTGTATACATACTGATACAGATAAGATCAGAGGCATTTATTGCTTCTATGAGACACACTACTGCAGTGATGGCAAACCTTGGCACCCCAGATGTTTTGGAACTACATTTCCCATGATGCTCATGCACTCTGCTGTCACCATCCAGTAGTGCAGTGATGGCGAACCTTGGCACCCCATATGTTTTGGAACTACATTTCCCATGATGCTCATGCACTCTGCTGTCACCATCCAGTAGTGCAGTGATGGCGAACCTTGGCACCCCATATGTTTTGGAACTACATTTCCCATGATGATCAACTATACTGCAGAGTGCATGAGCATCATGGGAAATGTAGTTCCAAAACATCTGGGGTGCCAAGGTTCGCCATCACTGCACTACTGGATGGTGACACTTCTTGTCGGCACCCCTACTCCCGAGCACCAGGAGGACAACACATACTCCTCTTCTTAGCACGGCACTACAAGACACATGCGGGTCACAACCATTTTTATCTGTTATACATTTTTTTAAAATATATTTTGTTTGTATTTTCTATAAAGCAGGCAAAAGTGGACCCTAAGGTAACAGCAAAGTATAGGTTCATCTGTCTGCTACATGAAAAACACTGTACAAGAATGTGTCATAATTAGGGTCCTCAAAAAATGCTCCTGGGGTAGTGATCTGAAAATAAATGAGACAAAAAGTTAATTATTTTGGCAGGAATGCACAGAACTATGCCTGGTGGAATAAAGTATTGTACACCAACACCAAAACCTTATCCCAGCTCTGAAGCAAGGTAGAGGGGCCACCATGGATAGGGGTTACTTTGCTGCATATAAGAACAAGAGAGCTTGATATCATAGAGAAAAAATGGATTCCAGTTTGTTTCAAGAAATGAAAAAGACATGGTCAGGACAGCCATCATCTAAAGTTGGGGGATGCATCCAGGGGCTGACTGGCAACTTTCGGCCCAGGGGGCAAGTACAAACCAGAGGCCCATGGTGCCTCTTCCCACTCTCCCTTTTCCTGGCCTCCTCATGATCCCCATTCCAGGCTGAAGCTCCGCTCCAGGTACCCTCTAGTCACTGGCAGAATCCAGGTTCCTGACCTGGCCACCAGGGTGGAGCTGGGATAGCTCAGTGCGGGCTGGTCAAGGGAGGAGAGTCTCCAGTGGGGCATGGAACCGGCCTCAGCTCAGACACAGTTTACACCATCCATGTTGGGGGGAGGCCTGCACTCTGTCCTTGTCTTCATCTTGCATTTAGTAAGTCAGCAGTGGGGACTTTTTACTTCTCTTCACCAGGAATCCTTTAGGCATGTCTGTGGCAGAAACAGTGCAGCCTTTTTATGTGGCATCAGAGTGGCCCGGGGGGCAATATCCCCCCTGGCACAGTCCTCCCCTGGATGCAACAAGGCATTAACCTAAGACAAAGGAGAAAATCAAAACAGATTAGCTTAAACAGAAGAACATATTCTACACAGACCCACCAGAGACTTCTCTTCCCTTAGCCAGTGGAATAAACATGTAATAATCTCTTGTACACAGTCACCTCTAGGTGTAAGACTTGATAGGCTGTAATGTATTATTCTTAGACTGGATTTACACCACTTGCATTGTATTTAGCATATGTTTGTGATTTAATATTCATTTTTTTGTAATGCAGTAAAGAGAAATAATATCAAGATATCGAATCGGTGATGCTTCCACAACTTCATTAAAAAGCAAGTGCACCAGTGTTAATTTCGTCGACTAAAACCGACTAAAACATTTTCGTCGACTAACACAATTCAGATGACTAAAATACAACTAAAACTAAAATGGCATTTTAGTCTTAAGACTAAAATACGACTAAAACTAAAATGGCATTTTAGTCAAAAGACTATAACTAAAACTAAATCGAAATTTGCTGCCAAAAATTAACACTGGTGCATGCTCAAAGCATAAATAATAACATATTAGATTTTTCACTCCAGGACCAGCAGTAGTATATAATGAGTTTGGAAATTGTAGAGAAATGCTTAAATAATGCATTACAAATTACAATTGAACTACACCCATTCGATTATAGATGACTAAAATGAGTTTTAGTCGACTAAAATGTAGGGCGTTTTAGTCGACTAAAATATACTGGAGTTTTAGTCGACTAAATACGACTAAAACTAAAACACTTGCAGAGGACTAAAATAGGACTAAAACTAAAATGCCATTTTAGTCCTAAGACTAAGACTAAAACAAAATTGAAATTTGCTGCCAAAATTAACACTGAAGTGCACAGGAACAATCCACAAGCTATCATCCTCCACTGTGTTTCACCCCCTAGTGGGGCTTAATCACACAGTCAGGGAAGGGTAGGCCTGTGAATGAATACATGGAGGCCAAATTTGTCAATCTATTAGGTCACTCAGGAATCAATTTTTAGAATTATTATTTACAAATTCGTAATCATTAACAAAAGGTGGAATAAAATTGCAAAAATACAATCCAAAACCCCAAGTCAGTGTGGATTCCAAGAGGGGATGAGAATTAAACACCAATAATACAATAACCTGTATGGAATAATGAGAATAGATACTACCTAACAATGAAAATAGATCACACCTAAAGTACATCGTCCAAACACTCACTGTTTATTACCCTACCCGCATAACCTTAAAACCCAGTATTCATTTTATACATTTAAAAACAAAAATAAAAAACTATATGAAAAATATATAGGATGGTTATCTGGGTAAAGATGACCTATACTTATCATATACAGTAAATCAGAGTATATATTCCAGACAAGATTTAAGCAAAAATAATCCATTAGTGAACTGGATCACTTTTTGTTTTTTAATGTATATAATAAATACCAGGTTTTAGTTGTGGGAAACAGGAACAAAACATTTTCATGCCATAAATTAAATGCCCAAATACTACTTAGCATAGCCTTGTCTCTGGAAGAGCAGGAGACCTAATTATTTGCTGTTGCATTTAGGAAACACTTAAAGGTCTTTTTCTTCCTCCAGTCTGGGAGCATTGAAAGGGGAAACGACACAATTATGAGCTAATCTCCCTGTCAATCTGCTCTCCCCTCCTATCAGCATGTTACTTGTTAGCACATGGACACCGAAGTGCAACTGTCTGGCTACTTGTACTACTTGTCTGAACTTTGCTGAACAGGGACTGCAAGAAGCTGATACCAAGTCAAATTCAGGTTATTAAAAAAAGTACATAATCATATATACGGAGCTGCATTGATCTGTGATTTCTATGACTGCCTGGAGTTTAGCCTTAAAGTCCCTTTTTTCTCATAACAACTTCTGATCCACAATGCTTCACACTTTCGAAGCCATACATCTCGGCAAGAAACCAGCAGTTAGGTCATGAGTAAACATTGTAAACCTGTGTGAATAAGGGAGTAAGCTGACAATGGATTCCAGCTGAAAGAGGAATAACACTATTGCCACAAGTAGAATTGCTGCAGGTGTAGTGAAGCAGATAGGAAATGATGAGAACAAGAGCATGGACATTTACGGGTTTCTATAAACATACAGCACACATGACTATGTTACAAGTGCAAATCTGCTCTTCTAAACCTGTATGAAGCACAGACTGCATTCCCAGGGGTTTTGAAAAATGCTGACTACAATGGATTACAATATCACGTGTTTATATGTGTACTCTCCTGGCAGTATTTTCTAGCATCAAACAAATTGGCATGTTTAAAGGATAAACGCTTAAAAAAAATGTCTTTACGGGTAGACAAGAGTGTCCACCCCCTGCAGCAGTGGCTAACTCTAGGGACTATAACAGAATAAACCAGGTTTAATCAAAAATTACTAAACTTTTTTGAATAATCACATTAGAATTAGATTTAAACCTCGTACACACAATCAGATTATCAAAAGACCTGTCGTCCGTTTTTTGTGGCATGCTAGTCTGATGTGGAAAGTGAAGAGGTTTTTTTCATACAAATTTTCCCGTACGACAGAATTCTACTTCAGAAGTGATGTCATGTGTTGGATTGTTTTGTATGTGTTCTTTCGTCTCTGAGCATGCCTAGTCTTGCTCTTAAGATTTTTTTCCATCGAAATCTGTACTAATGAGACGAAAATCGGACGTTGTATTATGGACAACCAAAATTTTATAGCCTGCACATCAGGATTTTGTCAGCCGAAAAGTCGGAGTCGGCTGTTGAAAGCACCATACTAACAATCCGAAAATCGGCAGATCGGTCGTCGGACGAAATTTCCCTTCAGATTTTCTTATCGTGTGTACAGGCCTTTAGTCTTATTACTAAATTAAAGGACTGCATCCATCACCAAGTAAAAACACAACGTTGTCTCCCCCTCCAAAGACATCAATTGGTAACACCATGCGGGTGTATGAGTCAGGAACAGAGAAACCAACTTAACCATTCACTCATCAACACCAAATAATGTGTGTCAACTCCCAGGAGTTTACCCACCGGGACATTTTTTCTGTATGTTTTTGTCTACATGAGACTACACACATTGTGTGAAAAACGGACACCAGTTGTTTGATTGCTCCTAATCTTCTTTAATTATTTATTAAAGGATAACTGCACCTTTTACAAAAAAATAATAATAATAATAATATATATAAATGCACACCCATTTGCAGCAAAAAAAAAATGTGCATTTGCAATATTTTGTTTTGTAAATCAGCCTGTAAGGCCCCTTTCACACATATGGTCCGTTCAGTTCATCAGTTCAGCCACGTTTTTTGTCTTCAGTCAACATCCGTTTTTCATCCTTTTTTTATCAGTTGTCATCCATTTTTCATCCATTTTTCGTCAGTTGTTATCCGTTTTTCATCCGTTGTCATCTGTTTTTCATCCGTTGTCATCCGTTTTTATCCGTTGTCATCTGTTTTTCATCCGTTGTCATCCGTTTTTCGTCCTTCATGGGACGTCCCTCATTAGGGCCTTCATCCGTTCAAAAAAACGGACATTGACGGAAGCGGATGAAAACGGATGTTAACGGATGATCAACCGTTGTCATCCGTTTTTACATAGAGATACGTTGATGTCCGTTTTTCATCCGTCAACGGATGGATGAAAAACGGACAAACGGACAGCATGTGTGAAAGGGGCCTTAAAGCTTTGCAAGCACGATCAGTGGATCACAGGTGCAATGCCAGGCTCCTGTAGACTCTTCCTCCAGCTCTACATCTATACCAAGGTATATATTTTCAGTGTCAATGATTACCACACTTGTATTCCATTAAGACTTAGAAGTCCATCTGCCACTATGGCAGACGGAACTTGTAAGTCATTTGTTTACAGAACACATAAGATGGTCCAAAAGATTGAGTTCTGCTACAGATGTTCTGACATACCCTATTACATACAGCAGGTGAAATTGAAACTGTCAAATTCATGATCTGGGTAGATCAGAGCTCCCATGCTGAGCTCCTATACTGTATGTACCTCCTATTCCCCATACCCTCTACCAAACTTACCACTCTATAAATAAACACAATATAACAATAACCCAGATTAATCTTGTTTGTAGGTTCTTGACAGTACCATATTAACCAACTTTTGTGTCTGTGTCACCATTTGGCTTAGTCACTTCAACCAGCCGCTAAGCACTGCCTCGGAAACTAACACAGCCAACCTCAGATACCCACCTGTACCAATTAGAGGACGCCATACCTCGGATGGGTCCCCACCATTTTTTCCAAAAAACAGTTTGATAAACTCCTGTCAAGGACCCCAAACCGCCCCCCTTAGAAGCGAAAAAGACATACCCACCACCAAAAGAATTCCCCCTACTGAAAAAACCAACAATAGGGTGGGAGGGAGGGACTTTCTTCCACGCTTTCTCCTACAAGATTGACCTGACCTCTCCTACCCTGAAGCTATACTTCAACCGCTCCACCCCCTACCCATACCACTGAGCAATAAGGTAAGTACCCTCACAGACCACCTACTTTTATCCCCCACTTGACCCTTACTGCTTGGTTCCCCTTTCACCCAGTCATGTATGCCCTCTACTTAGTTCGTTCCTCCTAGCGCCGGCATGTCTTGACAAGTGTCTGCCTTTAAATAATTAAAATGACTTTAGGAAGGCTATATACAAAGTGTTATTTAGGGCTTGTTTATTACACCAAGTGCAGTGACTGGTGTTTTTCAGCAATGGATCCACGCTAGTCAATTGTTTTCTATGTGCCCCGTTCACACCCCAATGCTGGTGTGATGTGTGGTGCAAACAAATATAGCCTTGCTGCAATTTTCTGCAGAGCACTGGATGGCCTCACACCACTGCGCTGTTATGCAGAGACCCAATTTGAGTTTACACTTTCAGTTAAGTTAACAAAAAAATGTAGTGCAATATGTGAAAACACACTATTCCCTACACCACTACAATGCTCGGCAAAACTGACAGCAGATTCCTTGCTAAAGTGAAGAAATTTAGCATGAGAAAGTGTGAATGGGCCCTTGAAAAACTCTTACAAAAAGAAAGAACAATCAAAAACATCAAAAGTGATATTTTCTCAACTGTAAAAATCAGAAAATCAAGCCTTCTTTTAAAAAATGTACTGGACTGCTGGTCGACAAGAAGCTAAAGTGTTCTGAATGAATAGACAAAAATCACCAAAATGATTATTTCTTGTGGAGGTGCTTTCAGCTTAAAATGGAACTTACATTATAATCATATTAAAAACTCTATCTGCAAATAATATCCAATTTCTCTTTTATAAAATCACATAGTAAAGGTGCTAGTGGCATTTTGTGATCTGCACATTGGGCCTGATATATTAAAATGATTCTGAGCAGAGAGAAATCATAAATGTAATTGATACACTTGCAGATCGAATTTGCATGAGTGTACAGATTTGTTCACACCCAGTAATCACAATTCCCTTACTAAAGGGTTACCAAATTTGTAAATTAAATCTGGGCATGCCTAACTAACCATGCCTACTTTTAAGCAGATCCACACACCACACCCCCATTTTATTCAAGAGTCACGATTAAGTAACGGACAGTGTTCAGGAGTCACAATTAAGTATTGTACAGAGTTCTGGGGTAAGGACTATATAACACACAGAGTGCAGGGGTCAGGATTACCAGTAATTATTGCAGAGTTCAAGAGTCAGTATTTAATAGCACAGAGTGCAGGAGCCAGGATTAGGTAATGCACACAGTCAGGAATCAGCAGCTGGGATGGCTGGGATATGTAGCTACACAAGAAAACTGGGACCAAACAATGTATATATATCTTTCAAGTGAGATTTATGAAAGTGAAACAAAAGACAATCACACACGCAAACAGTAAACATGAACAAACCCCAGTGACAAAATACCTAATTAACCTAACAGAGACCTAACAAATAAATATATACAAAATGAGGGACACTGGTAACAGGGAATACCAGGGATGCAAAGAAGGGGGGAATAAAAACTGGGTACGGGAACAAGGAGCAGGAGTAAGCAGCAAGGTGCAGGATGCAAGGCTAGCTCAGGAGCAGGATAAAAAGGCATAAGGATCGGGCAGCAAGGATGGCAATCAAAAAACTGATGTGTTGTGTGCTAATGGGAGTAGCATTATATGTCCTGCTAACAGCTGACACCGTTTGGAACTGACTACTTTGGCCTGCTGGCCTCTGGGAAACACCTGGTGGACACTGCAACTGCAGCAATAAGCCCAGAGAACCACAGTGCCACAAGAAGGTGAACTTGGTCTCAACAGTCCCTCCTCCCTTAAGGTGCGGCCTCCGGACACTCCATCGTGCCCCACCTTTGGAGTCTGGAAGCCAATGGGGTCCCTCACCGCTGGGGTCTGAAGGCTGGCTGAGTACTCAGTAGCCAGGGTCAGAAAAACTGGCTGGGTTCCCTGCTGATAGGATCCCTAAAGAGGTGCAACATCAAAAGTTTACTATTCTTTAATGCAGCATGCCTCCCAATGCTGGGATGCTTAAGACAACCTGAAAGCGCCCCTTGGTCCATGCAGGAAAACCTGATGTCAGGGTGTCCCATCATAACTGGACCTTCTCCATCTCTGTTGCTAGAGACTGCTCCACTTTTTACCTGCTACTTAGGACTGCCCAGGGCATAGATTACCAAACCCGAGTCCCCAGATGCATCAGGGATAGCAGAGATAACACCTGGGTCAGGACAAGGTTCATTTGGAACTCTGTCTTTCCCCAGAGAACCTCTACTACTGGGGCTATAATTACAGACGCCGCTTTTTATGTTCAGAGTGGATATCTGGACCTCCTGGCCTTGGCACAACAGTATCAACTGGCTGCAAAAAAACTCGGGACAGGCAACAGTAGGGATCTTAACCCAAACAGGCAACCCATTTAAGCCACATGACAATGAAACTTAAGAAGCCTCAGACACATCAGCAGGCAGGAGCTTAACCCAGTCAAGAGAGTCCGGCTGAGAAGGAAGTAGTGAATTGGCATAGTCTGGTCAGGCAGCGGCCCAGGAATCAGCATAGTTCAACCGGGCATTGGCCCAGGAATCAGCAAAGTCTAAACGGGGAGCAGCCCGGGAATCAGCAGTTCAGATGTCAGGAATCAGCAGCTGGGATGGCTGGGATATGTAGCTACAAAACTGGGACCAAACAATGTATATATCTTTAAAATGAGATTTATTTACAGTGAAACAAAAGACAATTACACACCAGCAAACAGTAAACCTGAACAAACCCCAGTGACAAAATACCTAATTAACCTAACAGAGATCTAACAACTAATTATATACAAAATGAGGGACACGGTAACAGGGAACACCAGCTAGCTCAGAAACAGGCCAAACAGGCATAAGGATCTGGCAGCAAGGATGACAATGAAAACACTGATGTGCCCTGTTCTAATGTGAGCAGCATTATATGTCCTGCTAGCAGCTGACACCATTTGGAATGGTTTGCTGGGGCCTGCTGGCCTCTGGGAGACACCTGCTGTTGGACACTGGAATTGCAGAAATTTGCCCAGAGCACCACAGTGCCACCAGCAGGCGAACTCAGTCCTAAGATCAGGGTCAGGAGTGTATAACACACAGGGGTTGATTTACTAAAGGCAAATCCACTGTGCACTGCAACTGCACTTGGAAGTGCAGTCGCTGTAGATCTGAGGGGGACATGCAAGAAAAATATAAAACAGCATTTTTGCTTGCACATGATTGGATGATAGAAATCAGCAAAGCTTCCCCTCATTTCAGATCTTCCCCTCAGATATTCAGCAACTGCACTTCCAAGTGCAATTGTAGTGCACAATGCATTTGCCTTTAGTAAATAAACCCCATAGTGTTCGGGGATCAGGATTCAGGGGTTAGGATTAAGAAATATATAGAGTTCAGGAGTCAGTATTTAATAACACACACAGTGCAGGAGTTAGGATTTGGTAATACACAGAGTTCAGGAGTCAGAAGTATATAACACAGAGAGGTTGATTTACTAAAGTCAAATATACTGTGCACTGCAAGTGCACTTTCCTGGTGACTCCATGGCAGCATACATTTGTTTGGTTGTTCCACCCACAACCATCCCCCAGGACCCCTTTAACTCTATAAATGAAAGAGCTGCCCCCTCCGCACATGCCATTCTTTTTTTCTGTCCTCAAGCCTGCGGGATCACCCAGATCAGCCTTTACCTTACCACCGTGTTGGTGTTACCATTACAGGTTCATGCTCCCCTGTAGTATGGAGTCCCAGGACTTAGGCTGCTAAATCCACCAATAAGTATGGGAGCCTGTTTTTTTTCTATGGATTTTTTTTAAGGCAGGGAGGGCTCACATGGGTCAGATCTATCTCTTTCCCCGGGAGGTTCCCTTGATCTTGGGAGCTATCCCAGTGGCGGCTGGATCAGGATGAACAAGGAACCGCTTTACAGATGTTTCTACACAATTCCTAGGCTGTGGCAGCACTAGGTATCAGAATACCTGAGGGCGCCTCTTCAAGCTCCTCCATGCGAGATCTGTCTCTCAGGGAGACACGCTTCCAGGCTGCCTCATTCCCCCCCTATCCCCTTATCTCTGCAGCGCTTTGCACCCACCTCCTCAGGCTCCCTTTGCAGGTTTCAGGAGGCGGGACCTCTACAGCACCGGATGACATAATTGGCGCATGAGCGATTACTGGGTGAAGCCGACGGCGGCCATCTTGATACTCCCAATGTGAGTACATATATATGCCGCCAGTCTGTGGTCATTATGGAGGCAGCTGTCAGCAGGAAAACAGCTCCCTCTGCTGCTGATAATTTACCAGTGGTTCTCCATATAAATCTTCTGGCCTTTGCTGCTGCCTCCTAGACGTACTGAAGCACTTTTCCACCAAAAAAAAGTCTAAAATATTATTATTTTCTTTTATGGATCTTTAAAAAAAAAACAAAAAAAAACATACCACTAGGTAAGGGGCTGCACCGCTCAGGTAAGTTTTTTTTAACATAACTAAGAGCATTGGGCGTATTCCATGAAATCGTCCCACAGAGATTAGCTGGATAGGAGGTCCAGAGGCCACGGCAGTTCAAGACATGCTCAGGAACACTCATCCTCTTCTTGTGCATCTCACAAATCCCGCAGATCGCTTCATCGCACGTCTAGAGGGGCCACTCCACCACACATATCTGATGGTAAATGGTGGTTATTAATCGTCACTGACCAATATGAAAATATTCCTAGTAACCCCAATTAATTACTTTGCAGTAAGATAAGGGGACCAATGGCTGCTAACCTTAAGTGTATTCACCTAACACCATAAAGTAGTCAAAAAAAAAAAATGTAGCGCCAAAGGATATACTCTATGCAATAAAATCAAGTGTGATATCAGTGAATAAATATCAAATAGCATCAATCAAGAATAAATAAATATATAATTTTCACAATAAAGTGCTCGTGCTGACAAATTATGTGATAATTAAATAATCCAGGTGATAGACAATGATAAAAGGTATAGTTCAAATGAATCCTTATATCAAAAAATAAATAAATCAATCAATGTCACAATAAAGTGCTCGTGCTAATAAATTATGTGACACTAACATACACAAGTGGTAAAAAATCAATTAATGTGCAAAGTCCATAATGAAGAGTGAATAATCTCTTCTGTGCTGTGCTGATATCAGGTAATCAAGTGCTGGTGCTTCAATGTGAAACAGTGACTTGGTGCATTAATAGAAATGCTGGCCGCTCACAAATTATAATGAGCCAAACCCGCTTTGTGCACTCACAGGTGCTAATTAGGTAATAGGTATGTTGCTTCCTCCTGTCCTCTCTCTGGGTAAAGATGCCTCAGATAGGGTATATTAGCAGGACCCGCTGTGTCACTGACACAGTGAAGGGAATAGTGGTATCACCTCCTCATATTCCTCTCTCCACCGTCACGGTCAGGTAAATGTATGAAATAAACACAGCAATCTAATGCTCTCTGTATAGACTCATTTATTGGGGTAAACAAAAGTAAATAACTCACATATACTGGCACTAAGCCAGTGCAGGCATGGACAGCGAGATGGGTAGTGCTACGGCATGTACAGGCTCCTCCCCCGTTTTTCACTCCACCACACAGTTCCACCCGGCCCAGGGACAAAGCATGCTGGGTCTGTGGCAAACAGGCCCTGCCAGAAAATATAGTTTGCGAAGCATGTTTCATGGAGGCTATTGGCAACCGGGAAAAAGACAAGCAGGAATCCATTGATACGATGAAAAGACTGATTAAAGACTCAATTCAAGAATTAAACCTGTCCCAGGAGTCGGTGGTCCCACCCACAGGCGGAAGATCTGTTGAGACTCCAATTCAACAATCAGATTTAGGCTCCAGTTCAGAGGATGACAGGGACCCATCAGAGAAATATTCTTCTGTGTTTTATTTCGGATTGATCAACTCGTTGGTAGTGGCGGTAAAAGACGCAATTCAGTCGGAGGAGACACCTGAACCCTCTGCCAAGTCCAGAAAATACTTTCCCCACCTGAAGAAGAAACCCCCAACTTTTCCACTTATAGAAGATATAAGGGATGTTGTGACGGATGAGTGACGGAGGATGGAGAAGAGACTGATCGCCTTTAATCGTTTCAACAAATTATACCCTCTGGTAGAGTCAGATGCCCAACTATTTGATTCAATGCCATCGGTGGATGCGTCAATTATAAGGCTGGCCAGAAACACAACTCTGCCCTTAGAGGATGCAGTCTCTTTCAGGGATGTCCTAGATCGGAGAATTTACTCGGATCTAAAGAAGGTCTAGCAGATGTCCGGGGGAGCTTGCAAGCCGGCAGTAGCTCTAACCTCGGTATCCAGGGCAGCGCGAGCTTGGACAATAGCATCCAATTGGCCCTCAGACAGGGCATAGATTCTGACCAGATTATAAAGGATCTTGATGAGTAAAAGTTGGTGTCAGATTTTATATCTGAGGCGGCCATTGATACCATGAAATGTTCCGCCATGCCATGTTATATTCTGTCACTGCCAGAAGAGCATTTTGGCTGAAACCATGGTCGGTGGATACCTCCTCTAAGCAATTGTGGTGCCGCATACCCTACGATGGAAAAGCCCTATTTGGCGAGAAGCTTGATACCACAATTAATAGGGTTACAGGGGGCAAGAGTGGCCTGATCCCTCAGGATAGGAATAAGAGGAAAAAATTTGCAACAAGAGCAGCATTTCAGCAGAAGGCCAGGGACGCCAGAACATACCGCCCAGGAAGAGAATATACAAGGGGCTGGAAGGGCTCCCAAGTCACCTTTTTGAAGATGGGAAAGCAGAAAGCTACAACCTCTGCGCACAAAAATCAGAAGTCCTTTTGCCTTCTTGCCCACCCAAGCCGGGTCAGTGGGTGCCCGTCTCTTGGGTGGAAACCTGTTTGGATCAGTCGGTCCCTTCCACAGTCCTTCAGGGGCATTTTTGGAGGTTCAAGCACCAACAGCCCCGCTCTTCTTATCTGCTTACCAGGATTCAAAAACTCCAAAGAAAAGCGGAAAATCATTCTGCAATATATTCAGATGCTGGTTCGTCAGCAAGCAGTGGTACCGGTTTCCGGAATCTGAAAGGTTCTTAGGATTTTATTCCCCAGTCTTTTTTGTACGCAAAAAGTCTGGAGGATGGAGACCAGTTCTAGACCTGAAGCGATTGAATAGGTTTATCCGAATCAAACATTTCAAGCTGGAATCCCGCCACACGGTTAGCCTAACTGTACAGCCGGAAGACTGGATGGTCTCTATAGACTTCCAGTCATTCCTAAGGTTCAAGATAGGGGAACTTCACCTACAGTTTCAGTGCTTGCCCTTCGACATATCAACAGCTCTCAGAACCTTAACAAAAGTGTCGGTGGCAATCCTGGCTCCTCTCCGGGAGAAGGAGATCCGTGTTTTACATTATCTGGATGACATTTTAGTTCTATCTCAAGGCAAGGAAATCCTGAAGATCCATCTACAAGAGGTCATGATCACATATACAGATGCAGATGGCTGATAAAGCACAGAGGATGATCTATTTAGGGGCACTATTCGACACCCAGAGGAAGGCAGTGTCGCTCCCTCCAGAAAAAATCCCTATAATCACAAGGAAAGTAAAAAGGGCACTTGTCAGCATCGGAATGTCTGAGTCTCCTGGGATCAATTTCTTCATGCATCCAGGTCTCTGTGATAATTTCAAAAGCCCATCCCCCCCACAGTTATAAACACTCCCCTAGGCTTACATTTAACCCCTTGATCACCCACTATGTTAACCCCTTCCCTGCCAGTGTCATTATTACAGTAACAGTGCATATTTTTAGCACTGATTACTGTAGTAATGTCACTGGTCCCCCCAAAAGTGTCAAAAATGTCAGTTAGGGGTCCGATTTGTCCGCTGCAATGTCGCAGTCCCGCAAAAAATCGCAGATCGCCGCCATTACTAGTAAAAAAAAAAAAAAAAAAACAATAAAAAGGACATAAATATTTCCCGTAGTAAGTAAACGCGATAGCTTTTGCGCAACCAAAAACAAAATACGCTTATTGCGATTTTTTTTTTACCAAAAATATGTAGCAGAAAACAAATTGGCCTAAATTGTTAAAAAAATTTGATTTTTACATTTTTTTTGGGGAATAATATATAGCAGAATGTGAAAAATATTGTTTTTTTTTTTAGAATTGTAACCCTTTTTTTGTTCATAGCGCAAAAAATAAAATCGCACAGGTGATCAAATACCACCAAAAGAAAGCTCTATTTGTGGGAAAAAAAGGACGTCAATTTTATTTAGGTACAGCGTTGCATGACCGCGCAATTGTCCATTAAAGTAACACAGTGCCGAATCACAAAAAATGGCCTGGTCATTAAGGGGGCAAATCCTTCCGGTCCAGAAGTGGTTAATAATGATACACAGGCACAAATAGAGGGGGTGAATCTCCTTAGCAGGAGCACAGACAGCAATAAAAACCTTACAGGTGTTTTAATCCCTCTCCGCTTTCTATCCAAAACAAGAAAAAAAAAAAAAAAAAGGTTTGCCTTTAGTTATATTTTAACCTCTTATCGCTAGTTCCCAGTTTATATGTGTTAACCCTTTAGCTTAATTTGCTTAGTGCATGTATGATAACTTCTCAATACGCGTTCTGTCCCTAGCTCATATAGGTCAATCCCCTAGTACCCAGTAACCAGCACTTGAAGGTTAACCTCTCAGCACTCATACCCCATGTAACAGCTTTAATCACTTCACCTCCAGGAGATTTACCCCCCAGGCCATTTTTTTGCGATACTGCACTGCGTTACTTTAACTGACAATTGCGTGTTCGTGCGACGCTATACCCAAATAAAGTTTAAGTCCTTTTTTTTCCAAATAGAGCTTTCTTTTGGGGGTATTTGTTCACCTCTGCAGTTTTTATTTTTTCCGCTATATACAAAAAAAGAGCGACAATTCTAAAAAAATAAACTATATTTTTAACTTTCTGCTAGAGAAACAAATCCCAAAAAAAAAATAAAAAATTTCATAAATTTAGGCCAGTTATTAATTCTGCTACATGTATTTAGTAAAAAATCACAATAAGCGTATATTAATTGGTTAGCGCAAAAGTTATAGCGCCTACAAACTATGGGATATTTTTATTTATTTATTTTTTGTTTTTTTTTACTAGTAAGGACGACGATCCGTGACTTTTAGCGGGACTGTAATATTGCAGCAGACAGTCATACCCTAACTGACACTTTTTGGGTACCAATGAAACTAAAACAGTGATCACAGCTAAAAATTTGCACTATCACTGTACTAATGACACTGGTTGGGAAGGGGTTAAACAGGGGCGATCAAAGGGTTAAAAAATAACACAAAATCCCTTAGCACAGAGTGGATGTGTAGCCCATATATGCTGTAATATCAATGTCTAGGGTGATGTTGTTAAAGGATTCCACTGTATACAGTGGATATAAAAAGTCTACACACCCCTGGTAAAATGTCAGGTTTCTGTGATGTAAAAAAAAGGAGACAAAGATAAATCATTTCATAAATTTTTCCACCTTTAACGTGACCTATAAACTTTACAACTCAATTGAAAAACAAACTTATTTTAAGGGGGGGAGGGGGGAGTAAACATAAAAAACTAAAATAATGTGGTTGCATAAGTGTGCACACCCTCTTATAACTGGTGATGTTGTAGCTGTGTTCAGCATTACGCAATCGCATTCAAACTCATGTTAAATAGGAGTCAGTACACACCTGCCATCATTTAAAATGTCTCTGATTTACCCCAAATAAAGTTCAGTTGTTCTAGTAGGTCTTTCCTGACAATTTCTTAGTCGCATCCTACAGCAAAAGCCATGGTCCGCAGAGAGCTTCCAAAGCATCAGAGAGATCTCATTTTTAAAAGCTATCAGTCATGAGAAGGGTTCAAAAGAATTTCCAAGGCATTAGATATACCATGGAACACAGTGAAGACCATCATCATCAAGTGAAGAAAACATGGCACAACAGGGATATTACCAAGAACTGGACGTCCTTCCAAAATTGATGAAAAAATTAGATGAAAGGGAGGCTGCCAAGAGACCTACAGCAACATTAAAGAAGCTGCATGAATATCTGGCAAGTCCTGGCTATGTGGTACATGTGACAACAGTCTCCCGTATTCTTCATATGTCTAGGCTATGGGGTAGGGTGGCAAGATTTAAGCCTCTTATTACGGAGAAAAACATCTAAGCCCGACTAAATTTTTCAGAAACACATCTGAAGTCTCCGAAAAGCATGTGGGAAATGTGTTATGGTCTGTTGAAACCAAGGTTTAACTTTTTGGCCATAGTTCCAAAAGATATGTTTGGTGCAAAAACAACACTGCACATCACCAAAAGAACATTATACCCACAGTGAAGCAGTAACAGGGGCCTTAGGCAACATAGAGGGAATTATGGACAGTTCCAAATACCAGTCAATATTGACACAAAACCTTTAGGCTTCTGCTATAAGAAAGGAATGGCTTCACCAGAAGAAAGATGAAAGTTTTGGAAAGGCCCAGCCAGAGCCCAGACCTGAAGCCGATTGAAAATCTGTGGGGTGATCTGAAGAGGGCTGTGCACAGGTGATGCTCTTGCAATCTGACAGATTTGGAGTGTTTTTGCAAAGAAGAATGGGCAAATATTGCCAAGTCAAAATGTGCCATGCTGATAGACTCATACCCAAAAAGATTGTGCTGTAATAAAATCAAAAGGTGCTTCGACAAAGTATTAGTTTAAGGGTGTGCAACCATATTATTTTATTTTTACTTCCCTCCACCTAAAAGATTTTGTACAGTTGTACAGTTTATAGGTTCACATTAAAGGTGAAAAAAGTTCTGAAATGTTTTATCTTTGTCCCATTTTTTACATCACAGAAGCCTGACATTTTACCAGGGGTGTGCAAACTTTTTATATCCACTGTATATGGCTGCAGCACTTC
This sequence comes from Pelophylax lessonae, assembly GCF_965119305.1. Taxonomy (NCBI): domain Eukaryota; kingdom Metazoa; phylum Chordata; class Amphibia; order Anura; family Ranidae; genus Pelophylax; species Pelophylax lessonae. Next base: position 302,895,295 of record NC_138768.1, read on the forward strand.
TTCAATGAGAATATCGGATGCCTCTGTGAACTGTGAATAAGAAATAAAAAGAAGGCCCCACCATCTAAGTGTAGCACTGGCCCCGTAGGGCCTGCTGTAAAATGACTTCTTGGGCCTCCTCTGATTACCAGCACACAGTCACTTGAGGTACATTTCACACATCCCCCCTTGCTCCCGATGGCTCATCACACAATAAATAGTCCAGGGGTATTGGTTTTTAGTGTTTATTTTGGAACTTGGATGGGAAAAGGGAATAGTGGGATACTCCAACTGTAACTAGTCACAATGGATAAGGACAACTCTCACTTTGCCTCACCAGATAGTTTGTGGAAGCAGCTGCACTGCTTAATCCATACTGCCACATTTATGGAAAGGGTTAAGTCTCCTTGCTGTTTTCTCTCCAGCAATAGACTTGGTGAACTTACATTATCTTGGGGAAACTCCCTATCATCCCCTTTACTAATACCCATCCACTGACTCTTCTAGCTGCGGGGGTGGTCCCCCTCAGGTCAGGCCCCTTGACACAGATCTGTACTCACTGTACTGCAGAATCAGATCCTCCAGTGTCTCCCCTTTCAGTCAGCTTCCCTGGACCTCTGGCTTCAGCTCCTTACTGGCACTCTCTAGGCCCTCAGGTTTACCACCTGAGGCCCCACGACTAGGGATGATCGAACTTTTGAAAAGTTCGGTTTGACCAGAACACCCAAATTTCCCAAAAGTTCGGTTCGGATTTCAGAACCCCATTGAAATCAATGGGACCCGAACTTCGGTAATCAAAAAACACAATTTTTAAGCCCTAAAACCCAATAAATGCCCCTAAAAAGTGCCTAGGGTTCTGGGTCATGCCCCATTAACTATTAATCACACAAAAAAAGTTCTTAAAAATTGTCATTTTTGATAAAAAAGCCAATTATTGAAAAAAAAAAAAAAGAGATTTTTTGATTTTTACTTTGGATTTAGTATCTGGGGGGTCTAAAAAATGTACATGTGAAGTTTCAGCTCTGTAGCATGTCCAGAACCATAAAAAAAAAGATCGTTTGTATTAGAAAACTTTCAGGACAGGTAGTTGGCTTCGCTGCTGTAACACCTTGCCGGTTTAAAAGCAGGCATTTTTTTGGGTTCTTTGCAGTCAGGAAAAACATCTGAACTTGTGTATAGTGGTACTGTGCACAAGTTCTGATGTTTTGCCTGCCTCCAAAAACCCCCAAAAAATGCCAGCAAAAACACACCTGGGCATTTTTTTTTGACGCTAGCATTTTTTTTGGCATTTTTTTGTGTTCTTTTGAGGCAGGCAAAACATCTGAACTTGTGTATAGTGGTGTATATACACACATACATATATTTATATACACACCTAGACATATATAGGTGTGATAGTAGCAGAAATATATGCTTGCGCTAATGAAATCATTTACACTAATATATTTCTGCTACTATCACACCTATATATGTCTAGGTGTGTATAAACATATAAGTATGTGTGTATATATACCACTATAGACAAGTTCAGATGTTTTGCCTGCCTCAAAAGAACCCCAAAAAATGCCCAAAAAAACGCTAGCGTCAACAAAAAATGCCCAGGTGTGTTTTTGCTGGCATTTTTTGGGGGGTTTTGGAGGCAGGCAAAACATCTGAACTTGTGCACAGTACCACTATACACAAGTTCAGATGTTTTTCCTGACTGCAAAGAACCCAAAAAAATGCCTGCTTTTAAACCGGCAAGGTGTTACAGCAGCGAAGCCAACTACCTGTCCTGAAAGTGTTCTAATACAAACGATCTTTTTTTATGGTTCTGGACATGCTACAGAGCTGAAACTTCACATGTACACGTTTTAGACCCCCCAGATACGAAATCCAAAGTAAAAATAAAAAAATCTCTTTTTTTTTTTTTTTCAATAATTGGCTTTTTTATCAAAAATGACAATTTTTAGGAACTTTTTTTGTGTGATTTTGTGTCTGGGGGGTCTAAAAGGTGTACCTGTGACGTTTCAGCTCTGTAGCATGTCCAGAACCAGAAAAAAAAGGATTGTTTGTATTAGAACACTTTCAGGACAGGTAGTTGGCTTCGCTGCTGTAACACCTTGCCGGTTTAATAGAAGGCATTTTTTGGGGTTCTTTGCAGTCAGGAAAAACATCTGAACTTGTGTATAGTGGTACTGTGCACAAGTTCAGATGTTTTGCCTGCCTCCAAAACCCCCCAAAAAATGCCAGCAAAAACACACCTGGGCATTTTTTTTTTGACGCTAGCGTTTTTTTGGCATTTTTTGGGGTTCTTTTGAGGCAGGCAAAACATCTGAACTTGTGTATAGTGGTATATATACACACATACATATATTTATATACACACCTAGACATATATAGGTGTGATAGTAGCAGAAATATATTCCTGTAAATGATTTCATTAGCGCAAGCATTTATTTCTGCTACTATCACACCTATATATGTCTAGGGGTATATATTCAGACATATATGTGTATATATACCCCCTATACACATGTTCAGATGTCATGTCTGACATCAAACATGTCCTCAAAAAAGCACTGACAGTGGCAGCCTCTGCAGCATAAAAAATGCTTGGCTGGTGAGAAGCCATATGGGTGTGCCGAAGCTATTCAGAGAAATGATCATTTCTCTATAGCGGTCACCCTGCTATGGAAGGGTTTTGTCACCCTGCCATAGCAGTCCCTGTCAGTTAACCCTTCACTACACTACGGTCCCCTGACACTTCATACTTTCCCTACAGAAACTAAATTTTTGAAGCTAACTTAAGTGTAAAGGAGCACTCTAACTACACTAGATATCCCTTTCCTCACACTAAAAATAGCTAAATGACACTTTTAAAGTAAAATTAACAGAACTGCTTCCACTCTCTTCCATGTCCAGTATAACAATGTTAGGAATATGGCGGGGGCGATCTTATATACTGGGGGGCGTATTCACTAATGATTGGTCTAGGGACCCCCTAGTTACTCCAATCACATTCCTAGCATTCTCCTGCCCCCTCAATTGGCTTTTGCTAATGGTTCTGGTCCAATCACGGGCTTTTAAAGCCCATTTCCTGAAGCATTGCATTTTGGGCGGTTCTGGTTGCCGAATTCCGAACTTTTTGGGCAAAAAGTTCTAAATTCGGCCGAACCTCGAACACCCAATGTTCGGGCCGAACCCATGGTCGACCCGAACCATTCGATCATCCCTACCCATGACCCCTCTACAGAGGAGGAGGCAGCCGCCCCCCTGGGACTCCACTATCCAGCCGAAAGACCCAGAGCACATGCTCCTGGCTTTTATACAGTATCCCAGCATGAACCGAGGCTCTTTCCCTCTGCCAAATCACCAGGGCTGTATCAAAAGCCTGTGCACTCATTTGTCAGGTTTCCTCCCACTGTCCAATATGCCTCCCTATTGGACCAGTGTAAAACACTCTGCAGACAGAACGAGTTGTACCTGAGCACAATGAGCAGATCTCACTAACAGATCCTGCTATAGGTCTATATCTGGTAAGCAGAGAACAATATAGATTTACCTGAACTATACTTTCTCTCTAGCACCTACCTAGGAGGGTGTTACATAAGTATATCTGTTTAATAGGTTAAATACACACAAGTAAAAAAGGAATTGCACTCACAAGGTTGGGAGAATATGGGCAGATCATCCATCTCCTTTGGAGGCCCGTGGCTGCTGGCAAGGGTCCAGGAAGGATAGATTGAACTATCGTAGATTACCCCTGTACCAGGCAGGGACACAGATGGGTGTTACAGTGGGGGCTGACAAAGTAGCGAAACCCCTCGATATATGTTGCTGTCCTTTTTGTGACATCAGTATGACCCAAAGTCCTCCAGCCATAGATCCCTCGCTAGCTTGCGCTCCAGCCTGGCCATGGCTGTCAGCTCGCCTGGCAACTTCCTCCGGATATACTTACCTTGCTCCTCTGAGAATTGTGGAAATGTGGCTGCCTGCTGGTCTGTCCAGTGCAGCCCCCACTATGACACCCATTTGTGTCCCTGCCTGGTACAACGGTGATCCACAATAGTTCCATCCATCCTTCCTAGACCCTTGCCAGCGGCGATCAAAGGGTTAACTGTTTGCCTAACTAGTGTGTTTGTGTACTGTGGGAGGGGTTATTACTAGGGGGAGACATGGATCCTCGTCCCTGCTTTGCAGGAACACAGGATCTATGCCTCCCCTACTGACAGAATGACAATCTGCCTTGTTTATATAGGCAGATTGCATTTCTGAATGTGATGAATGATTGGCGGTTGCTGGCGGACCTTGAGTCAGCGGTACCCGCAGATCAGCTCCTGCTGTGTACAGTATAATCACAGCAGGAGCAGGTTGCTGGTAGCGCGTCCCAGACCCGTAAGTGTCAGACCATGTAGGATCTCTCCTGGGACTTATCCTGTTTAACTTATTCATAAACGACCTTGAGGATGGGATATCCAGCACAATCTCTGTATTTGTGTACTATACTAAGCTAAGCAAGCCAATAACTTCTATGCAGGAGGTGGCAACCTTACAAGCGGACCTGAATAAAATAATGGGGTGAGCAACTACATGGCAGATGAGGTTTAATGTTGAAAAATGTAAGGTGATGCACTTGGGTGCCAGAAATACGAACGCAAGTTACTCACTAGGGGGAGAACCTCTGGGTGAATCTAAGATGGAAAAGGACCTGGGGGTCTTAGTAGACAACAGGCTTAGCAATGGCATGCAATGCCAAGCGGCTGTAAGCAAAGCCAACAGAATACTGGCATGTATAAAAAAGGGGATTCAGTCCAGAGATAAAACGATAATTCTCCGACTCTTCAAGATTCTGGTCCGGCCACATCTGGAGTATGCCGTCCAGTGCTGGGCACCGGTCCTCAGGAAGGATGTGCTGGAATTGGAAAGAGTCCAGAGAAGGACAACAAAGATATTTAGGGGAATGGAGGACATCGGGTATGAGGACAGACTACAAGCACTGAACTTATTCTCTCTGGAGAAGAGACGATTGAGGGGGGATATGATATCAATGTACAAATACTGTACTGGCGACCCTAGCATAGGGAACAAACTTTTCAGATAAAGGGAATTCAATAAGACACGTGGCCACTCACTTAAACTAGAAGAAAAGCGGTTTAGCCTTAAACTGTGTAAAAGGTCAGAGCAGTAAGGATGTGGAACTCTCTTCCACAAGCAGTGGTATCAGCAGGGAGCATCGATAGTTTAAAAAACTATTAGATGGGTACCTTAAAGACCACAACATACAGGGGTATACTGTACAATGTTAACAGCAAACACACATCATAGGTTGAACTGGATGGACTGGTGTCTTTTTTCAACCTCACTAACTATGTAACTATGTACTAGGTAAGTGATCCAGTGCAGCAGTGCAGCAGTGCCACCTTGTCGCCGTATAAGTAAAGTTATAGAGGTGGCAAGTGGTTCCTCTCAGTGCCTTGCTTTCTGCCTATTTGAATTTACTCCTCAGCCACCGGTTCCCAACAGTTGTGCGGGATTGTAAGCTCCATGAGCAGGGCCCTACTATTCCTTCTGTATTGAACTGTATTGTACTGTCTCCCTTTATATTTTAAAGTGCTGTGCAAACTGTTGGCACTATATAAATTCTGTATAATGATAGAAATGTGCTTTAAGTCTTTAGCAGCCAGTCTCCAGCATGGGTATTCATCCCTAAGCAACCAGTCCCCAGCACATATGTAATAACCTTCAGCATTCAATGCATGTGCATTAACCCCTTAACACTCAGTGTCCAGCTCATATGCGATAAACCCTCACATTTATTCAAAGTACCACACCAAATATTAGTCTCATCCCCTCTGACCATGGTCTAATAGTAATCTCAGTGCCTCTGGCCCATTTCCCATTCTGAATAATAAACAAATCGGTAACAAAGCCCAGCCCAATTTTTCATGCTCCCAATTGTTCCTGAACTCCACGATAGAGTCCCTGCTAATAACATTCTTCAATTTCAGTGTCTATTTTTCAACCTTCAATCCCCCTGGTTCAACTGACACACGTTCTGTTTCAGTTTCAGCGTCCTCGCCACCTTCACAGTCCATGGTACTGCTGACATGGTTCCCATCACCTCCTCTCTCACTGAGTGATCTGCTTCACTTTCAGTGGATTTTTTATCTGAACAAAGATTTTGACTTCTATTCCATCTCTATAAAACCTTTTCTATAAAGTGCTTAGCTTCCATACTTTACCTTGTTTTGTGAATGGATGCCCAATGCATTATGAGGCAAACTTCCCTGCCCAAGCAATTCTCCTGTATGGCTTTGACATATTTTTTTTGTTTTGTCATTTTGTACTCAATATGGAAATACTGTAACCATTATGTGTGAGTCAAAAGGTTAACTGTCCTGCTGATAGTGATACCCTCCTACCCTTTTCCTGTAGATACCGTCCATATATCTCTCCTGCACATTGACCCACGGTCATACACAATGCATGCCTCTTCTGCACATACTGCCTGCTGAGATACTTTTTAGGCATTGTTTGTTTTATCCCCAATCTAGCTCGTTTTGGAAGGGGCACACTTTTGCTATTGCAGCATACATCCCATATATTTTGAAAAAATCTTTTCACTCCTGTGCCTTAGAACTCATTTACATTTGCCGGGGTGTTCACCACCCCTTCTGCAAAGTGATCTGTGTTGATTTTTGAGGGTTCATAAAGAACCTGGAATTATAGAGTAAATCCAGATCCATATCCAATCTCAGTACTTTTGGGTATATCCACCATATATGATGCACAATGCCCAGTTTTGCCAAGCACACTGTAAATAAATAGCACATCTAAAGGTGGTGATTTGAGTCAAATTCCCACACAGTATGCATATATATAACTTTTTTGGCTCCACTGTGTCACCCTTTCCAGTTGTTGACATTCTAGATGACTGCCAAGGTAACATTCCTAGAAACAGTCAAAGCTAGCCCGCATGCTTCATTAGGTCTTAGGGGCCTCTCCAAGTGCCCCTTCTGAAAATACCAGCCTAGTTTTAATTGGCACAGGGTAGTTCATAGGTCTGGTGACTCAAGAAGGACATGTGAGAATATGGGAGAATTTTGTATAATTTTCCTGCATATCTACAGCTCTAGTGAGAGGATAAAAACTTTGATTGGTGTATAAACAATACCAATAAAAAGAAAAATCAAATTTGTTCAAAGCTTTTTTTTCTTCTGTTTACGAAGTTGTTAAAATGAGTTAAGGGCTTGTCTGTCTTCACCTACCTGGTACTAGGGCCTCTTCTTTTGAAAAAACACCCAACCATCAGAGTGAATTGTTAATGTACATTTCTTGGAGACCCCCCAAGCTCTGGCTAGTTAAAGAATTTTTTTTTTAAGAAACATTGTATGTATATAACATATATTACACATGATACCCACACTATTGTCCAGCAGATTTTAAAGGATAAGTTCACTTTTTAGAAAAAAAAAGAAAATGCACAAAAATGTGCATTTATTTATTTACTTATTTTTGGGAGCCTGTAAAGCATTGCACCAACGATCGGCAGATCACTGATGCCATGTAGATCTCCAGCAGATCTGCCAGTGTGTCAGTATGCCCATAGATCCCGTATGGGCAAGCAGATACAATCTGACAGGCGGAGATAATGAACTACCTTGGCGCTCCACAGGGCCGAGGTAGTTCATTGAAAACTGCAAGCCGACAAAATGCTGCCAGACATTGTCGTTATCCATTCGCAGGACACTGTAAATGGGTGACACAACTGAGGCGGGTTGTTGTTTGCCATGTCATCTGCCACCAGATGCAGATTGTCACTTGCCACCAGATGCGGATTGTTGTCTGCCATGTCATCTGCCACCAGATGCAGATTGTCACTTGCCACCAGATGCGGATTGTCACTTGCCACCAGATGCGGATTGTCACTTGCCACGTTGCCTGCCACCAGATGTGGATTGTCATTTGCGACATCACCTGCTACCAGATGCCACTTGCATGTCACCTGCTACAAGATTCGGATTGTCACTTGCCACCAAATGCAGCCATGTCACCTGCCACCAGATGCTGCTTGTCACTTGTAATGTCGCCTGCCACCAGATGCAGCTTGTCACTTTTCATGTCACCTGCCACCAGACGTAGCTTGTCACTTGCAACCAGATGCGGATTGTCACTTGCCAAGTCGTCTGCCACCAGATGGGGAATGTCATTTGCCATGTCACCTGCCACCAGATGCTGCTTGTCACTTTTCACATCACTTGCCACATCACCTGCCACCAGACACAGCTTGTCACTTGTCATGCCACCTGCCAACAGATGCAGCTTGTCACGCCACCTGCCACCAGACGCAGCTTGTCACTTGTCATGCCACCTGCCACCAGACGCAGCTTGTCACTTGTCATGCCACCTGCCACCAGACGCAGCTTGTCACTTGCCACAAGATGAAGCTTGTCACTTGCCACGTCGCCTGCCACCAGATGCAGATTGTCACTTGCCACCAGATGCAGATTGTCACTTACCACATTGCCTGCCACCAGATGCCGATTGTCGCTTGCCACGTCACTTACCACCAAATGCAAATTGTCACTATCCTGCTGTCACTAGCTGAACCTTTCCACTGCTGCCTGCCACCAAAAAATACCAGATGCAGCTTGTCACTTTTTAAATGTAAAGGCAATTTGGCAGCGGGCAACAGTGACAGTAGAGAAATAGGTTTATGGCAGTCTCTCCCCAGCTTTATAGCACATGCACATTTGCTGAGTCCCAGAGTGAGGGCGGGCAATGCGAGATGATGTAATTTCTATGCTGCCCGTGGCTGCACAGTGAGGGTAGAACTGTGGTGATGCAGGACGGGCACTTGCGGCCCGGCTACAGTGAGGCCATGCCCTGATGGTTGGGGACCCCAACTGTACAGTACTGCTGCAGCAGCATGGAAAACAGAGGAAGGGTGTGCTGGCTTGCTGAACCTATCGTGAACAAGTAAGGTTTTTACACACTTTACAAAGATGTTTGAACAATGTAAGTGTAGTGCTTATTTTTCCTGGAAAATTTACCTAAAAACATATATTAACTAATCTAAAGAAAAGAACAGAAATGTTTTTTTTTTTTTTAGCTTACCAGTCCTTAGATGCAATGGCTGCATTCGTTTTACATGTTCAGGCTAAGTATATTATGAGGAAGTACTGAGTTTTTTTTTTTTTGTAGTTCAAATCAGAAGAGCAGCCTAGGATGACAATGTTGTTCCTCCAAAGTCACACCTGCAGTGAGTAAGCGTTGTCACCTTAGGACAAGATGTGTGGATGATTTACTTAGGAAAGTGCAAAATCTGGTGAAGCTGTGCATTGAAGCCAAACAGCTTTTAACTTCAGCTTGTTCAATTAAACTAAGAAATAAAAAAAAAAAGTGGAAGCTGATTGGTTTCTATGCAGAGCTGCACCAGATTTTACACTCTTCAGTTTTAGTAAATAAACTCCTCTGTGTTAATGGCAGAATCACTAGGTGAAAAAAATAAAATAAAAAAAGGAAGATAATCCAGCCAGCACATTTAAAGACTGGTAAACTGCAAGATATTCAATTTTTTTGTTTTTGGAGTTAGGCTGGGTTCACACTATTGCGAGTTGAATGTGGCATCCAATTCGCTTGTCAGGATGAAGCCGGAGCGGCTCTGCTGCAAATCGCACAGGAGTCCTGTGCGTCTTCTGGTCAATTTTAGGCCCAAATTCAGCCAAAAATTGGGACTGAAATCGAACCTGAAATGGTGAACAGGGATGCACCGGACCCCTGCTATGAGCAGCGGTGTGAACCCAGCCTTAGATATACTTTGAGGTGAAAAATATAGATAAAATCTTAAAAGGGTAAAAAATAAAATGCATTGATGTACAGGGAATTAAACTATTAAAATCATCAGAAAATGTGAAATTCTATATGAATTGGTGACTTCTATACATATCTATTGGTATACACTATTACCAACAGTTCATATCTGTTGTTAGGCTCATATGTATCAATTTATGTACATGACCTGAATAGACTTTAAAGTTTCCTTTTATAAGCTTGACGTATCATGGATACTTCCAAATGCCGGATTTCTCAGTGGCAGTAATCTGTGGAGGTACTCTTTAAAAATCATGTGGAAATGACTGTATCTAGAGTCTGTAGTCCCTGAAAATGTAAGTATACATGACTGATTTGTAAAATATTTTTTCACTGCAAAGGCATTTGTAAATTAAAAAGGGTAAAAATATAACTAAGATCTCACATCTGTCTGAGGCATGTTAAAATGTTATTCTAATTTGAAAGGAAAAAAAAAAAACTCTACCATCTAAATTTGGAGATTTCATTTTATTCTCTGAACAAAAAAACTGGCAATACTGAAGTTGAGAAATGTGGAAGTGTAGATCTCTGCGTACTTTAAGTATAATTGTATCCCTTACCCTGCATTATACCAACCCTGTATAGGTCTTTGTCTTTCCTTTAACCCTCATTCAGAAACCACAGAGATATTTACACTATATTTCCAAAAGTATTGGGGCGCCTGCCTTTACACGCACATGAACTTTGATGGCATCCCAGTCTTAGCCCATAGTGTTCAATATTAAGTTGGCCCACCCTTTGCAGCTATAACAGCTTCAACTCTTCTGGGAAGGCTGTCCACAAGGTTTAGGAGTGTGTCTATGGGAATGTTGGACCATTCTTCCAGAAGCACATTTGTGAGGTCAGGCACTGATGTTGGAAGGCCTGGCTCCAAGTCTCCGCTCTAATTCATCCCAAGGGTGTTCCATCCGGTTGAGGTCAGGACTCTGTGCACTATACACTATAGTACAAAAAGTATTGGGACGCCTGCCTATACATGCACATGAACTTTAATGGCATCCCAGTCTTAGTCCTTAGGATTCAATGTTGAGTTTGCCCACCCTTTGCAGCTATACCAGCTTAAACTCTTCTGGGAAGGATGTCCACAAGGTTTAGGAGTGTGTCTATGGGAATGTTTGACCATTCTTCCAGGCTCTGTTGTGGACAAGAAGGCCTGGCTCCCAGTCTCTGCTCTAATTAATCCCTAAGGTGTTCTATTGGGTTGAGGTCAAGACTCTGTGCAGGCCAGTCAAGTTCCTCCACCCCAAACTCGCTCATCCATGTCTTTATGGACCTTACTTTGTGCACTGGTGCACAGTCATGTTGGAACAGGAAGGGGCCATCCCCAAACTGTTCACACAAAGTTGGGAGCATGAAATCGTCCAAAATGTCTTAGTATGCTGATGCCTTGGGACAGGGGTGTCAAACTCCATTTCATCGTGGGCCGCATCAGCATTATGGTTGCCCTCAAAGGGCCGGTTATATCTGTAGGATTAAATGTCCAGAGCACCCCATGTCCTGGGGGGGGGGGCAAAGAGGAGCCTATCTACAGCTGCACAGAGGAGTGCAGGAGCTGGCAAAGGAGTTCTGTCCTCTCTGCTGTTGACTACAGAGACAAGGTGGGGGCAGAGACAAGGGGGGTGCCGCAGCTGCAGGAGAGGTGCGAGGGCCACATGAAATGGCCTTGGAGGCCGCATTCGGCCTGCGGGCCTTGTGTTTGACACCTGTGCCTTAGGAGTTCCCTTCACTGGAACTAAGGGGCCAAGCCCAAGCCCTGAACAACAACACCTTCACCAAATGATTTGGACCAGTGCACCAAGCAAGGTTCATAAAGACATGGATGAGTGAGTTTGGGGTGGAGCAACTTGACTGGCCTGCAAAGAGTCCTGACCTCAACCCAATAGAACACCTTTGGGATTAATTAGAGCAGAGACTGGGAGCCAGGCCTTCTTGTCCACAACAGAGCCTGGAAGAATGGTCAAACATTCCCATAGACACACTCCTAAACCTTGTGGACATCCTTCCCAGAAGAGTTTAAGCTGGTATAGCTGCAAAGGGTGGGCAAACTCAACATTGAATCCTAAGGACTAAGACTGGGATGCCATTAAAGTTCATGTGCATGTATAGGCAGGCGTCCCAATACTTTTTTAATATAGTGTATGTGAGGAAAGATGCCAGGGAAGCCTGGTCTTTGGTGCAAAAGCAAAGGACCATAGTGCAGGCTATCCTGCCCCGTAAGAGCTTGGTTGTTACCCTAACCTACTGTCACTTCTTTCCCCAGTGTTAAAGGGTAACTCCACTTTTTTGGGGAAAAAAATATCAAATAAAGAAAAAATAATATAGCGTATACAATTGCAACACAAGTCATATTGTAGTTGAATGTTATTAAAGATTAACTTTCTTTTTCAATCTGCAGCCGTTGTAATTTTTTGAAAATGCAATGCAATATGGTTACCTGGAGTTGTTCTGTACACAGAACTTGTACTGAACATCCCCCAGAAACACCATTTCCTGCTTGTGTGATTGGCTCACCGATTTTCCCAGAAGTCTGCCCTAAGGTATAAGTCAGATTTCTGGCATCCCCTGCAATAAAACTGTCATTTTTGGTGAGATACTCCTAATAGGAACACACCTAAAGGGATGCAGGCCCAGCAGCTTTCCTCATTAGTGCTCTGCAGATGCACAGCTGATTAACAATTATGAAACCAGTCCTATTAGACCCACTCAGCACAGAGGCACAGTGAGACCAACAGTGATTAACAAAAGAAATAAAATTAACAAACAGAATAACAAAAGGTTGGAATCTGCAACACAGTTTGTTATAATCCTTGCAATGTACATAGATCACCCATAGTGGAATTTTTTTTTCTCAACAAAATTGAAGTTATGCTTTAACTGAATAAAAAAATCGCAACCTGATTATGATGGAGAATGAGTGGATTTTCTGGCATGGATCTGACAGTGCCATGAGCCAGAGAAGGTAACTTTTGGAAGGAGAGGTGACAGTGATGTTACTGAGAAATCATAAGCTAATATACTGCTGCAAGATGAGACAAGGTCATCCAAGTATATTTAAAGTGTAAATGAAAGGGGAGAATTCCCCTTAAAAAAACATAAATAATGTCAAATGTGTTGTGTATAGTATGTTAAAAAAACATAAATCAGGCACATCAGCTGCACAATATAGAAAAAGTCCATAATAGTCTATGCATGATAAAAATGTCTAACATGTAGGGCTGCCATCAAATGAACCAATAAGCCAAAGGTTCCAACAAAGCTGGAAGTAAAAAAGAGAGAAGAGGCGCCTCTAAGTGTAGACTTTAGTACATTTATTAAGATATAATAAGCACTCACATCGGTTCAAGATTACAAATGGTAGGTGGGCACCATCCTTGGTATGACGAACACTCCTACCCTGGAACAACAAGGATAGTGCCCACCTACCATTTGTAATCTTGAACCGATATGAGTGCTTATTATATCTTAATAAATGTACTAAAGTCTACACTTAGAGGTGCTTCTTCTCTCTTTTTACTTTGTGTATAGTATGGCCCACTAGCAAATATAGGGCAGTAAAGCTAGCCATAAACACAAGAAGGCAACTGGACATGTAAAGAAGACCCAACAGCCATCAGGCATCTGAGTCTGCAGTAAGGTTCCTAAACAAAATCTGTTTGCAGAGATAAGAAACACCCAAAAAATTTCTAGCATTGGCTTAAGTAATTGGAAAAGGTTTTCTAACCCATCTGACTTCTATTTCCCCCAATAAGGCTGGCCATAGACAAATTATGTATGGGCAGGCTGAATGTACCAAGTTTAGCGATCAATCAACTTGGATATAATCAGCCAGCAAGATTTACTTGCGATTATAACTAGTGGCTGCTATAGCCGCTAGAAATATTCAGTACCTTCTCCCGGCGGGGACAGCTTCTCCCCCACCGCGAGAAGACAATGTCTTGGCAGGAGAGATTCCCTTGTCAGCACTGTCTGTGTTGATGAGGGAATCGTGCACATTTCCTACTACCTAGATCTTTGCTAGCCTTGTCCACAGGCATTTTATCACCAAGTGATATAACACAACTTCTAGTCAATGTCTATGGGCACCTTAAGGCCTAGCCTTAAGAAAAAATGTTACAATAAGGAAGAAAGATGGAGGAAAAAACCTGTATCTCCATTTTCTGAAAATAGCTGCTTTTGAATACGTATAAAAATTTCAGTACTATGGCGGCACCACAGGTTGCCAAAAGGTGCAAGTCAAAATGGATGAAGGTAAGCAATGGTACAAAAAGTATTAAACACACCAAGCGTCAGACAGATATTAAGATGGAAGGCAGATAATACATTCAATGAAGGTATTTTTCTGTAATTACTTTGAGGTGCAAAGCTTTATGGGTTTCAGGCTAATTCCACCTTAATCCCATCTCCTATCTAATCCAAGCTCCCTCTTTAACCTCTTCCATAATCCTGCAGTATTCATGCTGCTTCCTATAATGCATTTATCACTATGCAGACTGACTTTGTGCTACACCTTTCCTTTTTCTGTGATTGCACTACCATTAACTCCCCTCACTTCCAGAGCTCTATTGTTCTACTCACTGCTGCACTTCATCCCTTTTGCTTCTCCTAGCACTGTGATGGGACAAACAATCTGTTAGCAGGCAGCCACATCACAGTTAATTTCATCATTGATCCCTATCTGCTACAAGAATTCTGCTTATCATTGCTCAGTTGTTCCTCTGTCATTGTCACTCCAAAGCCATGCATCACACATGGTATTTCATCTGCATTTCTCTTATCTTTTCAAATCCTTGACTTCAGTGTCTCTAGCCCCTGGGGCTCTCCACAGTAGTTTATGCTATGCACCTTAACCCTGCAGCTCCCTCTACTCTATACCTGCCCTGGCCTTCAAAAAGAACAAAGTGAAAATTGCAGTCAGTAATGTGCAATACATAACTGGCATATGTTTTTCTTTAATTCCCCCATACCATTATATTAGGAAGATATAAGGCAAGATTTGTTGCTTTGGTGTCTGGTACAGTGTAATAAGGATTGCCTCCAGGGTAGAAATAAATATCAATTAAAATCAATAAAATCTAAGTAAACATAAAGATTTAATGAAATGTACACACAAAATAAGCATAGAACTATAAAAAAAAAAAAAAAAATAGATAATGATTAAAAACTACTGATCATTTGTTACCTTTTTCCAATTACAAAACCTTCCAATAATTACTTTTTGTATATATTTTTTATTATTAGAAAAGTTTTGGTTTACAGTTTGCTCCATGCACACCATAATGCAATGTATACAGTACAGATTGAGCTTCTGAAGTGACAGTGGTATCACATAGATGTCATCGAGTGCAAACTAACCATAGACATGAGATGATAGTTATATAATCTGACCGTTCTTCTGCTTTGGGTCTCAATTCTGTGCCTATGGGTCCAGTGTATAATCACCAGCCAACAACTGGCAAGTTCGTTTGGAATGCTATTGCAGCTTTCTGCCTGCAGCACTGTCCCCAGTGATACTGGACTAAGCTCTTAGGCTTATTCATTGACCAGCTGAAGTGGTTCCTAAAGGTGGCTGGCAGTACCTACACAAGAAGTGTGAATTATGGCACTTTTCCACTGCAAGTACCGGCTCGGCTCCACTCGGCACTGCTTGGCCCAGCTCGGCTCAGTTTGCTTTTCCACTGCGTGGTACAAGTCGGCATGTTTCAGCACTGTATAGGCTCTACTCGGCTCGGTTTGCTTTTCCACTAAAGTAGTAAGTGGGTGGGATTACAAGGATTCTCTGACCAATCACTGGCTAGTAGTCACAAACAATCAAGGCTGCATGCAAAGGATTGTGGGAGATGGTATAGGTACGGCCCGCTTGGAACCCCAACCAAGGTGGTACTGTTTAAGCAAGCCGTACCATGTCGTGGAAAAGCGCCACTGTACCAAACCGTACCGAACCGTTCTAACGCGTACCATGCGGTACCATGCAGTGGAAAAGCGCCAAACCGAGCCGTACCATGCAGTGGAAAAGCGCCATTAGATATGTGCTGCTGAACTTGTATATGATGAATTCATAACTACCATGATTACCAGATGGTATAAATATCCAGAAGCCCTGAATCATATCTGTCTCACTGTCTCTGATACCTGTTGGGTTGGTTTCAATGGAGTCAAGGGGACTATGACACATATTTGGTGCGAATGTCCTCCCATTAAAAATATTTGGGCTAGCATTGTTAATTTGTATGGGGACCAAAGTGGATAATATGTCCAAAGTACTATTACTCTCCATCATTCCAGGCCCTATTAAATTGGTTGAAAAAGGTGTCTTTAGCTATTTCCTTTCAACAGCAAGAGCTGTAATTCCTCGAGATTGCAAGTTTACTTTGATGCCATAAATGGCGGAAAGGGTGGTACAATTAGATGCCATTTGTGATCTTGCATGTCTGCTGTCACGGGAAAATGATAAAACACAACAGTTTTTAAATACTTGGACCCCATGGCTCTTTTGTTGTTTCTTCCCAGAGTTCAGGACCTGGGTTACTGAACAAAAAAATAGTATTATTTGGATGATGGAGACATTCTATTTCCTGCCTTTTTTGTTTTCCTTTTTGTATAGATATTTTTTCTGTACCTTTTTTTTTATAATTTATTTTGATAAATATCTAGAAGTCTAGAACATTTCGTTTCATTTTCATTTTTTGGAACGACCTGGTTTCACGCAAAATCTTGAGGGTATTTTAGATAGTTAACTATGTGATAGCGCTGCTATAATTAAATCTAAAAACCCATATAAATAAAAACAGTAGATATAGAAAACTGTTAGAAAAAATAGCAGTGCAAAAGAGATGTATTATAATTGAAGGTGCAATCCAAAGTGAACCACTCCTATGGTGCAAAAATAGTGCAAAAAAAAAAAAAAAAAGGGGCGTCTCTATTCGTTAAAGGGACTTATATTAGAAAATGTCTTTGAGGATGCAATAAAGCACAATCCCAGCTTATAAATTGAAGCTGGGATTGTGCTTTGTTGCATCCTCTAACTCGGGTACTGAACTATTGCAGATTGTCTCTTTTTTCAATTAATGTAATTTTGGAGTATTGCCAAGTGGTGTGGAGCTGTGTAGCGATTGGACGCCAGCGAGTACTTACATATTTATGCTGTGCCAACCCCTAGTGGGTCTATAATGAAGGTGAGCAGAAACTTCACCTGGTGATTGGATCACAAGATCTTGAGGAGAGGACACACACCAAGTGATTTACAAATTGCACTTTAAACATTGACGTTGGGCTTTTGCACTTGTTTGCACTTTAGGAGTGTTCATTTTTGCATTGCACTTTAAGATATTTTCTAATATAAACACCTTTAATGGATAGAGACGCCCCCCCCCTTTTTTTTTTTTTTTTTTTTTGCACTATTTTTGCACCATAGGAGTTGTTCAACTTGGATTGCACCTTCAATTATAATATGTCTCTTTTGCACTGCTATTTTTTCTTGTTTAATAATTCTCTATAGCTACTGTTTTTATTTATACGGTTTATTGGATTTAATTATAGCAGCGCTATCACAAGGGTGCTAGCAGCAACCTTTATTATTATTATTTTTGGTTTCTATTTCGGGGGGGGGGTAGCGCACAATTTGTTTGGTTTTATATATATTCGTTTCTTTTTCTTTTTACAAATGGACATCTTCATCTTGTAAAGCGCAAGGAATGCTTTTTTTTTTATTTAGTTCAAGTCATAATTTACAGGAACATGGCATAGTAAGTGAATATCAAGTATTCTTCAAATTGCTTATACTCACATTTATCTTTGTTTCTGGACAATATATGATGTATCTATTTGTTTTTGGATATGTCAGGAATGCCTCTTTTCCTTGTTTTTGTAATATTTAAAATTCAAAGAAAATAAATGAAAAAATTGCTTTAGCGCCAAAGTGGTAAATTTAAATTGCTGACCTATTTTTGGTGACTAGCATTTTTGTTTCTTAAAAACATTTCACTAATGTTCTAATAATTAGCACCATTCAGAATCCAGTAAAACACTGAAATATATGTTACTTAGGAACATCACAGGGTTTTGTTGTGTAATGTGTAGTTAATGAAAACACATTGGTAATTTACAGAAATACAGAATGGCTGAGTTATTTTCAGGGCAGCATGGAACTGTGCAGGACCAGTGCTGCAAGCAATGTTGGCCATTTCATAGAGCAATTCAACTAACATCTTACCCCAGCCCCATATAATGGCACCTAGGTGATAACAATATCTTCAGCTGTAAGTCATTGTCTTTATATACATTCCCTGCACCATTCTTTCCCCAATCCAGCCTTCATAGCCAGAACTGTAAGGTTGTTTGTAAACTGAATTTTTGAAATGTGTAGCCTGCCCAACCCAAACATCACCCAATTCTACTAGGCCCCATAATTGATTTCAGTAGACCGAGCCTTGCATTCTCACAGTGGCAAGTGTGGGAAATATAGGAAATTGGGAATGCTGGAGGCCATGGAAAGTTCTGTGATATACATCAGACAGCTGCACTTTAAAGTCCACAAATTTATAATCCAGTAATATATACAAAATCTTAGCATCTCCAATGTATACTTCAGTTTTGCTAATGTTACTTTCAGTTAGTGAGTCTTCAAACAAGATCTTCAAGATGAGATAGTGAGTCCAAATTAATGAAAGAAAAGGTGAATTTATTCACTGTAGTGGGAGGATACAATCTTACAAAAGCTCAGTTTGAAGTTACCTGGGCAAAGTCAGAAGTATATCATCTTGCTAACAACATTAGGCTAACTGATTTATAGTATTGAACATGCATAAGACATAGGCCTGTTCTAGGTTGTAATCTAAGTGTTATTGTATAATCAATCCAATCAGTGTCCATATCTTCTGAATGAAAAAACAGTGAAATAAACCTTGCGCTTATGGTGTAATCATCCAAATAATAAATAAATATATAAATAAATAAAGGTGTAATTGTCACTCTAAAGTGACTGTGCAATAGCTGCTAGCTGCAAATTAAAGTGCATGTGCCTTTAAATAAATGTGATACTGGTGTCGCAGCGCTGCTATTTAAAACCAATATAAACTTGTGTAAACAATGCATATAAAGTGCAGATACATATGTGAATCATACAATGTGTTCTAGACAGTAATGCTAAAACTCCATAAAAAATGTGCTGATCAAAAAACATTGAAATAAAACTGTGATAATTTCATAAAAAAGTCCATATAAATCCATCAAAGTGCAAATAGTGCTTCTGCTGGGTTAATTCGGGTGCTCATCCCCTTGTGGTAATGTACTCACCACAAATCGCTTGGTCATCCTAAGTTCAATCAAGAAATGTCAGCTTTCCTTGCCAGCTTGAACACATAAGTAAGTTGGAATCGATCCTTAAATGTTTTTTTTCTGTATACTCCAGGTTTCCTCAAGCAAAAAACAAAGGCCCAAACATAGTGAAGTACGTAAAACTGGAGGTTTATTAAAGAAACAAGGAGATATACTCACAAAAATATATCACAAACGAGCAACAGTAAAGCACGGCTCGGTGGTTTGCTGCTCTCGCAGCGTGCGCTTCACCGGCCTGAAGTGACGTCAGGTCTGCTCAGCCAATCGCTAGACGCGTTTCGCCATCCAATCACGGCGTCTTCTGTAGCTGACGTACTGAGCGACCTGGGACCTTTTATTTCCTTATTTGTATAAGCCACTCCTCTGCTCCGATCGTTGCCGATCATTGTCTGATCTATTTGCATATACATATTCTGTGCTACTTGGCTTATGAGAACTACTTAAGAACAACTTAGATCGTTTACTGCTACATATTTAATACAATCATAATGGACTATTAAGACATAATAAATTCTTCTGTTCTCGACTTTGACTTACACTTTCTGACCCCTGCTGATCATGATAGTAACTACGGCTTAAAAAATTATCTAATATGTGTGTTTCACCACACACCACTCAATTTGATTGTTCCAATTTGATAAATTATGTGTAAAATAAATATATATATTTACTATTTGCACTTTGATGGATTTATATGGACTTTTTTAATGAAATTATCACAGTTTTATTCCAATGTTTTTTGATCAGCACATTTTTTATGGAGTTTTAGCATTACTGTCTAGAACACATTGTATGATTCACATATGTATCTGCACTTTATATGCATTGTTTACACAAGTTTATATTGGTTTTAAATAGCAGCGCTGCGACACCAGTATCACATATCTTCTGAATGGCAAGCTAATAGTTAAATGGGCGTTAACATCATGTGACTGAGACAAAAAGGGAACTAGCAGCAGTCCGCCATGACAGTTGTTGGTTCAAACTGGTTCTAACCACAAATGTCTATTCTTTGATCAAACAGGAAGGTAGGTGGTTGGTTTTCATCAGGCGGTGAGTGTCATCACAGGTTCAGACTTTTGTTTCCTACAGTTTTACAGAAAAGTGTACATTAGCTCTTACAATGAAATGACCGTGAAAAAGCCAAAGTAACAGTGTATATGGGATATAGAAAACACATTTATCAGACTCCCATATATCTATATAATTTCATGCTCTTGAGCCCTATGGTGGGGTCACTACCCTATTTTTCCCTACCTAATACAACACCAAGGGTCCACAGTACTACTTCACTGCTAAGTGGAGTAAAGTTCTTCTTAGGGTGTATGTGGATACTAGACTTTACTCATTCGCATCACTTATCTTGGTATCATATGTATCTGCTAGATTGACTATCTGGTAACACTCTCTCTCTTCCTTAGGGTCATCTTCCTTAGTCCTGTCATTGTAGAAATCTTTTGTATTCCACATTTAGCACACCTGAAAAACAAATAAGCAAGCAATCCTACGACAATAATTCCGACAAGGACAAAAAGAATATGTTGAATCCAAGAGCCCATCCACCCACCGATGTTCCAACCAGCAAATGGATTCCAATTACTATCCTTTTCAGGGGTGGCGAGATGAATGGGAGGGCGTAATATATATATATATATGTATATATATATATATATATATATACATATATATATATATATATATATATATATATATATACATACACACACACACTGCTCAACAAGTTAAGGGAAGACTTTTTAATCGGAATATAGCATCAAGTCAGTTAAACTTCTGTAATATTAATCTGGTCAGTTAAGTAGCAGAGGGGGTTGTTGATCAGTTTCAGCTGCTTGGTGTTAATGAAATTAACAACAGGTGCACTAGATGGGCAACAATGAGATGACCTCCAAAACAGGAATGGTTTTACAGGTGGAGGCCACTAACATTTTTTTCCCTACTCCTCTTTTCTGACTCTTTTTCACTAGATGGCTGAATTCAAAGACACCCTCAAAATCAAAGTGAGAAAATGATGCAGCAGGCTAGTTCATTTTGCTGCAAATTTCATTGCAGCAACTCAAAATGGTACTACTCAGTAGTTTGTATTGCCCCCACGTGCTTGTATGCATGCTTTACAACGTCGGGGCATGCTCCTAATGAGACGACGGATAGTGTCCTGGGGCATTTCCTACCAGATCTGGACCAGGGCATGAAAACGTCACATTTGACGAAACGTGCGTCGGTCGCAGCGTGCTGACGTCACCTGCTTGTGCGGACGCTATTGGATAGGACGGGCGGAGAAGCCGACCGGCCGGCGGCTTGCCTAAATCCTTGCTGTGATTTCATCTGTTTTCTGTAAGTTGCTGTCTATTGTTTTTTAATAAAGTGTGGTGGTAATGCACTATGTAGTGCCTTTGTCTTACATATTACACTACTTTGGGGGAAAATATTCGAGTTAGTTCAGGAGTGATCTTCCCGGTGACATCTGCTTAAAGGATCGTTTTTAGGACTGTTTGGCTGTTAACCCATTGGAGTCTGGTAAGCGGCAGAGGTGTTGGGAGAGGTCCTCTGTGTGACACTCTTCTTCCCCTTTTTTCTGTCTCACCCTGAGCATACTTTATCTGGTAAGCATTTAGTACTCAAGGGTGTCGGTGCTCTACTTGGGTATTTGGCTCTGGTGATGGTGTGCACCTCTCAGGGTGACCTATGAGAGTATAACAGTATTATGCTATGGAGTCTATTTTTTTCCCATATATGATTGCCATTGACTGATGAGAGGCGAATCTGAGCACATTCATCTGAGGCTGGTTGATTCAACTCTACATGAATTTTTGGGCGAAATTTATTCCGTTTTTTGGAGTGATCCCTCTAGAGTTATTGGCTCCGAGGACCGCTTGACGGATTGTTTGGCTTAAACCTACTAAGATCTGGTAAGAGGCAGTAGTGTTGGGAAAGGTCTTTGTGTGTCACTTCTTTTCCATAATATACCACCTAATATTTACCATCTGGTAAGCATTTGGGACTCAAGGGTGCCGGTGCTTCAAACTATCTGCCTTCTGGTGACGGTGTGCACTTCTCAGGGTGACCTATGAGTGTATAACAATATTATGCTATGGAGTTTTATTTTTTCTCCCATATATGATTATTACCCGGTGATGAGAGGATTATCTGAGCATATTGATTGGAGGCTGGTTGATTCAACTTTATTTGAGTCTTTGGGCGAACTCTATTCCGTTTTCCGGTAAGGAGACTATATGAATACTGTTTTGTTCATCTGACCCTGGAATTCTGGAATTTGGACTGTGTCTGTCATCTGGATACATATTTTGATATCATTGTGGACAATTTATCAATCATTGTGCTTTGTTTGATGATCGCTTGTCGATATAGCACATATTAGCGCAACCTAGCCCTTTACATCTGGACCAGGGCATCACTGAGCTCCTGAACAGACAGAGGTG
Source organism: Pelophylax lessonae (assembly GCF_965119305.1). Lineage (NCBI taxonomy): Eukaryota > Metazoa > Chordata > Amphibia > Anura > Ranidae > Pelophylax > Pelophylax lessonae. The sequence goes on from NC_138768.1 coordinate 302,917,920, forward strand.
CAACCTGGCGGCATCGGATGGACCGAAACATAAAGTCCCTGAGGTGTTCTATTTGATTTAGGTCAGGCGAGCGTGGGGGCCATTCAATGGTATTAAGTCTTTCATCCTCCAGGAACTGTCTGCATACTCTTGCCACATGAGGCCAGACATTGTCATGCACCAGGAGGAACCCAGGACCCACTGTACCAGTGTAGGGTCTGAAAATGGGTCCAAAGATTTCATCCCAATACCTAATGGCAGTCAGGGTTCCATTGTCTAGCCTGTAGAGGTCTGTGCATCCCTCCATGGATATGCCTCCCCAGACCATCACTGACCCACCACCAAACCGGTCATGCTGACCGATGTTACAGGCAGCATAACGTTCTCCACAGCTTCTCCCTTTCACGTCTGTCACATGTGCTCAGGGTGAACCTGCTCTCATCTGAAAAGCACATGGTGCCAGTGGCGGACCTGACAATTCTGGTGTTCAATGGAAAATGACAATGAAGCTCCTCAGTTTTGGCAGTGAACACAGGGCCCACTAGAGGACGTCAGGCCCTCAGGCCACCCTCATGAAGTCTGTTTCTGATTGTTTAGTCAAAGACATTCTCACCAGTGGCCTGCTGGAAGTCATTTTGTAGGGTTCTGGCAGTGCTCATCCTGTTCCTTCTTGCACAAAGGAGCAGATACCAGTCCTGCTGATGGGTTAAGGACCTTCTGCGGCCCAGTCCAGCTCTCCTAGAGTAACTGTCTGTCTCCCAGAATCTCCTCCATGCTCTTGAGAGACTACTGGGAGACTCAGCAAACCTTCTGGCAATGGCATGTATTGATGTGCCATTCTGGAGGAGTTGGACTGTCTGTGCAAACTCTATAGGGTCCAGGTATCACCTCATGCTACCAGTAGTGGCACTGACCCTAGCCAAATGCAAAACTAGTGAAAAACAATCAGAAAAGATGAGAAAGGAAAAAATGTCTTTGGCCTCCACTTGTAAAACCATTCCTGTTTTGGAGATCGTCTCATTGTTGCCCATCTAGTGCACCTGTTGTTAATTTTTATTAACACCAAAGGAGCTGAAACTGATTAACAACCCCTCTGCTACTTAACTGACCAGATTAATATCCCAGTAATTTAATTAAAGTGTTCCTTTAATTTTTTTGAGCAGTGTACATGTATATGTGTATTATATATATATATATATATATATATATATATATATATATATATATATATATATATATATATAAATAAAGCAAGATCCATAAAGACATGGATGAGAGAGTTTGGGGTAAAGGAACTTGACTGGCCTGCACAAAGTCCTGACACCTATGCTGACAGAGCTCTGTGAAGAAGATTCATATACTTACCTATTTTCAGTCCACTCCAGTCCAGTCACGTGATCTGGCCCCCCTGTGTCAGCCAACAGTGAAAGCAGGAGAGAGGACCCAAATGGGCCATGGCAGCCTGTAAGTGACGTCACCCCTTGTCAAGTGCTGTTTCCTCCCCCCGTGTTGTCATTCTAGCACAGGAAGTGTGTTACTAGCAGGATTATCAGGTGAAATGAAATAGTAAAAGTGTGAAAAAAAAGAACCCGTCTTCGCCACATCTAGAGACTTTAAAGTGCAATATATTACATTTGTGTTCTTTGTTTTTTATAATGTTCTCTGGTTTAGATATGCTTTCATTTCATATGTAAACAATACAATTTACCTGAATTAATACTATGCTAGCTACGGTATTTGTTTAGCCAGAAATGTTAGGAGTACAGTTGTTTTTTGATAATCCACAATAGTTTAATGGAATTAGATTACGTTTCAAAATGAAACTTTTTATACTCTTAATTTTACAATATCAATAGTCTGGAATAACATGTTTTCAATTGGAATACAGAATCCAAAACATACAGTTATTATAACTGTTTGCTCCAACCTTCCAAAGCTTTACATGGAAATTTAAGACAGAAAGAAATCACTGATTTCACCATAAAGGTAACCTGTAAAAATGGTTGAACAGCAACAGCTGCTAGAGGATCATTTTCTCAGATTACAGATTGGAGATTTGCAGATTTTGAGAAACCTCATCCAACTCCTCCATCATTATCTGACGTCAAATTAATTTACCTAAATGCAGGTATATATAATAGAATACAAATTATCTTTCCAATTTTCCAGAAGACCACCAGTGTAGGAGTGAGCTTTGGGTTCAGGTCGAGCAAGGGCTCAACCCAAACCCAAGTCTTTGCACTCCAGGAAAATGGCCAATTATTGCAGCCATTTGCCGCTATAGCAACCAATTACCAAAAATATACTTCCTGGCATTTTAACTGTGGTCAGGTAGCCTTTTGTCAGCATGTATTGGAAAGACCTGAAATAGATAGGGTGAGCAGACTAAAGCTTGCCATACATGGATGAAAATTTGACCAGTTCAGCAGGGACTGGCAAAATTTAGATCCACGTATGGTCACCGTGGTTGAACAGCAGTCAATCGGCTGATCGATTTCTGTTCAACCACCCTACTGGAAAATTCCTGCTTGATCAGCACTGCAGGCTATAGTCTACAACACTGATCAGTGTATTTTGAAAGTGGGGAATTCTTCCTACTGTCAGAATATATAAATATAGTGGGGAGGATTCCCCCCATCCACCTGGAATGTGTGGATAGTGGAATCAGGTCAGTTTTTTTTTTATTAAAACTGCTGGCTGATCAAAAAAACTGATTCATCTATGACCAGCCAAAGAGTTTGCAGGGAGAGATATGTAATGCTTTACTATAAAGTACTGATGAAAAGTGCAATATCTAGTGGCGCTATACAGAGTCAGTGTATGTTGGAGAGACCTAGAGTAGATAGGGAGAGCTCACAGAATATTTGCAGAGAAAGATAGTTGCTGCTATACTATAAAGTCCTTCTGAAAATTGCATTACACAGTGGGGCTATACACTGTCAGTGTGTGTTGAAGAGACCTGGAGTAGATAGGGAGAGCTGACAGAGTGTTTGCAGGGAAAGATAGCTGCTGCTATACTATACACTGCTGAGCAGTGCTATACTCAGTGCTGTATTGTGCCATGGTACAGTGAACTGTAGAGTGGTGAGCTACATAGTGTATACCCTCCCACATGTGCACTGTGCTGTATTGTGATACATTACTGTGAATTGGAGTCTGTTGGACTACACATTGCACTTGGACTTTTTAGCATGACAATGATATGAAACATGAGACTAACTTAACCCTTCAGTAGCTGCAGCAGAGAAAAAAGTTCTAGAGTGGTCATCACAATCTCTTGAACTTTTCTGGAACATGTACGTTCATGCTAGACAATCAAAGAATTTACAGAACCCAGAGGCGTTTAACACGAAGAATAGAAAACTTTACCACATGAGAAAAATGGGGTCTCATTCACAACTATCCCACAAGATGGCAAGTTGTCCCTAATGCTAAAGGGGGCAATCCACATTGTTATGTATTTATACGCTACAAGCCACAAATCCTTATTTGGTTTAAAGGATTAGCAGTTTGCTGGCACTGCTACGTGTTCCCACACCCTAGAAAATGAATCTCAAATATAGTGTAGAGCTACTATACTCCTACACTTTCACCCCAAAAAAATGATTAACCTGGAAATTTTCAATATAGTGTAGATGTGAATTATTATGCAGCATGCTGGAAATTAAATGCAAATTGTGCCTCACTCTTGTGCCACAATATAGTCATATTCCAAAAGAAAGTTTCTTTTTTGTAACAGTTACAAAACTGTACTCCATTAATGTACTGTGATCCACTCTAATTTCCACTCCTGTTCACTGTGAATACTATACTCTCACCTCCATTGTTTACCTACATGTCAGAGTTTAAATCCAGCATTGCCCTTTAAGGAGCAATAGACATCAGTGTCTTCCTCTCCACACTCAGGGCTTCCTCCTTCGCTATGTACAGCTTTAAACCTTATGCAGCCTTTTCCATTTTTAGAGAAGTGGCTCCAGCATCCACCTTCTTATACCTTATAACAGGATTTCAGTTCAGGAGCAGTGCAAGGTACCACCAGCACATAATGACAGATCCTCCAATTGATACCATAAGTCCCAGCACCTGATCGCTGTGCAAAGTTTGAGTGGTTGGTAGTTCTGGTGGTAAGTAGTAGATTTGTCAAATTTTGAAATAAGTCCTGCGAGCAACCTCCCTATCCTAGATTTTTATATATTGCTGCAAACACTTCACTTCTCAGAAAGTGCACAGTGCCAAAATATTGTATAATTTGTGTTGCGCAAAAATAAAAATCTGTATCACTATAGGTAAATATAATCGTGTCCGCCCAAATTCTAATATAGAATTTCAATCCCCCTGAGGAAGACACGAGGTCCCTGTGTCGTCACGCGTAGGGGAGGGGCAAGGACGGATGGAGCGTTGTACCGAACGTAGGTGAGACTGTCAGGCGGACCAGCTAGGAGGGTCACACAGCCGAGGCGGCTCCCATTGCACCAGGAAGGTATCCGGAGGTTATTCAACACACAATGAATGGCGGTTTATAGGTGCATGTATGCACCATAAAATGTGAGTGAGATTACTTATATTTTATTTACAATAAAGCTGTGAAAGGTATAAGCACTATCTTGAGCTATTTTTTCCTGCATGGTATATAACATCGCCCACTTGGAACACCGGCGGTACATATTGGAAGGTGGTTTCATAGAGCCATCAGGGTCTGATTGAAAGTGAGGAGAGGTGATACCCAGGAGGAACCATTGTCTATGTTCTGGGTTTTTATATCCCCTTTTTTGAGGTGAGCGCCCAATCACAAGGGGGTGCACGGTGTGACAAGGATTTGTGACACATTGGTCATGCACATTGTCCGGGAACACAGCCACACACTGGGTGGCCCGAGCACTAATAGAGGATTATTTATAAGCACTTGGCACTAATTACTCACTACGGACTTATATTCAACATATTAAGTTTTTAAACACTTTGTGGACTGTTTTTGATATTTTAAAGTTGATTGCATTTATTTATTATTATCACATTGCATGAGAGGATATAATAAGCACTATTTGCAGTATTTTAATTTAAGGAAGATTGATATATTAATTATTGATCTAGCACTCAGCACTTTATATATTTATTGTATTGATTAATAATTTAAGATGGTAAGCACTTTGTTATTTATGATTTGACACATGGAAGTTTATACACATCACCTATATTAGAATTTGGGCGGACACGATTATATTTACCTATAGTGATACAGATTTTTATTTTTGCGCAACACAAATTATACAATAAGAAGTAGATTTGTGCCCCAGTGGCTGTGCTCCCAGGTGTACATTATGACAGTAGACAAGCAGGTTGGCTTCCCGAGGATGGCTATGCCTGTCTTATTCCTAGGATGGGGAATGTGCACGCACATTCTGTCACCAGAGCAAGCGCAGTGTCATTATGCACTATTGCATTGCTGTGGCAGAGACAATGGTTGGTGGCACTGACACTCAGTGACATCAGAGAAGCCAGTCGTACATGATTCCCACCACAGCAGTACACGTCACCACAGTGACACTGCACTTGTTCTTTGACAGTACTGCTATGGCAACAAACAGAGACAATGGCTGGCTACACTGACACACAGTGTTATTGGAGCAGCTAGCCATTGTGTATATATATATATATATATATATATATATATATATTTTTTTTTTATTTATTTTAGCTTTACATACTTTCACCACCCAAGCAGTGTCCCTATGGTAATATTGTACTGCTGTGGCTATTGATCGCAGACAATGGCTGTTTCACTGGCATACGGTGTCGTCAGAGCAGTAGCCAAAGCCTGTGATCAATAAAGAGCAGTACAATGCCAATGTGTTTCCCCCCACCCCGCACACTGAATGTTTCCTACAGTCTCAATTACTGTAGGAAGCATTTGGTTCAAACGCTCAAAGGCTGTAGGCATGCAGGCTTTATTTACATGTGTTAATCGCTGTGATTAGTCACAGTGATCACATGGTACAGGGCCAACTTCTCTAAGAGCCACCCATGACCTGCTGATTCAGAATGGTGTGTGTGTGTGTATATATATATATATATATATATATATATATATATATATATACCCTCCCGCATCGCGGCCAGACGGGAAGTGGTTAAGGGTTGTGCTTTTCTGTGATATCTTATGTTATATTCTCCGTGTTGTGAGAGACACAGGACTCTGGTCTGGAACAAGGGTTGTTTATTCAGGACTCTCTGTACAGCATTTCAGGACAGCTCTGCATATCAATACATCTCTTCATGTGTCTAAAGATGGCCACTCTGCCCCTTGACCCTTGTCATCACTCCTGGGTGGAGCCAGCCTTAAAGTGACAGTACATGTGAAACCCTTCAGGTATAACACCTTCCATCCATCCCTAAAAAAACAAAAAACAAAACAAGAACAGGCATAAACAGTAACTCATATTTGTCCCAATACAGTCCTCCAACTCAGGAGATTTACATGGCTTCTTCCACGTCCGGATGTGAGAACAACTTCCAGGGACGCTACGGGGAGAAAAATGGCAGCGGATCACTTTCGGCGGGCCCGTCGAAAGTCTCGTAACCGGTCTTGCATTTGAAACCGGTCAGGAGGGCGACAGTGTCGTTGAGGACGGGCACCCAGCGACTCGGGGCCGGAGGAAGCAGGGCTGGCCGGAATGGACACCGGCGGGGCCAAGAGGGGATCCCCTAGCTCAGAGTGTGAGCAGACCTCTGGACCAGGGCTGGAGGGCTCTGTTGGAGCTGAGTTCAAAAGTTCAGAGTCCTCCCAAGCATCAGTCTCAATGCCTCCTGATCCGGTAGGAGCAGATCCTTGAGACACTGGAGGTGCAGCCGATGTCAGGGATTCGGGCAGCTGAGAACGAGGACGCAATTGGTCCGCATGCCTTCTGCAAATGGAACCATCTTCCAGGCAGACCCTATACATTTTGGGTCCCAAAGTCTCTGCGACGATAGCAGGAAGCCAACGAGTGTTGGAAGCGCCATAAGATCGGGCCCATACCTTTTGCTGGGCTGTAAACCGGGGAATCTCGTCGTGTTCGACCCTCTTGTCTTGGGACTGCCGTACATGTTCCTGGACCATTTGAGGGCGGAGCATGTCCAAAACAGTCCATGGCTGCCGACCCAAAAGAAGTTCAGCTGGAGTTTTCCCAGTGGTTGCATGTGGTGTGATTCTGTAAGCAGAAAGGAAGGAGTCCAGCTGCTGGGGTGACAGGGACTGTTGTTTACTTGTAGCCACAGTAGCTTTGAAATAGCGTTTGAAGGTCTGTACAAACCTTTCTGCTTGACCATTTGTAGCCGGGTGGTAAGGTGCGGTCAACTTGTGTTTGATGTTGTGGGCAGTCAGGAAACTCTGAAACTCCTGGCTTGTGAATTGTGCACCGTTGTCTGTGACAATTTCTCTGGGGTATCCAAACGTAGCAGCGAGATGTAACAGTATGGAAATCGTTGCCTTAGTCGTTGGCTGGGTAACAGGAATGACCTCAGGCCACTTTGAATGGGCATCAATAATGATCAAAAAGGTGTGTCCTCTGATCGGGCCTGCAAAGTCCAAGTGTAGGCGAAACCAGGGGACCGTGGGCCAAGTCCAGGGCTGGACGCACCCTCGAGGAGGGTCTCTTGCAGTTTGTGCACATCCAGCACACGCATTCACATATGTCGTGATATCGGAGTCGAGGTTCAGCCACCACACATAGCCTCGGGCCTTTTGTTTCATACGTGTGCCCCCGGGATGACCAGTATTTAGCAAGTCCAGAATGTGTCTCCGGAGGGTCTGTGGAACGATCACTCGGTCTCCCCATAAAACACAGTTGCCAGCCACAGTTAATTCCAGACGCCTACGGAAGTAAGGTTCATAATCCTGTGTGACAGTTGCAGGCCAACCGTACCGTACCCAGGAGAGTATTGTCTTAAGGAAGGTATCCTTGGCTGTATGGGCTGCTACTTCCCGGAAGACAGAAAGGACAGGCTGGTGTAACGACAACTCTTGACAGGTGGAGAAGAGTCTGTTAATGTCCTTGTCAGCCGGGACATGGCGTCCGCATTAGCATTGGCATCATGGCTGCGATACTGGATTTTGTAGCTATATGCTCCCAAGAATAGGGCATAGCGTTGAAGACGGGCCGCAGTCGTCTGGGAGATGCCTTTGTCAGGGCTAAAGATCTGAAGGAGTGGTTTATGATCAGTCAGTATGGTGAATTCCCTACCATACAGGTAAAGATGAAACTTCTTAATTGCCCATATGAGCGCCAGAGCCTCTTTGTCAATGTGCGAGTAATTGCTTTCTGCTTTTGTCAAGGACCTGGAGGCGAATGCCACAGGTTTCTCTGACCCATCTGGTAAAACGTGAGATAGTACAGCCCCTAGACCATAGGGTGAGGCATCACAAGCCAAGGTAAGAGGCCTTTGGAGGTCATAGTGCACAAGCATGCGTGACGCCAACAGCTTTCGCTTAGAAACTTCAAAAGCACGTTGGCATGCAGCCGACCAGTTCCATCTGGAGTGTTTCTCCAAAAGCTTGTTCAACGGAAACAAAGTGTGTGCTAGATCCGGCAGGAATTTGTGGTAATAGTTCAGCAAGCCCAGGTATGATCGCAGCTGTTGGACGTTGGTTGGGGCTGGAGCTTTTACTAAAGCATCAACTTTGGCTTCCGTGGTGTGCATACCCTCTGCATCCACAAGGTGGCCACAAAACTCCAATTTAGGTACCATGAATTGGCATTTCGCTAAGTTCACTTTTAGACCCTGCTCTTAGAGTCTGGCCAACACAAGCTCCACGTTACGCTTGTGTTCCTGGTCCGTCAGGCCCGTGATGAGCATGTCATCTAACAGGCACTGTGTGAAAGGAATGTCTGCCAAAATCTCATCCATTTTGCGTTGCCAAATGGCTGGAACGGAGGCTACACCAAACACCATCCGATTGTATTCATACAGTCCCTTGTGAGTGTTGATGGTTAGAAACTTACGGGACGAAGGGTGGACCTCAAACTGTAAATAAGCTTGCCTGAGATCAAGCTTGGTGAACTTTTGACCTCCTGCAAGAGAGGCAAAAATGTCATCTACTCTGGGTAGGGGATACTGGTCTATCTCCAGTTGAGAATTTAGTGCCTTGCGGAAATCGCCACAAATGCGTAAGTCCCCATTCGCTTTCTTTACTGGTACAACTGGTGATGCCCACTCGCTGTGCTCTACCTTTGAGATGACACCTTGTTCCTCCAGCCAGCTTAGTTCAGCTTCCACACCTGCTCGGAGTGCGAAAGGTACTGTCCGAGCTTTGAAGAACCTAGGCTGGGCATTGGGTTTTAGCCTGAGTCTCACACAGTCATGCTTTATTTTTCCCAAATGGTTATCAAAGACTCGTGGGAATCGCTTTTTCAGGGATTCCACCCATCCCTCGTTATCTCTTGATGTGATGGTCACGGTGTTGCAGGGGTTAATGGCGATGTCTGGCATGCCAAAGTGAGCAATCCAGTCTCTCCCAAAGAGAGGGGGCCCCCCATGTTCTAGGATATATAATGGCATTCTCTTGGTCTGACCCTTGTAGGATACCTGTACTTTCACGTACCCCAGTGGGTGGAGTATCTGCTTTGAGTATGTCTGCAGTTTGATTGGTGTTGGACGGACAGTTGTTTTGATCAGAAGTTTTCTCCATTGTTTCTGGGTGATAACTGAAACTGCTGCTCCTGTGTCTACATCCATCCTGAGTTTCTTTCCTTCCACGGTTACCTCTACAGTCATTGCTGAGGGTGCTGAATGCATATGATGTATGTCCAACCTGTGGAGCACTTGCTCATCCTCTGATTCCGATGACGATGTACATCTTCCCACCATATGTGCCTTTGTCCTGGTGTTCAGAGGTTGTTTATTTCGCACCTTCTTACTGCGGCAGACTCGTTTCAGATGGCCTGCCTTACCACAATTATGACAGAGCTGATCCTTAAACCGGCAGACTTTGTGATCATGGTCTGTATTCCCACAACAGTAGCAAGCTGACTCCCGGTTTGGTGAGAGTCTATATTTACCGTTAGCTGCAGTTTGCTTGACTGCTGTTCTGAAAACTTCCTCTTTAACCTCTTCCCTTCTGCTCTGGGGGTTCAATGCCTCTGTATCTTTCACAGCCATTTCCATCACTGAAGCTATCTCAATTGCCTTTGTAAGGGTAAGGTCTTTCTCTGTTAACAGTCTCTTTTGGCTAGACTCACTATTTAGTCCCATGACAAACTTATCCCTCAGTGCAGTCGGTAAGTACTTTCCAAAAGAACAGGTTGAGGCTAGTCTGCGAAGGGCGAGCACATAAGCCTTAATATCTTCACCTGGCTGCTGCTGCCGCTGATAGAACCTGAATCTCTCTGCAATTTCTAGTGGTTTAGGCTGGAAGTGATTCCCTAACAGTGACAGGAGCTCTGCCAAAGTCTTAGTTGCTGGTTTTTCAGGGAAAAGGAGATCCCTAAGAGTGTCATATGTCCTAGCACCAACCAGTGTCAGAAATACTGCTACTTGCCTGTCGTCTGGGATGGCATTTGCAGCAAAATATTGTTCTAGTCTTTCAATCCAGGAAATCCACGTTGTCTGTTCTCCATCAAATTCACTTAATGTCCCGATCAGTGACATTTTCCTGCTGAGCTCTGTGGTTTGTATTCAGCTGACAATCCAGAGTTTTTTGTTTTTTTTTCCTTTCCTTTCTCACATGGATAGTAACCTTGTAAATCCCATCCTCGTCGCCACTGTTATATTCTCTGTGTTGTGAGAGACACAGGACTCTGGTCTGGAACAAGGGTTGTTTATTCAGGACTCTCTGTACAGCATTTCAGGACAGCTCTGCATATCAATACATCTCTACATGTGTCTAAAGATGGCCACTCTGCCCCTTGACCCTTGTATTCACTCCTGGGTGGAGCCAGCCTTAAAGTGACAGTACATGTGAAACCCTTCAGGTATAACATCTTAGTTTCATTGAAATTCATTGAAATTAAAGAAATTTCTGATCACACATTAAATATATAAATAAATGGTTCACATCTTACAAATTCTGTCAGAAGTATAAAAACTTATTAGCAAAACTGAATGATACAAAATTACAAAGAATTATTGTAATAAGGAGTATGAAAGAAAAGCATCCACTTTTAGTCAAAGTAAAAAACTCCGTTCATGAAAATATTAATTTTAAAAAGTACTGAATAAATCATGCAGTACAAACATTCATTTTTAGTCTTAAGGTCAGTGTTACTTAGTAGAATTTACCACTTGCCACCCATAGGATGTCATATGACATCCTTGAATCTAAGTGGTTATACTAGGATGATGCCTGTACCTACAGGTATCATCCTGGTATTAAAATCAGCTTGTGATTCCCTCTAATGACCCCCTGCTGCCGCCTTTCCTGTCACTTTCAGTTTGATATTTACAAGCTGTTACCAGCTTGTACAAGCATCTGATCAAACTGATCTCAGTTTGATCAGATGCTTTGGAAGTCAGAGCAGACATCTGTGGTCTACAGGCTCGTACACACTCAGATTTTTCTCTCTCATACTCAGCGGTCATAACCGTTTTTAGTTGACAGTGCATAATGTTCACGAAATTTCTCGTCCGATTTTTTTTGGGACATTTGTTCCCAGACTTCCGGGTCGTCAGCAATTTAAGATCATGCGTGGTCTTTCGTATCCGATTTTTCGCGGACGTACTGCATACACATTAAACGAAAATTGGTCGTCTGGGGACGGGCGATAAAAATTTTGGTGTTTGTCCCTCTGTTTTTTTTCGTTGAAAATGTCGGCATCGGCTGCTGAAAGTTGTGTACACACTAGCCAAAAATCGTACGATTTTACCTCGAACGGGAATTTTCGGCAGATTTTCTACTAGTGTGTACCCCACTTCATAGACCCTAGATCTCTTCACAAAGAGAACTTTTGTTCATCCCTTGTGATATCAATAAAGTAGATCAAAATAAAAAAAAATAAAGGTACAGTGTTAAGCAAGTAAAGTTAAATAAGATAAATAATACAATAAAAAAAAAAAATGTAAAGTGCCCTTGTCCCCTTGTGCAAATGCACACATAGGTCTGGCATGCATATGTAACAGGCAATTGCACCACACATGATGCATTCACCATGAACATCAGAGCAAGAGCAATAATTCTAGTGCAACCGCACCCCCCCCCCCCCAATGTAACTCTAAACTGGTAACCTGTAAAGGCTTTTAAAGTGTTGCCTATGAATAATTTAATGTACCGTAGCACTGACCATTCCACGGGCGTGTGCAATTTTAAAGCGTGACATGTTTGGTATCTATTTGCTCAGCGTGACATCATCTTTTCTATCTTACTAAAAAATGGGTATTATATTGTGTTTATGTACACAAACATTAAAGTGTATAGTTTCCTAAAAATTTGCATTTAAAAAAAACTGCTGCGCAAATACCACATGGCATAAACAAATATTGCAACACCCACCGTTTTATTCGATTAGGCCTCTGCTTAGAAAAAGATATAAAATGTTTGGAGGGTTCTAAGTAATTTTCTAGCAAAAAAAAAAGATTTTTACACATATGAGAGAAATGTCAGAATTGGCCTGGGTGGCAAGGGGTTAAACAACACTTTTACAACTTGCATGCATTAGGCATCTTTAATGACATACAGACATAAGTCTCTGAGCTGACATACCTCCTGATCACAAACAGTACGCTTTTAAAGCAAGTGTAATGCTGAGTGGCCAGTAAAAGAATCATTTACTACAAAGCTGGCCTGGGATGAGTGTTTGCACATATTTGTCATGTCTTTTGATAGAAAAGGAGGACAGTTGTAGTGCACAGCCCCCTGGGGAAAGGGGATCTGTCCCATCCTGCCACTTCTTACTAAACAAAGCAGTTTTTGCAGCCAAGATCTGAAGCAGCGGCACTTGCAGATAATGCTAATCCCTGTGGCTTTGATCAGACAAGAAATGAGGGGAGCACATGATGTTGATGCAAAAATGTCATTACTTGATGAGTTCAATACAAGTCTGCAAAGCAATACACCTGCTTTGGAGAATCTATGTTATTTTATAAACCGGGCAACATGTTAGAAAACTGGTAGCACTTTAAGCGCTTTTTTATTTTGCTAACATAACAGATTTTATATTACTGATTACTCAGAAAGTCTGCATAGCCATTTTGTTATACCTATGAATGCACAGTAGTTGATACCATTTATATCTTCTTAAGTGCAGGGGCTGACTGGCAACTTTCGGCCCAGGGGGCAAGTACAAACCAGAGGCCCATAGTGCAGCGACTCAGCCCCTCTCCCAGTTATTGGCCTCCTCCTGACCCCCATGGCCAGGGGAGGAGAGTCTCCAGTGGGGCATGGAACCGGCCTCTGCTCAGACACAGTTTACACCATCCATGCTGGGGGGGAGACCTGTGCTCTATCCTTGTCTTCATCCCACACTTAGTAGGTCAGCGGCGGAGAATTTTTACTTCCCTTTACCAGGAATCCTTTTAGGCATAGCTGTGGCATTTTTATGGGACATCAGAGCAGCCTGGGGGGCAATTGCCCCCTGCCCCCCTAGCCCAGTACTCCCCTGCTAAAGTGACTTGCAATATGATATTGTACAGATAGATGGTACATGTTACATGAGTACTCCTGTAAAGAAATTGTGTTCATAAAACTTTTTAGTACTGTCCAAAAGGAGTGGCAGCAATATATGTAAGAGTGCCGCTGCTAGCAACAGGTCTATATGGCCAATGTGGTCCAATTTAGGAACCTATTTTAACTTTTAAATGCTTGTCTGGGTAAATATCATCAAACTTTTCAAAAAAAATTGTGCACCTAAAACTGGTAGAATTCAATGCTTATTAGCAGGGCTATTTTTCAGGGGGAACGCAGTTCCAGCACCTCTAGTACTGAATGTACTGTATGTAATGACAAGGGGTGTTGGAGAAGCTATCGATGCTCACTGCTGGGGATCTATTGTTGCTGGAGGGGATCTTTTTTGCATGTTAAACTACTGTTGCTGAGGACGTCTGTTGTTTCTGTTTGCTGGGGGGTGCTTATGTTGCTGGGGGGGGGGGGTCAATTGTTGCTTGTCTTTTGCTGTTGAGGGAGGGGTCTATTGATGCTTGCTGCTGGGAGATCTGTTGCACGGTGCTCAAGGTCTATTGCTGGGCTGGTATTTTTTTTGCAGGGGTCCATTGTTGTTGGGGGACATCTATTGTTGCGGGGGGGGGGGGGGGCATTGTTGCCATACAAATTACTTAGCACCGCAAAATGGTACTTGGCTCTTTATTCTCTAAAAGGGGCGGTACTGAGAGGTGCGTGGGGGTGGAATCAAGAAACAGTGCTTGGAGGTGAGTAGGGGCGGAGACAAGAATTTCACTCAGAAAGGGGGAGTTCCGGCACCTTTTCGCTAAGAAAAAAAACCCTGCTTATTAGTAACACTTTCCTTGCTAGGCCCTTTTGGTCCACTGCACATTTGCTAATATTTTACAGCAGCATTCCTGATATTTAAAAAAAAAAAAGCAATTGTAAGATAGCAAATGTTGAACTTGGCAAATGCCACAGATATTGACTAACACTCTATGAGGTCTGTGTCAAAAGTCAGATGGATCAAGTCAAACGTTATCATTTTCAGTTGGCAGTTATCTCTTGGAAATTAAAATACTTGCCTAGATAAGTGTGGAAAGGCAAAACATTGAATCCTGCTAGGATCAGTCGGTGGCAGACACAGACTGCAACACTATCACCACACCTGAGAAAGGTGCTGGTGCAGGACGTGACAGCAGAAGTAGGCGAGTAAAAAAGTAGTTTTAAAGCTTTATTTAAAAAAAAAAAAACTATACCTAGAGATGCACAATAAAGCGCATAGATTTGAGTATCAAAGTCTCTCCGCTAAATATAGTCCTATTCACTCCATTAAAGGTGTTCTCACATGATTTTCTAAAGAACATTTTTATTCCATACAGTGCCTTGCAGAAGTATTTACCCCCTTGGCATTTTCGTGTTTTGTTGCCTCACAACCTGGAATTAACATGGATTGTTTGAGGATTTGCATCATTTAATTTACAGAACATGCCCAGAACTTTGAAGATTTATTTATTTATTTTTTTAATTGTAAAGCAAACAATAAGGCCCCATCCACATACGGAGCGGCCGCCACGGACTTCATAACATTGAAGTCTATGGCGGTCGCCTCCTGGTCGCCCCAAAGAAGCTCCGGACCCTTTTTCTAAGTCGGAGCGACTTGTGTCGCTCCTATTAGAACGGGTCCGCAGCTTCCCTATGGGAGACGACCTGCGGCGACCTGTGAGGCAAACAGGTCGCCTCACAGGTCGCCCTAGTGTGAACCGGGACTAAATAGGACAAAATAACAGAAAAAGTCAATGTGCATAATTGCTCACCCCCCTAAAGTCAATACTTTGTTGGGCCACCTTTTGCGGCAATCACAGCTCCAAGTCGCTTTGGATAAGTCTCTATGAGCTTGCCACATCTTACCACTGGGATTTTTGCCCATTCCTCCTTGCAAAACTGCTCCAGCCCATTCAAGTTGGATGGTTTGCACTTGTGAACAGCAACCTTTACATCTGACCACAGATTAATATTGGATTGAGGTGTGGGCTTTGACTAGGCCATTCCAACACATTTACATGTTTCCCCTTAAACCACTCAAGTGTTGCTTTAGCAATGTGTTTGGTTGGGGTCATTGTCCTGCTGGAAGGTGAACCTCCATCCTAGCCTCAAATCTCGCACAGAGTGGTACAGGTTTTACTCAAGAATATCCCTATATTTAGCACCATCCATCTTTCCCTCAACTCTGACCAGTTTCCCAGTCCTGGCTGCTGAAAAACATGCCCAAAGCATGATGCTGATACCACCATGTTTCACTGTGGGGATGGTGTTCTTTGGGTGATGTGATGTGTTGGGTTTGCCACAGACATAGCGTTTTCTTTGATGGCCGAAAAGTTCAATTTTAGTCTCATCAGACCAGAGCACCTTCCTCCATTTTGGGAGTCTCTCATATGCCTTTTTGCAAACTCAGAACGTGCCATTTTGTTTTTTGCTGAAAGTAATGTCTTTCTTCTAGCCACTCTGCCATAAATCCCAACTCTATGGAGCGTACAGCTTATTGTCGTCCTATGTACAGATACTCCAGTCTCTGCTGTGAAACTCTGCAGCTCCTCCAGGGTTATCTTAGGTCTCTGTGCTTCCTCTCTGATTAATGCCCTCCTTGCCTGGTCTGTGAGTTTTGGTGGGCGGCCGTCTCTTGGCAGGTTTGCGGTTGTGCCACGTTCTTTCCATTTGGTTATGATAGATTTGATGGTGCTCCTGGGGATCATCAAAGATTTTGATATTTTTTCATAACCTAACCCTGACTTGTACTTCTCAACAACAATGTCCCTTACTTGTTTGGAGAGTTCCTTGGTCTTCATGGCAGTGTTTGGTTAGTGGTGCCTCTTGCTTAGGTGTTGCAGCCTCTGGGACCTTTCAAAAAAGGTTTGTATATGTAATGACAGATCATATGACACTTATATTGCACACAGGTGAACATCATTTCACTAATTATGTGACTTCTGAAGGCAATTGGTTGAACCAGAGCTTTTTATGAGCTTCATAACAAAGGGGGTGAATATATATGCACATGCCAATTTTCTGTTTTCTATTTCTAAAAAATAGTTTTATGTATATATTTTTCTCATTTCCTTTCACCAACTTAGACTATTGTGTTCTGATCCATCACATAAAATTCAGATTAACAAAACACTGAACTTAAGGCTGTAATGTAACAAAATAGGTAGAAAGTCAAGGGGTGAATACTTTTTCAAGGCACTGTATACCTGATAGAAGGCAAAGCAAGAAAATCCCAGAAAAAATTGCCCTGGTACAAGAATCTTTACTTCACTCCACTGAAATGCTAACAAGATCAGAAGATATAGTGATAAATGGGTTTTGACGTACACAAGACAGAAGAACTGGAAAGCATCTACTAACATGACATACAGAAGGAAAAATAGTGGCTCCAAGTACACCTTGTGGAATATGACATTTTAATATAATCTGCAGTCTGTATTCCACTTTAAGTGGCAAAGCATATAGGTCCCTAGATTGAACAGCTCTTAACATTTCCATGTTTTTTGGCCATTCTATCATCCTGAATGCCATATTTTTAGAATTACCTCTATAAATGAACACTGCTTGCATTCCAAAGGTTATCACTTGTTATTGTAGGTATTTTGTATATTATAAACTGCTTAGCAGAATTTTCTTATCAAACCTGACAAGTGGGATGTACTGCCAAATCCAGGAGAATTGAACATTGGTAATGAAAAAAAAAACTAGGCCAGCTCTGGGCATAACCTCTCCTATGATCAGCATCCTTCTGTTTTCTAGTAGACAGTTCCAAAAGTAAGTCATAAGCAGGTATGGGACATAGGAATCTTAGACAAGTGGAACATTCAATAGCTGTACAACAAACACCTTTTTGACCACGTGGGTCAGTTCACATTCCTATTCCTCTTGTTCTTATCTCTATCAATTAGACACACTATATCTATATATTTTTTATATATTACACAACAGGTATCTGAGAATCCATACTATATAGTATACCACTACTTTTTTCTTTATAGATCATTACTGGCTATGTGCTATCACCTATGTACTCAAATTATGAACACCTGGTCCGCCCTCCACTTGCTCTCGAGGTCCGTTTGGGTTACATTGCCACAGCCCCTGGGGTAGATGTCCCTGGCGCCCCCCACCCACGGGGCTGCAAGACTCCCCCCTCCCCTTCCCTGACCTGTAAGTATTGGGGCCATGGGCCCCTATTTATACATTTTTTCCTCTAGTTTTGGGGATCTACCCATTTTTGTATACAATACTACTGTAGTCTTTTTCTTATCATCTTTTTAGATTAATTTGTGCATCTACTGCTGAGGAATTGGACATTGATCCACAAAATGTGTAGAGTTACAGGATGCCCACAAATGTCTGGTTCATTATGCAATGTGCATTCATGAATTTCCATAACATCATGCATACGAATGCTAATATTTTTTATGAAATTATAGTGTCTACGATAATTATTCAATATGGATCAGCTCAATGAAATGTTTTTTAACATGCATTTTATCATGTCTGTTAAATTGTCATTATGTAATTTGTTATTACACAATAAACTCACTATCATGTGTACTACTGAAATCTAAAGTGATTGGCATCATTCAAAGTCCTGTTGACCCATGTTTCTCCCTTGTCCTTACAAGATAGGGCTCTCAGCTCAGACACCCCAATCTAGCTGAGGTGATGGCCACATAGAAAGCCAACCTGTGGGTCAAGAAAGAGAGAAAAAGCTCCAAAATACTCAAAGAAAGGCCAGTTAAGCACTGACAGGACCAAATTTAAATTTCATCGAGATAAAGGGGATTTCACAGGGAAGCCACATAAAAAAGTCCCCTAAACAAAAGTCTTAATATTGAAGTGAGACACCAGCGGTCTTTAAAACAGAATAGCTAAGGCAAATATTCGACCATTAATAGTACTAAGGACCAGCCACTGGTCAAGACCCAGCTGCAGAAAAGAGAAAGTCGTCATATGCAGAATCCCCTGGGATGAAAGCCTTTCGGACTTTCAAGTCTGATGGTACACCAATCCTCCTGTATGTAGCAATATAACCTGCTAGTCTTATGGTGGCCATACACCATACGAAAAATCAGCCGAAATCCAGTAATTTGGAAATTTCATTCATTTTTTCGGCCAGTTAATGGGCACAAATCAATTGTGATGTTTTTGAGCCAAAAAAACAAACAAAGGACAAGTTTGGAAATTCTCTGCCGAACGAATGATAAATTGAAAGGTTAATGTGTTTCTCATTCAAACTGTTTGCACTAGGCAAATATGAAAAAAAACTAACAAAAAAATGATTTATGTCCATTGAACAATTTATTGGTCATTACATGATGGCCTGATCGTCTGCACTCATGGCTGAGTGGTTGATTTTTCGGAAATGAGTTTGAACGATTTTTCCACTAGTGTATGGCCAGCTTAAGAAATAAGCAAACAAAATATTAAATCTTAATATATAGAAATATACACATTTGGGCCTGATTACAATAGAAAAAGTTACAAAAACACCAGATATTCCCTTTACATTTGAACATAATATAATTTAGTGTACACATGCCACTTTCAATGGGTAATTCTCATGGATATCATTATATTAATAATGTATATTTTAAAGCTTAGGGCAAGAGTGACATGAGTAACAATAATAGCCAACATTACCAGTGTAAAAGACTGAAGCATTAACCACTTAAGCCCCAGGCCTATTTCTGACACTTTGTTTACAAGATAAAATCAGTATTTTTTCATAGAAAACTACTTAGAACCCCCAAACATTTTATATATATATACAGTGGGTACGGAAAGTATTCAGACCCCCTTAAATTTTTCACTCTTTGTTATATTGCAGCCATTTGCTAAAATCATTTAAGTTCATTCTTCTTCCTCATGAATGTACACATAGCACCCCATACTGACAGAAAAACACAGAATTGTTGACATTTTTGCAGATTTATTAAAAAAGAAAAACTGAAATATCACATGGTCCTAAGTATTCAGACCCTTTGCTCAGTATTTAGTAGAAGCTCCCTTTTGATCTAATACAGCCAGGAGTCTTTTTGGGAAAGATGCAACAAGTCTTTCACACCTGGATTTGGGGATCCTCTGCCATTCCTCCTTGCAGATCCTCTCCAGTTCTGTCAGGTTGGATGGTAAACGTTGGTGGACAGCCATTTTTAGGTCTCTCCAGAGATGCTCAATTGGGTTTAAGTTAGGGCTCTGGCTGGGCCATTCAAGAACAGTCACGGAGTTGTTGTGAAGCCACTCCTTCGTTATTTTAGCTGTGTGCTTAGGGTCATTGTCTTGTTGGAAGGTAAACCTTCGGCCCAGTCTGAGGTCCAGAGCACTCTGGAGAAGGTTTTTGTCCAGGATATCCCTGTACTTGGCCGCATTCATCTTTCCCTCTATTGCAACCAGTCGTCCTGTCCCTGCAGCTGAAAAACACCCCCACAGCATGATGCTGCCACCACCATGCTTCACTGTTGGGACTGTATTGGACAGGTGATGAGCAGTGCCTGGTTTTCTCCACACATACCGCTTAGAATTAAGGCCAAAAAGTTATATTTTGGTCTCATCAGACCAGAGAATCTTATTTCTCACCATCTTGGAGTCCTTCAGGTGTTTTTTAGCAAACTCCATGCGGGCTTTCATGTGTCTTACACTGAGGAGAGGCTTCCGTCGGGCCACTCTGCCATAAAGCCCCGACTGGTGGAGGGCTGCAGTGATGGTTGACTTTCTACAACTTTCTCCCATCTCCTGACTGCATCTCTGGAGCTCAGCCACAGTGATCTTTGGGTTCTTCTTTACCTCTCTCACCAAGGCTCTTCTCCCCCGATAGCTCAGTTTGGCCGGACGGCCAGCTCTAGGAAGGGTTCTGGTCGTCCCAAACGTCTTCTATTTGAGGATTATGGAGGCCACTGTGCTCTTAGGAACCTTAAGTGCAGCAGAAATCTTTTTGTAACCTTGGCCAGATCTGTGCCTTGCCACCATTCTGTCTCTGAGCTCTTCAGGCAGTTCCTTTGACCTCATGATTCTCATTTGCTCTGACATGCATTGTGATCTGGAAGGTCTTATATAGACAGGTGTGTGGCTTTCCTAATCAAGTCCAATCAGTATAATAAAACACAGCTGGACTCAAATGAAGGTGTAGAACCATCTCAAGGATGATCAGAAGAAATGGAAAGCACCTGAGTTAAATATATGAGTGTCACAGCAAAGGGTCTGAATACTTAGGACCATGTGATATTTCAGTTTTTCTTTTTTAATAAATCTGCAACAATGTCAACAATTCTGTGTTTTTCTGTCAGTATTGGGTGCTATGTGTACATTCATGAGGAAGAAGAATGAACTTAAATGATTTTAGCAAATGGCTGCAATATAACAAAGAGTGAAAAATTTAAGGGGGTCTGAATACTTTCCGTACCCACTGTATATATATATATATATATTTTTTAGCAAAGACTCTGGAGAATAAAATGGTGGTCATTGCAATATTTTTTGTAACGTGGTATTTGCGCAGCGGTCTTTAAAACACGATTTTTTGGGGAAAATTGCGAAAAATCACATTTCACTGCATTAAAAAAAAACTGGACAGTAAAATTAGCCCATTTTTGTATATTGTGAAAGATGATGTCACGCTTAGTAAATAGATACCCAACATGTGGCGGTTTAAAATTGCGCACACCCGTGGAATGGCGACAAACTACGGTCAATAGAAATCTCAATAGGCGACGTTTTAAAATTTTTTAACGGTTACCAGTTTAGAGTTGGAGTGTAGCTCTTTTTTTTTTTAATTATTGCCCACGCTCTGGCGATCGCGGCGATACCTCACGTGTGGTTTGAACAGTGATTTCATTTGCGGCTCGACTTCCATATGGCTAATGGCGACGGGGGCGGCTACATTTTTTTTCCTATTTATTTTATTTTTTTCTTTAACTTTATCACAGGTTTTTTTTAAAAAAAAAATCTGATCACTTTTATTGCTGACACAAGCAATGTAAACATCCCTTGTGACAGCAATATGCAGTGACAGGTACTCTTTATGGAGGGATCGAGAGTCTAAACCTAGACCCCTTCACTACACTTCCAGGTATTCAAAACGCCAAAAACTGCATTTTTGAATACACTCGTTTTTTGAATCTGCCGCCTTTAGCAGCAGAGTAACCCGGACGTGACATCATGGACGCTGCCTCCGGGCAGGGGCGGATCCAGAGTCTAATCTCGGGAGGGGCACTGTCATTTTTATTTTTTTTACTAGTAATGGCGGCAATTTTTAGCGGGACTGCGACATTGCAGCAGACAGATCGGACCCCTAACTGACATTTTTGGGAGGACCAGTGACATTACAACAGTAATCAGTGCTAAAAATATGCACTGTCACTGTAATAATGACACTGGCAGGGAAGGCGTTTACCCAGGGGCGATCAAAGGGTTAAGTGTGAGCCTGGGGGGTGCTTTCTAACTGTGGGGGTGGGCTTGTAATACCAACACAGAGACCTGTGTTCCTAAATAGGAGGAACACAGGAGCTCTGCAGTGATTCCTGAGACAACAACGGTCTGCTGCGTTTTCAACTGCAGACCGTCGTTCTCTCTTCACAGGGAGCGATTGCAGGTGCCCGGCGCCAATCGCGGCTGCTGGCCCTGTGCCTCCGCTTCCCCGCTGGCAAGTGGGCGCGCGCGCCCCCAGGATCACTCCTGCACACCACCGTACAGGTACGATGATTTGCGAGAACCTGCCGCCATATAACTGTGGCGGCTGGTCGGCAGGTGGTTAAAACAGTGACAATGTTTTAAAGTGTTCCATGTATCCCCATGCCTGCATGCCATTTATTTGTATTCCGACACATGGCTGTGCAGTGTCCTGATATGACACGCTGGTGCAGGTCCATGAAAGCACCCTGCATGCACACCAGGAAGCATGACATATTGGCACACAGTGGCTGTGTGTCTCAGTAGAAAAAAATGGGATGCTGGCACAAGGATAAATGCAACACTTTATGCATCCTAAAGCCATTAAATGACAGCCCTGCATGTTAGACTCATGTCTGCAGCACACACTGTGTAAAGGAGGCAGGAAGATTATTTTCACTGTCAGTCTATATCATCATTATCATCATGACTATCACACAATACAGGTGCTGTGGCTCAATGCATCTGTACTGTGTGATTATCATGATGATGATGATGATGATAGCATTTAGCTGCTGTATAATTCCTCATGATGGCTGGCCAGCAGCAAGGACATGGCATAGGTGAAGGGGGATGGGTGTGTTACTGTACCTTTTTGGAGACAAATGAATTAATTGCAGTCTAGACGTTTTCCTTACTGCCCCTGTCTGCTATGAAGATCTGTCCCTCTCAGTGTGTTCACACACACAGACGCACGCTGCTGTGTCTCAGGCTTCCCCCTCAGCCTGAGCCCGCCCTCTCCTCTCTGCACCCATTGGCTGCAGGAGTCAGGCAGTGATGAGTCTGCTGACTGATATCACTCCGCCTGGCCGGAACTTTCATTTTAATGTCGCAAAATGCGGCTCCTGGTGGTATTAATCCACCTGAGCAGGGAAATAAAAAAAAAAAAAAAACTCTCTCTATGAAACAGCATCCTGGGCCCCTCTGAACTGATGGGGCTTAGGGATTATATTTTAGGTCTCCTGGGAGCCGGGAGGCAGAAATAAAGTACCTGCAGATGCATTTATAGAATGCCTCTGTAAACTTAAACCTGGTACTATTTTTCTCGGGGGGGGCAATTGACTCGATGCCCCCCCCCTGGATCCGCCACTGCCTCCGGGTTACGTAATCGGAGACCCGATCGAAGCCGCATCCGGCTTAGATCGGGACTCCATCCAGCCGGCGAACATGCCGGCTGGTTGCTTGGGTCTCCCGGTGGGACGGGAGACCCGGGCAAAGCCGCGGGAGGCGGCGGAACGTACCCTCCCGCTCGCTGGGGTAATGATTGAGCAGCTCCCGAGCCGCATCGGTCCTTACCGCTGGAAAGCCAGCTCTAAACAACGGTACCGAGGTGATGCCTCTAGCTAGAGGCATCATCCTGGTATAAACCCGCAAAGTCAGCCGACGTACCCTTACGTCATTTTGCGGTAAGTGGTTAACATATGGACTACAAAAACATAAATATATATATATATATATATATAGTTATTTGATGTATAGTATCTCACAAAAATGAGTACACCCCTCACATTTCTGTAAATATTTTATTATATCTTTTCATGTGAAATCACTGAAGGAATTACACTTTGCTACAATGTAAAGTAGTGAGAGTACAGCTTGTGTAAATTTGCTGTATCCTCAAAATAATTTAACACACAGCCATTGATGTCTAAATTCTGGAAACAAAAGTGAGTACACCCCTAATTGAAAATGTCCAAATTGGGCCCATTTAGCCATTTTCCCTCCCAGGTGTCATGTGACTCCTTAGTGTTATAAGGTCTCAGGTGTGAATGAGGAGCAGGTGTGGTAAAATTTGGTGTGATCACTCTCACTTTCTCATACTGGTCACTGGAAGTTCAACATGGCACCTCATGACAAAGAACTCTCTGAGATCTGAAAAAAATAATTGTTGCTCTACATAAAGATGGCCTAGACTATAAGAAGACCCTGAAACTGACCTGCAACACAGTGGCCAAGACCATACAGCGGTAAACAGGACAGGTTCCACTCAGAACAGGCCTCACCATGGTCGACCAAAGAAGTTGAGCGCAAGTGCTCATCGTCATATCCAGAGGTTGTCTTTGGGAAATAGATGTATGAGTGCTGCCAGCATTACTGCAGAGGTTGAAGGAGTGGGGGGTCAGCCTGTCAGTGTTCAGACCATACGCCGCACACTGCATCAAATTGGTCTGCATGGCTGTCGTCCCAGAAGGAAGCCTCTTCTAAAGATGATGCACAAGAAAGTCCCCAAACAGTTTGTTGAAGACAGGCAGACTAAGGACATGGATTACTGGGATCATGTCCTGTGGTCTGATGGGACCAAGATAAACATATTTGGTTCAGATGGTGTCAAGCGTGTGTGACAGCAACCAGGTGAGGAGTACAAAGACAAGTGTGTCTTGCCTACAGTCAAGCATGGTGGTGGGAGTGTCATGGTCTGGGGCTACATGAGTGCTGCCGGCAAAGAGGAGCAACAGTTCATTGAAGGAACCATGAATGCCAACTGGTAGAGACCACCTCAACCAGGGGTGAAGCAAAGGATATTGATTAAAGTCACCATGAGTAGAGATAATCTCGATTCAAGTCCACAAGGAAAAAATACAAAACGTTGGAAGGCTAGGAAAAAAAAAAAAGGGGGGGATTTTTAGACTTACCGTAAAAACAATTTCACTGAGTTCATCGATGGATACAGCGCTCCACTACTGGGTTATATTGCCTCCTCCACGAGTAGAACTAGGCAGAAGAAAAAACACCTGGCTACGCCCATGGGTCATCCTCAGCTAGTATTTAACCCTCCTCTCTGCTCTAGGTATTCAGTTTAGTAGCAAGCAGTATTAGAAGTATCAGAACTCCATAGAGGGGAGGGTGCCGTGTCCGTCGATAAACTCAGAGAAATGTTTTTACGGTAAGTACAAAAATCCAATTTTCTCTTTCGTTCATCATTTGGATTTCCAAAAGCAGTGCCAAAAGGAAAATAAGTGGTGGGGGCTAATAACCCAAGGCTAAACATAAGAACCCTTAACCGGGTCACAGGAGCCCTGTCTGAAAAAGAAGAGTTTAAAGAAAAACACCCCCCAAGAGGGTACAGCCACTTTTAAACAGCAGCCTGCAAAACTTTGCGGCCAAAAGAAGCATCCGCAGATGCCAAAGTATCTACCTTATAGAATTTTGTGACGGTATGCACCAACGACCAAGTGACCACCTTGCAAACTTGCGATATTGATGCCTGATGATGGAAGGCCCAAGAAGCACTCAGCGCCCGAGTACAATGTGCCGTGACAAGGAAAGGTGGAACCTGACCTTTAATGGAATAGGCCTGAGTCACCGTCTGTCTGATACATCTGGAGATGGTAGCTGAAGAAGCGGCCAGCCCTTTTTGTGGTCTGTCCGTAAACCACAAAAAGCGAGTCTGACCTCCGAAAGGACTCAGTAGCTGCCAGATACACCCGTATCGCATGAACCCCATCCAAGGTATGCAAAGCAAATTCCTTGGGATGAACCGACTTGGGACACAAGGAAGGCAACACAATGTCCTCATTCGAATGGAAGTCAGAGACATTTTTGGGCAGGAATAATGGACAGGGACAAAGAACCAATTTATCCCTATAGACCACTAAATAGGGACTGCAACAGGATAATTCTGCCAATTCCGATAACCTGCGGGCCGAGGTAATAGCCACCAAGAATGTCACCTTTTGGGATAACGTAGGCAAGGGAATCTCCCGAATACTCTCAAATGGAGGTTTCTGGAGAACTGAAAGTACTAAATTTAAATCCTATGTCAGCAAAAGAGACCGTACAGGTGGAGCCACATGTTGAACCCCCTGAATGAAAGTATGAACTAAAGAGTGCGTGGCTAGGGGTCACTGAAAGAAGATTACCAGGGCAGACACCTGGCCCTTGATGGTACTTAATCACTTTCTGACCAGCCGCCGCAGATATACTGCGGCAGGCTGGCTCCCACAGGCAAATCGCCGTACATGTACGGCGCTCTCTCTGGGGAGGCTAGGGGCGAGCGGGCGCCGGCACGCACCTGCCCCTGCTTGTCAGATATACAGGATTGCATGTCTCTATGATCATCTCACAAGCCCAACCCTCCCACAGTTAGAATCACTCCCCTAGGCTTACATTTAACCCCTTGATCATCCATAGTATTAACCCCTTCCCTGCCAATGGCATTATTACAGTAATAGTGCATATGTTTAGCACTGATTACTGTAACAATGTCACTGGTACCCCCATAATTGTCAGTTAGGGGTCCGATCTGTCCGCCGCAATGTCACCGTCCCGCAAAAAAACGCAGATCGCCCCATTACTAGTAAAAAAAAAAAAAAAAAAAACAATAAAAATTACATAAATCTTTCCCGTAGTTAATAGATGCAATATCTTTTGCGCAAACCAATCAAAATAAGCTTATTGGGATTTTTTTTTACCAAAAATATGTAGCAGAAAACAAATTGGCCTATGATGTTAAAAAATTTAGATTTTTAATTTTTTCTTTACAATGTCACATAAAAGAATGTGAAAAATATTTTTTTTTTCAAAATTGTCACTGTTTTTTTGTTTATAGCGGAAAAAAAAAAAATCGCACAGATGATTAAATACCACAAAAAGAAAGCTCTATTTGTGGGGAAAAAAGGACGTAAATTTCATTTGGGTACAGTGTCGCATGACTGCGCAATTGTCGGTTAAAATAACGCAGTGCCAAATCGCAAAATAGGGCCTGGTCATTAAGGGGGCAAATCCTTCTGGGGCTAAAGTGGTTAAGGTCAACTTCTGATCAACGCCCTGTTGAAGAAAGGTTAAGATCTGCCTAAGACAAGGATCGAGGATAAGCGCTAATCAACAGCAAAAAATTTACTCTTTCCATGTACGGTGGGTGGTATATCTTGCTGGAAGACGACTTCCTCGCCTTCACCATAGTAGGGATCATTGATCCAGACACACCTCTATCCCTCAGTACCTGGCTTTCAATAGCGAAGCCATTAAAACCAGCGACTGTAAAGCAGAATGGTAGATCAGCCCTTGAGACAACTGGTCTTCTCTGAGAGGAAGCCCTCAAGGGACGTTTATGGCCACCAGACTGATTGGAAGATCCTCACCCTTGATTCCTCACAGGAATTGCGGAAGAGTCCTAAACCGAAGATGATACTGGCCTTATCGTGGCCCTTGGACGCCTGGGGCGTCTGCCAGAGGAACCCGTGATCTCGCCACGAACCTCAGTATCCACCTGTGGAGCCGAACCTGCTAAAGGAGCTGCATGCAGGACTGTGCAAACAGAATTGTCTTGAAGGAGGATAGCACCAGACTCAGAACCTTCATGCAAAATGGGAGAGAGAACTATCTGTGTGACAGCAGCCGGTGAATCACAGCCTGTGGTTCCTGAAGTTTGTCCAGAGGAAGGACCACCCTGGTCAGAATTAGAATCAGACTTAGGTAAATAAATTCCCTGGACAGGGATAGGGGGGGGCCTTAGGTAGTTCGGACATCACCTGAACTTTTACAGGAATTAAATCCGCACAGGGAGACTCAGGACCTAAAAATACCAGAAAAGGACAAGCTTTGTCCCCCTTTCAGGGTACCCCCAAAAGAACCATTACATGGATCCCCTTGATGCTAATGAAGGAGGTCCAAGAGGCCTGGAAACCAGCGAAGATGTTTCCCCACCCCAATAATGGGTGAGGGCAGACCTTCATATGCTGAGGGGGTCTTGTCTGCAGGTCCAGAGAAGCTCTAGGCTTTCGAGACCAAGGATGCTTGGAACCTTCCTAGCCACAAACAGGCGATCGCCTTGAAAGGGAAGATAAATGAGAGCTTTCTTTAAGGCTTGGTCTGGGGACCAATCCTTAAGCCACAGCATGCGCCTACGCACCACCACTGAAACAAGAAAGTTTAGACAGCACAGGACCTATATCCAAAGCTGCATCACAAATAAACTGCAGCCCATGAACCAACTGGTCCGCTAAATCAACATAAGGGTGGAGCTGCTCACCCCACCAGGCCCTGGCACAAAAGCTTGGCGTATTCAGTTAGGGTCTGAGACACCAGGGCTGAGGCAAAGACTGGCCGCAATGTCTAACCAGCCACAGTAAACATGCTGCATGCCACAGCCTCCGCTTTCCTGTCAGTCAGGTCCATAAAGGGCGGGGATTCCTCTACTTGGATCATGGTAGCTTTGTTCAATCTGGAAACAGGAGGGTCCAGCACTGGTGGACTATTCCACTTTTTAAAATGACTCCTCAAAAGGGTAATGTACAGCAAAATGTTTGGGGACCAAAAAGGGTTATTTTGGTTGTTCCCATTCCTTACAGGAAAACTTGTCAAAATAAGGCACATAAGGAAACACCTTTGGAGTGCGAGGTGACTTATGCATACCAAACGACATAGCCACGTCCGTGGCTACATCAGCCGCATCCTCCATTTTTAAAGTCTCATGCACTGCAGTGATAAGCGCGTCTACCAGCGCTTTTTAATTCGCTGCTGCAACTATGGAAGAGTCATCCTCACTATTGGATGGATCTGGGGGTGTGATATTAAGCCCCCCTGTATGGGCAGCTTTAGGCTTAGAATCAGATGAGACAGACTGAGCAGGGAAAGGTGGGGGACACTTCCTCCTGGGCCTTTGCTCACACGCCACTTCCAACTGGTACACTAAGGACTGCAGGACCACCGTCAGTCCAACCATGGGAAGCTGGGGTTCCGAGGGACCTGCCACCTCCATGAAGGAGTCAGTGGGAAAGATGTGATCCTGAGGCTCCATATGGAAAGGAAGACCTGGAAGTACAAAAACGATCTTTTGGCACCACTAAAGAATCCCCCCAAGGCTCAGGGTACCTATCAGCAGAGAGAGATAACAGGGACCCCCCAAGGACTCACCCTACCGATCGGAGGAGCGTCGAGAATTTGGACCCAACATTACCATGGACGCCATCCCTGTTCATATGTCCCAGACACAGGAAGAGGAAACTGATGAGGAGAAGGAGCTGCTTTGGCATCCCCACAAGGCTCCAGTCGTTTCCAGCATCTCCCGGACTAAGGGAAAATGGCCCTGTACCATCATTGGGCTACACAAACATGGCCGCCAGCTGGAGACCAGTCGGACTAAAGGAAAATGGCCACCATCAGCTACAGCATGCTGCCAGGATCTTGCCTGTGGCCTCTGCAACGCTGCACCCTCTGCAAGGGGACCCCCTCCTGAAGGTAGCGCACACTGCACCAGGACACCCCTGCACTATACCCACACTGCAAATAGTGGGGCATGCACCTAGGATCTCCTACACTGGGCCCTTCCAGACTACCAGGGCAGGACACACTATCCCAGGACCCTTACAGAGTGGGGGGAGACCCCAGGGGTCTCCGCTGAATCCTCTGCCATGGGACCCCACCAGACAGGAAAAGGAAAGGGAGTGGGGGAAGCCCAGCTCACTGAGGGTTTTTTAAGGGTGGGAGGAGGGAACCTGCATGCAGTTCCGACTGTCCCTGGAGGTTACCCGTGTCCATCCCAAAAAAACTGGCAAAAGGGGAGAGGGGGGTGGGGGGGGGACTGTACTTACCCTTCTATGGTGCAGGAAACGCTCCAGAAAGAATCCTCGCCACTGAAGTAGAGGAGCTGTCGGCCAAGGGACTGCTGCGACTCAGACCCAAGCCCGGTTCGGTTATATGAGACTCTGCAAGACGTTTAACTCGCGGGTCAGCCTCTGTCCATGAGACTATGTCGTGGCCGGCCTAGCGCTTAGCTGCGGTCTGCACAAGCTTGCTGGCTGGTCTGGGCGGACCACTGGATCTAGATTATCCAGCCCGTCGCCCAGCCCGGCAGTTTTTTTTTTATTTAATAATTTTTTTATTGAAAAAAAAAAAAAAGGATTTTCCAGCAAGAAAAACAAGGAAATAGAAGAAAGATGAGAAACATTTTTTTTTTTTTTTGAAAAAGTTGATTGTAGATCTCCCGAGAGAAAAAACAAAAAAGATACAAGGAAGGAGAAAAAAATTGCTATGACTAGAGATCCCAGCCGGGAGCCTAGGTCCTTACTCCTGACTAGACAGATTAAAACTGATTACCTTGAGCAGAAAGGAAGGTTATATACCAAGCTGAGGATGGCCCATGGGCGTAGCCAGGTGTTTTTTGTTCTGCCTAGTCCTACTCCTGGAGGAGGCAAAATAACCCATTAGTTATGATTTATGGAGCGCTGTGTCCATCGATAAACGAAAGAGAAAAATATTTTTTTTAATGTCAGTAGGTAGATTCTTAGTCGTATTTAGAGGATACCAAGATGTAAAAAAGGCTTTAAGAGGTAAGACTATAGTCAAAAATTCATAGTTCAGCTCTAGTTATAAAAAAAAAAAAACCTGTCTACAGTGAATTAAGGATGTTTATTATCCAAAGCCATAAAAAGTGAATAAAACAAGTATTTATGAAAGAATATTACTTTTATGGTAAGATTACAACCTTGCGTCTCAAAGTCAACAGGAAGGTGCAGTGGTTTTAGACAAGGTACCCCTAATAAAAATAGCATTCTTATTTCTTTGTATAAGATTGTAAATGTGCCCACAAAAGTTTTACATCATTGCCTAATTTTGTTGGGACAGAAAGGATTAGATGGCCATCGGAAGGTCTATTGGTGACCACAGGCATTAATCTACAACATTAGCAGACTAGATGCAGGTGAAAAGGCTTTTGGCTATGGATATTGACCCCTCAGTGTAAATGGGTTTTCATATAGTACAGGTGGGCAAGACTCACAGAATAGTGTGCATATCTACAGAAAATAATCAAATTTTCTTTTTAGGAAATCAAAGTTTTCAGTTGGTCTTAAAGTATATATGGAGATGTATCTAATTTGTACAGAACAGACTGGACGATATGCATGTACACATCAGTAAAATTTCAACATTTGACCAAACTTGCCTGATTTATCAATTAAATGTATTCATCACTATCTAAAAAAAAAAATACATTAATAGCACAATTGTATTGTTAATAAATATTCAGCCAACCTCTTAAGTTTATGGTTAGCTTAACTTGTCTCTTTTTCATACTAACAATTTTTTTTTTTCTTATTGCATGCTTTCTCCAAAATGTTCCAGGGTGACTTGCATTTTTATTGTATCAGTAATGACTTTTTATCTTTATTTAGACGGGCATTATCAAACCCTACGTTTTCCTATCTTTGTGAATTGCAGTTCTCTCTTATTTCCCCCTTGCATCCTGTTCGATTTTGCCTTCTTCCTTGCTCTCATTCCTTCTCTTTCTTCTCTCTGCCTTCCATCCCTCGTCCACCCCCCCCCCCCTCTTCTCTGTGCTCAGCTTTCTCTCACTGAGCAGTAAAACTGATTAACCCCAGGTCACCCCCCTCCCTCTCTCTCTCGCTCCCTATTGCTTCTGGCTCTTCTCTCTTCTGATTTACACGCTGCGTTCCGCTCACTACATTTGCATATGGTTATTGCGATTTTATTCTACACCAGGATTTTTATTTTAAAGGAACAACCGCATGAAAAAAAAAATGAGCCTTGGGGGCTAGGAGGGAAATGTAGTGATTTCAGAGAAAAAAATAAATAAAATAGGTGTACAGGCAGGAATTAAATAGTTAAGTCATTTGAGAGGTTATGTTTGTTATAAAATATTGATCTTTAATTTTTTTTTTTCACAAATTGGGCTGCTTTGGGGGAAATGACTATGCTGCATTTTGGTACTGAACTGGTTAATGTGCTCAGAAAACCATGCATGCTTATGTAGTTTGAAGGTTATAAATCTGCCATTTTTTCATGTCTAGGGTGGATGATATTGGATTGTTGTTCCCTTCATTCATTTGTCATTTCTTAGGTGGTCAGAACAAGGTGAACCTCTCCGCCATTTTCCATCCACCAAATATGCTTTTTTCTTGGCTGGCACTCTTGGTAAAGAATACAGCTTGCTTTAGGGACTCTGTGCAAGTATAAAGGAGCATAACATACTTGACTGAGAAGTCATGGCGAACAGAAAATGCAGAAAAAGACCAAAGCCATTGCAGCTCAGTGAAATTGGTGCTGAATGGAAGAATCTGTATGTTACACATAAAGTGGAGGGTGTATAAAGCAGAAAGTGACTGACAAGCCACTGTTCTGAAGATCATTACAGGAATCATTTAAAAGTAAATATAGTTAAAGTGTTTCTAAAGTCAGGAGGTTTTTCTACCTTAATACATTCTATGCATTAAGGTAAAAAACCTTCTGGGTGCAGCTCCCCCTTACACTTACCTGAATCCTCTCTCAATCCAGCATTGAGCAGGAGAGCAGTGGCTTTCCCGGGTCTCCGTCTCCTCATTGGCTCCTGCTGCTCTCAATCACAGCCAGTGAGCCAATGAGGAAAGAGCGGCTTGTTATTGGGGGCACTCGGCTGGGGGGGGGGGGAGCCAGGCCTGCAGGGGAGGGACCCAAAAAGAAGAGAATCGGGGCTGGTCTGTGCAAAACCATTGTACAGAGCAGGTAAGTATAATTGGTTTGTTAATAAATAAAAATCCAACCTTTAGAACTACTTTAGGGAACGGAGACATAAAGAGAATAAAGTAGTAATGCAATGTACATAACACCATAGGAAATTAGCCTGCACATGTATTATCTGGGAAGGACGGTCCATAGCATAGGGTAAATATTAGTGGTTTATTAAAACGCTATGGAACCTACTATTGCTATGGGCAAAAATGGCTGAATGAATTAGGTTTTCAATTTGCACCCCAAACATCAATTTCACTTTTAGTAAAATATTTGGGGGTGGGGGGGGGGTGAATTTCCCTTGTGCTTTTTATATTTGACTAGCCATAGATGTAATAGGACCATTGCCTATTATAGTCAAACAAAGTTAACCAAGAAAAAAATTGCATATCTATTGGCACTCTCTTCTAGAGATACCCCCTGACAGTGGAACAATCAAAGGAGAATATTTCTGAACATTTGCTTCTTTCTCCCAAGGTAAAGCTTTTGCCAGGGATCTCCTCACTACCTGAACATGTGGCTTGGGTACTCTGGCAGGGATCTCTTTGCCTCTGTTTTAGCTTTATCTGCTGTGTCCATTAAAAGTAGGTCTTGCTTAGTAATGCTGCATAAAAGGAATTTGTCAAAAAACCAAACACCTGATAACTCCCTAATGCCAACCACAATTCTCAGACTCACAAGCACTACCCTAGATGTGATACTGTGGCATTATTTGCCATGAAGCTGGAAGGCACAACTTCACTGCACTAAAACAATCATGTAGCCTGTAAATTGTAAACCCGTGTGAGCAGAACATGATGGGACCAGTCATTCCCTGATTCATGTGATGTCTTCTTCCTTAAGGGCAGTGAATCACTGGATGGGTTCAGTTTCAGGAAGCAGTAATTAGTATAAGCCTAGAAAAACCCATTTACTTGAAAACCTAATTACACACGTCTTTTTTTAAATCTTGTAATCTTTGTTTCAATCAAGAATACTTTGGGAGACCCCTTAAGTGAGACTCCGCTTGCTGCAACAATAGCAGAAGACCTTCATGACTGAAGCTCACCAATGAAGTACTCAAACACATGAGAAGCCAATGGGTGATTCAACCAACAGTATGCCAATATATAACCAACATTTTTTTTGCTTTGCCCACTTAAAACCAAATTAGATGCACAGCACAATAAAGCAGATTTAGGTGGTATATTTAAAAACATTTTCACACAAGATTCACAAAACGTTTACCCAAGATTTACACATTTAGAGCACCATGACTGTTCTGCGCTCATTAGAGTTTTCTAACTGATTTTAAAATTAACAAACAATTAAAAAAAAAATGGCGAAGGCAGTTATCTACTACTCTCACAGCTACCAGGTGCCGAAGAAACACAGATGCTCGTACGTGCCCCAAACTCTGTTCGCAAGTCAAAAGTAAAAACCAGTGGAACACCGTAGAATCCTTCGTAGGTAAAACTATTGGTCTGAACAGATGACATAAAGCTCCACCTGAGAACTTCAAACAATGGACTTAATTGTACAAACAACATTTGACTTGGAGATTACCCACCTATATAAAAGCGACACTAGTGTCGGATACACACAGGTCGAATGTCGGGGAGACATTTGCCGGTTAAAAAAAAAATGTCAGACATTCAGCCCGTGTGTATGTCGGCTTGATTGACGAAGTTGCCCACTTCTGTCGAATGAGCATGCTGAAAAACCAGCAGCCGACAGACTCCTGATCAGCGCTCTCAGCCAATGGCAGAGAGCACAAATCGGAGTGTTCTGGCAGGGTGGGCTGTACCCGTCAGAATACAACAGCTCAGCAGGGGAGATCGTTGTCCTTACTTTGCATAGTGAGTACAGTGACCAACTGGAGCGGATTTTTTTTTTTTTCGCTCCAAAAACCCAGAAAAAAAAAAACAAATAGTGTGTACCAGGCTTAAGCAAGTTACACAACAATAAAATATATATAAACTTAGACACCCACTGTCAAGTAAAATATCTTTGCGCTTAAGGAGGAGTCAGTCTCTTGACTGCTATAATAAACAAATACTGCTGCTACTTAAACAAATAGTGGAAAATATTTCCAGATACATAAATGGAAAAAGAGTAGCGCACGAGATCACTGTTATATGACTCAAGATGTTGTAAGCATACTGTCAAAGATACTGCTAGACAAACATTTCAAAAAAGAAGAATAATATTCAGGAAAGAAATAATGTCCCTTCAGTCCATGAAATCCAGGGGTAAGTGAGATTAGTTACTGGATCACCATCCACCACCAGGTGTCACACCAAGGAATAGTAAGATTGGCAACTCACCAGAAATCAATGCTCAGGTGTTCTCACACAAGAGCAAACTGCGCAGAAGTGTTAAATGGATATAGAGCCAGAGCCTGTTCACCACTGCTTCATAACAAATCCTTGCACACACTCCCTCGGTGTAACGGTATCATGGAGAGAAAGAATGGCCCCACATAGTGAAGTAACGTAACCACAATCGCTTTATTAAAAGTAAAAATGTTGCACTCACATGTAAAAGCTCATCAATAGGCATATAGTCTCATATTGCTTGGCAGAAGGAAGCCTAACTCGTCCAGTCCCCGGGCTAACTCCACGCCAGCCCTGTACCTTTCGGGTAGGTCCCCCACCGTCACGTGATGTCGGATGTGTTGTCTGGTCACGCCCCGACCGGTTTCTTCATGTCCGACTTCAACTGGAGGCGTGACCAGAGCGACAACATCTGGCATCTAAGTAGCCCTGCTGGAACGCTCTACGTCCAATCGGCAACGAGGTGAAAGAACCGGAAGTTGCCCAGCTCACCACGCCGCGGAACTTCTGACATCAGCATAAACAAATAAAGAGTCGTCCCTTGCAGGATTCCAATATTTAATTTGACACTCTGAATAATACAAGGAATAAAAGTGATCTTAACCCTGTACTTTGGGAAAAGAAATAAAAAGGAATGGCTATAGCGCATCACCACTCCTTGCCGATATGGATCTGTAGCGCATTGCCAGTGACAATCTGCACATATCATAACTAAAAATGTAATACACTCATTATATTACAATACATGATAAGATACATATATAACCAGAATAAAATATCATAAAACAATACTTATTGAAAAAATTGCAGTAGATAAAAATGCAACAATTTATAAAACCTCATAACAAAAAACAGATAATCGAGCCTCGTTGAACAGACTGCAATATCACTATGAGGAATACCATGGAAGGGAAAGTTAAGAATCGCTAATATAGCAATTCAAGTCCAGTTCAATGTTTAACCCCGTCGGTGCGAGGGCCTGGGTGAGGAAAATCCATTTAGTCTCACATTTGGATAATTCCCTCACCCAATTCGACCCCCGCCACGACGGGGTAACACGCTCGATCCCCCAGAAGTGAAGACTCCTAGGGTCCCTCTGGTGGAACTGGCGAAAATGTGCAGACACATTGTGTTCACGCTTTCCCTTTAAGATGTTAGTGATATGCTCACCCACTCTTACTTTCAAGGCCCGTTTGGTGCGGCCAATGTAAACTAAATTACAGGGACACATTAGTCCATAGACCACATGTGTGGTGTCACACGTAATTACGTTTTTGATTTTGAAAGTTTTATTAATGGCCCGAACTGTGAAAGAGTCCCTTCTCCTGAAATTGGTAGGTGTAAATGAACAGGCTCTACACCTCCCACAGGTGAAGCACCCCTTCATGTTCAGGAAGAAGTAGACATTAGGGGGGTCCAGTACTTTTTTAACGATTTGATCCCCAAAGTTAGGAGCTCGTCTATAGATAAATGATGGCTTAGCAGGTAGAGCTGAGCCTAACGTTTTGTCCATTTGTAATATAGACCAATGTTGTCTAAAAATTTCCTCAACCTTCTTATAATCGTTGGAAAAATCTGACAAAAAACTCCATTGTTTGGGGTCGTCGTCAATCCTAACCGGTTTAGCTGCAGGTCTCAGTGGTCTAGGAGCGTTTCTAATCTTGGTGATTTCTCTATTCAGATCACTCTCATCATATCCTTTGGTGACAAACCTATCCCTCAGAACTGCTGCTTGCTCCATGTAATCATCCTCAGAGGTACAGTTCCGCCTCACGCGGATGAACTGACCTCTGGGAATATTCCTGAGCCAGTTAGGGTGGTGCCCACTTTGTATCGCCAAATAACTATTCCTGTCTGTCATTTTAAAGAATACTTTCGTAGTCAATCTATTATTTTCTCTTTTAATAGTGACATGCAGGAAGTTGATTTCGTCAGGGCTATGATGGAACTCCAACTTTATATTATTGTTATTGGTATTCAGGTGTTCCATGAAGGCTACCAGATCTTCCTCTGCCCCTTGCCAGATGAAGATGATGTCATCAATGAAGCGTTTATACAGTCTAAGTTCATGTCGTACCTGGTTGAAGACAAACTTGTCCTCCCACTCCGACATGAACAAGTTTGCCAGGCTCGGGGCAAATTTGGCGCCCATGGCAACCCCCCCCTTTTTTTGGCTATAGAACTGACTATGATGCCAGAAATAGTTGTGGCTCAGACAAAAGTCTAAAGCCCTCCCAATAAATACTTTTTGCTCCCGGGGTAAATCATCCCTTTGACTGAGTGCCCAATTTAAGGACAGTAGAGCATCATCATGCTGGATGATGGTGTACAGGGACGACACGTCGGCCGTAACAAGAAAGACCGGCGAGTCGTCCCCAAGTACAACACCATCCAGCATGAGAAGAAGATCTGTGGTATCTTTAAGAAAGGCTTTCATCTGAACCACACTCTTCTGTAGAAACTGGTCCAGATATTGGCCAAGTCTGGCACTCACTGACCCAATCCCGTTAACAATAGGGCGTAGAGGGGGGTTGGTCGCGTCCTTATGGACTTTTGGCAGCGTATATAGGATCGGGATCCGACACGCACTAGGTGTTAAATAGTTGCGTTCCTTCTTTGTTAGGACACCGTCCCTGAAACCCGATTCTACCAATCGTTTCAGATCACTCACAAAGTCACCAGTTGGGTCTTTAGATAATTTGGTGTAAGTTGCGGTGTCACTTAACATAGTTATGATCTGATTGTGATAAAACTGCTTATCCATCACAACCACCCCCCGCCCTTGTCAGCTGGACGGATGATAATCTCTTTACGAGATTCCAATGAATCTAGGCCCTCCTGTATGTGTTTGTACTTTTTGATGACCCCGAACCCTGGTTTCAGGGCCTGAAGATCACGCAGGACTAGACTTTTGAATACTTCCACACAGTGATTATTAGTCACTGGTGGGTTATAAGTGGATTTATTGCGTAAACCACTGTTTATCATCCTTCTATTGTTGTTATTGCTGATTGATGTAATAGGATTATTCAGAAAGTGTTTCTTTAAATTCACTTTTCTGATATATTTATGTACATCAATATATGTGTTAAATTTGTTAATTGGCTTTTTTGGGGCACATTTTAGCCCTTGGTCCAGAATGTGAAGTTCCCCTTTGCTTAGAGTTACACTGCTAATATTGAATATCCCCTCATTTACCAGTCTCGCCTTCTTTTTTTGGAGCTGTATCCTCCTTCCTGCCCGTACTCCTCTTCGGGGCCCATATTTTCCCGATACAGTTGTCTGTCCGGTTGTGAATATTGGGTGTTGTATGGTCGACCATAAAAAGAAGGCGAGACCATAAAAAAGTACTGGACCCCCCTAATGTCTCCTTCTTCCCGGACATGAAGGGGTGCTTCACCTGTGGGAGGTGTAGAGCCTGTTCATTTACACCTACCAATTTCAGGAGAAGGGACTCTTTCACAGTTCGGGCCATTAATAAAACTTTCAAAATCAAAAACTTAATTACGCGTGACACCACACATGTGGTCTATGGACTAATGTGTCCCTGTAATTTAGTTTACATTGGCCGCACCAAACGGGCCTTGAAAGTAAGAGTGGGTGAGCATATCACTAACATCTTAAAGGGAAAGCGTGAACACAACGTGTCCGCACATTTTCGCCAGTTCCACCAGAGGGACCCTAGGAGTCTTCACTTCTGGGGGATCGAGCGTGTTACCCCGTCGTGGCGGGGGTCGAATTGGGTGAGGGAATTATCCAAATGTGAGACTAAATGGATTTTCCTCACCCAGGCCCTCGCACCGACGGGGTTAAACATTGAACTGGACTTGAATTGCTATATTAGCGATTCTTAACTTTCCCTTCCTTGGTATTCCTCATAGTGATATTGCAGTCTGTTCAACGAGGCTCGATTATCTGTTTTTTGTTATGAGGTTTTATAAATTGTTGCATTTTTATCTACTGCAATGTTTTCAATAAGTATTGTTTTATGATATTTTATTCTGGTTATATATGTATCTTATCATGTATTGTAATATGAGTGTATTACATTTTTAGTTATGATATGTGTAGATCGCCCAGTGTATGTGGAGATTGTCACTGGCAATGCGCTACAGATCCATATCGGCAAGGAGTGGTGATGCACTATAGCCATTCCTTTTCATTTCTTTTTATTTCTTTTCCCAAAGTACAGGGTTAAGATCACTTTTATTCCTTGTATTATTCAGAGTGTCAAATTAAATATTGGAATCCTGCAAGGGACGACTCTTTATTTGTTTATGCTGATGTCGGAAGTTCCGCGGCGTGGTGAGCTGGGTAACTTCCGGTTCTTTCACCTCGTTGCCGATTGGACGTAGAGCGTTCCAGCAGGGCTACTTAGATGCCGGATGTTGTCGCTCTGGTCACGCCTCCAGTTGAAGTCCGACATGACGAAACCGGTCGGGGCGTGACCAGACAACACATCCGACATCACGTGACGGTAGGGGACCTACCCGGAAGGTACAGGGCTGGCGTGGAGTTAGCCCGGGGACTGGACGAGTTAGGCTTCCTTCTGCCAAGCAATATGAGACTATATGCCTATTGATGAGCTTTTACATGTGAGTGCAACATTTTTACTTTTAATAAAGCGATTGTGGTTACGTTACTTCACTATGTGGGGCCATTCTTTCTCTCCATGATACCGTTACACCGAGGGAGTGTGTGCAAGGATTTGTTATGAAGCAGTGGTGAACAGGCTCTGGCTCTATATCCATTTAACACTTCTGCGCAGTTTGCTCTTGTGTGAGAACACCTGAGCATTGATTTCTTTTTTTTTTTTTCAGAAAGCAAAATATAATACTTTATTGAAAATTAAACATTACACGGCATAAATGATACAATGCAAAAGAGAGCATTCAGCAGTAACAGTAGTACATAACCCAGGTAGAAGCAACAGTATTCCCGAATACAACTGAAGGCTGCAATAACAAGCCATGTCAAAGTAAACAACAGGAACATCACATATCAAGAGAGGAAGTAGTGTGAAGCAATGCGGAATTGGGTAATAGGGGAGGAGGGAATTATTAGGATGTTCACGAGCTGAGTGCGTGAAAAATAATCGTTAAGCCTACACACAGGATCAATCCCAGAATTAGTCAGCTCAGACCACAGAGTGGTCTCAGGGTCAGTGAGAGGGGAAAACAGCGGCAGAGAACAGAAGGACTGAAAGAGGGAGAGGGATGGGGAGGGGGGTAGAGGTTCAGAAAGAGGGGTGAAAGAGGGTTTGGAGAGCGAGAAACGCGGACCAGACCAGCAATGCATAGTGAGAGCTGGCCCACCGCATTCCCCATCAATCCATCTACAAAGGATGCTCACAATTAAAACACTTAGCCTGTCAGTAGCCTATCCATAACCAGTTGAGGCGGTGCCAATGTCGGATCATCGAGCCACGGCTGCCACAATGCCGCAAACTTCCGATGCGCCCTGCGGTGCTGGTATGTCAGTTTTTCTCGTACTAGAGAAGTGTTAACCTGAGCGATCCACTGTCCCGCGCCAGGAACCCTGGGGGATATCCAGTATCTAGCAATGAGCTTTCGTGCAATGTAGAGCAATCGCAAGACAGCCACATGTGCATTTGGAGACAAAGTTTCCACTTCCAGGGCTCCAAGCAGGCAGACCAGCGGATCCCTCATTAATTGAAAGTTATACACTCTAGAGATTGTATCAATCACCGTTGACCAATAGCGAAAAAGTTTCGGGCATCTCCAAATCATATGAATTAATGTGCCCTGGTCTCTATCACATTTCGGACAAAGCGGGGAGGACCTATGACCCCATCGGAACAACTGCACCGGTGTCCTTTAGGCTCTATGGAACAGCATTAGATGCGACACCTTGTGAGATGCAGACACCGACACCAAAGGAATTGAAGAGAGACACAGGTCCCATGTCTCACCATCAATAGGGCCAATGTCCCCCTCCCACCCTGCCCGAGCCGGCAGAGAGGCCGGATCCTGCAGGGACCCTAACAATATAGCATACACATTGGAGATCATACCCTTCCTGTCCGAGACCTGGAAGACATCCCCGAGCAATCGGTGAGTAGCCGACTGCAAGCAGGAGGACTGTGCCTGGGCCGATACAGCATGTCTCAATTGTAGGTATCTGAAGAAGAAACTCCTGGGGAGACCAAATTCCGTCTGCAGCTCTTGGAAGGACTTTAATATTCCGTTATTAAACAGCTGTATCATAAAGCAAATACCAAACCGTTCCCAGAACTCAACACCCTCCATTTTGAGCAGTTCCCTGTAGTTCCGGTTGCGCCAGATCGGGGTCCTACTAAGGAATCCCCGGATCTGAAGCATCTCCTTGACACAACGCCAGACCATCCGGAGCAGGTTGATCGTCGGAAGACCCGACTGCACAGAGGCAAATCCCGCCTCCAGATGAACCAGCACCGGGTGTGGGGAGTCCGGAGGCATCAAAACAGAGCCAATAGGATCCATTGGGTCTAGGACACCCCAACCCACCATATGCTGAACCTGGGAGGCTAGAAAGTAAATCCTAGGGTCTGGGACCGCCAGGCCTCCAAAGTCCTTCCCCAACTGCAATGTAGATAGTTTAATTCTAGCCACCTTCTTACGCCAAATAAGGTCCCGGAACTGCGATTCTATCCTATGAAACCATCTCCTAGGGATCCACACCGGGGAGTTATGAAGGACATACAGGAGCTGCGGAGACCAGACCATCTTAATTAAGTTGACACGCCCTGCAACGGACAATGGTAGTTTGCACCAGCTCGAGCATTTAGATCGAAATTTCTGCAGAAGAGGCACTAAGTTCAGAGTCAGGTATGTAGACGGATCAGGGGATACAATAATTCCCAGGTATTTAAACGAGTCCACCACCCTTACCGAAGAGGCGCATTCAGGGAGGGGCGCAGGCAGCGGCTCCAGCGGCATGAGGACCGATTTGTCCCAGTTGATGGAGAAACCCGATAGGGACCCAAAGGAATCTATTAGGGACATAACAGCTTGCGAGCATTGATTTCTGGTGAGTTGCCAATCTTACTATTCCTTGGTGTGACACCTGGTGGTGGATGGTGATCCAGTAACTAATCTCACTTACCCCTGGATTTCATGGACTGAAGGGACATTATTTCTTTCCTGAATATTATTCTTCTTTTTTGAAATGTTTGTCTAGCAGTATCTTTGACAGTATGCTTACAACATCTTGAGTCATATAACAGTGATCTTGTGCGCTACTCTTTTTCCATTTAAGTTACACAACAAAATGATTCAAACATGGAATGTTATTCTTAAATTGTTGATACAGTATGTGATGTCCTATCTTTATAATTATGTATCCCTCATAGGTTATGTCTAGAACTTTAAAACATCATTTGTACTATTAAGCTGAGCACAGACAGTTAGCCAGACCACTGGTTGAATGAAAAAAGAACAGATTCCTCCATCCACACAGGCGAGGTCGAAGGAGGAATTCCATTACCACCTCACTGGAACATGGTATTCAGACAGTGGCTCCTGCTGCTGTGAGACTACACTGATCAACGGCTGCAGCAGTGGATCGATGAAAGCTTCCAGTGTTCATTCGACGTTGATCTAACATTTCACTTCTGCCAAGCAGAGAGGGCCAGACACAGATCAAAATTCGGCCGGGTTCTGCTGAACCTGTTGGATTTGTGATCCACCTATGTCCAGCATTACACTGAATAATCAACAGCTTTGAGACATTTTATTCTGGAAGGTGTACATATTTTGCTGACTCACAATTTTTCTGTTTGTGTCTAGAGCGGAAGGTCCCAGGCAGAGCTTTATGTCATTTGTCCTGAACAAATAAAGTTTAACCTACAAGAGATTTTACAGTGTACCAGCGATTGTTTTCCTTTTGACTTGAGAACATAAAAAATTGCAATTATGTAAAAATTCTGATGTTATTTTTACATGTTTATGGACCTCACACAACTTATAAAAAGGTGCAACAAAGGTACTTTTTGCAAAGTAAAAAAATAAATAAATAGTTAATGAAAATTACATAACGCCTCATAGTGTCGGTTCACACTATAGGGATGGAAGACATCGCATGAGATTTGCACCACGCTGCTCTGCAAATCACATGCGATGTCTGTGCGATGCAAATTACGCCATACAGATTGTATGGCTGAATTGACATCGCATTTGGACCAAACTCGTGCAGGACCCTTTTTTTGGTCTGCACCAAAATCGGATCGCTTGGGTGTTTAGACCTATGCGATCAGATTCCTGTTCGAATTGACAGTTCACATTGCCATATGCGAACTAATCTGAGGGTGTCGTTAACTTTGTATTGACACTCCCAGCAGTTCGCATATGGCAGTGGGAAATGCCTACAAGTCGGGTGTGATGTGGGAACCCGCAGTGGATTTGCAGGGTTCCTGCACCGCACCAGTGTGAACCGGCACTTAAACAGTGGTGTATCACATCTTCAGACCAGGTAGAGGGCAACACTTTGAACTTATTTTACAAGGCAACGACCAACAGAGTTCTTCTTTCATCAATTTAATTGCAGAAAATCAAACCCTGACTTATTGGGCTACTGTAATCTGCACATTACTGTTGGCAACTGAACTGTTGTTTTAACCCGGTTAGCATAAAAATGCTAGCACAAACAAAAATTGCCTGCATGCCCTTACAGCAAAACAGTAACAAACAGTTATATGGTAGTGGGAACTAATACAGTATGGAAAATGTTTGACCATTCTTCAGCAGCGCAATTGTGAGGTCAGGCACTGATGTTGGACAAGAAGGCCTGGCTCGCAGTCCCCGCTCTAACTCTTTCCAAAGGTTGAGGTCAGGACTCTGTGCAGGCCAGTCAAGTTCCCCCACTCCAAACTCACTCATCCATGTCTTTATAGACCTTGCTTTGTGCATTGGTGGGCAGTCATGTAGGAACAAGGAGCCATTCCCAAACTGTTCCCACAAAGTTGGGAGTCTGATACTGTCCAAAATGTCTTGTATGTAAACCCTCTCTTATAACTTGTACCTATAGGCAAGCCTTTAGTAAGGCTTACCAATAGGTACTGTAAATATCTCCTAAACTTGCACCGTTTA
Organism: Pelophylax lessonae; assembly: GCF_965119305.1. Lineage (NCBI taxonomy): Eukaryota > Metazoa > Chordata > Amphibia > Anura > Ranidae > Pelophylax > Pelophylax lessonae. The sequence goes on from NC_138768.1 coordinate 302,962,031, forward strand.
GGAGATATTTACTTTTAATGCCCTGTGAGGAAGTCGGAAATGACGAAACGCCGCGTCGGGGCGTGGCTATACGGCGTCCACTGAACAATTGTACACTGAGGGTGAAGGAGTTTTCGGATAGCGATACAGCATACCAGACTCTGGAACCATTTGTTTTCTGCCTATTTTGATCTACGCTTATGTGAGTGTGATGGTTTATGGTTATTTCAATAAATTGTTATAAACGATATCACGCTATGGGAGTGCTTTTTATCTCTTTAGCCATATGCCAATGAGAGGAGTTATCCGTACAAGAACCAGGATTGCCAGGAGAGAGTTGGTTTTACCCTCATTTAAACCTATGCTGTCTTTGCCTAGTCCATGAGAGTGGTCAGGCATTGTGTTCTGGTGAGTGAGTTTTCTAGCCATATCCCAGCACTGGTGGTGGTGTTACCCTAAGGTGGTCCTATATCAGCACCCTTTAAGGATCCCTCACATTTTATGGACAATTAGAGACTGTTTGGATATGTTTACATATCATTCATCAATGGATGTTTGAAGCACTTCTTTGCACTTTTTTCATATAAGGTTTATTATCCTTTTACTGCGCTACTAAGAGTTCTTTAGAAACTCCTTTGGACTTATTTCTATATTGAACTTTTATTTATTTATATTAATGACAGATGTAATGTTCTCATGGATGGGTTAACCAGAGCACTATGTGGAAAGGTGGATTATTTAAACTACGTACTGTGATTCTTGCATGTGCCAATGCCCAAATAGACCTCCTTAAAGCGGAGTTCCGGGCACAGAAGTCAATTTTCAATAAGCATACCCCCCGGGACAGTCAAGGCTAGCACATTCCACAATGGCTAGCCTCTGATCTGTCCCGGTTCGCACTTACCTTTTAGAAGAAATACTTACTTATAAAATTTCTTCCACAGCGTTTCCATCTCTCTTGTGGGCAGCTGAAGCCGGCGCGGTCCTCTTCTGTGTCTTCTTCCGCGTCTTCTTGTCCCAGAATGCGCCTGCACCGGCCCCTCTCGTCACTTCCGGTGCGGCGCCGCATTCCTAAACAGCTTCTGGGCATGCCCAGAAGCTGTTTAGCAGGGGAATGCGGCGTCGCCCGGAAATGACGAGCGGGGCCGGTGCCGTCGCATTGATTCCTGGGAGCTATGACGTTCAGCTCCCAGGAATCATAGCGAGACAGGAAGTGACGGGGTGAGCCGCGGCTCCGAGGGAGGAAGTACTGTGGAGGTGAGTATTTACGATCTTCAATTAAAAGGTGAGTGAACAAAAAAAAAAAAAAATAACTATCCAATTCCTTTTCAGGTCAGGTCTACCTAGCGGAGGGGCACAAAAAAAAATATTGTTTTTTTGCCCGGAACTCCGCTTTAAGAAAGCAGTATTTTAAACATATATTTCAATACAGTTAAAGATTATAATGAGATATAATGTGTATGTGGAATATATCCAAGTAGCACCTGAAAAGTCCTATCATGTTTCCAAAGCATTTCAGATTTTGAGTATATGACCTTGGCTGAAAATAGATAAGGATCTGTATAACACAGTACTGCATACTAACAGGGCAAAATGCTGGGAGTAGTGTAAAAAAAGAAGTTTCTACTTACTGTAAAATCTTTTTATTGGAGTCACAGGAACTCAGAAACAGATTAAACTGCTGTGCTGTGTACGGGAGGTTAGCAAACAGAAACAAAATGTAGGCCAGTCTCAAGATAACCCCTTCTCTACCCATTAGTCCCCTGTTATGTGAAAATGTAGTACCAAGGGCAAAAGCATGAGCTTCAGTAAAACAGGAAAACTGCCACTACTGAGGGGAGACCCCAGATGATCAATCTGGTTCTCCAGACCAGGACAGAGAACCACTGGCAAGGCATTACCAAGGGAACACCAAGCCTGATACAGTTCAAGATTGTGAAAACCCACCAGCAATCCACCAAAACAAGTGGAATGTATCCCGAAAATAGGAAACTTAACAGCTATAAAGGTTTTGTCAAAACCCCACAGCGAAATATGGACAACAAAAAATTGGTTAGAAAGAAAAGGCCAAAAGACCAACTGGTCTACAAGAGAAGGCCAAAAGATTCATAGTTCTAAGGAGTGTCCATGATAGGATTAGAGGTAGCTGGAAAGGCAGACAACCTCACAGTGAGATGTCAATGAAAAGTGAGAGCCCTCACAGCATAAAATCATAATAGGTGGGAAAACACCCCATAAGGTGCCATCCCCACAAGATCAGACTGACTGAAAGAGGGAAAAGGATGACAAGACACTTGCATGATAGGCAGGTGGAAAAAATACACCACAACCAAGACTGGAAAACACTAGAAAAACATAAAGATACACAGAAACTCTTCCACCTAAAAACCTGCAAGTGTCCCTGGGTGTGACAGAGGACAGCTACAACCTTGTCTACCTCAACACAAAGTGCATGGATCTAGGAAACATCTGGTCTGCCCTTAACCATCAAGGTCTGCTAAGGTCATTCTCAAGATCATCCTCAGCTAAGGAGCGAGGAGAAGGAAGATTAGCTACACATATCAAACTGATTAGGGAAAAGAGGAAGGAGTCAGGGATAACTTGCTCAAAAAAAGGATCCAAGCATACTATCCCCACCAGGGGGACTTGGCAGCAGTAACACAGCTTGTACTCCTGCAAACAATCAGGGGAAGCACAGGGCCGTTGATGGAATCTTCCTGTCAAGCAGGAGATGAGGAAAGCCAAGGTGCCAAATCCAAGCAGAGACCTCCAGTAGAGGAGAACCTGATAGTGATGCCTTGCCATTAAGGAAGCAGTGCAGTCAAGCATAGCCCTAGCAAGAATAGGGACTTGGCCATGACTTTTCACAGGGAAAACCTTCAGACCTTTCTAGAAGTGAAGGGCCAGCAACACATGAGTGGTGTCTAGTGGAGACCAGATCCGAGTACTTCTGATGAAATAACAACAGTCTGTTCTGGAGAGCCAAATTTGAACGCCAGACACAAGGATATACCAGCAATTGAAGTCATTTTATGGGAAGAAACTGCCCCATTCAGACTGAGGGGTAAAACTGGTAACTACTAAGTCTAGGGAGACCATCTAGATGTCTGGCCCTGAGTCAAGTCTCTAAGACACAGGAGAGGATCAGGACTAAGAGGCAATGAATGAAAAAGGAGACTACATTGGGAGCATAGTCTCACGGTACCCTACAAGCCCAAATAGAAGAGGGAGTGAGCATGTTCCTGGTAAATAAGGAGGAGATTAAGCCCTAAAGAATAGGCTTTTTAAAAAAAGATGTTAGCTGAGGAACTTTGCACAATGGTGGATCCAGTTAAAGCTTACAGGAATCAGGCCACTCCAAATGGTTCACACAAGAAGAGTCTAATGAATTGAACAGCTCAGGAAGGGTGGGGGGCGGATCGGGATGTTACTAAATAGGAGATGCATCCAAATCCATAGCAAGGGAACACTCCTGAAGGCAGGAGTGTGCATCCATATCAGGACAAGTACTCACTAAAATATGGAAAAAAAAAAGGTCCCAAGGTATGGAGGTCCTTGACAGACCTGGTAAAAGACTCTACTGAATGCAGTAAACCCGGAAAAAAGGTGAGGGACAGCTGACGAAGACGAGCCAGACACATGCCAGTGAGCTACAAGAGGAACTAGTACCTCCAAATGCTAAGAAGGAACACAACCCAAAGACCTATCTGGAACTGCAAACAGCCCCAACTTGTAGAAGTAAGGGGTACACCTTCATGCAGACTTAACAGAGGAGTAAGCTGACCTCTGGTTTTGAGCCCTACAGCTTGAATGGGGCAGAGGTACGCTTTGAAAGACAATATGTACTGACCATTGAGATAAATGAAGAAACAGGGTGGAACTCCTTTGCCTTCTATAGAGACCTCCTGCATTTATGCAAGTGGTGCATACTACAACCACCCGTGGCATTGCCAATAACACAGTCAACAGCAGGTCCAAAGAAACACTGTCCGTTGAAGGGTATTATTAAATCAGCTCCCTGGACAAAGAGAAAATGTTCCAAAACTTTCCCAGGTAAAGCCCAGGAGCCATTACAGTGTTTGCAGTCCCTGTAGAGGATGAAGTCAAATAGCTCATGTAGCAGGAAGGTCTTTGCAACTGTGGGAGCGCTAAAAGATCCAAGGCATAGACAACACAGAGGTATCCAAGACAGACTCTTGGGACTCTGAATCTAAATCAGAGACAAGGCTATAGGACCAGCTTGAGTAGAAGGCGCAGGATGTCCAGAGCCCGACTCTGTATGTGATGGCCTCACAGTGTACTTAGACTCTCCCTAGGCAGAATGCCCCAGTATCCTAGCACAAGCAGATGTGAAGTGGGAGTCCCTATAGCCATGGGGGAGACCTTGGCTACAACGATGGAACGTAGTTAGATTAGAGCAACTATCAAGTTAGACTAGGCCACTCACGGATGGTGGCTGGAAATTTACAGTATCTCACAAAAGTGAGTACACCCTTCATATTTTTGAAAATATTTTATTATATCTTTTCATGTGACAACACCGAAAAAAATGACACCATTCTACAATGTAAAGTAGTGAGTGTACAGCTTGTATAACAATATAAATTTGCTGTCCCCTCAAAATAACTCACCACACCACCATTAATGTCTAAACTGCTGGCAACAAAAGCGAGTACACCCCTATGTGAAAATGTCCAAATTGGGCCCAAAGTGACAATATTTTGTGTGGCCACCATTATTTCCAGCACTGCCTTAACCCTCTTGGGCATGGAGGTCACCAGAGCTTCACAGGTTGCCACTGGAATCCTCTTCCACTTCTCCATGACAACATAACGGAGCTGGTGAATGTTAGAGATCTTTCACTCCTCCACCTTCCATTTGAGGATGCCCCACAGATGCTCAGTAGGGTTTAGGTCTGGACACATGCTTGGCCAGTCCATCACCTTTACCCTCAGCTTCTTTAGCAAGGCAGTGGTCGTCTTGGAGGTGTGTTTTGGGTCGTTATGATGTTGGAATACTGCCCTGTTGCCCAGTCTCCGAAGGGAGGGGATCATGCTCTGCTCTTCAGTATGTCCCAGTTCATGTTGGCATTCATGGTTCCCTCAATTAACTGTAGCTCCCCAGTTCCAGCAGCACTCATGTAGCCCCAGAGTATGACACTCCCACCACCATGCTTGACTGTAGGCAAGACACACTTGTTTTTGTACTGTGTGTGTGGTGTGTCTGTCAATGAACGAAAGGGAAATTGGATATTTTTTTTTAGACTATCTAAAAAAAAAAAAAATGGTTAATTTCTTTGGACACTGGGTTTCACTGGGGCTGGCTTACCTTTTTTTGTTTGCCAGTATCCAAACCTTCTGTAGGAAGCAGTATAACCCCAGTATAATTCCCGTGAGATGCAATGGCCAAAAAAGAAAACCGGGCTTACTTTGTTGTCTCCACCATGGTCTCATTTTCTGTGGTAGTGTCAGTACATTGCTGGTTTAGTGGACTCATGTTCAGAAATATTTAATATACACAATTTACCCTAAAAAGGATACAGCACTACCAACACAGTTTAGGTTTAGATCGACAGAGATATAAGCAACTATGTTTATTAGCAACGTGTAGTAATATATGTAGAGGCAGAGCAGTCAGGAACCTAATTTGCTGAGTTTATATACACTCATGAATTTTCATGAGTGTGATGTTTGTATTTATGGTATAGGTAAAAATGGTAAATGTCTGTCAAAACTACATGAGAATTTGGCACTCTTTTTTTTTTTTTTTTTTTTACATTTGTGTATAATGGCACCATTACACTGCTTCTAGTCAAACTACCTCTGGATTGCAATTACAATTTTGCAGTTGGGACTTCAATGCAGACTTATACCACTGCACTGCTAAGCCTTCTCAACAAACAAAAGATATAAAAACACTGCCATGGCATAAGAAGTGTGCTTTGGCAAAAAAAAAAAAAAAAGAAAAAACACAAAACTTTAGTAATGGCACTTTACATCTTACTATCGTCTTGACTTCAAAGATGTTAAGTGCAAATAAAGAATCTTTATAAATATCATTGATGTGGTAAATGTTTGAATCAGTGTTAAAACAACTTTCTTATAGGCCATACATGTATAGCGAATGTTCATATATGTGCCCCTAAGTGAAACTATATGATCAGTTACACATCAGGGACCTATTTTCCATTACAATTGGCAGCCTTTGAATATACCTAGTCATCCTGCCCTACATAATCTTCTAAGCACTTGTGACCCAGGAGCAGTAGGTCTTTTCAATTTAGGAAAGTTGCTACCATTGGTCATCCTCATCCCCCCTTTACTACAAAGCAAATCACTTTCTTGGAACAAGCGTGCCTGATGTTGGAACGCCTGCTATGTGTATCCAGGTCACGGAGATCGGAAAAAGTGAAAGTAAGGATAAGGATGATGGCCCCAAAGCTTGCCCTTCAAAATAAAAATAATAAAAAAAACAGCAATGCCAGCTTCCATATTTCTATCATACTAGCCTTCATTTGACAATCAAAACGTTTGGGACTGGATAAATCTTTAGGTAAAGCATAGAATCCCTTTAACCACTTGCCGACTGCCTAACGCCGATTTACGTCGGCAGTCAGCCCCTCACAGGCAAAGCGACGTAGGTCTACGTCGCTAGCCTGTGAGGCTCCTGCTCGCTCACGGACCCCCCCCAATGCCCCCCCGCCCGTGTGCCCGGTGGACCCGATGTCCGCCAGGCACTCGCGATTGTCCGTTACAGCGGGAGAAAGGGGCAGGTGGCTAATGTAAACACAGCCGCCTGTCATTCTCCCCTGTGTAAGAATGGAGATCATACGGTTCTGCTATGTAGGACCGTTGATCTCTGTTTTTACACCAGTAGCAACATCCAATCACAGTTAGAAGCACGCCCCTAGGGACACACTTAACCCCTCCTTCTCAAATAAAGTTAACTCCTTCCCTGCCAGTGTAATTTTTACAGTAACAGTGCATATGTATAGCACTGATTACTGTAGTAATGTCACTGGTAACCCCAAAAGTGTCAAAAATGTCAGTCAAGGAAGGGGGTAAAATCTTCCAGGGCTTAAGTGGTTAAAATAGCACATCATAGAGACTGAAAGAAATGACCCCTTTCTATATAATTTGCGCATTAGTACTCTAAGTATCATTTTTGAGATCAGTGACGGCATCATCCATGTGTGGATGGGCATATCAAAATAGTGTTAAGTAGCAGCAGTCATGACAATATTTCGTATACATGTTTTCTTTCCAGACTGCAGCACTCTTCCTAAATGTATTCTGAGACGTTGCTGTCTGCTGATACAGGAACAGCACAGTTTGGATCAGACACAGTACTGCAAACATACCTTGGTCTGATTATAAAGCAGGTATCTCACAGATAAATAGTGTGTGCTCTGCTCCTGCTGGACATCACCTTTGCCTAATTTTGGATGAGCACGGATAGAGTGAAGGGTCCCCTGAGCAGCCACCCCCACCCTGGGGATGGGCTGCATACTGACAGGAGGCCAAAACCATTTAACATCTCATCAGGCAGCATGGCGGTCCGGTTGTCACCGTGGCAACGCCGGGGCTCAATTTCACAAATGTCACATTGCGTTAACATCTTCACACTGCCCCACAACCCTGGGATTAACCCCTGCCAGTCTGCAAAGGAGTGTGTAGTCTACAAACTGTATTCTCATTTGTTCTCGATACATGGGATTTTTTTCTTAACACTTGGATGGGTTAAACAAAATATATTCTTTATAAACATCAGGATTTTTGCTTTCTGGATTCAGTTACAAACTGTAATCCCTCCTAGCAACACCTATAACCAAGCACCTTTTTTGTAGAACTTTCAGACTGCTTGCAAAACTGTTTTCTTCTTGAAGTCCATCAGATCAGTTTATATTCTTCCCACTGCCATTAAAGATTGGGTTAATCCCCTTCTTATCAGATTTTCAGCACAAGCTATTTGTACTGAAACATAATCAAGGCCAGAAATAAAATTTGACTTTTAATTAAACAAAACAAGTCCGTGGGTCTGCATTTGTTAGCTTAAATATAAATAATAGGGCATAGGCTTCATTCATCTTTTTCCAGTTCAGACCCTGGGATCTATCAAGGGCCATAATGCACCAGAAATACATTGGCTTCCTTTGGTTCACAAGCCTGAGATCACACCATTTCCAATAGGCTTTTGGGTAAAGAGTTTTGTGTGATTGTCACAATAGTCTCTGCAGGTTGGCTGTTAAAAAAAAAAAAAAAAAAGTAGAAAAATAGAAAAAAATTGTGCTCTGTTTTTAAACATTGCAAAACTATCATTTCCTTGCATAAAAATCAAGCACAGAAGTGTCCTGTTGAATTCCAGAAGTCCAGCAGTCAAAGGTCCATCAATGTTCCAAAAAAGCTTTGTCACAGGGGGTCAGAATCACTTCTTAAACTGGTGTAATTTGAATGACGACAGACTCTAGAGAATCAGTTCATAGAACCTAAGTGGGGAAAGAGGAGGACCACAGTTAACCCAGACAGCCAAGAAAAATCAGCTCAGTAGCAGCAAAGCCTGAGGCTAGCAACTGTGCTTAGCTGTGCGTTCAGAGGCATGTCTGCAAATCAAACAGCTTGCTATATACGCTGTGTCGGCTGCTGTAATAGCATGCTAGAAAATAGCTCTGTATATTATAGGCACAAAAAGTACTGGTTAAAAATTTGTGTCCCTCCTATGAATAAATAACAACAAATGAAAAAAGAAAGAATTGGGAGAGCCAGATAGAAAGACAACCAAAAAGCCTTGGAAATTAAATCTAATTTAAGTCTAGAAAAGGGTTGTAGATATAAGAGGACAGGGAGATGCCCATGCTAGTATAGAAGGAGAGAGGAAATACAAACACTGGACAGACTGGGCATCCGGAGGAGGGAGGCTGCACTTGGAAAAGAAGGGGGAGAGGAGCCCATCTGGCCACAGTGTTACACAGAGATTGCTGGTATTGAAGGTTCTCTCGGCTGAGTGGAATCAGGGGACGGCTGGTAATGAGATGACAAAACGCTGGCAGTCTGGGAGGAGCGGCTCTGTCACAGCGCTGCGCGCTCAGCTGGGTCATTTGTAAGTGTCAATCACATGGTGCCCAGGGGGAAGAAAAGGGGGGCATCATCCTACTTCATCTGTTCCAGCATAAAGCTCTAGCTGAACCAGGTTTTCCCAGCTACCTGCAGTATCTACAGTCACCACCTGTCAGCATGCGTACACATGAAGACAGAGCACTTTAACTGCACAACAATATAGATTTGAATACATATATGAGAAAGTACATGTGCTATTACTAAGAATTATCTGTGTGCATGCAGGCATTTAAACCATATTCTAATTATCTGTTGGTCCAGTCTATAAAATTCTGCGCATGCACTATACTTGGTGGTACAGAGAAAATAAGTCTATGACAAATATCATGAGGTCTAGATCTGCAGAAGAGTATTTGTTGGGAAACACAGTAATGCCTTGTACACGCAACGATTATCGGCCGACCGATCGTCCGACTTTTGCCAGAGTGGTGTTTTGTTGGTTGGAATGTGCCTAGACAGCACACGAATTTTCTCGGCCAACAAAAATCTACTTCAGAAGTGATGTCATGTGCTGGTTTACTTTCCGTGTGTTTTTTCTTCTCTGAGCATGCCCAGTCTTGCTCATCAGATTTTTGTCTGCCGAAATCTGTACTGACTGACGAAAAATCGGCCGTTCTGTTGACGGCCAACAAAAATTTTATAGCCTGCACACCAGATTTTTTTTGGCCGAAAAGTCAGAGTCGGTTGTCGGATGCATCATACTAACAAGCCGAAAATCGTTGCCCGAAAATTCACGCCAATTATCGACGCGTGTGTACGGGGCTTTACCCTCACTGACTGCTGTTATCGAAATATTGTCTAGGCAGCTATAATATTCAAATGAACCTGGGACCCTAATCCTTACATTTTATTCATCAAGATCATCTGTCTCTAGGCTCTCCATGAAATCCTCCATCAGTGCAGAAGCTTTGCTCTTCTTTTTTGGAGAACCTGTGTGAAAAGGAGCAAAGAGGAAAAGGTGCAAATTAGCGTTATGGCAAAAATGGCATGTGCAATGTCAAGAAGTCAGATGTGCAATGCTAATAATCCTTATTGTTTTATAAGCAAGGGAAATACTGAATATACAATATTATATTACATTAGTAAAATGTTTTCAAAATGGCAGAACTTACTCACGGCTTTATTACACTCACATCTTAATGGAAAATAATGCCATTGTTAACTTGGCCAAATAAGGTGTTTAAGTATCCTGCACACTGAATGGTGACTTCTTGGATGAGTGGCACACCAGTATTCCCCAAATCCCCTGCATTATTTCTCACTGTTGCCCTGCTGTCTTCTCCAGGGAAGTTCCATCCTTTGAGGATGGAGTGGGAGGCCCCACTGACTGACATGTTTACAGAATGCAGAAAACTAGTCAATACTAATTAACCTGCTAGGAGACACAGTTGCTGACAGTGAAAGTGAAGGAGGGGGAGAGAAAGACAGAAAAGAAGGAGTGCAAGAATTAGGAAGTTGAGGAAAAAAGGATGAAATAAAAAAGGCATACGGTTTTAAAAATAACAATTACAGAAAAGTTGAAAGAAACTGAATATGTAAAAACAAATGACCAGATAAGGTTATTTTTTTTTGCTGACAATTTGGTGGATATCAAGTGAGCTCCAATGCTACGTTAAAGAACAAATAGAAGCATAAAAGGAGGGTGACAAACTATGAAAAACCATATAAAGAGAAGTATTGTTTAAATTAATGCAGTGAGATAATATATACGTTGGGCTATGTGCAGAAATTTGAATTTAGGGTGAGGGCACTAAAATGCAGACTACAAAAGTATTAATAATTAGCAATGTGGACAACTGGCAAATGGGACAAAATGAAACCAGAAAAGAATAAGCGATTTAATCGCATGGACATCCACAAGCACTGTACAGAGGGCATGAAAACATAAAGCAGCAATTACAGTCTGTAGTGAAATACAAAATCAGGGAGAGATACAGGAAAATGAATTTTGTGTGGGGATCAAATATAGTTGGTAAAGAACACTGTTAATTGTAAATGTTCATTAATATCACACTCTGCAATATTATTCATTTAGAAGAACTGTGTTTGCAGGTTCCACTGTGTTTATACAGGAGCCATGGGCAGCACTATTCATTTTATTGTAATCTCTTGTTTGATACATGGCAAGGGTCAATACACATTGGCCTACTCTAAAAGGACTAATATGAATAGAAAACCTCTCCAAAGCTTGTCATAATAGAACAGACGTGAAGTAACAATCTGATCTGCAGAGAGACACTGACATACATCAAACTAGCTGATACAAATACAGTTTTCTACTTAACATGGCTTCCCTTATCCAATCTTTACACAGTACCTGATTGGCTAATTTAACCGAATAGAGGTTAGGGTAAGAATGATTTGTCAGTTAAATATGTCAAGTGTTGCACTGGTGCCTGGCACAGTATATACAAATTGTACCTGTAAAAAAAAATGTGTATTTCAAGTTTCCTGATCTTTTAGTTGGTCTATCATAGACTGCAGTACATTTAACAATATAAGCAATTATAGATTTAACCCTTTGACTGCCACTCAGAGTTATGTTGGAACAGAACTGCTTGCAGCAAGTTAGCGTCCAATGCATTTACCAAAGACTGTCCATTCATGGCCACTGAAGCTTACACCCAAAGCAGGGCCCTAAAATATGCATTCATGTAAATGTATATAATCAGTGGCTAACAAGCCCACAATCACATCCACAAAATCTATAATTGTGGTGGCTCCTGTATCCAGCTATGCCTTAATGGCATCTGATGACATTCATAGATCTGCACCCATTTTACTTCTCCAGCCCCTGTCACTTTTCAGTCCGTGTCTCCTACCTGTGCTCTAGCCCATATGCCTCTCCAGCCTGTGTTCCCTTTCTGTGTTTTCCCCCTATGCTTCAAGCAGTGCAGTGCCTGTCTACGTTTGTTCTAGACAGTACAGGCACCATCCTTTTCATTTGCCATCATGCAAGCCTATCGACTACACTACAATCAGTGAGCTTGCACCCTTAATGAGGTGCATAGCTCTGTCAATGTCCGAATGGCTGCTGAACAAGCTAACAACATCCTTGCAACTGAGCAAGGAACAACTCCTGTGTCAGGCTGTTGTGCGTTACTCTGTGAATATGATTTGGCAGCAGATCACATTAGCTAGGGGAGAAACCTCTCCCCTAGCTAATGATGCCAGTTCTGTAAATGACACTTTCCGGATGGTGAGTGGGGAGATCAGTGAACGTGTCTTATGTTCACTGAACTTCTTTTGTTTGATTAAAGTTGGAAATGCTCATTTATTACTGTGCCGGACAACAGCAGAGGAGCATCCCTGTCCCTTTCCCCTCCTGCTGCTTCCCCTGGCTCCTAATAGCAATTCCCAGCTGTCATTTTGACAGCTGGGACTTTTAGACAGCAGCTGCTGTCAAACGCCTCTGAGAAGTGTTTGTAAACACTTCTCATATACAATTCAGAAGAAATACAAAGTAACAATATTTAGTTTTCACCACCTTCTCCTCTAGTCATACTATCTTCTCATTACAACTGAGATTAGGCATATTAAAATCTGGTAAGAGTTCAGACAACATATCAGACAAAATCTTTGCCACCACTCGTTGGTCTTACATCATTCACAGGAGGATCTATAAAATATGTAGGCAATTAAATTAATATTCTTATGTAGCACTAAGATTACCAAGCTAGATATATCAATGACTCATTTTACCCCTTACTATTCCCCTAGTTTCTCCAGTATGGTTTTCAGCACTCGCCCCTGGGGCCTTTATGGTATAGTCCCGTCAAGTCTGGATCACTGAATGTGAATACAATGAGTACCTCCACATATGTATTTAGGTTATAATATATGTGAAATGTGGAAAATGAGATTACGTAATGTACAAATATTGCATGTATTATAAAGTATTAGCTTTCTATATAAAGATACTTTACTCTTCTCCTTGGGTAGATGGCATCTGCCCTGTGAAACGCGTTGAGGCTCATGGGACCCATTATTATGAAGTAAAAGATATACAGACAAATAGAATAGTCTATTTTGAGTTAAATCGGTAGTAAACCCTGAAGCACACATTCTAAAAAATCTCTAGCCCACTATGCTAATCATTTCCCCACATGCCTCAATGCTAGTCACCCCCATAGCATGTTTCTTCCAATTTTGTTTCTGCACTATTTTTAGTTTCTGTGTTCCGGCTGAAGCCAGTGCCATATCTGCGGTGTCTACCGATTCCATATAGCTGTATAGCCATAACCTATAGACATAATCTCATGCATGTGCCTTGAACATAATAGTAATGGGCAAGGCACCTGTATGAAGAGACTGATGGCATTGCTGAGCTTGCAGTCAACGTGGGGGGGGGGCGGACAGAATACAAATGCACCAGTGATGTCCTACTGACAAAGATTGGGCGAAATCTCCTAAACTGCGCAGGCTGGGATGGCATGAACGACCCCCACATGTAAGTCATTTCACTTTGCTTTACATAGCGCAGGGTAGGTCAGGAGACTTTACTACTACTTTAATATTAAATGTGGAAAGTCTAAATGTTTCACAAGGTATTTAGCCCTGATATTTCTGCTTAATGTGGATTTTCAGATAAAGGAAATGTAAAGAAATGCAAAAATCCATGCTACAAGTTTCTGCCCAATATATAGTATGTGCTTTTATACTTTGTGAATGAAAATTGTATATACTTTAACTAATTAGTAACGAACCCTTGAGCAATGTAAAAGTCTAACTGTTTCACAAGGTATTTAGCCCTGATTTTTCTACTGTATATTGGTTTCTTCAGCTTGTTGTGAACAACATAATAAATACAAACAACAGGGAATTTAGTTATGATTCCACAATGTTCAAATATAGACCTAAATTGGAACTTCACCCAAATGGGGAAGTTCTTTACTTTCTCTTCCCCTCTACTTTTCAACTTTTGGCACATTACATTTTTTGGGGGGTGGGTACCTAGTTTTGACAGGTACTCGCTCCCCACTTCTGCTCAGACCGTTGCTTAGGTTTTTATTCCTGTCCATCTCCTCACTGGGGTGATAGATCTTCATTATAATAAATATGCTAGACATCCCAAAGAAGATCCAACATTAGTAGCGCTAAAATTATGTTTAGATCAAAAGGATAGTGCAAAGTCTATGTCATATAGTCCATGCATTAACATAACAGTATGTTGTAGTTACACAGGAAGGAGAATATGGTTGAAAACAAGGTACAAAACCGTCACCACACCTCGTGGAAACCTCTCCCCTTGGTAATGCACTCACCACAGTTTGCACAGCTTTAAAACACATCCAGAAAATGGAAGAAAATTTCAATCTGATGCACCTGAACACCACTTTGTTCTTAACCAAGACCAAAGAGTATCTTAAGGGTAAGAGTAAACAGAAGAGTGTCACAAATAAACTTAAAAACAGTGCGATGAGAACCAGGCTCAGATCCTACAGTTACACAAGGTAATGGACAGGAGGAACCTCTTGGGTGACCCATGCACAATGATCCTAATCAATGAGTGAGAGGCCAATGGTCTCTGAAACAGAATGAAAATAGCAGAGACTTGATCCTTAATGGTAATTTCCAGACCAAACCGCTGAAAGGATAGAATTCCTCCCAAGGAGAAGCTCCCTGGGTGAAAGGCCCTGGATTTACACCAAGTGAAGTAAGCCTTCCATGTCCAGTGATAGACCTTGCAGGAATTGGACTTCCTAGCCTTAAAGAGAAAGTAAACTCTTGTAAAAAAATTTTTTGTTTACCTGCAAAGTAAATGCAAATGCATGCAAAGCATACTAGCACGTAATGTGACACCTGCAAATGAAGCCCGCGTTGCCCCCGCTGGAGACCGCATCCATCTTAACCCGTCTTCCTTCCGGGTCTGTGGACTCCGGCTGTGCTACAAATCGGATCCGCGTGACACCTCTCATGCACACAGGAGCCACCGGTTACAGCACAGGGCTCTGAAGAAATGGCACGGGCAGCCACTCCTTCAGAGCGCATGCGCCGATTAAGTCATTGGCTGCATGCAATGTAAATATCTCCTAAATGGTGCAAGTTTATGAGATATTTACATGACCTATAGGTAAGCGTTATCATAGGCTTACCTATAGGTACAAACAGTACCCGGGTGTTTACAACCACTTTAAACATAGTCTCAGAGATGCCCTTCGGACTTGGGCTTCAACAGCAATGCAGGATTGCAAATCGGCCACTGAAACAGAAGATCCAGACAGTGTGGCATGGCCTATGGTGTATGGATTCAGACAAGCCAGCTGTTCATGCCTGCAATGTACACAGCTTTCAAGGTTGAAATGTGAAGTTCTAACCAGGGCAGGATCTGCACTACCTTTCTTGCCTCAGAGAGACTCCTGGGTCCTCCTTGATGGTTGCTATAGCATATCTCAACTTAATATAGATTTGATGGCCCTCCAACAAGTTGGCCCAATGCTGAAAAAAATCACTAGAAGTGGCAAGATGTTTATTTGAGATTCTTGCAATGACCAAGTTCCCTGAACTAACAGGGTGTCCGGGACTTGAAGCTTCCAGTAAGCCATCACAGTTAAAATTCAAAACCACATCTGATCCACGCATTCCAGAAGCAGAGGGTTATTGGCAGTGAGGGTTAGATCGCTTTTTATATGTGAACCCTTACCTTGTAAAACAACCCATTCAGTTTAAAATATAAATGTAAGAACATTTCTATAGCTACACTGTTATATTCTCCGTGTTGTGAGAGACACAGGACTCTGATCTGGAACAACGGATGTTTATTCAGGACTCACTGTACACTCCAGCATGCATTACAGGACAGCTCAGTATATCAATGCATCTCTTACATGTCTCTAAGATGGCCACTCTGCCCCTTGTCATCACTCCTGGGTGGAGCCAGCCTTAAAGTAACAGTACATGTGAAACCCTTCAGGTATAACATACACTATACTGTCAAAAGTATTGGGATGACTAAAAAACATGTGTTAAGTGAGAGCTATAAGACCTCAACCACTAGCACAAAAAGGTGATTATATAACCTTCCATACAATAAATATAAAAAATGTGTGCAGCGCTAAAACAATAACAATGATATGAAATAAGCACTATACGCTGTGCCTGTGAACTAGATTAACAGTCCTAATGTGCATGAAAGTCCTTAATCCAGAGGTTATAATAAAGTGTCAAACGTGTATGCAGAGTGTCAGAACAATCACCAAATATAATATCAAAGAATACAGTAATGATTGATGCACCTCTAGTGAGTAGTGATCTTAAAGTGTGCTCCTCCTCCACCACATAGATGCACTCACCAGAAATCATATACAAATGAGCCCGAACAACAATCCAAACAAAAGCTGGAAAGCTGGCCTGGCCTGCAGGACCACCCATTGAGTCGCTGTGCGCTGGATATGCTGTATAAACGCTCACCAATCGGAGCCAGAAATATTTCTTCTCAGTGTACTCCCAGGCACAGTTGTATTATATAGTAGAGACTCCAAGCATTCAGCAGCAGACTGAAAAGGATTGATGACGGCGCTCTCTATCTGCAGCTAGAAATTCTTACTTCATATGGGGATTCTGATGGCACCTGGAGCCTGGGATGCCTGCCTTTACATGCACATAAACTTTAATGACACCCCAGTCTTCGTCCATAGGGTTCAATATTGAGCTGACCTACCCTTTGCAGCTACAGCAGCTTCAACTTATTTTGGAAGGCTGTTCACAAGGTTTAGGAGTGTGTTTATGGGAATGTTTCACCAAACTTTCAGAAGCGCATTTGTGAGGTCAGGCACTGATGTTGGACAAGAAGACCTAGCTTGCAGTCTCTGCTGTAATTCATCCCAAAGATGTTCTATTGGGATGTGCAGGCCAGTCAAGTTACTCCACCCCAAACTTGCTCATCCATGTCTTTATGGACTATGAAAGCATGACTGAGGAAAACAAGGAGAGACCTGATGCAACCCCCTCCTTAACCCAGGCAGCTCTATGATGTCACATCACTTCCTTTGTAAACATAATGTGGAAGCATTGTGTAGAAGAGCACTAATATGGAGCACTCTGTAGAGGGATCAGAAGCCCGAGAGCAGGATGATTCAGCTTCAGAAATTAGTGTTGGACAATTCAGTGGGAGCTATTGAACCTGGATGCAATTTTATAACCAATATCCTACACCCCTTCAAAAGTGCAGATAGTGTTAACAGTCTTTCTTCATCTGTCAGGAGCACAGAGGAGGGGGTGGATAGACTGCAGTTACAGTGTGTGGGAGCTGATTGGAGGAAAGGGACACCCCCGCTTCACACAGCAGAAGAACTGTGTTCTGAATAGACAAGCTCCATTCTAAACTCCCCTGCCTCCAGACACAAATTTATCTCATGTGTCAGGAAAACTTCTCAGAAGTAGCTCATGCTGATAACAGGGGAACAAAGCACCAGAGAGAAACACTTAGAGCTTTGGAGAGGGATAAGTAAACACTACAGATATATGTGCTTTGCTCTGATTCCATGACTGAGATTTACAACCACCTTAAGCATATTGTGAAAATCAAATATTTATGGAAGCACTGTAATAAAGCAGATGTACAGTTTGATGACCAAAATTCACATGTTAAAAAATTATAGGCAATAGACTACATATGCAATTTTAAAATAGTGGTATGCATGATTTAACTTAGTATTCAAATGCCTGTCCAGCCTAGCAGCCAACATTTTTTTATGAGCCAAAGATGAGATTTGATTTCATTAACAAGAACGGGAATGGCTCAAAAGTTAGATTCCAGAAGCAATTTTTGGGTACATTGGCTATCTTGGAGGGATCCCAGCCCTAGTATAAGATGAAAATGCTATGCAAGTTACCATAAAAACAGAAAAATAAAAAAATACGGGAGATAGGAATAAGGAATGAAGACAGAGTAAAGATGAAGAGAAGTAAGCGAGAGAAAGAAAAAAAGTGTTCCTCTTTGGATCACTAGGATATGTATAACATCAGCTGGACCTAAAATTAAAAAAAAAAAAAAAAAAGACGACAGGGAAGAAAAAACATTGTGTAAGGGGACCTGTTGTCTAATCAGTCTAACCATCTCCTCCACCCTCTGCTGATCTAGAGTTTAAGGCATGCATTAAAGCCATTAGCCCTGTAAAAAAAAAAAAATGGTTTGTAAGCTCTCACGTGCTGGCCCCTTCTGGCTCTCTTGTCTTGAACTGTTTTGTGACTGTACCGTCTCCATTTATTTTGTAAAGGGCTGTGCAAATTGTTGGCACTTTATAAATCCTATATAATTTTATCAAGGTGCCATTGCAGACCTCCTTCTGAAGATGCTAGCAACTTGGTATGATGATCTAATGACTTTGGTTCTCTGAGTCACTGAACTGTAACACAGATGCTAAATTGCAAAGCCAGAAGTCCTTATCAGCATACTTGTCATTCGGGGGCTCAAAGTAAGAGGGTCAGTATGATAGCCAGTCAACTAGCGTTTTAAGCAAAAGGGTCAGCAATGCCAACCCCAATGTTTCTCCCATGACAGTGTTCCTTTTAGGTTTTCTGCCCCTTTCTGATTCTAGTGCACTGCATTCTTTACTTTTTTTTTCCAGAGAACTTTATTAAACTGTAACCGTTACGTTGGGGGACAGTATAGTTAAAACACAGTTCAAATAAGCATAGCTGTAGTATGAACTGACAACATGGGAAACAAGGCATTTTGCCATGTGTTGGGGCTACACAGTGAATAGTTGCCAATGTAGCACCAATGTATCTGATGTGAATGGGCCCTAAGTCTTTTGGTCTCTGCCATTGGGAGGAATAGGTGTACAAGTCTGTTAACCTTCCAGGTGGGCCTTGAGGTTACCACCTAACCAATGCATCAGCTCTGGACACGTGACCTAGCGGCAGCAGCATCTTCTTCACAGAAAATGAGCAATAAAAAGCTTTTGTAACCAGTTTAGCATATTTTAGAGTGATAGGTACCTTTAAAGATAATGCTTAAGAATTGATAAGCTGTCATATAATAAATGTTTGCTTTTCGGTGTAATACCTTAAGAGAAAAAAAAAAAAACTGTTGCACTGGCTTCATACAGGACTACTTACCATGAATTCTAGACGACGACTGTGCAATCCCTGGCACTCGGTTCATAAAAGCTTAATTAAGATACAGATGAGCACTCCATGAAAGGCTTGCTTCAGGTTACGCTCTGACACGTTTCAATAGATGTGGACTAAAGCGTCTGTACAGGTTTGATGCTGGAATCACAGTCACTTGTACTGCTTTTCCCAACAAGCCCTCCCGTCAAAAGAGAAAGTTTAACTGTCTCAAATGAAGGACAGGTTCTGCCCAATGCATGTCTGCATTTAGCACCTCAATGCTTGTTACATGCGGGCACATAATTCCACCAATTCAGTACACTGTAAGAGTATTTCCACCATGTCATTCAGCATGGCAATATGGGTGCAATCCAGGACACCACGTTATAAACATCCAACAACTGAATACTAATATTTACAGAGGATGTAAAGCTTCCTCTGTAACTTGTACCTATAGGTAAGCCTATGATTAGGCTTACTTATAGGTACCGTAAAAATCTCCTAAACATGCACCGTTTAAGAGGTATTCACTTTGCATGCAGCCAGTGACATCACTGGCGCATGCGCTCTGAATGAACAGCCGCCTGAGATGTTCCTTCAGAGCCCTTTTCCATGAACGATGGCTCCTGCGCACATGCACGGGAGTGAAGTCATCACAGCTCTGGCCAATCAGATGGCTGGAGGACGCAAACCCGGATGCAAGACTGCTGAACATGTTGGCCGTGTCACTGGTGAGCGGGCGGTGCTGCGGGGGCTTCGTACTAAGGTAAGTATTTCATAATGAGCTTGTATGCGATGCATACTAGCTAAATATGCCTTTGTCTTTCAGGGTATTTTTTTTATTTTTTTTCCTGAGGTTTACAACCTCTAATTACAGAGAGTCATAAATAGATATTTACATTACAAATAAAGCATATTCTAGGTAGGTCTGCTCAGCTTTAAAGAGCATAAACTTAACTTACATCACATTACCAGGTATGTTGCAGATTTGATTCTTACCGTGATACTGTTCCGCTGTCTTTCTCCTTAAAGCCTCCAAACTCTCCTCAGTGTCCGCCCACTCCAGAACCAACCTTCGCCCATACAAATGTGTACTGTGACATAGAGCATTAAAAGCCCTCTGTGTTGGGGGAGAGGAACGGAGTATTAAAATTAAGATCAATAACTTGACAATTACACAAAATTGAAAATCGAGCATTTAGGAGATCTAGGTCTAGGCTAGGAAGTATGGAAAATGAGAACAGGAAACCTTAAATTATAATGCAGTACAATGTTTAATAAATTATAAAAGCCAACTTAACTTCTAAAAGGCAGATTCCAAAATGAATTATTGCTACCTAGAGCCTGGAATTGGTATACTCCCGTTGGTTTATGAAGGTCAAGCTTTCTATAATAAAAGGTCTCAATACAATAAGAATAGAGAGACATCAACGTAAATTACCATTTCCTGGACATTGCACATAAACATTCACTGGTGTCCACACATTCTGGGTTGAAAATTAGGCATGGCTCTTACTTGAAGGCCCCATTCTGTGAAAACATCCTATACTATAGATACAATACAGGGAATGCTGGTTGAAGACATCTGGGATCACTGCATAAATGCCAAGTGGTGCTTAGCCTGGAAGCGATTGTGCAGCAATATAATCAATATGTACAACTCAAAAGAACAAAAATCAACGCTAGAGTAGAACAGTGGCAGCTGGCATTAGGTCAATATATAAATCTCAAATAGTGTTTCAAAAAATGTCCCACTCAAATGTGTACAACACAGTACCTAATTAGTGCATCTAGTTAATATGTGTTAGTAAGTGACAAAAGAGCATAAAATGTCCAAATAATTTTTAATATTAGAGTCCAATCAGCGATCATGTGAACCACCACTGAAGTGAAAAAGAAGAGTCCTCTATATGATCTCCCCAGTATATGAAACAATAAAGTTCTTTTTGTGTATAAATAATGGTGTCTTTTTCCTTAAATTCCACCACCAAAGATAATTAGAGTACATTCCTAAGTGTCCTCCAAGCCAACACCACTATGCCCTCACCGGATATGTGCTTTCACTATGCAGATGATTATAGGAGTGTTCCAGAATTAATGAGTGGTTTGCAACACCCAAAGTGTCCGCCACACTGACAACCCTGTTTACTCAGTAAATAGCAGTGTGTGTGTGTGTGTGTGTGTGTGCTTTTGAATCTATATTGCGCTGCATTAAATAAAAAAAAAAAAAATATATATATATATATATATATATATATAGTATCTCACAAAATTGAGTACATACCTCACATTTTTGTAAATATTTTATTCTATCTATTTATGTGACAACACTGAAGAAATGACACTTTGCTACAATGGAAAGTAGTGAGTATACAGCTTGTATAACAGTGTACATTTGCATGATCCCCTCCCTTCGGAGACTGGTCCGTCACATTTAGTGCCGTCACATGAAAAGAAATAATAAAATATTTACAAAAATGTGAGGGGTGCTCACTTTTGTGAGATACTATATATATATATATACAGTGGGTACGGAAAGTATTCAGACCCCCTTAAATTTTTCACTCTTTGTTATATTGCAGCCATTTGCTAAAATCATTTAAGTTCATTCTTCTTCCTCGTGAATGTACACATAGCTCCCCATACTGACAGAAAAACACAGAATTGTTGACATTGTTGCAGATTTATTAAAAAAGAAAAACTGAAATATCACATGGTCCTAAGTATTCAGACCCTTTGCTCAGTATTTAGTAGAAGCCCCCTTTTGATCTAATACAGCCAGGAGCCTTTTTGGGAAAGATGCAACAAGTCTTTCACACCTGGATTTGGGGATCCTCTGCCATTCCTCCTTGCAGATCCTCTCCAGTTCTGTCAGGTTGGATGGTAAACGTTGGTGGACAGCCATTTTTAGGTCTCTCCAGAGATGCTCAATTGGGTTTAAGTCAGGGCTCTGGCTGGGCCATTCAAGAACAGTCACGGAGTTGTTGTGAAGCCACTCCTTCGTTATTTTAGCTGTGTGCTTAGGGTCATTGTCTTGTTGGAAGGTAAACCTTCGGCCCAGTCTGAGGTCCAGAGCACTCTGGAGAAGGTTTTTGTCCAGGATATCCCTTTACTTGGCCGCATTCATCTTTCCCTCTATTGCAACCAGTCGTCCTGTCCCTGCAGCTGAAAAACACCCCCACACCATGATGCTGCCACCACCATGCTTCACTGTTGGGACTGTATTGGACAGGTGATGAGCAGTGCCTGGTTTTCTCCACACATACCGCTTAGAATTAAGGCCAAAAAGTTCTATTTTGGTCTCATCAGACCAGAGAATCTTATTTCTCACCATCTTGGAGTCCTTCAGGTGTTTTTTAGCAAACTCCATGCGGGCTTTTATGTGTCTTACACTGAGGAGAGGCTTCCGTCGGGCCACTCTGCCATAAAGCCCCGACTGGTGGAGGGCTGCAGTGATGGTTGATTTTCTACAACTTTCTCCCATCTCCTGACTGCATCTCTGGAGCTCAGCCACAGTGATCTTTAGGTTCTTCTTTACCTCTCTCACCAAGGCTCTTCTCCCCCAATAGCTCAGTTTGGCCGGACGGCCAGCTCTAGGAAGGGTTCTGGTCGTCCCAAACGTCTTCCATTTGAGGATTATGGAGGCCACTTTGCTCTTAGGAACCTTAAGTGCAGCAGAAATCTTTTTGTAACCTTGGCCAGATCTGTGCCTTGCCACAATTCTGTCTCTGAGCTCTTCAGGCAGTTCCTTTGACCTCATGATTCTCATTTGCTCTGACATGCATTGTGATCTGGAAGGTCTTATATAGACAGGTGTGTGGCTTTCCTATTTAAGTCCAATCAGTATAATCAAACACAGCTGGACTCAAATGAAGGTGTAGAACCATCTCAAGGATGATCAGAAGAAATGGAAAGCACCTGAGTTAAATATATGAGTGTCACAGCAAAGGGTCTGAATACTTAGGACCATGTGATATTTCAGTTTTTCTTTTTTAATAAATCTGCAACAATGTCAACAATTCTGTGTTTTTCTGTCAGCATGGGGTGCTATGTGTACATTCATGAGGAAGAAGAATGAACCTAAATGATTTTAGCAAATGGCTGCAATATAACAAAGAGTGAAAAATTTAAGGGGGTCTGAATACTTTCCGTACCCACTGTATATATACAGTGGGTACGGAAAGTATTCAGACCCCCTTAAATTTTTCACTCTTTGTTATATTGCAGCCATTTGCTAAAGTCCTTTAGGTTCATTCTTCTTCCTCATGAATGTACACATAGCACCCCATACTGACAGAAAAACACAGAATTGTTGACATTGTTGCAGATTTATTAAAAAAGAAAAACTGAAATATCACATGGTCCTAAGTATTCAGACCCTTTGCTGTGACACTCATATATTTAACTCAGGTGCTTTCCATTTCTTCTGATCATCCTTGAGATGGTTCTACACCTTCATTTGAGTCCAGCTGTGTTTGATTATACTGGTTGGACTTGATTAGGAAAGCCACACACCTGTCTATATAAGACCTTCCAGATCACAATGCATGTCAGAGCAAATGAGAATCATGAGGTCAAAGGAACTGCCTGAAGAGCTCAGAGACAGAATTGTGGCAAGGCACAGATCTGGCCAAGGTTACAAAAAGATTTCTGCTGCACTTAAGGTTCCTAAGAGCACAGTGGCCTCCATAATCCTCAAATGGAAGCCGTTTGGGACGACCAGAACCCTTCCTAGAGCTGGCCGTCCGGCCAAACTGAGCTATCGGGGGAGAAGAGCCTTGGTGAGAGAGGTAAAGAAGAACCCAAAGATCACTGTGGCTGAGCTCCAGAGATGCAGTCAGGAGATGGGAGAAAGTTGTAGAAAGTCAACCATCACTGCAGCCCTCCACCAGTCGGGGCTTTATGGCAGAGTGGCCCGACGGAAGCCTCTCCTCAGTGTAAGACACATGAAAGCCCACATGGAGTTTGCTAAAAAACACCTGAAGGACTCCAAGATGGTGAGAAATAAGATTCTCTGGTCTGATAAGACCAAAATAGAACTTTTTGGCCTTAATTCTAAGCGGTATGTGTGGAGAAAACCAGGCACTGCTCATCACCTGTCCAATACAGTCCCAACAGTGAAGCATGGTGGTGGCAGCATCATGCTGTGGGGGTGTTTTTCAGCTGCAGGGACAGGACGACTGGTTGCAATCAAGGGAAATCATGCGGCCAAGTACAGGGATATCCTGGACAAAAACCTTCTCCAGAGTGCTCTGGACCTCAGACTGGGCCGAAGGTTTACCTTCCAACAAGACAATGACCCTAAGCACACAGCTAAAATAACGAAGGAGTGGCTTCACAACAACTCCATGACTGTTCTTGAATGGCCCAGCCAGAGCCCTGACTTAAACCCAATTGAGCATCTCTGGAGAGACCTAAAAATGGCTGTCCACCAACGTTTACCATCCAACCTGACAGAACTGGAGAGGATCTGCAAGGAGGAATGGCAGAAGATCCCCAAATCCAGGTGTGAAAGACTTGTTGCATCTTTCCCACAAAGACTCCTGGCTGTATTAGATCAAAAGGGGGGTTCTACTAAATACTGAGCAAAGGGTCTGAATACTTAGGACCATGTGATATTTCAGTTTTTCTTTTTTAATAAATCAGCAACAATGTCAACAATTCTGTGTTTTTCTGTCAGTATGGGGTGCTATGTGTACATTCATGAGGAAGAAGAATGAACCTAAATGATTTTAGCAAATGGCTGCAATATAACAAAGAGTGAAAAATTTAAGGGGGTCTGAATACTTTCCGTACCCACTGTGTATATATATATATATATATTTTTTTTTTTTTTTAATTTAATGCAGCGCAATATAGATTCAAAAGCATAATGCAGCGCAATATAGATTCAAAAGCAAAAAAAAAGTCCAGCCAAATGAATGAAAATGACATAAATATAGCTCCAGGAGCAGTGGCATCATAAAATACAAAAAGATAGCCGCCCATTCTGGCTGCATGACGTCAGCACGTAGCCTCCGCACATTTTGTGCGAGGGCGTGCCCTCAGGGGATTGCAGCGGTGCTTCACTTCAGTGGGGGTCCACATGAACACTTATTGGATTCTTATACCAATTCGTAACGGAATATTATTTGGACATTTTATGCGACTTTGTCACTTCTTACTAACATATATTGGATATATATATATATATATATATATATATATATATATATATATATATATATATATATATATATATATATATATACTAGATGCACTAATCTGGTACTGTGTTACACACATTTGAGCGCAGCATTTTTTTTGTTAAACAATATAACCAATATAAAGAATAAGGGTTAAAAAAAAAAAAAAGACACTTAAAAAAACTGAACCTGAGGTGTGTGTTGTGTGTGTGTGCGCGCTATAAGTGGTTAGCACTTCTGCTTAGCAGCGCCAGGGTCGCAAGCTCGAATCTCAACCCCAGCACTACCTGCCTGGAGTTTGCATGTTCTCCCTGTGTGGGTTTCCTCCCACCCACCAAAGACATGCTGGTAGGTTAATTGGCTCCTGGCTAAACTGGCCCTAGTGTATATGTACTGTATGTATGAATATGAGTTAGGGACCTTAAATTGTAAGCTCCTTGAGGACAGGGACTGATGTGAATGTACAATATATATGTAAAGCGCTGCATAAATTGACAACGCTATATAAGTACCTATAATGCATACAATAAATAAATATAAATTTCTACATTGAATCCAGTTGTTTCCAAAAGTGTAGTTTTACACCATATATAAATAGTGAATCTGTTAAAACAAAACTGGTAGATACAAATTTTAAACAGTATAGTTTTTAAAATCATATCCTCATAAGACCAATGATAAAAGTATTGTATATGTATGTGCCAAGTGATTTTCTGCTATGTTAAAAAAAAACATTGACTTTCTTATCAACCCCACAAACAAAGCTGAATATAACAAAAGTCAAATAGGTCAAGGAGGTAAAGCATTATGCACAGGTTTAAAGGAGACCATCCTTTTTCCCATGGGTCACAGGTTGCCTTTGCTTGTAGTGTATCTTGTGTCAGAGGTAGCAGAGGCGGTGGCATAACAGATTTGAAGACAGAGACCGGGTCGAGACACAGTGTGAGCCAAATATTATCAGAACTGAGAATGTAAGAGTACAAATGAGGATGTAATTGGAAGGTCTTGCTCAACATAAACAGCATCTAAACATCACCCCCCTCTGCCTGTTTATTTACACAGATGCATCACTTGTTAATTGAGAAACAGGCGGTGTGAAAACAGCTATTTAGGGGGGAGGTGGGAATTTGAAAACAGGATCCCCATGTCTGGAGGGAAGAAAAAAGTGAAGCACAGAAGATAATGGAAAAGAGCTGCAGAAAAGACTAGCTGAGGCACTGCTGTATAAAAGGTAGGAAGGAGCAAGGGGTGGGGTAAGACCTGTGTGTGAAAAGAACATACCGGCAAAGGGTAACCGAGTACTGTTAGTTTGCCAAGAGCCTCATTATCCTCATTGTTACTTAATGAAAGTGAGAGCTATATGCGGGAAGAGGATTTTAGCACATTGGTATCTATAGCCATGTAAATCAGTGTTTGAGCCATGCCTTCCCTTGACCTGTATTTTCTCACCTTAGCATCTTGTTTAGTTACAAAGTCCACAAAGCCAAAACCCCGATGTGCTCCTGTGCCAGCCATCTTCTTTGGTAGACGTACAGTTTTCAGTTCACCGAAAGTGCTACATTGAGGAACAGCAATAGATATGATGAACTAAATCTATATTCCAGCTGTCTAATACCATTTAAAATACAAGACACTAAATGTTTTTTTTAAGCTTTTTCCCCTTACAGTGGCCTTTTTTATGGGTTTATTATGTTTTGTAACCTAATTTCAACCTGGAAGAATGAGTAAACGCAACACTAAAATCTCATATAAGCTTTAACATGTCAATTAAATTTCAACATTTTCAAATCAAACAAACCTGCAGTTTACATTTAAATGATACACTGTCCATCAGATTTTATTTTTTTTTAAAAAGTTTAAGACACAAACAGACAAGGTAGACAAAGTATACCACAAAAAAAAAAAAAAAACCTGCAAACACATAGAGCATGGGTGTCCAACCTTTTGGCCTCTCTGGGCCACATTGAGTGTAGAGAAATTTTCTCTGGCCGCATATAAAATATATACTATAGTTAAGGCATGTAATAAAATGTCGCAGTGCCCCCCGCACTAATTTAACACAACTTGAGGATGATCAAATTAAACGGAATCAGTATACAGAGGTTTACTTCTTCAGAGAGACAATAAAGGAACACTCTAACCACCATGACCACTTCAGTGACTTGAAGTGGTCATGGTGGTAGGAGTCGGAAACACTGCACATGCTCGCCTCCCCCCCTCCCCTGAGCCTCTGCCTACCGTTAGTTGGAAGCTGCTGTGGCCGTGCCCCCGACCCGACTTCTTCTTCCCCAGCAAAAAACAAAATTGTCAGGGGGCAGTGGGCCGCATTGCCTGCGGTTCTGGGCCGCAGGTTGGACATGCCTGACATAGAGCATACCTAAACGCCAATGCAACAAATAGAGTAAATGGCATAAAGAAAGCTTATAAAAATATGACTCCAGATATGGGCCTTGCTTTTAAAGATAAACAAGGCAGTAATACCTAAAAGGGGTTGAAAGGTAACTCAATCCTGATGAAACTAAACCCCGGTCAGGCAGACCAACTAACATTTCAGGCACAACTGCCAGGAAAATTGTTTGGGATGCAAAGAAAACCCACAAATAACTTCATCGTGAAATACAGGACTCTGAAAACACGTGGTGTGGCTGTTTCAAGATGCACAATAAGGGGGCGTGGCCGGGATGTAGAAGGCGCCGGACGTGTCCTCTCAAAGCTCCTCTCCATCCTGATATCATCCGGCTCCATCCGTGGCCCCTGTGCCTCGGTTCACGGCGGTTTTGCCCTCCTCCGCATCGGGCACAGGTGGGGCACGAATGCCGGGGAGAAAATCCAGGGTTTCGATACCGACCCCGCGGCCTCAACGATCGGTCTCACCGCCATCTTGTCAGTGCAGGCCTCCTCCTCTCCATCAGCAGCCACAGGCACCCGAGCCTCCTCAAAGTCAGGGAAGATGTCTGCGGGGGCTGGGAACCCTCCTCTGGAACAGCCTATAGACTCAGGTACCGAGGGGTCATTACTGGGGGCCGCTGGACAGACTGGGGGTCACCTGGAGGGGGGGATATCACTGCTCCCATCCTGGCTGCTATAGATGCCTCTAAAACTGCCTTGATGCTCCGGATTGACAACCTGGCCTCTGAATGTACCCTGATCCGACATGATTTAGATAAGATAAGGGGGCACCTGACTGAAACTGAAAGCCGCATTTCTGAGGTGGAGGATGTCACTGCTTCCCATTCGGCGCAACTTATTGCTATGCAGGCCCAGGTGAATGCTATGGCAGACAAAATGGAGGATGCTGAGAATCGGCAGCGTCGCAACAATATCAGGGTGGTCGGATTGCCGGAGAAGGCTGAGGGATCAAATTCTACACTGTTTGCTGAGAAGTTCTTTTGTGATCTGCTCAAACTGCCTCCCCCTCCCCCGACATATGTGGTGGAGAGGGCCCATAGGGCTCCCACTGGCCCTTCGCCCGCCCGGGGCTGCCCCGCGCCCTTTTCTGGTCCACTTTTTGAACTTCCGTGACAGGGACCGCATTCTCTCTGAAGCCAGGAGACAGGAGGAGCTGCAGTTTGAAAACAGCAAGATAATGTTGTTTCCTGATTTCTCCGTGGAGACGCAGAAAAAACGCAGATCCTTTAATGAAGTGCGCAAACTCCTGAGGACCAAGGGCTTGAAATAAGGCATGATGTACCCGAGCCGCCTGCGTGTGGATTATAAAGGATCCGTCCTTTTCTTCAACTCGGCTGGGGAGGCTGCGGACTGGTTGGAATCCATTTAATCTCCTCTTGTGACCCTGCTCTCCCGGATTGTCTGGGGCTCTTGGTGTTCTGATCCGCTGTGCCCCCTACTTGGAGCTCCTGTCTACTAAATGTCTGGCTCTTCAATTGCTGCTGGGGGGGCCTTTACAGTTCCTACATTGATGATCCTGCCCTGAAGTTCCCTGGATTGCCCTGGGTTGGATCCTCTGCTTCTGTCCCTGGGGCTGTGGAGTGGCCTACAGTTAATCGGAGCTCTGTATCATACACGTAGTTGAACTTGACTTTTTTAATTTTGACTCTCACCGGGTTGGCTGCAGACGGAAAAGGTGATGCCCCATATGCCCGCGTATTGGGAAGATAATGTCTCGTCCACGGCTGGGGTGGTCCTGTGGGATGCTTTTAAAGCGGTCATGCGGGGTCATTTCATCTCTGCGATTAAGGCGTCCCGTAGAGAGGCTAATGCTGCTAGAGAGGCTGTTCTGCTGGAGGTCCGTAGGTTGGAGAGGAATACTCGGCTACTCCGGGACCGGTGACCTATGCGGCCCTGGAGGAGGCCAGGAGGCGTCTGGCTTTGTTGGATACTGACTTTGCGCATGCCAACCTTAAACATAGAGCGGAGTCACTTTTTGAGAAGGGGGACAAAAATGGTAAGCTGTTGGCTTTTTTGGTGGCGGATCAGAGGACTTCGATAAGTGTTCCATGTATTACGTCTAGTTCGGGGGAACTGGTTAGAGATCCGGGGGAAATCTCCCGGGTCTTTATGGATTATTATTCTGACACCTATTCACCCCTGCCTGCGTATGACCTGGAGGAGTTGGAACGCCTTTTGTCTGGGTTGCCGGTTCCGGTCTTGGAGGGTGAGGACAGTGCCTGGTTGGACAATGACATCACGTTGAAGGAAATTGAGAAAGCCATCTCGTCCTTCCCCCCCCAATAAATCACCGGGCCCTGATGGTTTCCCGGTGGAATGGTATCGGCAATATTCGGACTCCTTGGCTCCCAGGCTTTGTATGCTGCTTGTTTTGATCAGGGGGCCCTGCCAAGTTCCATGCTCGAGGCATATGTTGTTCTCCTGCCCAAGCCGGGTAAGGACCACACCCTGTGTTCCTCCTACCGTCCCATTGCCTTGCTCAATGTGGATCTCAAGATACTCACGAAGGTCTTGGCTTCTAGACTGGCGGTGGTCTTGCCTTCCCTGGTAGACATTGATCAGACCGGATTCATGCCGGGCAAGTCCACGGACACCAACCTTCGACGCTTGTTTACACATTTACAGGTGTCCCATGCCTCTGTTGGCACTAGAATGGTGGTGTCCCTGGACATTGCCAAGGCCTTCGACACAGTGGATTGGGTGTACATGGGGGTGGTGCTGAGGCGCATGGGGTTTGGTCCTAAATTTTGCAAATGGATTTCCCTCTTGTATTCTTCCCCGCGTATGGCGTTGAAGATTGGATCGTCCCTGTCTCCCTTTTTTGCGGTGGGTAGGGGGACTAGGCAGGGCTGCCCTCTTTCACCCTTTCTGTTCTCCCTGATGATAGAACCCTTGGCTATTGCCTTGCGCGCGTCTCCAGAGGTGGGTGCGCTGGAAGTGGGCTCCATTAAAGAGTGTCTGGCGCTTTATGCGGATGATATGCTTTTATTCTTGAAGGATCCCAATGCTTCCCTGCGGGCGGTCTTCACTATCCTAGATACTTTTGCAAAATTCTCTGGCCCAAGGGTTAATTGGGATAAATCCACCATGCTCCCTATTGATCCCGGTGCTATTGCTGCAGCTGATGGAGCGTTGCCATGGAAATGGGTGACTGAGTTCACCTACCTGGGAGTCAGGGTGTCGGCGAGGGTGGCGGATTACCTCACTCTAAATCTTCACCCATTGCTGGATGTCTTTAAATGCAGGGCGGAGGTGTGGCGCGACTTACCTTTGTCGGTTCTGGGGCGCATTCATTTGGTGAAGATGAAACTTCTCCCTGTCTTTCTGTATTTCCTTAGAAAGGCTCCGGTGTGGGTCCCTCGTTCCTTCTTCCGCCGCGTTCATGGCCTGATAGGTTCCTTTATCTGGGGTAACTCCCCTCCTAGGATTGGTATGCAGGTGTTACAGGAGCCCTGGGGTCAGGGGGGACTGGCTTTACCCGATCTTTATAAATATTTCCTGGCCGGGCAGGGAGTGGTGGCACGTCGCTGGCTTAGGGGGACGATGGGGATTCTACCACGGTGCTGGAGGCGGCTGTTTTGGGCTCCTACGAGAGTCTTCGTCTTCTGCTACATCGGGGGTCCAAGGCTCACTTTAGGCTGACAGGAACGATGCGTTCCACCATCAAAGCCTGGGACCATATGCGGGTGCTGGTGGAGCCAGGAGCAACTGGTGTGTTCCCGGCCTCCCCACTGTGGTGGAACCCTAAGTTTCCTCATTTTGCCTCGATCCCTGATCCTGCCATCTGGGCTGTTAAAGGGGTGAAGTTGCTAGGGGATATTGTCTCCGGTGGAGAGCTGTGCACCTTTGATGCCCTGAAGGCGCGTTATGATCTACCGAATCAGTATTTTTTTCGCTATCTTCAACTCCGCCACGCATTTGTGGCGCAGTTCGGTTCCCCCCGAGTGGTGATTAAAGCTTCAACTCTTGAAACGGCGATACAGGCGGCGGATATGCAGAAACCCCTCTCGGAGTTGTATAAGGAATTGTTTGCTACCACTCCGCTAGCTGTACGTAGGTGTAGGGAACGCTGGGTGGAGGAGGTGCCTGACCTAGATGGTGATGACTGGGATGATATGTGGAGTTCCCCCTTCGCCTACCTAGTCTCTGCGAGGGACCGCCTGATTCACTTAAAATTTTTACATCGGATCTATTACACGCCGGCGAGGCTGGCTCGCATTTATCAGACGGCTTCGGCGGAGTGCTGGCGTTGCTCGCATTCTCCGGCAGACTTCAGCCATATCTTCTGGAGGTGCCCGGTGGTCAAGGACTATTGGGCATCTGTGTTAGCTTGCAGTGTGGAGGTGGTTAAGATTCCGGTCCCCAATTCCGTAGAGGTCTGTCTCTTGGGGTTGGTGGATGGCTTGGCCCCCGCGAGGGCCGTACTCTGGTCAGTCTGCTTCTTTTCTATGCTCGCAAGGCCCTGCTCTTACACTGGAAAAGCCCCTTGGCTCCCACGATCCTCTTTTGGAAGGGTCAGGTTAATAAAGTGACTCCGCTCTATAAGGCTACGTATCTCATTAGGGGATGTCCTCGCAAATTTGATAAAGTGTGGAAAATATGGATAGACTCCCCGACCTCGACCTCCGTTGAGCAGCCTTAGAGTTTTGTTGTGGTGCTGTTCAGGGTTACCTGGGGGGGGGGGGGGGGGGGGGTGGTCACGACCGTTGATATTCTCATGCTCATCGTGTTTTTTTTTTTTTTTTCTTTTCTTCGTATGCTTAGATGTTTCTCCGATTTTTGAACAAGGCATGAGGTTGCTGATTACTGTTTCTGTGCTGGACTAGTTTCTATGTTCTATGACCTTGCTCTTTTTTTGCTGGGACAGAATTGAGGGGTATTTATACTACTGCTGGAGGCTTTTGTTTCTGTGCTGGACATACTGGGTGGAGCCTGGGGGGGGGGGTGGGGAGATGTATGGGGGGTTTGACCTGTTGTCATTGTTTGTGAGTGTTGCCCTGCGTGGCATAGTGTTGTCTGTTATTTTGTGCAAAATTTAAATAAATACAAATTTTCAAAAAAAAAAAAAGATGCACAATAAGGAGGCACTTGAAGAAAGATGGGCTGCATGGTCGAGTCGCCAGAAGAAAGCTATTACTATGCAAATGCCACAAAGTATCCCGCTTACAATACACCAAACAGCATATAGACAAGCCTCAAACCTTCTGGCACAAAATCATTTGGAGTGATGAGACCAAAATTGAGCTTTTTGGCCACAACCATAAACGCTACATTTGGAGAGTCGTCAACAAGCCCTATGATGAAAGGTACACCATTCCAACTGTGAAACACAGAGGTGGATCACTGATGTATTGGGGATGTGTGAGCTACAAAGGCACAGGAAATTTGGTCAGAATTGATGGCAAGATGAATGCAGTATGTTATCAAAAAATACTGGAGAAAAATTTGCATTTATCAGCCGGAAGCTACGCATGGGACGTACTTGGACATTCCTACATGACAATGATCCTGAGTAAAAAAAAAAAGTATGTCTCTCATAAGAAATACAAGTGGACCTGTCATTGGCTAAAGCAGAATAAAGTGAAAGCTGTGGAGTGGCCATCTCAGTCTCCTGACCTCAATATCATTGAGCCACTCTGGGGAGATCTCAAACATGCAGTTCATGCAAGACAGCCCAATAATTTACAGGAACTGGAGGCTTTTTGCCAGGAAGAATGGGCAGCTTTACCATCTGAGAAGATAAAGAGCCTTATCCACAAATACTACAAAAGACTTCAAGCTGTCATTGATGTCAAAGGGGGCAATACACGGTATTAAGAACTGGGGTATGTAAGCTTTCGATCAGGGTCATTTGGGTAGTTTCTGTTGTCATTATGATTTACAAAAAATAGTAAACACAGTTGGTTGATAATAAATGGCTTCAACCAAACACTAACCATGAGTTAAAGAAAAGCTTGTGTTATCATTCATATTCTCTGAAAAATGGTCAAGAAATCATAAATTCTGCCAGGGTATGTAAATGTATGAGCATAACTGTATATTCAACTTGAAGGAATTGTGCAAATAGTTTTCATAAAAAATGGTTAGCATGGAAAAATAAAAAGGAATTCTACATATACATACACTGGATGCCTTTGAGTATTTTGTATAGTCTAAATATCCTTTGTATTCTTCCAAGCATTTGCTGACAAGTCACAAATTCTAACTGTATCTTGCCTAATGCATTTCCTCCAAACATCAGCTTCATCAATTTGCCATAATGTGGTATTTTCTTGGAATGCCTCAATGAGGAAAACTGACTTTATGGTCACTAGATGGTGTGGAGGATCAAAGGAAATAAACGTATTAGGTGGTCATTTCTGTTGGCTGTATACTAGGTATAAATATCTTAGAGAGAAATGGTATACGTGCCAGCAGAAGAGGCTAAAAAAAGAATGGGAAGAAAGAAAATAGGAGGGTAGGGATAGGAAATGGATGAATAATGTTCCATTCCAAACATCGGTCATAAAGTAGGAAGATTAAGCGTTTTGAGGATTTGAAATGTATTCAGGAGAGCCCGGTGTCCATGATCTGGTCTTGCACATTTTTCTACCAGGAAATTATTTCTTCTATTTTATGAATTTGGTTTAATTTGCAAACCCATTCTGCAATGGATGAAGTTGTGGTCGCTCAAAGAGTTATGGGATAACAGTTTTGTCTGCTTTGAGAATAAAGCTGTATTATCCCTGGTTTAATTTCCTTGAGGGATCCAGCTAGCATGGACAGCAGAAGAGTTGTGGAGACTTGGGGAAAATTCACCCTGTAACCAAGGTGTAAATCTGTATAACCTCTCCCACCCCCACCTAAAAATGAATGTGTAAGAAGGCATTCCTACCAGATATGGGTCATAGTACCAACATCCAAATGAGATCTTCAACATGTAGGAGATATCTGTGGGTCAGGTTTCTGCAAGACTGCTGACACCGGTACCAATAAGTTAATTTTTTTAAATTTTTCTCTTGAGAGGGTTGATTTACTAAACGCAAATATACTGTGCATTGCAAAGGCACTTGCTCCAAAGCTTAGTAAATGAGGTAAAGCTTCCTTTTGCAAAGAATACTTAATCACATGCAAGGAAAATAAAAAACAGCATTTTTGCTTGCACATGTTTGGATGATAAATATCAGCAGGAGGTTCCCCTCATTTCAGAGCTTCCTCTCAGATCTAGAACAACTGCACTTGCAGTGCACAGTATATTTGTCTTTAGTTAATAAACCTCATTGTCTTTAAGCAATTATAAAAGTCTATAATAGACAGTGTGCATTTGGGGCAGGGTTTAAATTTTGACATGCAGCTATGTCTTTGCAGACGCTACATATGTATCCACCTCCATAGGCTGCCTGCGGAAGGTTGGGGGACAGATGCAGATGCCAAAACAAAGGCCTCCTGCACGCAATACAAGAGCAAGCACCCATCTGAATGAGGCCTAAACCACATCCATTTCCTGTTTTAGGGTGACACCACCATCTCTAGCTCCCATTTGTGCTTATGTGTTGTCATCCTCTAGTACAGGCTTTCAATGGGGAATACAGGTGACTTTTTCAGTTCACGTTACAAAGACATAGTCCAATGCTGTCACGATCAAAAGCTCCCATACTGAGGGATATTATATCTTTGCTGGGCAACTGCGGGCCCATCTTTAAAGAAGAGGTATTGCTACTCCAGTACATTGGTATAGCACTGCTGTGTGCTTTATGAATGTGGATAGCACTTCACTTGCATGAAGCAAAGCAATCTCTATCCTAATTACAGGGCAAAAATGTTTGCCCAAAGAAGTAAGAGCATGTCACAGGACATGTGACAGTGTTCTTGTGAGTCAATCTGCAGGTCACTGCAGGCTCCACACTATGCTATTCATTTTATACTGTACATGGAATGTAAAATACCAGTGCAGTGTAGCATTCTTTTGGCAAAGGTATCTAGTTTGCAAAGAGTGTGACTTTATAAATAGTCACCAAAGTATAATCAATAATTTTACTAGCTTAACATTCAAATTCACATTTTTAGTGTGAACCCCATCTCATAACACTGCAAAAATTGAAAAAAAAAAAAAAGTATGTGATAAAAAAAAATGAGTTAATATAACTACCTTACCACTGGTCGCCCATGGCACCTAGGCAAGGTGGACCTGACCTTCCTTCTGTTAAAAGGGATGCTTAACTCAAATCTTGCTAGAAGATGCTACAGTGCTCTGTTCTATAGTGTCACTTCACCAGATTTGGGTTATTTTACATTTCCTGGCATCTCTTCAGGAGGATAGAGATGGAGTGCAAGGTCCACTTCTGAAAAAAGAGGTTCCCTGCAGAATCCTTTAGGGCTTTAAAGACGGACACAGTGCAGACTCATATCCAGCACCCTCATGAACATAGTAAGTATTTACTTAGCGCTTGACGCTGTCCCAGATATGGCACAAAATAAAGAAACATTCTTCTTTAAGCAGATCTATATCAAGACGTGTTATATATTCTTAAAATGCCAAGTGCTCCCTTGGACATCAGTTTGTACAAGGTATTAGGCCCTTTAGGCATGGGTGTCAAAATAGGGGAACCTAACATGCATTGCTAGCACTCCTTGATACTCAGCTAAAAAAGCAGAGTAAGCTGTACAGCAATTTACACACAAATGCACAGATTTAGCACAGGTACCTAAAAACTGTGTGATGACTTGAGCAGATGTTAAGCATGCAGAGAAACATATAAATCTATAACAGCTTTCTCCCAAATATCTTTGTCTATAATAAGATACAATTAACAGGTTTATTCTATAACACAACTCAAGTTCTTAGGTTTGCTGGCCCTTTAACTACCACGATTTCCCATAAAGCAGTTTTCAGAAGAATATATGAAACATTTTTCTTTGCCCTGCTCTCCCCAGGTCTCACTCCCTCCTCTACCTACAGTTCATGCTACAGGCAATAATCCTGTTACAGAAAAATAACAGAACGAATGTGGGATGCATTAAATCCTCGCAGGAATGTTTTTCTTACAAGAAAAGCCTTTACTGCCCCCGACATTAAATCTTGGAGCCAACTCCTTTCAGAGCCCCCTGAACACCTCAAAAGATGCTCCCCCCCCCCCCCCCCCCAGATCTTTAAAAATAGTGTTTAGTCTACACAATGTGTCCTCAGTGCATACCAAGAACGTAGAGAACAAAGATAGTCAAGCGTGAACACTGCAGTGTTGCCAAACAGTGGCATGAAAAAAGACACAAGGTCACTCAGTTCCATTGGGCACAACACTACATACACTGCACATCACAATACACAGATATTCACAATCAGGTGGTAATAAGATGACAAGATGTTGTAACATTACATACAGCATACTAATGTTTGACTCTCCCTACATATACTTGCTCAAAGCAGAATTCCAAAGCACAATACATAAGCACAATACCACATCTCCCCCTGGTGAACATTTTTTATTATAGCAACACAGCATAAAAGGCTTACTAACCTGAACAGCTCTCGGATTTCCTTAACAGTAGCCTGGAAAGGGACATTTCGAACCAGAATCTTCGAGGTCTTCTGTTTTTTGCTTCTCTGTTTCTTGTGATCAGTAGGTGCCTTTTCCCTGAAGTTAGCAAAATATAGGTTTTATATTATTTGTTTCCTCTATGCTAATAACAGTAATCTACAGTATGCTTTAAGCTTTAAAGTTGATTTATTGTCGATTTAAGGTCTATTTATCAAAGATGGAAAATCTATTTGGGCGTAAATATTCCCCTATTTAATAATTATTATTCAGTTAAAAAACAAAGGGAATAAAATCAGCTGAATGCAGTCACATTTAATTAAAATCTTCAGTTTCCAAGAATAGAAATATAAACGGCATCTCTCAGACCAAGACACGTTCTATAGAAATAATGGATAAGTATATATGTTCGCCAGCACACCATGGATCTTGCATAGCAGCCAAAAAAACTTTTTTTTGCAAAAGGATAACATCACATCAGGATAAGTGCAACGTTTCGGAGCCACGCAGGACCCCTTCATCAGGCATGCGTGACAAAGGAGTCCTGCATGGCCACAAAACATTGCACTTATCCTGATGTGACCCTTCTGCAATAAAAAGTTTTTAAGACTGCTATGCAAGATCCATAGTGTGTTGGCGAACATATATACTTATCTGTGATGTATCCAGTGTCCAGCTGGTGATCGCTGCAACATGCATAACAAATGTGCCTATATCCAGGAACGTGTGCGATGGGAATATGAACTATTCTATAGAAAATAATGGACTTCACCAACTTGGGCCTGCAGCACTATTTCCAGCATAAAATCTATGCGAGTAAAGCCCCGTACACATGATCAGATTATCGAATGATCTGTCGACCATTTTTTGTTGCATGCTAGTCTCATGTCGAAAGTGAAGAGGTTACTTTCATACGAAAGTTCCCGTACGACATAATTCTACTTCAGAAGTGATGTCAAGTATTCGGCCCCCTTGAACTTTGCGACCTTTTGCCACATTTCAGGCTTCAAACATAAAGATATAAAACTGTAATTTTTTGTGAAGAATCAACAAGTGGGACACAATCATGAAGTGGAACGAAATTTATTGGATATTTCAAACTTTAACAAATAAAAAACTGAAAAATTGGGCGTGCAAAATTATTCAGCCCCTTTACTTTCAGTGCAGCAAACTCTCTCCAGAAGTTCAGTGAGGATCTCTGAATGATCCAATGTTGACCTAAATGACTAATGATGATAAATAGAATCCACCTGTGTGTAATCAAGTCTCCGTATAAATGCACCTGCACTGTGATAGTCTCAGAGGTCCGTTTAAAGCGCAGAGAGCATCATGAGGAACAAGGAACACACCAGGCAGGTCCGAGATACTATTGTGGAGAAGTTTAAAGCCGGATTTGGATACAAAAAGATTTCCCAAGCTTTAAACATCCCAAGGAGCAATGTGCAAGCGATAATATTGAAATGGGAGTATCAGACCACTGCAAATCTACAAAGACCTGGCCGTCCCTCTAAACTTTTAGCTCATACAAGGAGAAGACTGATCAGAGATGCAGCCAAGAGGCCCATGATCACTCTGGATGAACTGCAGAGATCTACAGCTGAGTTGGGAGACTCGGTCCATAGGACAACAATCAGTCATATACTGCAAAAATCTGGCCTTTATGGAAGAGTGGCAAGAAGAAAGCCATTTCTTAAAGATATCCATAAAAAGTGTTGTTTAAAGTTTGCCACAAGCCACCTGGGAGACACACCAAACATGTGGAAGAAGGTGCTCTGGTCAGATGAAACCAAAATAAAACTTTTTGGCAACAATGCAAAACGTTATGTTTGGCGTAAAAGCAACACAGCTCATCACCCTGAACACACCATCCCCACTGTCAACCATGGTGGTGGCAGCATCATGGTTTGGGCCTGCTTTTCTTCAGCAGGGACAGGGAAGATGGTTAAAATTGATGGGAAGATGGATGGAGCCAAATACAGGACCATTCTGGAAGAAAACCTGATGGAGTCTGCAAAAGACCTGAGACTGGGACGGAGATTTGTCTTCCAACAAGACAATGATCCAAAACATAAAGCAAAATCTACAATGGAATGGTTCACAAATAAACATATCCAGGTGTTAGAATGGCCAAGTCAAAGTCCAGACCTGAATCCAATCGAGAATCTGTGGAAAGAACTGAAAACTGCTGTTCACAAACGCTCTCCATCCAACCTCACTGAGCTCGAGCTGTTTTGCAAGGAGGAATGGGAAAAAATTTCAGCCTCTCGATGTGCAAAACTGATAGAGACATACCCCAAGCGACTTACAGCTGTAATTGCAGCAAAAGGTGGCGCTACAAAGTATTAACTTAAGGGGGCTGAATAATTTGGCACGCCCAATTTTTCAGTTTTTTATTTGTTAAAAAAGTTTGAAATATCCAATAACTTTTGTTCCACTTCATGATTATGTCCCACTTGTTGTTGATTCTTCAAAAAAATTTACAGTTTTATATCTTTATGTTTGAAGCCTGAAATTTCGCAAAAGGTCGCAAAGTTCAAGGGGGCCGAAAATATTCGAAAGGCACTGTATGTGTTCTTTCTTTGCTGAGCATGCCTAGTCTTGCTCTTACGATTTTTTTCGGATAAAAACTGTACTAATTAAACGAAAATCGGACGTTGTGTTGACGTACGATAAAAATTTTATAGCCTGCACATCCATTTTTTGTTGTCCGAAAATTCGTAATCGGCTGTCGAAAGCACTATACTAACAATCCGAAAATCGGCAGATCGTTCGGCGGACGAAATTTCCCTTCCGATTTTCGTATCGTGTGTACGGGCCTTTAAAGTTCTTATATGTTGTTACATGAGCCACATCTATACCTGTAATAGACTTCTGTGAGAAAATGTACAGGAAGCTAAATGGCTGGGGAACAAATTAAAAAAAGAGAACATCATGTTTTACTGAGGAAAACTAAATATGATTTTTGTACTCCCTGTAAAATACATTCCTTGAAGTCCATTGAGGGACACAGGAAGTATGTTACCTTAGGGTTATACTATCTAACAAGAGGAATGGTCACTGGCAAAACTGTAGGTCAGCTCCAACTACCAGCATGCCCCAGTTTGTATCAAGCAGCATCAAGAACATGGTTATAAACACAGAGGTGTGGAATCCATGTCTCCTATGAACACCAGGAAAAGGATTTGCTGAGCTATTAAGGGATAAGGGAACTCTTAAACATTAGGGACATGCAAAAACAGTCCAACTGAGGGGTGGAATCCACACGGTAACAAAACACCTGAAAATAAAAAAAGCAGATGGCTACCTAGAATGGAGAACCAATGCCTGATGCCAGAAGAAAAAGAAAACAGATAATCGGTGAGGAAGGTCTTGACATGGAAGGAGAACACCAATATTTAAGACCATAAGCTTTGACGCTGGTCTACCTGATCTATCCAGAGGGCTAAAAGAAACCTGAACAGCCTACAGGAATCAACTAGGATGACCAACAGAGACACAAAAAAAAAAGTTCACAGCCCGAACGGTGGTCAACACAAAAAAGGACACCTCCTTTCAGAGAGCTAGGGCTGGACTGAGGGACCAAAAAAAAAAAAAAAAACAATGTACTAGTGGAGGGAAGACCAGAGCAACCCTGCGTAAGAAGGTCACAAGTCTCAAATCACCTATTCCAATTAAAAGCCCAA
Source organism: Pelophylax lessonae (assembly GCF_965119305.1). Taxonomy (NCBI): domain Eukaryota; kingdom Metazoa; phylum Chordata; class Amphibia; order Anura; family Ranidae; genus Pelophylax; species Pelophylax lessonae. The sequence goes on from NC_138768.1 coordinate 303,002,968, forward strand.
GAACCCTAACTGGGTACTATGCATGAAATGGCTATCAGGGCAGACATTCACCTCACAGAAGCAATGACTACCACGGAAGAACCCTTGAGGTTGAACAGAGGTAGAATTATCTCAAAGGTGTGACAGTGGTTCCTGAGAACACAGAACCTAGTTTTGATCCCACAGAGTCACAATGGTAAAAATAGAGGAAGATATCATGAAATTCCTCATACAAGGAGTAGGCGAAGGGAAGGAGGTTAATCTCTTCATCATAAAAATAGCAAGGAAGAATGCAGTTCAGAGATTCTCCTGACTCCCCATATCCAACAAAGAGGTATCAAAGCCCATGGAGAAACGGTCAGGAGCCTTACTAAGTCAGCATAGAACAGCTGCCTGGGTCAATCCATAGCAAGGGAGATTGCCAGAAAGTCCTCCCATTTGATTGTTCGAAGCAAATGAGAAGAAGCACTGGAGGAGGAAAGGCAGCTCCCGGTGCACAGATTCTTCAAAGACACCAGAGCATTCCCTGCCACTGTCAAAAGATTCTGCACCTAGAGAGGAGCCTGCTCACCATGCAGCTGAACCAACAGAACATGGAGCCCACATTCAACATCCTCCACTTGCACTGTAGGTCCTGGAATGTACTCTGTTGTCTATCATGTCCAGATGCAACTAGCTGAGGAAGCATGAACTTCAGCTGAATGCACTTGGGATGAGGACAGTGAACAGGTCAAATTTGAACTACTTCTTCTGCTGACTGCACTTGGAATGAGGACAGTGAACAGGTCAAATTTGAATTACCTAACAGCAAGAGCTACTGTTCCTTTTTTCTGGAAAGCCAGCACTTTGTTGTTGTCCAGCTGTATCCAGATCAGGTGTCCAGCCAAGGGGGATAATCCAGTGATATACAGGTCCCTCTCAAAAAATTAGCATATTGTGATAAAGTTCATTATTTTCTGTAATGTACTGATAAACATTAGACTTTCATATATTTCAGATTCATTACACACAACTGAAGTAGTGCAAGCCTTTTATTGTTTTAATATTGATGATTTTGGCATACAGCTCATGAAAAACCAAAATTCCTTATAAAAATTAGCATATTTCATCCGACCAATTAAAAAAAAGTGTTTTTAATACAAAAAAAGTCAACCTTCAAATAATTATGTTCAGTTATGCACTCAATACTTGTCGGGAATCCTTTTGCAGAAATGACTGCTTCAATGCGGCGTGGGATGGAGGCAATCAGCCTGTGGCACTGCTGAGGTGTTATGGAGGCCCAGGATGCTCCGATAGCGGCCTTGAGCTCATCCAGAGTGTTGGGTCTTGCGTCTCTCGACTTTCTCTTCACAACATCCCACAGATTCTCTATGGGGTTCAGGTCAGGAGAGTTGGCAGGCCAATTGAGCACAGTAATACCATGGTCAGTAAACCATTTACCAGTGGTTTTGGCACTGTGAGCAGATGGCAGGTCGTGCTGAAAAATGAAATCTTCATCTCCATAAAGCTTTTCAGCAGATGGAAGCATGAAGTGCTCCAAAATCTCCTGATAGCTAGCTGCATTGACCCTGCCCTTGATAAAACACAGTGGACCATCACCAGCAGCTGACATGGCACCCCAGACCATCACTGACTGTGGGTACTTGACACTGGACTTCAGGCATTTTGGCATTTCCCTCTCCCCAGTCTTCCTCCAGACTCTGGCACCTTGATTTCCGAATGACATGCAAAATTTGCTTTCTTCCGAAAAAAGTACTTTGGACCACTGAGCAACAGTCCAGTGCTGCTTCTCTGTAGCCCAGGTCAGGCGCTTCTGCCGCTGTTTCTGGTTCAAAAGTGGCTTGACCTGGGGAATGCGGGCACCTGTAGCCCATTTCCTGCACACGCCTGTACACGGTGGCTATAGATGTTTCTACTCCAGACTCAGTCCACTGCTTCCGCAGGTCCCCCAAGGTCTGGAATCGGTCCTTCTCCACAACCTTCCTCAGGGTCCGGTCACCTCTTCTCGTTGTGCAGCGTTTTCTGCCACACTTTTTCCTTCCCACAGACTTCCCACTGAGGTGCCTTGATACAGCACTCTGGGAACAGCCTATTCGTTCAGAAATTTCTTTCTGTGTCTTACCCTCTTGCTTGAGGGTGTCAATGATGGCCTTCTGGACAGCAGTCAGGTCGGCAGTCTTACCCATGATTGCGGTTTTGAGTAATGAACCAGGCTGGGAGTTTTTAAAAGCCTCAGGAATCTTTTGCAGGTATTTAGAGTTAATTAGTTGATTTAGATGATTAGGTTAATAGCTCGTTTAGAGAACCTTTTCATGATATGCTATTTTTTTTGAGATAGGAATTTTGGTTTTTCATGAGCTGTATGCCAAAATCATCAATATTAAAACAATAAAAGGCTTGCACTACTTCAGTTGTGTGTAATGAATCTAAAATATATGAAAGTCTAATGTTTATCAGTACATTACAGAAAATAATGAACTTTATCACAATATGCTAATTTTTTGAGAGGGACCTGTAGACAGAAGCACAGATACTAAAATTCCAGGACATAGGACTTGAGAATTATCTGACAATTATTATTATACAAGAGCTATATAGTCTGCCAACAGTTTACACTGCACTTTACAGCATGAGGGCAGACAGTACAGTTACAACACAATTAAACAAAAGAGGAATCAGGGGGCCCTGCTCTTAGAGCTTACAATCTAAAAGGGAGGGTCAATTGATACAATTGATTGGGGTAGGGCGTTCAAGAGGATAGAAGAGGCTCTGGAGAAGTCTTGAAGCAAGCATGGTAGGAGGTGACGAGGAAGCTAGAGAGCAGAAGGTCTTGGGAAGAACAAAGAGAATGATTTAGTTGGTACTTTGAGACAAGGTTAGCTATATAGCTGGGGGCAGAGTTGTGGATGGCTTTGTAAGTGGTTAGTATTTTCAAATTCTATTTGTTGGGTGCACAGAAGCCAGTGGAGGGATCAATGTAGAGGGGTAGAAGACACTGAATGGTTGGTAGGGAGGACACATCTGGCAGCAGCATTCATGAAAGACTGAAGGGGGATAGCCAATGTAAAGGTAAGTCAATGAGGAATTTGCTGCAGTAGTGGAGATGAGAGATAATCAGGGAGTGCATTAGAAGCTTTGTGGTGTCATTGGTTAAGAAGGGGTGTATTTTAGAGATGCTGCGGAGGTTTAGGCAGCAAAATTTAGGTAGTAATTTGGGGCCAAAAGGAGAGTTAAGAGTCCAGGATCCTGGCATGTTGGGACGGACAATGCCATCGGAGCTGTGCCATCAATCTCAACAGAGAAGTCAAGGGAAGGGGCACATGGGGGAGGAAATATTATGGCCTCAGTTTTGGATAGATAAGATTCAGAAGTTGAAGAACAGAAGGCCACAAGTTGAGGGGAACTACCTGATTCTAAGGAACCCAGCAACTACTGGATCTTCAGGGTCAGACAATATGGTCTTCTCAGAGCCTTCAGCAATAGAGATGGGCTCGGACGTGTTCGGGATCCCAGCTTCTCGATCCCGCTAGGAAGCAGACACTGCACACAGCTAATCACAGGCAGCGAGACATTTCCCCATCTGTGCAGCTGTGGAACAGGAAATGTCTCACTGCCTATGATTACCCATGTGCAGTGCCAGCTTGCTGGCGGAATCAGGCAGGTGGGATCCCAAAGACGCCCGATTCCATTTCTGTTCACCAACTTGTCCCATGACAACAAACTGCAGAGCTTAAACAGTCTGGGAAGATAATAGAGAAAGGAGAGAATGAGGACTCAGGAGGGTAAGAGACAACTTCTCTTAGAGATGGCATTGAGGCATGCTGCAGTAATTTTGCACAAACACATAGAAAGGCCGAAGTGGACATGGAAGAAGCTGAAACTCCTCTAATCAGAGCGGCCGGAGACTATGGTGATGATTGCCTTACAACAAGAGGGGTCTCAGTTTCTGGACTGTAGACAGTCCCTGGGGGATACCAAATAAATGCCCTGAGAACCAATGATACCAAATAAATGCCCTGAGAACCAATCATATATTATAGGTTAGGTCACCCGTGTTGGCAAGTCTGCCCTGTGTGTTTATGGAAAGACATGTTGCTTCACACAGCAGTAGGCAACTAGACCTTAAAGACAGGGCTGTAGTACTTACAAACCCAGGTAGATGGTGATGATGACAGTTTATGGCGAACATAAGTGATGAGTCACTGGAGGTTTACGGTGAAATGAGACCGGAGATACAAAGTACACCAAGAGCAGGAACAGCGGCAGGATTTTAGGATTATTGGTTTACCTGTAAAATCCTTTCCTTGGAGTACATCACAGAACACAGAAGAAGTAAAAGTAATTGTTTTTGTTACACCTTTAGGTAAATGGACATTGGTCACACAAAAAAAGGCAGTCCGCACCTAGACATAACCCCTCCCAGCTCAGCTATACATCAGTTTTGTAGCAAACAATGAGGACTGTGGAAATTAAGCCACAGACTTTAGATAAATTCGAACAGCTCGAATGTCTTCTAGACCATTGGGTATCTTCAGGAGTAGGATTAAGCGGAAACAAGTTTGGGTACGCCCCTGAGGCAGTCCAAGAAGGTACACCATCCTGCTATAGGACTTCAGTTTGTATTAAGCAGTGTCAGAAGAACACATAGCTCAACCAAACAGAGGAGCGGTTGCCGTGTCTGTCATTGAACCTCAGAGAAAAGGATTTTACGGTAAGACAAAAATCCAGTTTTCTCTTTCGTTCACTGACAGACACAGCTCCAGTCTCTAGACCACTGGATGTCCCAAAGCAGTGTCAACATGAGGGGTGGGAAAAACAAAGCAATACGTAGTCCCAACAAGGCTAAACATAGCCAACTAGGTAACAACCGGAGCTCAACCAGGGTCAACTAGAGCTCACGACCAGGAAAAAATTACACCCTCAAGAAGCAGAAGCCTCTGCAACCGCAGCCTGCAAAACTTTGACGCTAAACGCCGCATCCGAAAATGCAAGTACATCCACCTTATAAAATTTAGTGAATGTGTGTACAGACATCCACGTAGCCGCCTTGCACACCTGAACTACTGACGCCTGATGACGAAAGGCCCAGGAGGCACTTAGCGCCCTCGTAGAATGTGCCTTACCAGGGGAAAGGAGGAACCTGACACTTAATAAAATAGGCCTGCACCACCATCTACCTGATCCACTTGGAAATGGTTGCAGCAGACGCGGCCTGTCCCTTACGAGGTCCATTTGTAAGAACAAACAAAGAATCAGATTTCTGAATTGGCTCAGTCACCGCCAGGTACACCCAAATCGTCTTTACCACATCCAAGCAATGTAAAGATTTGCCCTAGGAGGTTTTGGTTTAGGACATAGGGACGGTAAAACAATATCTTTATTCAAATGAAACCCTGAGACAGCCTTAGGAAGGAATGCCTGACAGGATCAGCAATAAGACAAGTAATAGCGGCTAAAAAGGCCACCTTCTGTGACAGAGTGAACAGAGGAAGTTCTTGAATATTTTCAAAGGGAGGCTTTTGAAGCACTGACAGTACCAAACTGAGATCCCACGGAGGCACCAGGGATCGCATTGGAGGAGCCAGATTGCAAACTCCCTGCCCAAAGGTGTGAACCAAGGACTTCGTCGCCAGCGGCCTTTGCAGAAAATATAGTCAAAGCAGAAATTGGCCCTTGATGGCACCCAGAACCAAACGTTAATCTACACCCAGTTGTAGAAACTAACAGACAAGACACAGAAAAGGAACCAGAGGGTCCCACAGCTTCCAGGAGTGGGTCAGGTGGTGATACACGCACCAGAGGCTCCATTGCCAACAAGGGGTTAACCAGAGCCTAAAAGGGGAACCCCTCTCACACCACAAGAATCAGCGCAACCGCAGCGCTGTATAGCAAAGGAAGGATCGTATACCCCCAGAGACTCACCACCCCAGAGCTGGAGAGTGCCAAACAACCTGCCACACTGCGATGGAAGAGTCAGCGTACTACTAGAGGCCCCCGCAGCACATCACCGCACTCAGACTACAAGAAAATGGCAGCCGTTATTCTCTATGGGAAACCCAAAACATGGCCACTGGACTACACAAACATGGCCGCCGAAGCTGGGAATGCAACATTCACAGCAAAATGGCGGCGCCACTTGGCGCTGCATGGGACCTGGGACCCCAATGGACCCCAGGGAAGAGGCATCCACCAGGAGGGGCCCCCCCCTGCAGCATCAAGGTATGGGCACCCCCAAAAAGAAAGACAGCGGCACCCACCCATCACTCTCCGGCCCAACACCCGACAAGCCCCCCTACCCAAATACACCTGTGCCACCCAAAAGGGACTAAGGGGGGGAAACAGGGGGCAGGTGAGGGCAACCTACACAGGGGGAACCTCGCTGTGAAGATGAGGGAGAAATGTGAGGGGCAGGACCACCAAATAAGGCGAACGACAGGACAACGCCACTCAGAGACAACTCAGAGACTCTGCAGGCAGAAGTGATAGCCATTAGGAAGGTAACCTTTTGCGACAAAGAAAGCAGAGAAATCTCCCTAATATTTTTAAAAGGAGGCTTTTGAAGAACAGACAAAACCAGATTAAGATCCCACGGCGGTAAGGGAGATCAACTCGGAGGGGCTAGATGACGTACCCCCTGAACGAAGGTGCGAATCAAACCAGTCAAAATGAGTAGCCAACGGACATTAGAAGTAAAAAGCCAAGGCCAAAACTTGGCCCAATGCCAAGCGCTGCTCAACCCCCTTTTTGTAAAAAGGCCAAAACCCTAGCTACAGAAAACAAGCGAGGGAGCAGCTGCTGCGATTCATACCAAGAAATGTGTGATTTCCACGTATGATGATAGATCTTCCTAGATGTCGACTTCCTGGCCTTCGAAAGGGTAGGAATCAACAAATCCGAAAGACCTCTATGCCTCAACACCTTGGTTTCAACAGCCAAGCCATTAAAACCAGCGACCGTAAAGCAGGATGGAAGATCGGTCCTTCAGATAGTAGATCCTCATGCAAAGGAAGACGCCATGGAGGATCCACGACCATTTTTACCAGCTCTGCGCACCAAGACCGCTGAGGCCAGTCTGGTGCCACCAGAACGACCGGAATATCTTCCATCGCCACCCTGCGAAGAAACCTTGGCAGGAGAACGAGCGGAGGGAAGGCATAGATCAGGCTACACTGACTCCAAGGAGCCACCCTACCGTCTGTGGCGTCGGCCAGAGGATCCCGAGACCTGGCCACAAACCTCTGAACTTTCCTGTTAAGGCGAGATGCAAACAGATCCACGTCCAGGGTCCCCCACCTGACACACATGAGAGGAAACACCTCCGAATGCAGGGACCACTCCTCCTGAACCAACACCTGACGACTCAGGTAATCCGCTTGCCAATTTTCCACACCCGATTTGTGGATTGCTGAAAGAGCCGGAACATTGTGTTCCGCCCATACAAGAATCTCGGCCACCTTCTTGGCCGCCAGGGCACTCCTGGTGCCCCCTTGATGGCTGATGTAAGTCACGGCCGGGGCATTGTCCGACTGGACCCAAACCCGAGAGCCGTGTAGCCGTCTCGTCCAGTGAAGCAGGCAGAGCTTGATCGCTCTTAGCTCCAGAATATTGATTAGCAAGGAAGACTCTTCTGACTCCCAAGTTCCCTGAACACAGAGCTTCCCCAGCACTCCACCCCAGCCTGATAGGCTGGCGTCCGTGGTGACCACCGTCCAAAATACCGGCAGTAAGGACTTGCCCTGGCCCAGGACCGGTGACTGGGTCCACCAAGAGAGAGCTGACTTCGTGAGATGGCTCAACCAAATCTTATGGTCCAATGACCAAGGATCCCTGTTCCATTGTGATAGAATCTCTTTCTGCAGCTCTCTTGTGTGACACTGAGCAAATGGGGCTGCTTCGAAGGTCGAGACCATCAGACCCTGGTTCCTTAATGCAAGCCCGCAAGGAGGACTGATCGGCCTCCATCAGCAATTGGACCGCCCTTTGCCACTTCTGAAGCTTGTCCAAGGAAGAGCAGAGTCCAGAATCAGCCCAAGATAGGTGACCCAAACAGACGGAGTCAGGGTAGATTTGGTGACATTGATCGTCCACCCGAAGTTCTGAAGGGTCCGAATCGTGATGGAGATATTTTCCAGCAGATCCGGGGGAAACTGCTCGCAACAGGAGATTGTCCAGATACCCCACAATGGAGATACCTCGTTGACGCAACAAGGTCAGCACAGGGGCTAGGACCTTGGTAAAAACTCTTGGAGCCGAGGCGAGACCAAATGGTAAAGCCACGAATTGAAAGTGCTCCTCTGCCACCGCGAAACGGAGGAATCGCTGATGTCCCTCGAATATGGGGACCTGGAGATATGCTTCTTTGAGATCGATGGAAGCCAAAAAATTCCCAAGTCAAAGATGCCACCACCGACCGAATGGACTCCATTTGGAATTTCTGCAAGCGCACAAAGTGGTTTTGGAGCAAGTTTGATGCCTCAGGTCAAGAGATTGGGACTTTGCGGGTTTAGTAAAATGCTATATTTATTAAAAAATAATAATAATATGCTGATAGCAAAATAATGATACAAACAATATAAACACAGTAAGTGCCAATGGGTTATAGACCCATGTGAGTAGGTGAAGATAGAACGAAAGGTGACAAGGTGGAAATGGTGACTTTAAAGAACTCTGTCTATTTAAGGCTCATAAATGTGAGCTTGAGAGAGAGTATCTTTGTCAGACTTCCGACGCGTTTCGGCATAGGTATATTGCCTTTGTCAAGGAAGTGGGAAGGGGTCACCATATCTGAAAAATATAGTGAGTATATATTAGAGATTTATTGTAGTATAACACTATTTGTAAAAATAGTGAATAATAGAATATGCACATACATGTGATTCAACGGTCAGGTCCCAGGATTTGGTATTCCCATTGCCCTCCAAGAATGTTCAACAGGATTTCTGGAGGAATGGCTGTCTGTAAAGATATGTGGTAATGGTGAATGTTGCCAACTGAATATAAGTAAAATTGAGTAGAAATGTGTGAAGCAAACTTACATGTTGTAAGAGTTGCTTGATAATGTGAGGAAGGGGGTAGTCCTTCTCAATGGCCTGAAGAATATATGACATATATGACACCAATTAGATAAAAATATTTATTGTGATTGTATTTAGAGCACTATCAGAGTTAGTGCTGATCACTTACAATTGGTGTTGAAGGTCTTGGTTATGGTAGTCCAAATGCAGTAGAGGCTGTGTTCTCACTTTGCTTTATTTTGAGCCTGCATGATAGGGCAGATTGGGTTTGGTGTTGGCCGGATTTCTTTGCTTGATATGCATACATATTAAAATATTAGTGACTTACATTTGCAGGGAGTTCCGGATTCTAGACAGCAGGGGGAGCCCTGGTTAAGGATCCTGGTGTTTCCCTGGTAAGAATAATTAGTGCTGATGAGCCTTAAGGCATTGTGAGCACTAGTAAAAAGTACATCCAACAGTGCAAAAGGTAAAGCATTGTTGGATGATGAACTTACGTTTAGGTAGGGCTGTGTGGTAGAATGGGAGTCCAGAGCTGCGTATCCTGGGGCGTCCGTATCATCCCTCGGCTGGAGGGAAGTGACGGCCTGTTAGAAATCCCCGGCCTTTTATATCCCTCGGCGCATGCGCAGTAGCGCCGCCGTACGTCATGATGTCGATCGGGATTCCGGGTCGACGTGGGAGATTGATGCGCGCGCCGATGGAGTTGCGCGCGCATATCTCAGGACGGTCCGGGCTCAGGTCGGCGTAGGGCCGTGGTGCGCGCGCCGATAGGCTGCGCGCGCACCCTGCCTATTTGACGTGAAGGGTATAATGAAGATGTTCCGAGGCTGCCGACACAGGAATGGGACAAGGATTTGAAGGGGTATGATCCCCATCGTCCTTGTCAGTCCCCAGAGTGTCATGCTCTGGGGTTACCTGTGCCGGGTGAACTCTGGGAGGGCAAAGAGGGGAATATGACAAACCTGGGTGATGGAACCTGTACTAATTGATCACAGTGTAATGGGCATATGTAGCATATATATAAAAGAGAGTTTTTTTGGTAAATACAGTAAATAATGGATAATTACAATCATACAATAAAGTGAAGTAACAATATTAACAGCAATATAAATTACAACAGGAGGAATAGGGGACTATCCAAATAAGGGTGACTCTTGGGCACGGAGGGGTAGAGCCCAATGCCAACAAACATGTCACGTACAAGAAGGATTTTATGAATGAAAAAATGAAAGAAAAATTATATAATGGAAATAATAAGAAAAAAATAAGAAAAAAAAAAAATATATAAAAGAGAGAAAAAAATATATTAATAAAAAATAATAATAATAAATAATAATAATGAAGAAAAATAGAAAATAAGAAATAAAATAATAATAAAAAATAAATGATGTCAAGGGATATGTATTATCAATCGGTTTTGCCTGAGGCAAAGCCTTCTAGGAAAGGGCGATAACTCGCGCTTTCGTTTAGTCCAGGGGGTGTGGTTGCGTTAAGTTTTTTTATCCAGCGCAGTTCTTTCTGTAGGAGGGATTTGTTCCAGTCCCCTCCTCTGGCTGGAATGTGGATGCGTTCTAATGCAGTAAAGGAAACTTTAGGCATCTTATATTTATGGTGTTGGGTTATATGGCGGCCTAACGGAAGATGGAAGTTGCCGATGGTCATGCTTTGGATGTGTTTATTGACTCTCAGTCCAAATTCTTGTTTTGTTTTTCCGATGTAGAATGCTCCACATTCGCAATTCATAATATATACAACCCCCTTAGTTTTGCAATTAGCAAAATGACGGGGGATGAAAGTTTCACCATTCGGTAAGATTAGGTGTGTGGATTTGAGTATTACTGCGCATTGGGCGCAGGAGCCACAGGGAAAGGTTCCCACGGTGTTGCATGGGTCTTTTTGGGACTTCATTTCACTCCTTACTAGAGTCTGTTGTACAGATCGTGATTTCCTGTAAGTGATGAGAGGATGAGTAGGTACCAGTCCTTTGATTGTGGGGTCCTCAGTGAGGATAGGCCAATTCTTTTGTATAATATTTCTTATTTTTTTGTGCTCGTTTGAGAAGCGCATGATAATTCTTGTGGGGGGTACATCTGTTGTTTTGTCATTTTTGGTTTGTTTGTACAGAATCTCATGTCTGTCCAATTGGTTGACTCGGTTAAACGCTTTTCTCAGGCATGTTTTTGAGTATCCTCTGTCAATTAATCTGTCTCTTAAAGCATTAGCTTCTTTTTGGAATTCCAAGGGTTTAGAGCAGTTTCTCTTAAGTCTGAGGAACTGGCTGTAGGGTATCGAGTTTTTGAGAGGATCTGGGTGGAAGCTCTTGGCGTGGAGTATTGTGTTACCAGCTGTTGGTTTTCTAAAGAGTGTTGTTAGGAGATTACCCGCATCATCTTTATAAATGTAAGTATCCAAAAATGGTACTTTTGTTTGGTTATATGTGATAGTGAAATACATATTGAAGTGGTTCTGATTCATTTGGTTTAGGCATTCCAATAGAAGGGCTTCAGATCCAGTCCATATGAGAAAGATGTCATCGAGAAATCTTTGCCACAGGATAATGTGGCTCGTGTATCTGGTGTGGTATTCGGATGATAGGAAATCCTCTTCCCATTCGCCTAAATATATGTTAGCGTATGTGGGCGCACAGCTTGTGCCCATCGCTACACCGCATATTTGAGCATAATGTGTACCACAAAAAGAGAAGACATTGTGGTTTAGTATAAATCTCAACATCTGTAGAATAAAAGTGCTAAAATTGGCATCATATCTACTTTCTTGTTGGAGTACTTTTTCTATCGTTTTTAGGCCTTTTAAGTGGGGGATGTTATTATAGAGAGTTTCGACATCAATAGTAACGAGAAAGGCATCTATTGGTATAGAGATATTATCAAGTATCTGAAGTAGATGTCCGGTGTCTTTGACATATGATGCCAGTTTGGTGACAAAAGGTTTTAGGTGAGCATCAATCACTTGACTAATATTTTCAGTAATGCATCCGTTACCTGAAACTATGGGTCGTCCGGGCGGGTTTAGTGGGTTTTTGTGCACTTTGGGGAGTGCGTAGAATGTTGGTACTCGCGGGTGTTTTGTGCGTATGAATTCCCAAAGGGTTTTGGTAATGGTTTTATTGTTGTAGGCTCTGTCAACGAGTTTGTAAAATTCCTCATTGAAGCTGTGTATCATTAAGGGAGAGATTGGTTGATAGTATTTTTTATTTTGCAAGATGTTAAGACACATTTCTCGGTATTTTTCGTTGTCCATTAGGACAACGTTGCCTCCTTTATCCGAAGGTTTGATAGTGATGGAATCATTTTCTTGTAATTCTTTTAATGCTTGTCTTTGATTGCGTGTGAGGTTAGTAGGATATGTTGTTTGACGCAAGTTTTCAAGGTCATTTGTGGTTTGGCGTACGAAAAGTGCAATAGCCGGATTTGAGTTGAGAGGGGGAAAAATGTGTGATTTCTTCTTAAATTGTGTCTCTGTGGTGGGTCCTGTGTTGATATCTTCTTCTTCACTGTCTATACATTGTTCCGTATCCTCGAGATCATCTAATCCTCCTTCCTCTAGCAGTAAATTGAGGTCTCTAATTGCTCGATATTCAGCCGCAGTTAATGGTGTAGTTATAGGTTCCGTCGTGGGTTGTTTGCTATACATGGTTTTTAATAGTAAATTTCGGGCAAATAAGTTGATATCTTTTATAGCCTCGAATTTATCCATGCCCTGATTAGGGCAGAATGAGAGTCCGAAAGAGAGTACTTCTTTTTGTGCTTCTGTGAGAATATGTGAAGAGAGGTTAATAATATTTAATCCTTCTTGTACTCCGGTCTCTTCTCCGTGAGGTCTTGGTTTGATGAGTTTTTTGTGCTGGGTTTCCCTAAAAAAACCCCCTTAACTTTAGATCTAGTAAATATTTCATGAGGTTTAAGGTTTTTTTGAGATGCTGCGGTGTCGAGTGTCTCAATATCGGTGACATATGTGTCTCCTTGTTCTTGCGGTGTTTCACGTAGGCGTCTATCAAGGGTTTTCTGTGGGTGACTTCTGTCTTTTCCCCTGTTTATTTCGGTGCCGGAGTTATAGGAGGATGAGTCAGAGGATTGCTGGTAGTATTGATTTCTTGGAATGCGATTCCTGTTGCGATTTGTTCTAGTTTGATTGGTCCATTTGTAGGCACGACCTTGGGTGAACGCGTTTTTGTCTCGCCAGTACTTTTTTTCTTTTTTGACTAAGATTTCTTTACTGTATTCTTCAAGATGGTCTTTGAGTTTTTTTTCCTGGTCACTGTATAGGACAGCTGTTTTTAGAGGTGTGAGTTGATCATATATTTTCTTTATTTCTCCTTCTAAATTTTTGCTTTGTTTGAGGTATTCTTCTTGCAGAAGTAACATGAGATTTTTTGAACATTGATTGAGTACTTCCTCCCAGTCATGTTTTAACTGTGAGGTGATGTTTTCAATTGTGGGAAAAATTTGAACCCTTAAACCGGCCGGATTTATGTTTTCTTTGATATATCTATCAAATGTGCGAACATGCCAGTGTAGGGATGCTTTCCTTTCCAAGTGCTTTTTTAGCGTAGTGAAGAGTGCGAATATGTCTGAATTGAGTTGTTCTTTCTCCTTGAAAGTGGACTGTATGTTCGACATAAGGGAATCCCACTCAGTGCCCATGAGGTCACCCATGGTGTCCCTCCTTTCTCCTGGAGGTGCCTCCAGCTTGTAAGGAGATTTTTCTGGAGGGGAAGGGGGGCGATTATCCTGCAGCGGCTTGGCTGTGAGAGAAAGAACTCTCAGTCAAGGAATGCCGGGATTGATATTAGTCACAAGAAAATATTGTGTTTTTGCCTTGCTGTTTAGGCAAAAACAAAAAATGTATAAAGGTGTTAGGTCAGGGGTCTAAGAGGGCGCGGATGTGTTATCCATCCAAAAACTAGACAGGAGAAAAGGGTCGATCCCTGATACCTAGATAAGTAGGTGTAGCCTCCGTCCCAGAAAAACGTTTTGGAGCAAGTTTGATGCCTCAGGTCAAGAGATTGGGACTTTGCGGGCTTAGTAAAATGCTATATTTATTAAAAAATAATAATAATAATAATAATATGCTGATAGCAAAATAATGATACAAACAATATAAACACAGTAAGTGCCAATGGGTTATTTTCCCCCTCTCAACTCAAATCCGGCTATTGCACTTTTCGTACGCCAAACCACAAATGACCTTGAAAACTTGCGTCAAACAACATATCCTACTAACCTCACACGCAATCAAAGACAAGCATTAAAAGAATTACAAGAAAATGATTCCATCACTATCAAACCTTCGGATAAAGGAGGCAACGTTGTCCTAATGGACAACGAAAAATACCGAGAAATGTGTCTTAACATCTTGCAAAATAAAAAATACTATCAACCAATCTCTCCCTTAATGATACACAGCTTCAATGAGGAATTTTACAAACTCGTTGACAGAGCCTACAACAATAAAACCATTACCAAAACCCTTTGGGAATTCATACGCACAAAACACCCGCGAGTACCAACATTCTACGCACTCCCCAAAGTGCACAAAAACCCACTAAACCCGCCCGGACGACCCATAGTTTCAGGTAACGGATGCATTACTGAAAATATTAGTCAAGTGATTGATGCTCACCTAAAACCTTTTGTCACCAAACTGGCATCATATGTCAAAGACACCGGACATCTACTTCAGATACTTGATAATATCTCTATACCAATAGATGCCTTTCTCGTTACTATTGATGTCGAAACTCTCTATAATAACATCCCCCACTTAAACAAACCAAAAAGGACAAAACAACAGATGTACCCCCCACAAGAATTATCATGCGCTTCTCAAACGAGCACAAAAAAATAAGAAATATTATACAAAAGAATTGGCCTATCCTCACTGAGGACCCCACAATCAAAGGACTGGTACCTACTCATCCTCTCATCACTTACAGGAAATCACGATCTGTACAACAGACTCTAGTAAGGAGTGAAATGAAGTCCCAAAAAGACCCATGCAACACCGTGGGAACCTTTCCCTGTGGCTCCTGCGCCCAATGCGCAGTAATACTCAAATCCACACACCTAATCTTACCGAATGGTGAAACTTTCATCCCCCGTCATTTTGCTAATTGCAAAACTAAGGGGGTTGTATATATTATGAATTGCGAATGTGGAGCATTCTACATCGGAAAAACAAAACAAGAATTTGGACTGAGAGTCAATAAACACATCCAAAGCATGACCATCGGCAACTTCCATCTTCCGTTAGGCCGCCATATAACCCAACACCATAAATATAAGATGCCTAAAGTTTCCTTTACTGCATTAGAACGCATCCACATTCCAGCCAGAGGAGGGGACTGGAACAAATCCCTCCTACAGAAAGAACTGCGCTGGATAAAAAAACTTAACGCAACCACACCCCCTGGACTAAACGAAAGCGCGAGTTATCGCCCTTTCCTAGAAGGCTTTGCCTCAGGCAAAACCGATTGATAATACATATCCCTTGACATCATTTATTTTTTATTATTATTTTATTTCTTATTTTCTATTTTTCTTCATTATTATTATTTATTATTATTATTTTTTATTAATATATTTTTTTCTCTCTTTTATATATTTTTTTTTTTTTTCTTATTTTTTTCTTATTATTTCCATTATATAATTTTTCTTTCATTTTTTCATTCATAAAATCCTTCTTGTACGTGACATGTTTGTTGGCATTGGGCTCTACCCCTCCGTGCCCAAGAGTCACCCTTATTTGGATAGTCCCCTATTCCTCCTGTTGTAATTTATATTGCTGTTAATATTGTTACTTCACTTTATTGTATGATTGTAATTATCCATTATTTACTGTATTTACCAAAAAAACTCTCTTTTATATATATGCTACATATGCCCATTACACTGTGATCAATTAGTACAGGTTCCATCACCCAGGTTTGTCATATTCCCCTCTTTGCCCTCCCAGAGTTCACCCGGCACAGGTAACCCCAGAGCATGACACTCTGGGGACTGACAAGGACGATGGGGATCATACCCCTTCAAATCCTTGTCCCATTCCTGTGTCGGCGGCCTCGGAACATCTTCATTATACCCTTCACGTCAAATAGGCAGGGTGCGCGCGCAGCCCATCGGCGCGCGCACCACGGCCCTACGCCGACCTGAGCCCGGACCGTCCTGAGATATGCGCGCGCAACTCCATCGGCGCGCGCATCAATCTCCCACGTCGACCCGGAATCCCGATCGACATCATGACGTACGGCGGCGCTACTGCGCATGCGCCGAGGGATATAAAAGGCCGGGGATTTCTAACAGGCCGTCACTTCCCTCCAGCCGAGGGATGATACGGACGCCCCAGGATACGCAGCTCTGGACTCCCATTCTACCACACAGCCCTACCTAAACGTAAGTTCATCATCCAACAATGCTTTACCTTTTGCACTGTTGGATGTACTTTTTACTAGTGCTCACAATGCCTTAAGGCTCATCAGCACTAATTATTCTTACCAGGGAAACACCAGGATCCTTAACCAGGGCTCCCCCTGCTGTCTAGAATCCGGAACTCCCTGCAAATGTAAGTCACTAATATTTTAATATGTATGCATATCAAGCAAAGAAATCCGGCCAACACCAAACCCAATCTGCCCTATCATGCAGGCTCAAAATAAAGCAAAGTGAGAACACAGCCTCTACTGCATTTGGACTACCATAACCAAGACCTTCAACACCAATTGTAAGTGATCAGCACTAACTCTGATAGTGCTCTAAATACAATCACAATAAATATTTTTATCTAATTGGTGTCATATATGTCATATATTCTTCAGGCCATTGAGAAGGACTACCCCCTTCCTCACATTATCAAGCAACTCTTACAACATGTAAGTTTGCTTCACACATTTCTACTCAATTTTACTTATATTCAGTTGGCAACATTCACCATTACCACATATCTTTACAGACAGCCATTCCTCCAGAAATCCTGTTGAACATTCTTGGAGGGCAATGGGAATACCAAATCCTGGGACCTGACCGTTGAATCACATGTATGTGCATATTCTATTATTCACTATTTTTACAAATAGTGTTATACTACAATAAATCTCTAATATATACTCACTATATTTTTCAGATATGGTGACCCCTTCCCACTTCCTTGACAAAGGCAATATACCTATGCCGAAACGCGTCGGAAGTCTGACAAAGATACTCTCTCTCAAGCTCACATCTATGAGCCTTAAATAGACAGAGTTCTTTAAAGTCACCATTTCCACCTTGTCACCTTTCGTTCTATCTTCACCTACTCACATGGGTCTATAACCCATTGGCACTTACTGTGTTTATATTGTTTGTATCATTATTTTGCTATCAGCATATTATTATTATTTTTTAATAAATATAGCATTTTACTAAGCCCGCAAAGTCCCAATCTCTTGACCTGAGGCATCAAACTTGCTCCAAAACGTTTTTCTGGGACGGAGGCTACACCTACTTATCTAGGTATCAGGGATCGACCCTTTTCTCCAGCGCACAAAGTGGTTCAGAGCCTTGAGGTCCAGGATTGGACGCACCTTGCTCTCCTTTCTGGGCAGGCTGAACAGGTTTGAATAGAAACCTTGAGAGCGTTCCTGTTGGGGAACTGGCACAATCACCCCTCGAGCCAGGAGATCCTTCAAACGCTCCAGAGACAGGTGAAGATTTGACAGAAAAAAACCTGTCCCCTGGCTGGGACTAGAATTCGATTTTGGACCCGGAACAAACCATTTTGCGAACCCACTCATCCTGAATGAAGGAAGTCCAGGGTTCCTGAAAGAAGCGCAGACGCCCCCCCCACAAGAGGACTTGTCTGCAGCACGGGAATGATCGGCCTTGGACTTGCCCCAGGGTTTCTTAGCACCTCGAGAATTTCTGAACGGCCTACCTTTTTTTTGCGCCACAGAGGCACGAAAAAAACGTTTATGAGCAGAAAAGGAGGGACCCCGCTTAGTACGGGGTGTCTTACCCTTGGAGGATTGAGGAAGAAGAGTACTCTTCCCGCCAGTCAGGCCCTTGATCAACTCATCTAATGAGTCGCCAAACAACCTGTCTCCCAGAAAAAGGAGATATGCTAAGGCTTTTTTAGAAGGTTGGTCAGCGACCAGCTCTTCAACCAGACCATGCATCTTAAAACAATGCCCACGGCCGGAGGAACAGTCTTGGGGTCCAAAGACTCCCGCAAACCCCTAATCCATTCCATCACCGTCTGTGAGACTAGTACAGACACAAAAACTGGTTTCAAAATGTCACCCGCCAGCACGTGAAGATGGCGGGAAAGGGATTCCACCTGCCTGTCCACTGGATCCGTAAAAACTGGGGAATCCTCCACAGGCACAAGAGTAGATTTGTTTCATCTGGAAAAACAGGACGGTCCACTTTAGGTGGCACCGTCCAATGGTTGGAAACCTTTTTAGCATAAGGATACCAGCATTTAAAGCATTGTGGCACCACTAACACTTGCTTAACACGTCACCATTGGTCATTCACAATATCGTGAAAAGTGTTGGGACAAGGGAAAACCCTGTCAACTTTTGGAGACATCTGGGAGCAAAAAGCCACCCGCATCCCTGCCGGCGTGGGCTCATCAGCCAATTTAAAGTATCCCGCACTGAAATAACCAGGGCTTCCACCAAAGCGTGTTCCCACGCTGCAGCTGAAGACGTCAGGTCCTCTTCACCATCTGACTGCGAGGACAGCGGGCCCCTCAGGAAGAGGAGCATCCGGGGCAAACACATCAGTCCCTGAATCAGAGGACACCTCCACAGATGGAAAAGGCAGCGGCCGTTTACGGCTATTAACCTTTTTCATGACTATATCAACTTTAGTCACCAGGCTTTCCAGGGCAGCTGAAATCGCGGCCAGGAGTCGCACAGAGTGGGTCTGAGGGTGAAATTCCAGTTTGGGACTCCATAGTGCAATATGCCAAAAATGGAGTACTGTAGCTTTAAGAACGCTGATCGCGGTATCCACCACCGATCGCATCGGTCTGCAGGGAGCCCCTTTAAACCAAACTGATAGCAGAAAGTGCAAGGATATGCCCGCAGAGACCCTCAATACTTTACCACCTCAGACACACAGCCTCCTGAATCTTCCACAGTATGGAGAAAGAAGCAGGAAGTGACCTTGGCTCAGCAGCAGGAAATGACCACACAGGAAGTGATGTCGCCTGATAGGGATACACTGCCAAGTATAGCACCAGGGCTACACAAAGAGGGATGCCCATATAAAACAATAGTAAGCTGCAGAGAACATGGCTGCCCCATACAAGTCTATGGGGGAAAAAATGTCATTGCCCACACCTAAGATGGCGGCGCCCACGGCGCACCATGCGGCTAGGGACCGACACATGAAGGCTTCAGGAACCACAACAGGAACCAGCAAGCCCAAGGTACCATGTCACACCCCCCCCCCCCCCCATTAGCGCCAGAACACTCCAGACACACAGCCCCCGCAGGGACAGGCAGAGGGAAGGACACACAGACCGGGCACCGAGCAGACCAGGGGGATCTCTTGGGAGGCACAATTCCATTATCCCCAGGGAAGGGCCCACATCCCAGCAAGGCCAGCATGGGCAAGGGGGGCCCAGTTACTCACCATACCATGGACCAGGTGGGCTCCGCTCTGGGCAGACTGACTGCCTCTCACCCGAAGTGGGGGTGTTGCCAGCAAAGGGGTACGCTGCAACTCAGGGCGTTCCAGGTTCTTGTGTCCCGGCGAGGTATTCCCTCGCAGGCTTGTCCCCCTCCGGACAAGGGGGCACCGTCGTGGCTAGGCCTAGGTTGGAACTATAACCTGCTCACGCTCGTAGGCCAGACTGGGAGGGACCATAGGGTTCTAGATTATCCAGTACAAAGCCCCAGTCGACATTGATGCTTGTAGATCACCAGGAAATTCTTCCCTGAACACTAGCTAGAATGTGAGTAGAGAAATAAAAGGAAATATTCTGAAAAGAATAAAAAAAACTGAGACCGGAGTATCAGCAGGAAACCTAGGTCTACTCCTTCTCTAGGCAGAAAACAAACTGATGTGCTGGGTTGTGCGGGGGGGGGGGGGGGGGGGTTAATGCCTGGAGGGACAGCCCCCTGGGCATGTGTATTCAAATTTTCCTGCCTAGACTACTCCTGATGGGAGGAGCATAAACTCACTCAGCTCATGGAGATGAGGCTGCGTCTGTCGACGGATGATAGAGAAATAGTGTTGGTGTTAAATCATCATTAAAGGAAGGTCTTATGCATCTGCTCCTGCTGGTCATTAACAACTGTTGCTTTATGTCCCCTACAACAAATACAAGCAGGCTGATATAATCCTAAGACTGCGTTACTTTAATGTTCAGAAACCCTTCAAAAATGTACATATGCTCTTGCAAAGCCAGAGTACATTACTTTCACACCACATGCACAGCCTGTGAAGCTTACTTGTACAGTACACTGCATGGAGACTTACCGGGTTGCTCGCTCCGACAGTTTGACCTCCAATTGATGACCATCCACTGTGCAATGCTGTTGAAAAGAAAATGCACATTCTTAAAAAGGTTCACCACAAAGATATCCATTGTATACTAACAATTCTAATATTATTAATTATTTATCGACATACACTGCACCAAACTGCTCCCATAAATATTTCAATTCAAATAGATTGTTTTTCCAAAGTAAATGACAATACAAAGTATTGTGAAGAAATTTTAGGCATGTGTGAAGAAATGCTGCAAAGAATTCTTTCAAAATTATATAATTTATTTATTTTTATTTTTTTTCCATTGTATCATTTGTTTATTTTTATCAATTTACAAAATGCAAAGTGACTGAACAGAAGAAAAATCCATGTCAAATCAATATTTTGTGTGACTACTGTTACTTTAAACCAGCATCAATTCTTACACTTGCACACTTTGTACACTTGCGCAAAGTCAGGGATTTTGTAGGATTAAAGTCAGGTGTATGATTAAAGCAATTTTTAAGTCTCATTTTTCTTTTTTTGAAAAAAAAATAACAAACATGTTATACTTGCCTCCTCTGTGCAGTGGTTTTGCACAGGGCAGCCCAGAACCTCCTTTTTTTTTTTTTTTGAAAATCTTTTTATTGAAATATAAACATAGAAAAACAGATAAACATACAACGGTGCAAAGGCTCAGACAGGAGCCGAGACTACCAGTCATGTAGGCATGTAAGGCATAGTACCCGCGCAGGGGTCCATCATAGAGTACAGTAGATATAATAACACACGGGCCCTGAGAAGAGGGCACATAAAAGCAATCAGCAGATCATACAGCTAGTGCAAAGGGCCCCACGAGACCCACCCTGGCGACCATATAATAGACCTGAAAATTCCCCCATCACCCCGGGGAGCAATAATGCACACGGACAAGGAACAGCAGACAGTGTAGAGCCATAGGGCGAGGCCCCCCTCAATCGCTGCCAGCTGTGGTGGAGTCAGCCAACCATCTGGACCATACTTTGTCAAACTTTTTGGGGCACCCCCTGTGGGCATATGTGTCTTTGTAGAGGGGAAGAACCGAGTTCACCAGAACCTGCCATTGGTGCACCGTGGGTGGGGAGCGTTGACGCCAGTGAAGTACAATAGATTTTCTGGCATAAAAAAGTAAAAGGCCGAGCAGCGTCCGGTCCGCCACCCGGGTCACCAAGTCATCGAGCAGCCCCAAGAGACAGATCCTCAGGGAAGGATCCAGCGAAACAGAGGAGACCCGGCTGATCATATGAAGCACCCCGGACCAGAACGCAGAAAGGTGGGGCAGGTCCAGAAAACGTGGAGGAAATCCCCTGGGACCTGGCCACACCGCCAGCACTCTGGAGAGTGGGAAGCGTGGATCCTATGCATCCGGTGAGGGGTGAGATAGGCCCTGTGGGCAATCTTGAATTGAATAAGTCTGTCACGGAGAGAAACTAGCACCTGAAATGGTTGTTCCCACATGTAAAACCAGTCCTCCTGGTCCAAGTCCGGAACATCCCTGGTCCAGCGAGCAAGGAGACCAGTGAGTTCCGGAGAATGGACCCGGAGGAGATGCGCGTAATGGGTCGACACCGCCCTCTCCGAGCAATCGTACCTCAAAACCCGCTCTAGGTCCGATTGGACCATCTGAGAGCTTCCGGACGGAAACTGGGACCTGAAGGCATGGGAAAATTGCAGGTATCTGAAGACCAACGACGAAGGGACCTGGAACGTATCAGTAAAGAAATTAAAGGGAGGGGAAGGAAAGATCCGAGGAGATATCCGAAATCCGAATTTAATCCGAATTTAACATTATGCTTCGTCCAAACCACCGGGTCCGGGAAGGAGTAAAGATGAGGCAGTGTGGGGTTGTGCCACAACGGCGCATTTGGGGAGACGGCAGTGTCCGGATAGCCCTCGAGCTGCAAGCCAGTTTTCCAGGCCCGCAGAACCGCGGTCATGGAAGATGTGGGCTCGTGTGGGGCTTTAGGTCCCCTAAAAGGCAAATGTGAGAGAGCTTCCACTGATCCGAGCACCGCCGCCTCCACCGCAGTCGCCGAGTTATTGAGGTCCGGATTAAGCCACCAAGCAGCCGAGACCAGTTGGGACGCCAGGAAATACTTATGGCAGTCAGGGAATGCAAGTCCCCCTTGGGAGAGGGGACGCATTAGGGTGGAAAGTTTATGTCTCTGGGGGCGAGGCCCCCATAAGAAAGAGGAGAACAATTTGTTCAGGGAATGAAAGAAGGACTTCGGTATCCACCTGGGAGAATGGCGGAAGAGGTAAGTGAATTTAGGTAGCACCTTCATTTTAATCAGGTTGATCCGTCCCAGGAGGGAAAGGGGCAGATTCTCCCATGCCTTCAACTTAGCCCTGACCGCCACCGCCACCACCACCACCGGGTCCAGATTGAAAGCGATAAAATTCGCCACATCCCTTGAGATCCGCACCCCCAAATAGACCAGCTCCTCCACCCACTCCAGCGGAATGTCAGCCGGCGCCGAGGAGCGGGCCCCCTGGTCAATCGCCAACAGTTGCGATTTGGTCCAGTTGACCCTCAACCCCGTCACCCGTGCAAATTCCTCCAACACATGCAGTGCCCCTTTGAGCGAAGAATCGGCATCGTTAAGGAAAAACAGGAGGTCGTCAGCATACAAGGCTACCCTCTCCTCCAGCCCGGCAATCTGCAGATCCCGAACCGACAGGGAAACGCGAAGTGCCTCCGCCACCGGCTCCATAGCGATGGCAAACAGGGCTGGGGAGAGAGGGCAGCCCTGCCGCGTGCCCCTGGATAGGGCAAACCAGGACGACACCTGTCCACCCAAACGTATAGCTGCCTTTGGCGATCTGTAAATGATTTTCAACCAGTCAATAAAGAGCAGGGGGAACACCATCCTCCGAAGAGTCTCCCACAGAAAGGGCCACTCAACGGAATCGAAGGCTTTTTCGATATCCAAGGAGGCCACCACTCTCGTGCCTACATTGAGATGGCGTGCCTGAATGTTGGTGTAAAGTCTACGCAGATTCACGTCTGTGGACCTGTGGGGCATAAAGCCGGCCTGGTCCCGATCGACCACCGAGGGTAGCATGGGCTGGAGTCGGGTGGCCAACAGCTTAGTCAGGATTTTCAGGTCAGTATTAAGCAACGCAATAGGTCTGTAGGAGGCGCACAATTTAGGGTCTTTAGGGGGCTTATAAATGAGGATGACATGCGCCTCTGCCATCGAAGGAGGGAGGGATCCCTCCGCGAGACAGCTAGTGAATGTCGCGGCCAGCAGAGGAGCCAGGAGTCCGGAGTGGGTCTTATAGAAATCCACAGGAAGACCATCTGGACCCGGGGCCCTGCCGCCTGGGATGGTTGAGAGAATTGCCACAACCTCCTCAGAGGTGATGGGTCTCACCAGCCATTGTCGCTCACTTTCAGAGAGCCAGCCCAGGGCCACCGGATCCAGAAGGGGGTACAAGTCAGTCGGTCGAAAGTCCGGGGGGAGGGTAGTAGAGTATAGGGAGCTGTAGTTAGAGCGAAAGGCCTCCAAGATGTCCTCCGGGGCGGCCAGGGCCTCCCCCGTGGGAGAAGTAATCTCGGGGATCACCGTCAAGGGCGTGTCATGTTGGGATATAAGAGCTAAAAACCGACCATTCCTATCCTCTTGTTCAAACACGGTTTGGCGAGCGCTATGCATGGACAATCTTGCGACCTCCGAAATGTGTAGATGGAGGTCCCGCTTCACCGCCTGCAACGCTTCGAAGTTGGAAACCGAGGGGTCCAAGCCATAAGTAGACGAGGCCCCCTCCACCTCCCTCTCCAGCCGGGTCAGCTCAGAGGCCTGCTGCCGTTTCACTGCCCCAATGGTGGACATATAATGGCCCCTGGTGAACGCCTTGAAGGCATCCCACACCATTCCAGGCGAAGCCGAGTCAGCATTATGTTTCCAGAATTCCTCCAGAACCGGCGGAGTCTGAGAGGCGACTTCGGGGTGTTCCACCCATTGAGGGCCCAGGCGCCACATGGAGCCCGAGAGCGCAGGGTGATCTCCAAGGGGCAATGGTCCGACAACCCAGCCGGTAAGTACCGCGCCGTCACCACCTCAGACAACGCCAGAGCATTGGCAAACGCCAGGTCAATCCTGGAGGAGGTCTTGTACGAAGAGGAGAAGCAGGAGTAGCCCCTCAGGTCCGGGTGTTTCCATCGCCAGATCTCCCGCACCCCGGCAGCCTCCGTCCAATGCAACAAATCCGCTGAAAAGGATTCAGGGGGAGCAGGCCTGTCGAAGGCGGGGGAGAGGATGGCATTAAAATCCCCCAGAAACAGCAGCTTTGCCGGGCAATAGGGGGTTACCTTATCCAATATAGAATAAAGGACTTCAGGCTTGAACGGGGGGGGACGTATAAACCCACCAACACATATCTGCGCTGCCAAAGGGTGAGGACCAAGATGACATATCGGCCCTGGGGGTCTGTATGGACCGCCTCCACCTCACAAGGCAGAGACTTGCGGATCAATATCGAGACCCCCTGGCATAAACAGAGTAAGAGGCATGTAATGATTTATGAATCCATGGTTTTCTTGAGGGACCGTAACTTGCTCCCCACCAGATGCGTTTCCTGGAGAATTGCTATGGATGGGTTGTGGGAGGACAGATATTGGAACATTAGTGCTCTCTTAAATTTAGAATTGAGGCCACGGACATTCCATGAGATAATGAAGAACGTCTGAGGGTCACGTGGGGCCATAATAATTACAGAGGGTGTAAATCAGAGGGGATCCCGCTAGGGACAGCCTTAGCAGCATGGGAGAAACAAGTCCAGTCGAGCCCAAGCACCGCACACATAACTCAGTAACAGTGAGCAACTTAAAACACACAAAGGAACATACAGTACCAAAAATAACACCCAGGCACGGAGTGCCTTTCCTGCCAAACCCCAGCATCCCCCGCAAAAAGAAAAAGAAAACCGGGGGGGGGGAACTTGGACCCCCCGGGGGGAGCTGGAGACGGCCTGTACCCCAAAACATAACATCCCCGGCAGGGGAAACACGAGTCCACCCGTCAGATCCAGAACATGGACCCCAGGTTGGGAGAGGGCCTGCTGATCCCCCGGGAAGAGGAAGAGCAGCCCAGTAGTCCGGGGGAGAGTGTGGAAAAAAACAAAAAGTTCTGTAGAGAACCGCACAGTACTAGGAAGCGCATGGAGTAGCTCCACTATGGCGAGCTATCAGGATGTGCGACAACAGTGGGAATCGGCAACCGGGAAGGGGGGGGGGGAGGGGGGTAAATGAACCAAGCAAAGTCAGTGGCAAGAGTCAAGCAGGAGGGGGGGGAAGGATTGGGCAAAGGGGATCCAGGGATTAACAAGCCATGGAAGGGGCAGTAGAGTAAGGGGCAACGATCATACCAGTCCACAGGAGGATCCCCGAATCAGCGGACATCCAGCCAGGAGGCCGCCTGCTCCGGCGTATCAAAGAAGCGGGTGCGATCGCCATCAATGACCCGGAGTCGGCTGGGGTAGAGGAGGCTGTACTTGAGGCCTTGGTCCCGGAGGCGACGTCGGATCTCTGTGAACTGGCGCCGTTTCTGCTGTACTTCAGGTGAGTAATCTGGGAAAAGCATGATGTGGGCATCTTCAAAACGGAGCTCCTTCTTAGCCCTGGCAGCGGATAGGAGACGATCCCGGTCCCTGTAGTTCAGGAGTCGGAGGAGGAAAGGCCTGGGAGGGGCCCCCGAGATCGGGGGGGGCGGTGGGACCCTGAGGGCCCGCTCCACCACGAAGGTGGGCGGCATGGCAGGGAGGTCCAGGAGGGTAGGCAAGAAGGATTCCGCGAATTCGGCTGGCTTGGGGCCCTCCGCCCGCTCCGGCAGGCCCAGGATGCGGATGTTATTTCGCCTCAATCGGTTCTCAGTGTCTATCGCCCTGTCCTGGAGAGCCTTAACTTGAAGCTGTAAGGCCCGTAGGTCACGAGAATCTTCCCTGGTGGAGTCCTCCAATTGAGAGATGCGACCCTCCGCCTCGGACATCCGCGACCGGAACTTGTCTAAGTCATGGCGGATAAGGCTGACGTCCATAGCAAGATAGTCCATCTTGACCGTCAGGGTGTCTCTGCAAGCCTTGATTGCCTCCAGGATTTCAGATGGCGATGGATCCTGGCTGCAGCTCGGGCCGGCCTCAGTCTGTGTGCTGACCGACATGCTGTGGGTGAAAGAGCTCGTGGCCAAGATGGCCGCCGCCCGCTCCGAGGGACAGGGAGAGGACACCGCCGCAGTCGAGGATCGAAGCTTGCCAGGAGGCAGTGGAGGGACCCGCTGTTTGCCACTCGATTTCTTGGGGGGACCCAGGTTGGTAAGGGGGTGCCGAGGAGGTAGGAGATAGCTCGGATGGAGTTAAAGGATAAGATCAGGATCGGAGCTCATGCGCCGCACGTCCTCTCAGCTTCACATCCCGGCCACGCCCCAGCCCAGAACCTCCTTTACTCAGGTCTTTATTTGCTCCTGCTGGCCCCTCTCTCCTGTCGAGTGCCCCCACAACAAGCAGCTTGCTATAGGGGCACCCAAGCCGAGCTGCAGCTCCCTGTGTCCATTCAGACACAGAGCTGCCATTCGTCCCCGCCCCCTCTCTCTCTGTATTGGCTGCCTGACTTTGATTGACAGCAGCGGGAGCCAATCAGGAGGGAGAGTCCTGGGTGGCAGAGGGACTCATGGACATCGTTGGATAGAGATGGGGCTCAGGTATTAGGGGGGCGCTGAGGCGGCTTCTACACACAGAAGGCTTTTTAATTCTTAATGCAAAGAAAGCATTAAGATAAAAAAACTTTCTGCCTTTACAACTCCTTTAACCAATTATAACTAGCAGGCGCTAATGATCATCAATTTCATATGTAATTTGAAACAGAGTCATTACCTAAAACAGAAACAGATGTGTAGGAAACGCCAAACGCTGCTACTAAGGAGATGTTGTGGATGGCAGTTTCATGTCACAGGTCATACACTATGGCAAGACTGAGCACAGCAACAAGACACAAGGTAGTTAGGCTGCATCGGCAAGGTCTCTCCCAAGCTAAGATTTTAAAGCAGACTGAGCATTTAAGATGTGCTATTCAAGCTCTTTTGAAGAAGCACAAAGAAAACGGGCAATGCTGAGGACTGTAGACACAGTGGTTGGTCAAGGAAACTTAATGCAGCAGATGAAAGACACATCAGAGTGGATTAACCAAAGACAAATCCACTGTCCACTACTATATTTCTTGCATGTCCCCCATCTACAGCAACTGCACTTCCAAATGCACTTGCAATGCACTTATAGTACACAGTGGATTTGCCTTTTTGGTAAATAAACCCCCCTTCATGCTTACTTCCCTTCGACATCGGAAGATGTCCAGCAGTGCCATCAGCACAGAACTGGTGGAAACCAGTGGGATCCAGGCACACAAATCTACTATACAGAGAAATCTGGCCAAAAGTAGTCTTCATTGAAGAAACTGTGGCCCAAGAGGCATACCTCTGATGAGGAAATAAGGCTAAGCGACATAACTGTGCACAAAAACATAGGAACTGGGTTGCAGAAAAATGGCAGCAGGTGCTGTGGACTGATGAGTCAAAAATTGAAGTATTTGGCTGTACCGGGAGGCAGTTTATTTGCCAAAGGGCTGGAGAGCAGTACAAAAATTAGTGTCTGCAGGTAACAGTGACGCATGGTGGAGGTTCCTTGCAATTCTGGGGCTGCGTTTCTGCAAATGGAGCTCATCCATCATGTCATAGTGTCCCAAATTTTGAGTTGTCACCAAAATAAACAGTGAAAATCTTTCAATGTGGACACTAGTTCTGGTGACCCTAGTGACAAAACAGGGATTTTCTTCACTTTGCAGGGATTTCCTCTCACTCCCTGTTGTAGCTATGGGACAGAAAGTGAAGTAAAATCTCCTCAATGGGGCACAGATGGCAAAAAACTGACAGAGATTAAACCTTGCCTTACCCTACACAAAATGAAAAAAGGTTTTGGCTGTAGTTCTGCTTTAAAGCAAGCACCACAAAGCATCTGTTGATAGCTTACTCTATGTGGCTCACCAATTCCAGCACCAGAATTCTTAACACTGGCCACTTAATTCAGGCTAAGCCCCTCAAACTCCCCACCGTCATGTCCGAATGTTCTTATTGTACATGTGAACAATGAGTGGCAAGTTATTGACTCTAGATGAGTAACATAAATATGCCTACAATAGAGGTAGGACTTGGCCTCAAACTTTAAAGAAGTTAAGCCATTATTTGCAAAGTGAATCCAGGATCAAAAGGGAAGCACTGAAGAAGCTGTACTTACAAAATTAATAGTAGACACTCTACTTTGTTACAGAATGAAAACAATATAGAGACAAAGAAATTACAAGATAGAAACCAGCCTTAAATTGTCTTTGATTTTACACTGTAAAGACCAGGCTAAAAGAACATAAAAAGACATACTTGCAACTGTCGCAGAGCTTTTTGAGCTTGTTCTGGCTTCTTATAGTCCACAAAACCAAAGCCCATAGATAGGAGTATACCTGCAAGAAAGAAAACACCTTAAAATTAAAAGAATAATTTGTGCAAAAAAGTCATAATAGCGTAAGCCAAAATGAAGAAATCCTTTTGAAGTGTTACTAAACCTAAAATCAGTCTGTATATGCAGCAAAGCATGCTGGTTATACTCACTGGGGAACCTAAGGGGTTAATCCTCTGCATTATGCAAAAAGGCTGTTTGATTCTGTCTTCTCTGATCCTCTACTTTGACCACAGTACCCATCAATCTATCTGCTGATAGAGCAGAGCCTTGGGGGCAAACTGCACATGCACAGTTTGGTGTGTATTGCTAAAGAGTTTTTTTCTTTTCTTAGGCGAGTGCATGTGATCACCACAGGGTCAATCAGAACTGTCCAGACAGAGGGTCAGGGGTCCTGCAGCCTCATAGGACAATCAGGGAAGAATGAAAATTCCCCCTTCCACGCTTTAACCAGTGCTCTGCTGGACATAGAAATCATAAGACTGCCCTAACTGCTGACGAGAAAAGGTATTTAGCAGTTTATATTTACTAAAATAATTTTATTTTCATGTTCTGTGTACTGTGGGAGACCAGATATAGTGAATCCAGGGTCCTGGGTTTAGCAACACTTTAATATTACATGAGCTAAACAGTTTCTAAGATACTCAACTACACTGTAGTGAAGGAAATGTCCTTAGAGATCAGAAGGCTAACAGATTCAGCGTGTTCAAAAGAAGGCAGATCATATAGCTCCAAACACTCTTAACAATGTAGTAGACCTTTTGCCGCCCACACAATGCATATATGCAGCAGGAAATAGGGTGTGTTTTAATGCCCACATGCTGCAATGGGCGGCACAGCTTTCTGTACTAAAAAAGTTCTCAATGCATGCACCTAGCTACCAGTCTCTACCAATGATTGAGAGCCTACAGAACCAATCTGGTTTTGTTGCAGGCTAGCTAGTAAGTAAGCTGGGAAATTGTTTTTGATGTGCATTGCCTTTCCATGTGCTACTTGCTGCAAAGGCTTGTTAAAGGTTGGGGTGGTTGCTATTTGTTTGTAGTTTGTGAACTGGTGTGGGTATTGGATACCTTCAGCTGCCGCTGTGCCTTTGCTGGGTGTCATGTGCGTCCCTATACCTTTAAGGAGGGATGGGCTCCCTCCAGGCACACCTGCCCTTGATCTATCCAACTGCTATATATACAATATGTGCTCCAATTTGGGAGACTCAAAATTATAGAGTTAGGACCGCAGTAAACTGGGTAGCCTTGACGTGGCTACTGCAGCTTACTCATATGCCTAAATCCCTTGCCTTTAA
Organism: Pelophylax lessonae; assembly: GCF_965119305.1. NCBI lineage: Eukaryota > Metazoa > Chordata > Amphibia > Anura > Ranidae > Pelophylax > Pelophylax lessonae. Next base: position 303,033,276 of record NC_138768.1, read on the forward strand.
CTTGAACTGTTAGACAGGGCCAATTGTGTTTTGTCACAGGCTAGCTGGTAAGTGAGCTGGAAAATTCAGTTTGTTTTTGATGTGCATTGCCCTTCCATGTGCTCCTTGCTGCAGAGGCTAGTTATAGATTGGGGTAGTTGCCATTTGTTTGTGGTCTATTAGACCACACATTTCTCCTCTGCCCTCCAAAGCAGTTTGATTGGCTGCTTTACTAGCCAGTGATGGGACAGCCTGGAAACAGTGGCAAACAGTGGGGTGGAGTCAACCTTCTCCTGCTTGTAAAAGTAAATGGGCAGCTCATGGAGAGAAGTTGTGATCTCAGGGCCCCCTTATTGTTAAAGGGGGTTTCCAGATTCTGATAGGCTCCCTGTCTGCAGACCCCAACTACCACGGGCCAGGGTTGTAGGGAAGAGGTCCTTGTCCTCAAACTTGGGGACAAGTTACCTTTCCATGGTTGGTGGCACCACAGCAAAGTTTCTTCCCATGTTTATGTGGCCTGGCCTAATATAATTTAGGGGGGGGGGGCACACTAGTTCCCCCCTTTCCTGGCCTGTCTGCTTAGAAAAGGGTCTGGTTTGGAATTTGGGGAACCCCCATTACATTATTCCAAAATTACACATCGTATCTTTACAGGGGTGCACAGGTGTTCCCATGCATCTCTGTGCAGGCAGCCCCATTAATGTCATTTAGGATGCAGCAACTGCACGAACAGAGCCGCTGCTCCCAATCTGACATCCATGTAGGTCTGCATGCATGTCCCTGAGCTCACACTGCCTGCGTTCGGGGACGTGCACCCACACGGATGTCAGATTGGGAACAGCAGCTATGCCTGTGCAGCCGTTGCATCCCAATTGACATAAATGGGACTGCCTGTACAGGGATGTACGGTCACTTGTGCATCCCTGTGCGGTCAAACATGGCCCTCCATGGGCGTACACTGTAGTATGCCACATGTGAACAATTGTTTAGTAGTAATTTAGCAGGAATTTTGTAAGTTATGTTGTGTTTATGTGCACTATTATTGATTTTAGTGTATTTTTAGTGAAAATAGTGATACGAACATTTGCGCAATTATTGCGGGGCCCAAAAAAATTAGTAGCACTTTTTTTATTTTACAGGTCATGTGCTTTCAGAAAATGCCTTGTTTGAGGTCCAGTTCACACTGGAGCGATGCCAGACATCGCATGTGATTCGCACTGCATTGCTGTGCAGATCACGTGATGTCTGTGCGATGCAAATTCAGCCATACAAACTGTATGGCTAAATTTGCATCGCATTCGAATCAAACTTGTCCAGGACCCTTTTTTTGTCTGGACCAGAATTGGATCGCATGGGTGTTCACACCCATCCGATTATATTCCTGTCTAAATTCAGTTTGCACTGCAATTTGCAAACTGATCTGGGGTGCCATTAACTTTGTATTGACACCCGCAGCAGTTCGTAGAGGGCAGTGTGAACTACTGGCAATTCAGGTGCGATGAGGAAACCCGCACCAGATTCACAGGGTTTCCCGTATCGCACCAGTGTGAACCGAGCCTTAGTGCCGGTTAACACTTCCGCGTTTGCGGAGATATCGCATGTAATTTGGAGCGCACTGCTCCTAATTACATGCGATCTGATGTGCGGATGCGAGTTCAGCCATACACTTTGTATGGCTGAATTCGCACTGTATCCGCACCAAACACGCACATGAGGCTTTTTTTGAGCCGCAGTAGAATCGGATCGCATAGTGGTTCACACTAGTGCGATCGGATTCTGTGCGTACTTGCAGATCGCACTGCGATATGCGATCGCAACTGGGGGTGTCAACTTTTAATTGACACCCCCTGCGTATCGCATATGGCAGTGTGAACTGCCAGATGTGCGGATGCGATGCGGGAACACGCTGCCTATTCGCAGCGTTCCCGCATCGCAGAAGTGTGAACCGGCACTGAAGGGACTTTTTAAATTCTGAAAGCTGTAAGTGAGAAATGGTAACCTCTGGATTTTTAGAGTAAATTGTTTTTATTTACAGTTTTGAGGTTATTTATTACCTCAAAACAGTTTTAACTTTTATATTTAGTAGGAATTTTGTACATTTTGCCATGTATGAATCCACTATTAATGATTTTATTGTATTTTTAGCAAGAATATTGGTTTGATAAACATTTGCGCAAATATCGCGGTGCCTTAAAAATCAGTAGCACCTTTTTCCTATTCTACTGGCCATGTGCTTTCAGAAAATATATGGTTTGGAGGGTCTTTTTTTAAACTCTGAAAGTTGCAAGTGAAAAAGGAAAACCTCCAGATTTTGAGAACCTTTTGCGTACGTCCAATTTTCACTATTTCCCAAAAAGGCGCAATTTAAAATGTACAAAAATGTGTTATTTATTAACTCAATACAGGTTTAGCTTTTATATTTAGAAACTTAGTATTAGTACAGATCTGTTCACTCAGACTATCTAAAACCTAGCTAAGATTAAAGAGTCCCCCACCCAGCCTACCAAAGACTCACTCACCAAAATTAACAAAAGACATGACATCCTACAGATTCATTGCCAAAAGACCAGGTAACATTTCACAGACTCCGTTACCCAGATTACCAGAAATCCACGTTACAATGCACTTTGTACCAAAGGCCCCAGCAACATTTAATGGACTTATTCACCCACAAAAGCCTGGCTGCCCACCAAAGTCACCTCACCTTGTTTATCTTTCTTTTTTGAAATGCTACACGATTTCACAGTCCCAACTTTCGAAAAGACCTAAAAAGGAAAATACAAGGTTACACTGACCTGTTCATAACAGAAATATGTAAAACCATTTTAAAAAGTGTGTCTAAAATGTTATATGTATTCTCTTATTCTAAACAGGGAAAGGCGCATTTCTTACCTCTCTAAGCGTTTCCTCACTGGTGCTAAAATTTAGGTTTTTAATAAATAATGTACAGCCAGGAAGCGTTTCTTCATCCTCAGATTCACTCTGTCTGTCGGTCTGAGCTTCTTCAAGTTCTGGGGAAATGTGATCTACAAAAAATAACTGTATTTTAAGCGTCCGTATGTACATGTGCTAGTGTAAAATAGGATTTTTATAGTCACTGTAAAATCATTTAGTTAGAAACCATTGAGGGAAACAGCAATTCTAACCTGATTATATTTTTACCTACAGGAAGATTGGCAAACAAAAAATGGGATTTTTGACTTACCGTAAAATCAATTTCTCTCATGTTCATTGAGGGACACAGCTCCTTATCTTCTTGACCACTGGGTTATACTGCCCACTACAGGAGTAGGACACTAGGCAGGAAAAAGCTTGACTTTGCCTATGGGGCAGTCCCAGGGGGTATACTCCCACTCTCAGCTATAGGCACTCAGTTTTGTTACAAGCAGTGTCAGAAGAAAGCCAACTCCACAGAGGGGTGGGTGCTGTGTCTCTCAATGAACATCAGAGAAATGGATTTCACGGTAATTCAAAAATCCCATTTTCTTTCGTTCATCGACGGACACAGCTACTTATCTTCTTGACCACTGGGACGTCCCAAAACAGTGTCAAACACGAGGGGTGGGAACAGCAAGAACAAGTTCCCCAAGGCTAAACCGTTGCCAACCAGGTAACATGGAGCTCAACCATAAACAACTGGAGCTCACCTGAAAAAAACAATACACCCTCAAAGAGGACAAGGTCCTCTGAACAGTAGCCCGCAAAACCTTGCGGCCAAAAGAAGCATCCGCAGATGCCAACACATCCACCTTATAAAACGTTGTGAAAGTGTGCATAGACGACCAGGAGGCCGCCTTGCAAACCTGCAGCACTGACTCCTGATGACGGAAGGTCCAGGAGGCACTAAGCGCCCGAGTAGAGTGCGCCTAAACAGGGAAAGGAGGAACCTGACCCCAAATGGAATAGGCCTGGATCACCGTTTGTCTGATCCATCTGGAAATGGTAGCAGCAGAAGCAACCAACCCTTTCCGAGGTCCAGCTGTGAGTACAAAAAGGGAGTCTGACTTCCGAAAAGACTGCCAGGTATACCCTGATTGCCCAACCACATTCAGGGAATGCAAGGCAATTTCCTTAGGATGTTTAGGACTGGGACATTGGAAAGGCAACACAATGTCTTCAGTCAAATGGAAATCAGAGATGACCTTTAGAAGGAACGACGGACAGGGACGAAGAACCACCTCCTCTCTGTGAACCACCAGTTAAGGTGGACAAGACAACGCCGCCAGCTCCGACACCCTGTAATAGCCACCAAAAAGGCCACCTTATGGGACAACGTAAGCAGGCGAACTTCCCTAATATTTTCGAAGGGAGGTTTCTGGAGAACTGACAACCAAATTGAGGTCCCACGGCGGCAATGGAGACCGCACTGGAGGAGCCAAGTGTCAAACACCCTGGATAAAAAGGTACACAGAGTGCATGGCCAAGGTTGCAAAAGAAGACCGCCGAGGCCGACACCTGGCCCTTGATGGTACTCAAGGCCAATTTCTGCTCAACACCCCATTGAAGAAAGGTAAAAATCCAAGCCACCAAAAAGGAACAAGGGTGAACACCAATCGACTCACACAACAAAACAATGGTAAATCTTCCTAGAGGTAGACTTCGTAGCCTTCAGCAGTGTCAGAAAAAAAACTATCCTTCAGCACCTGCTACTGTAAAGCCGGATGGAAGATCGGCCCTTAGGACAGCAGATCCTCCCCATGAGGCAGTCTCCACAGGAGGGCAGCGACGAATCGCACTAGATCAGCGTACCAAGACCGGCGAGGCCAGTGCTGGGCCACTAGAATGACCGCAATCCCCCTCGGCCTTGATCCTGTGCAAAGGCGTGGAGAAGCTAGAGAGGAGGGAAGGAGTAGATCAGATGATACTGGCCACCAGAACGTCTGTGGCGTCCACCAGAGGATCCCATGACCTTGCCACAAACCTTGGTACCTTTCTGTTGAGCCAACAGATCCACCTCTGAGGTTTCCCACTGGAAACATATCTAAAAAAAATGTCCGGATGAAGGGACCACTTCCCTTTTTGTTCCACCCTGGTGATTGATATAAGCCACTGCCATGGCATTGTCTGAATGGATCAGTACTGGGAGCCCCTGGAGTTGATCCGTCCAGTGATCCAGGCACAACCTGATCACCCGAAGTTCCAAGACATTGATCGGTAGTTTGGACTCCTCCAGTGTCCAACAACCCTGGTTGGAGATCGGTCCCAGGACACCTCCCCAACCAGACAGACTGGCATCCATGGTGACCACTGTCCAATACAAGGGGAGAAAGGATTTGCTCTGCTGAAAAGCGGGAGAGTGAAGCAGACCAGGGACCCCTGGTTTCCCAGCTCAGCCAAATCTGATTGTGCAGAGACCTCGGACACGTCATATTTTACCAGAATATCCCTTTGAAGGAACTGTGCAAACGGAACTGCCTCGAAGGTAGATACCAATCAGGCCCAGCATCCACATGCAAGTCTTGAGGGAGGACCACCTGCTGGGCAGCAGTAGATAAATCACAGCATGCAACCTCTGGAGATTGTCCAGAGGAAGGAAAACTCTGGCTAGAGCTAAATCTAGAGTCAAACCCAGATAATCCAATTTCCTGGATGGGATCAGAGCAGACTTCTGGTAATTTGGAAGCCAACCAAACTGCTTCAGGGTCTGTATAGTGATCTCCAAGTCGTCCATCAAGGCAGCAGCGGACTCCGCTCGCAAGAGGTCGTCCAGGTAGCCCAGTACCACAATCCCCTGTTGACGTAGCAATGCCGGAACCAGCTTTATGGAGATGCTGATTTCATTTTCCAGCAGGACTTGGCACTTGTCCACACTGCCAAAAGTACCAATACCTGGTTTAATGATCATGGTATCACTGTGCTTGATTTGCCAGCAAACTCACATGAACTAAGTCCCATAGAGAATCTGTGGGGTATAGTCAAGAGGAGGATGAAAGACACCAGACCCAACAATGCAGATGAGCTGAAGGCCACTTTTAAAGTAACCTGGGCTTTCATAACACCTCTGCAGTGTCTGCAGTGTCACAGGTTGATCGCCTCCATTCCACACCACATTGATGCAATAATTGATGCAAAGGGACCCCCGACCAAGTATTTAGTGCAAATGAAGATTTGAGGGAAAGGATCTGTCTGCTGGACGCGATCGGAATTCGATCTTGTACCCTGACCAAATGAGTTCCTGAACCCACCTGTCCTGAATCCGGGACAGCCAAGGTTCGGGAAAACAGTGCAGACGTCCCCCCACCCCTGAAACTGGTGAGGGCGCCCCTTCAGGTCGAGGCGGACTGGGCCGCCGTGCCAGCTTGGGCAGCTTTTGACTTGCCTGTCCAAGGCTTCTTCTGGCCACCAGAGGCCTTGAAGGATTTGCCCTTGTCTTGTGCCTTAAAAGCACGAAAGGACCCCTGGTTAGGTTTAAAAGGAAGGGCCCAGCTTACCGTGGAAAAACTTACCCTTGGACACTTGGGGCAGCAGAGTGCTCTTGCCCCCAGTGACCCCCTTAACCAACTCATCCAGGGAGTCCCCAAAAAGGCGATTCCCTGCATAAGGGATGTCAGATACCGTCTTCCTGGAAGTCTGGTCGGCCGACCAGCTCTTCAGCCACACTATGCGACGGATTATCACTGCGACAGCAGATAGGCGTGAGACTAAAGGGGCCTCATCCAAGGCCACATCACACAGGTATAAAACAGCCTGAATAATTTGGTCCACCATCTCCAAAGTAGCAGGAGGGGCGGAATCAGCCACAAGGGTGCGTCTGAGCACCTTAGTCCACTCCACCACAGCCTGAGAGACCATTACAGAGGCGAACACAGGTTTCATCAAGGAACCCGCCACCATGTAGGAGTGGCGAGTAAGAGATTCCACCCGTATATATCCGTCGGGTCCCTAAACACCGGAGAATCCTCCGTGGGCATCAGAGTGGCCTTTTTCAACCTGGACACCGTGTGATCCACCTTAGGGGCCACAGTCCAGCGCGAATCCGTTGGGAGACGCAAAAGGATAACGGTACTGAAACCGCTTTGGTACCACAAAATTGCGCTTTAAATTGCGCCATTGTTCGTTCACCGTTTGGTGAAACTCAGCGGGACAGGGAAAAACCTGAACCGCTTTCTGGGTTCTGCGGGTCCCAAAGGAAGACCGTGGGTGGGGCTCATCCTCTAAATGTAGCATATCCTTAACAGAACTAATAAGCGCAGACATAGCGGCGCGTTCTCTGGCCATCCCAGGGGGGGGGGGGGAGTCGTCCCCCTCCTCCTCCTCCGACAGAGGATTGAGACCCCTCAGGGGGTACACTGTCCAGGACAACCATATCTAGTTCTGAATCAGAAGATTGAGACAGTCTGGGCCTTTTCTTAGAAGCCCGCTCAGACATCAACAGATCCACTTTAGACACTAAAGTCGCAAGTGCAGCAGTAAGGGAGCCCATCGCAGAGGATTCAGGCGTACCTGAACCCTCCACCAGAGCTGGGGGGAATTTGCTGTCCTGGGACTCCATAAAAATGTTTATGGCGCTGGCCCTTTAAATCAGCGATAGCGGCGGATCCCACCGCAATGAGGACCAGCCTGAGCTACTATATACTGAGGAATATAACTGCCAGCAAAGGTATTATCCCATAAAAATAGCAGAAAAAGCCCCCAAGAAGTGTATCTGTACAATACCACGCTTTCAGCTCGATCCGACTGCCTGGAGAAAGGAAATTATGTCACGCCGCTAGAGGCCAAAATAGGACTGAGCCAAGGAAACATTTTTGCCAATGTAATCCTATGGGGGAGGCACTGGGAAAATGGCCGCCGAGCACATGGGAAAATATATTGCCCACACTAAAAATGGCGCCCTTTTTGGCGCCAGAACACTAAAGAGAAAATGGCTGCTGATGCCCTCACATAAGGCCAAACAGCCTGCCCACACCCAAAATGGCGGCCCCACGATTTTTACACCACAGCGGCCCCCACAACCATGTCTGTACCCCCAAACGTTGCACAAGCACTACCAAGGGACTCAGGGACCCCCGCAAACCCCGCACAGCACGGCATAGCCGCAATAGCGCCCCCGCAGGGACCGCGAGGGACACACGGGGACCATACAGACAGACATGAGGGGGATATCACAGACTCCAAACAGACTGCCATCCCCATGACAGAGGCCCCACCCACACACCCTGACATACAATGCCATAGACAGAGGGGGTAGCATGGTACTCACAGATCCAGCGAAAGCGTGGGTGCCACTCTGCGACGGGAAGCCTCCCACCCGGGTGGGGGTGCCGTCACATGAACAGGACGCTAGCAACACGCGGCGTACCACAGTTGAGACATCCTAGTGAAGTAGCCACTTTGCGGGCTTTGTCCCTGAGGACAGGGACAGGTCATTTGCGAGGCCAGGGCGTACGCATAGCCTGCTAAACGCTCGATGGTGGACTGGGATTCCGTAAGGCTCTAGTACAACCAGTCCGATTCCCAGCTCCGCAAACGCTGTAGTCTTCCGAAGTCTGACTAACTAAGCTCAGGAACAAATAAAAAGCTACCAGTGTAAAGAAAAAACACTTAGCAGAAATAAAATCAAGAAAACAGAAGAAAAGGCTGAGACTGTAGTCCCAGCTAAGGGAAGCCTGCCTACTCCCGACTAGGCAAAAGACAAACTGATTTGGGAATGCTGCTAGCAGGGGGGTATTGGACCAGAGGGACAGCCCCCTACAGGTGTCTATGCAAGTGTTTTGTGAATGTTTATAACAAAATCTTATGCCTAGCTTGCTCCTGTGGATAAGACCAATACCCATAAATGAAGACTGTATGAGTGGGCGGCGACTGTCAGAGGACGTAAGAGAAAGGGAGTTTTAGCCTACGTTCACATTGGTCCGATTTGACATGTCAAATCGCATGTCAAATCAGAGCCAATTGCAGGCAATGGCACCGTCCAAATCGGTGCAACACCAACATCTGTGCTACTTTTGGCAATTGGGGGGGGGGGGGCGATTTTTATAGACATCTGTGCAATCAGCCCCAAAGTCGGACTGAAATGGCGGCTTGAAATCGTGCAAGTTCAGCTGAAAGTGGCCTCAGCGCGAACCTGGGCTTAAAAATTACTTGTTCTGCTGCCAGCATTTTCTCTCCCTGGGAGGAACAGCTACTGAAGAATCTTCTGCATCCAACACCTATGGGATATATGGTCCTCCCTCCATCCGCCTGCACCTTTGTCACTACATGACACAGTAATGACACAGGGGGTCAGCGGATGGAACGAGCAGCAGGTGAATCTCAAAAAGTTTATTTTCCAGCAGGCAGCTTTTTTTCAGTTTAATAAAGGTGGTGAAAGAGAAACTTTAAAGGGATTCATAGGGGTCCAGACAAGATGGAGAGGAAAAATGTCGCTTTACATCTTCCATTTCAATGCTGTAAGGATAACAAAGCTAGCACATTCATTCTCTGTCTTCTCACCTTTCTCTTCTTTTGCTGGCTTGTCCTCATTTACCAGTTCAGCTTTCTTCCCTGCAGGTGGGGTGTTAAACACATTCATGGGAGCCCATTCCAGGTACAGAGGCACATGCTGAAACTGGTATTGAAAAAGCAGTGCAATGTACACAATTCATCAATGTCACAAACAAAAGGGAAAAAAAAAAAAAAACTATTCCAATAATATGTATCATGAAACAAAATAAATTAAATAGTCAAGAATGAAAAGGAAAGTAGCAAAACATGTTGAAGATTTGGCTCTTATTTATCAACATACACAATGTGGTTGCTGTGATTTTCATGGCACAGTATGTGGTTGTACACATTTTACAAGTTAAACTGTTGTATGACTGCTAGGTAAATAAATAAAATAGATTTCAGAGGGTTGTGTCATTTTGCTCACAAAAGTCTTTAAGCGAAAATCAACGGACCAATTTTCCTGGAAATTCTGGAGTTTCAAATAATAAGGAAGTCAGCCAGACCTGTCAGATATTATATGTCACCTGCACGCAGGGGTACTAGTTCTTCCTATTCCGGGGCCTGTGGTGCTGTTAATTTGTTTTGTAAGTTAGTTCTACTATGGCCTCTTGAACACTGTTGCCTGAAAACGGGGATTTTTTTTTTAACTGGTCTATTGTTTTCAATGTGCCTGTACACAGAGGCACGTTAACATGTGCAGCATATTGATAAAAAAAAAAAAAAAAAGAAAAACCAAAATCTTAGTTTCCAGTCGGCATTTTTGCATGCATACTCACAAAGGTACACAAATATGTGCAAACGCCACGCTTCCTGCTTATGTGTGCATACTTGCAAATACGTTCAAGTAATATACAGCCCATCCTTGCTGTTTTTTTTTTTTCTGCCAAGAATATCCGATGTTTATAAATCAGTCCAATGTGCAAGAGGCCTAATAGCCAGGCTTAGATAAATCCTCCCAGAACAGAAGATCAAAACGTTAAGAACCATCAAAGCTTGTGTTGGTAGAAGGTGCTGGTCACTATGTTTATTATAAGTGGACACGGACCTGCTTGTGTGAACTGCTAAAGGCAAAGTAGCATGGTGCATTGGGGTGTTTTGTTTGATCACCAGAGACATCTTAAAAGAAACTGTCCAGACACTTTTACACCCCTTTACAGTCTGGGCCATTTTTCTGCTTTCAGCACTGTCATACTTTGAATGACAATAACTCAGTCATGCAACACTGTATCCAAATATTTTATCTAGGGCTGAAACAACTAATCGATTAATCCGCAACGAATATAAGTATTAAGTAAAAATAAATGACAGCAGGCGCAGGGAGCTTGTATCAAGCTACCTGCCTATTAATAAGGGGAGTCTATCATAAATATTATATACCAATCCGGTCTAAAAATTTGCAAAACAGTGTTTTAGGTCTTTTAAAAATATTGATCTCTGAGTCTGACATGTACCGCATTTAAACCTCCAATAATACATATATCTGTCTCAGAGTGGATTAAATATCCAACTATATAGCTGGATATTTATTTTTACCACTGAATACAGATATTCAAGAATATTAACTAAATTATACACCAACCTTCTTTCTTTTTTTTTGATTAGTCGATTAATCAAAACAATAATCGGCCAACTAATCGATTATGAAAATAATCGTTAGTTACAGCCCTAATTTTATTATTTTGTTTGAGACAGATAGAGCTCTCTTTTGGTCGTATTTTACCACTACCCACCCAAGGACGTACCCATATGTCCTTGGGTTTCAGTGGTTATACCGGGATGATGCCGGCACCTACAGGCATCATCCTGGTACCATTATTTTCAGCAGGCAATTCTGTAGAAGACAGAAGTGATCTGAGTGGCTAATTAGCCACTCGATCAATTCTGCGGGTGGTGGAACGGGGTCCCATCCCCCTCCCGCTGCCGCCTCTGGTGCCAATCGCAGAGGCCTGGGAGCGATGCGGCCGGCAGCGATGGGTGACTGGGACAGAGGGAGAGAAACTGACGCCGTTCCCCTCTCTCTGTAACCCTGGAAACCAGGAGCGACGAGTATTCGTCACTTCCGGTTCCACGCCTTTGTTTACCTGGCCACCAGTGGCCAGTGAAGCTGCCGATTAGACCAATCTCAGTCCGATTGGCTGCATGGGGGGGGTCAGAGGAGAGATTTGGGGTCTAATACCCCAAATCGATCCATAAAGAGGACATGTCAGGTCCCATGCTATCACAAGGGCTGTTATTCACCCCTTATGAAATGAAAGCAATAAAGTTAGTACAAAAAAAAAAAAAAAATTATAAAATAAAAATAATGTAAAGCGCCACCGTCCCAAGGTGCTTACGCGCATATGTGAACATATATGTTACTTCCCCACGCATATCTAAACGGTGTTCGCACCACACGTGAGGTATTGTCACATACGTCAAAGAGCGAGAGCAATAATTCTAGGTGCTAGACTGCTAGACCTCCTGTGCCACTCTAAACTGTTAACCTGTAAAGGCGTTTAAAGCGTGGCCTATGGAGAATTTTAAGCACCGTAGTTTGCTGCCATTCCACGAGCAGACGCAATTTTAAAGCGTTACATGTTAGGTATCTATTTACTCGACGTAACATCATCTTTCACATTATACAAAAAAATTGGGCTAACTTTACTGTTTTTTTTTTTTTAATTCATGAATGTGTTTTTTTTTCCACACACCATTTTATTCTCCAGGGTCTCTGCTAAAAAAAAAAAAATATATATATATATATATATATATATATATATATAATGTTTGGGGGTTCGAAATAATTGTCTAGCAAAAAAAGTAGATTTTTACATGTAGGAGCGAAGTGCCAGAATAGGCTTGGGAAGGAGGTGGTTAATCACCACTGAACTTTTCATTTTTTGCAATACAAGCGGAAAATATCAAAAATGAAAAAAAAAAAATAAGCACATTTCCTTAACTTTTACTTTTCATAAATGTAGGTCAAAATATATTTCGCTACATTTCTTTGGTTAAAATAACCGAAATCAGTGTATATTATTTAGACTGTATGAAAGTTATAAAGTCTACAAAACTACAGTATATACAGTAGTGCACAAAAGTGAGTACACCCCTCACATTTTTGTTAATATTTTATTATATCTTTTCATGTAAAAACAATGAAGTAATGACACTTTGCTACAACGTAAAGTAGTGAGTGTACAGCTTGTATAACAGTATATATTTTCTGTCCCCTCAAAATAACTCAACACACAGCCATTGTCTAAACCGCTGGCAACAAAAGTGAGTACACCCCTAAGTGACAATGTCCAAATTGGGTCAATATTTTGTGTGGCCACCATTATTTTACAGCACTGCCTTAACCCTCTTTGGTATGGAGTTCACCAGAGCTTCACAGGTTGCCACTGGAGTCCTTTTCCACTCCTCCATGACGACATCATGGAGCTGGTGGATGTTAGAGACCTTGTACTCCTCCACCTTTGAAGATGCCCCAAAGATACTCAATAGGGTTTAGGTCTGGACACATGCTTGGCCAGTCCATCACCTTTACCCTCAGCTTCTTTAGCAAGGCAGTGGTCGTCTTGGAGGTGTGTTTGGGGTCGTTATGTTGGAATACTGCCCTGCGGCCCATTCTCCGTAGGGAGGGGGTCATGCTCTCCTTCAGTACATCACAGTACATGTTGGCATTCATGGTTTCCTCAATGAACTGTAGCTCCCCAGTGCCAGCAGCGCTCATGCAGCCCCAGACCATGACACTCCCACCACCATGCTTGACTGTATGCAAGACACACTTATCTTTGTACTCCTCACCTGGTTGCTACCACACACGCTTGACACCATCTGAACCAAATACGTTTATCTTGGTCTCATCAGACCACAGGACATGGCTTCAGAAATCCATGTCCTTAGTCTGCTTGTTTTCAGCAAGCTGTTTGTGGGCTTTGTGCATCATCTTTAGAAGAAGAGGCTTCCTTCTGGGACGACAGCCATGCAGACCAATTTGATGCAGTGTGCGGCGTATGGTCTGAGCACTGACAGGCTAAACCCCCACCCCTTCAACCTCTACAGCAATGCTGGCAGCACTCATACGGCTATTTCCTAAAAACAAACTCTGGAAAGGACGTTGAGCATGTGCACTCAACTTCTTTAGTTGACCATGGCAGGGCCTGTTCTGAGTGAGACCTGTCCTGTTAGACTGCTGTATGGTCTTGGCCACCATGCTGCAGCTCAGTTTCAGGGTCTTGGCAATCTTCCTATAGCCTAGGCCATCTTTATGTAGAGCAACAATTCTTTTTTTTTTCAGATGCTCAGAGAGTTCTTTGCCATGAGGTGTCATGTTGAACTTCCAGTGACCAGTATGAGAGAGTGAGAGCGATAACACCACTTTTAACACACCTGCTCCCCATTCACACCTGAGACCTTGTAACACTAACAAGTCACATGACACCAGGAAGGGAAAATGGCTAATTAGGCCCAATTTAGACATTGTCACTTGGGGATGTACTCACTTTTGTTGCCAGCGGTTTAGACATTAATGGCTGTGTGTAGAGTTATTTTGAGGAGACAGCAAATTTGCACTGTTATACAAGCTGTACACTCACTACTTTACATTGTAGCAAAGTGTAATTTCTTCAGTGTTGTCACATAAAAAGATATAATAAAATATTTACAAAAATGTGAGGGGTGTACTCACTTTTGTGAGATACTGTATAGTTGAAAATTCATCAGCCCTGATGTAGTGACTGCCTCCCTCATTTCTTGAGGTCCTAAAATGTCAGGACAGTACAAAGACCCCCCTTTTTGGAAAGTAGGTAGTCCAAAGTATTTAGTAAGAGCCATAACAAGTTTTTTGAAGTTGTAATTTTTTGCCAGCAGTTTTTGCAAAATGCAGAAAAGATAATGAAAATTATTATTTTTTTTTTTTTACACAAAGTTGTCAACTAATAAAATATTTCTAACACACATCATAGGCATACTTAGAAATACAGTCCAAAACACATTCTGCTACTTCTCCCGAGTGTGACAATACCACATGCATGAGACTTTTCCACAGCCTAACCACACCGAGGGGACCCAAAATCTAAGGAGCACATTCAGGCTATAAGCATAAATTACAAATCTAATTTCCAGGCCCAAGGGAATTCATACCATGCAACGTACGTCTTCCACGTACGATGGTAAATCTTCCTAGACATAGATTTTCTAGGTTTTAACAGTGTAGGAATCACTGAGCCAGACCACCCTCTGCCAAGCCGTCAAAGCCAGAGACTGTAAAGCAGGATGGAAGTTTGGCCCTTTAGGACAGCAGAACTTCCCTGAGAGGGAGTCTCCAAGGAGCATCGGCAACCAGCCGCACCAGATTGGCGTACCAAGACCGCAAGGCCAGTCAGGAGCCACTAGGATGACCGGAATCCCTTCTGCCTCGATCCTGCGTAGTAGTCTCGCCAGAAGCTGGAGAGGAGGAAAGGCGTAAATCAGACAATACTGACTCCAAGGAGCCACTAAAGCATCTGTAGCGACGGCTAGAGGATCCTGAGACTGTGCCAAAAACCTCTGAACCTTTCTGTTGAGGAGAGAGGCCAACTGATCCACCTCAGAAGTACCCCACCGGAGACACAACTCATGAAACACTTCAGGATGAAGAGACCATTCTCCCTGGTCTTATGTCTGTCAACTGAGTTAAGCTGGCCATACATTATACAATTTTCTTATTCAATTTCCTTTAGATTTACCTTAAACTATGTAGTGCAAGGGCCTGCCAGATTGCATACACATTGAAAGGGTTTAGGTTTGACCCTATATCACATGGTTTTGGTAAATCTAAAGCAAAGTTGAACAAGAAAATTGTATAGTGTATGGCCATCCTTAGTCTGCTTGCCAATTTTCCACCCCAGGAATGTGCACAGCAGAGAGGGCTAGAACACATTTTTCTGTCCACCTTAGAATGCCGGCTACTTACCAAGCCTCCAGGACTCTTCTTGTGCCCTTTTGGTGGTTAACATAGGCCATGGTCGTGGCATTGTTCCTTTGAATCCATACCGGACACCCTTGGCGGCGACTTGTCCAATGATCCAGACAAAGTCTGATCACTCGGAGCTCCAGTACATTGATTGGTAGTCTGGACTCTTCCTGAGACCAGACCCCCTGAGCACAATCTGTGTCGAGGACGCCTCCCCAACTGGACAGGTGCATACAAGTCCGAAGAGACAACTGTCTGCTGGTCAAGAAAAGCCAAATTGCCTCTGGCAACTTTTGAAGTTTTTCCCGAGGAAGAAACACTCTGGCTGAGGAGTTCAGAGTCAGACCCAGATAGACTAGGCTTGTGGACGGAACCAGGGCAGACTTCTGAAGAATCAGAACCCAACCAAACTCCGTCAGCGTTTGCAGAGTAATCTCCAAAGTTGTCCAACAAGGCGGACGAGGACTCTGCCCCTAAAAGGAGATTGTCCAGGTACCCCAGTACTGCGATCCCCCGCTGACGCCGTAATGCTCAAACTGGGGTCAACGCTTTCGTGAAGACCCGAGGAGTGGAAGCGAGACCAAAGGGTAACGTCACAAATCGATAATGCTCCTCGCCCGATGGAGGCAAGGAAATCCCCCTGATGTAGGGACGCCACAACCGTGCCCATGGGCTCCATGCAAAACTTCTGAACCTGCATAAAGCGGTTTAGCCCTTGAGGTCCAGTATTGGGCACACCTTGCCCTTCTTCCTGGGAACTGTAAACAGGTTTGAGTAAAACGTTCTGACTTTGGAGCCAGAACAATCACCCCTTGAACAAATCTTGCACCGCCCCATAGAGATCCTTTAAGCGATCTGGGGATAAAAGCAGGTTGGAAGGGAAGAACCTTTCCGGAGGATATGATCGAAACGCGATCTTGTAAGCGGAGCGAATTACTTAGTGGACCCACTTGTCCTAAATCAGGGAAGTCCATGGATGCGAAAAGCAGCAAAGACGTCCCCCCACACCAGATACGGGTAAAGGGCACCCCTTCATGTGGAGGAATTTTTGTCCGCGGGTCTGGCAGCACCTGCTTGTGGTTTGCCCGACCAAGACTTTTTAGACCAGACCAGCATTTCAGCCAGATAATGAGCCGAAGGACCACTGCTGAGACAGACAGTCTAGAAAGCAGGGGAGCAGCATTCAAAGAGGCGTCACAGACAAACTGTAGCCCTTGGACCAACTGATCCGCCAGCTCCACCAAGAAAGGGGGGGGGGGGCTGCTTTTCCTCCAGGTCCCAGCGTAAAAGCTTAGCCAACTCGGTCAGAGTTTGCGACACCAGGCAATAGTAATTACCGGCCTAAATAGCCAAACCAGCCACAGACCTCTTCCTTTTTATTAGCTGGATTTGTAAAGGCCGGGATTCCTCAACCAGAATGAAGGCAGCTCAATTTGACCTGGAAACTGGCGAGTCCACTACAGATGGAACCATCCACCTGTAACACAGATAATCCTTATAAGAATACCGCAAGCAAAAATGTTGTCAAGGTGCGCGGAAAGAAGAACACCCTTGCAGCTTTGGAGGGCCTGTGGGTGCAAAAAGGAACCAATGCCTCCAACGCGGCATCAGCCACAACCTTCATTTTTAATGTTTCACGCACTGACACAAACTGTGCATCCACGAGCGCATATTTAAGCATGGCTAGAGGAGCGTAGCTCATCCTCACTATCTGAGCACTCAGGGTGCATGGATGCAGACCCAGTAGGGTCGCTATATATACACTAAGCTCACCCAGTAAAACAATCAGGGGAGGCCGCCAACTGCAATCTCGCAAAGAGGACGCCAGCCAAGGGCCCACAATGGACCACCTATCGGACTCCGCAAAAAAAACAAGGACGACGCCCTCCGAGTCCTCCATAGAGGACATAGCCCCCTCAAAAGGGGGCCACCCGCTGTGACGCAGAAGTGCACGCAGGGTACCCTCACTAAAACAGGGCAAGTGTCCCAACCAATAATGGCGGGAAGAATGTCATTAAAAAATGAAGCGCCCCCACAGCACTAACACCTTCCAAGGGAGGTGCCAAGCTGACCACATGGCCTAGCAGCAGCGTACATTTTTGCCCAGCCACAATTGCATGGAAGCAAAAGAAGAGTGCGGGCTTCAGCTACACACACTCCAATGGCAGCGCCTGACTCGGCCGCATGGCCTAGGGCAGTGATGGCGAACCTTGGCACACCAGATGTTTTGGAACTACATTTCCCATAATGCTCATGCACTCTGCAGTGTAGTTGAGCATCATGGGAAATGTAGTTCCAAAACATCTGGAGTGCCAAGGTTCGCCATCACTTGCCTAGGGGCTCAATGAGGCGCACGGGGGGGATTAAGGATAGGAACCTGGGGGTCTGACCATCCCAGGGAGGGGCCCACGTCCACCCCGAAACCCTCCAGGGGTAGTGGGGGGGGGGGGGGACAGCTACTTACCACACCAGGAACGGGATGGGCACTGCTCCGGACAGGACACCGCTCCATCGTAATGTAGGTGCTGTCAGCCAGGAGGAAACGGTGCGACGCAGGCCAAAGTAAGTTCATATGCACCCTCACAAGATCTTTAAATCGCAGGAAAGCCCCCGTTCAGTGGGGCTATGTTGCCGCTGACCTAGCAAGGAGCTGCGGTCTGCAAGCACTCGCTTACCAGATTTGGGGACCCTAAGGATCTAGATTATCTAGTTGGTCGCCCAGTCCAGCACTTGATTGTAGCTCTCACAGAAACAAAATATTAAAAAAAGGCAACAATTCCATGTAAAAAGTAAGAAATTTCCAGGACCAGAGATCCCAGCAAGGAACTAGGTTATTACTCCTGACTAGGCAAAAAAAAAAAAACTGATGGAAGTATAAGACTCCGCGCTATAGGGTATATAATATGTGTGTCAGTAGGCTTCAGCCTCCCAGAAAATAGCCGAGGCTATATAAAAACAATGTAAAAAGTGTGGGAATGGCGCTGTCTACTAAAAGAATATGATGATATCTAGACAGGATAAACTAAATGAGTGAGGAAAAATAGGAGAAATGTATATGAGCACAGATATAAATATAACACAATGTACAGGAATATAATATAAAGTGCAAATGCAGTGAGTAATTAATATAATCAATGGTGAATTAAAGGGACCAAGTGTAATAGGTGAGTAGATAATATACGTATATATCTCCAATATATATATTATATATACCCAATGGAAATTAGGCTAAACAGGTAATATCAAACAATAAAAAATATATATGGAATCAAAGAATAATAAAGTGACAAGTGACAATGACTGTGCTGGATAAAGAAATAGTAAAAAAAGAATATATATATATATATATATATATATATATATACATACATACATACATACACACACACATACAGTGATACTGTAATAGACACAAATATGGTATAATATGTGAATAAATAATATGAATAATCCAATAAGGTGACTGAGTGACGTAAATAATGCTAATAGTCCAATAAGGTGACGTGTATAGTCCATTCAAGTGAAAAATATCTCCATAGATATCTTCATAAGAAAAACGATAAACCCCGTGGTGGGTGATGAGTGAGGTGCTAAGTGCCCCCTAGGGTAAGTAGCCCACTCACCGGATGTACCCACCCCACACAGGGGTAAAGAGCGAGTATAGTAGAATGGATTAATCCATCTGCTGGGTCCTGTCCTCCTCCAGGGATCCTGGGATACAGGTGTACCGGGGGACGGCCAGTGGGATCCTATGGAAAGGCCCAGGATACAGGGGGGTCCGCTCTGGGATGGGGTAAGTACTCCAGTGTCAGACCAAACGTATCGGGACCATGTATGCAAAGAGAGGCCAATAGTGTGATACTGTATAAACTGCTTTTATTGTTAAAATAAATAGATGGGTACTCACGGTATAAACAATTCAAACGAGCATGTATATGCTCCAATCAGAAGTGATGCTGTGTGTGTGTGTGTGTGTGTGTGTGTGTGTTCTCTTTTTTACTATTTCTTTATCCAGCAAAGTCATTGGCACTTGTCATTTTATTATTCTTTGATTCCATATATATATATTTTATTGTTTGATATTACCCGTTTAGCCTAATTTCCATTGTGTATATATATATATATATATATATATATATATATATATATATATATATATATTGGAGATATATATGTATATTATCTACTCACCTTATACACTTGGTCACTTTAATTCACCATTGATTATATTAATTACTCACTGCATTTGCACTTTATATTATATTCCTGTACATTGTGTTATATTTATATCTGTGCTCATATACATTACTCCTATCTTTCCTCACTCATTTAGTTTATCCTGTCTAGATATCATCATATTATTTTAGTAGACAGCGCCATTCCCACACTTTTTACTTAGAAAAAAAAAAACGGAATACATATAGCAGAAAGTGGGAGCATACCCCAAGGAATTGCCCCATGGGCGTGTTCGGGCTTTTTCTCTGTCTAGTGTCCTACTCCTGTAGGGGGCAGTATAACCCTACGGTCAAGAAGATGAAGAGCTGTGTCGGTCAATGAACAAAAGTGAAAATATAAATGCAGTGCAAGAAGTGAGACTACCTATTCCAAAATTTCAAATTACAAAATTGCATTCAACATTAAACATGACATCAAAAAATGAATACAGTGAAAAATTTAATGAAACAGAGATATGAAAGTCCACACAGAACTCTTTACAGTGACTTGCAACAATAAGATGATATCAATGGTGCTTATGAATCCCTAAAAGCCCTCTTCCATTCACTTTACACCACGTGCCTTGACACAGACATATACGGTATAAGTACTCATCACTTCATGAACCTCCAAGTTATCGCCCCACAAGGCAGGGTTTCATAAGTCCTGCCTTGTGGGCGTAACTCATAAGGTGGAGAGCAGCTCATGGTGTCATCATGCCATCCGGAAGAGACCAAGAGCCACCACTGAAATGCCTGTGTGGAGAATGTATGTTAGTTTGTGAGCTAGGCAAACACCCTTAAAGCTGTGTGTCACACTTTTTTTCTGAGTATATCATATGCATTTTTGTGGAATAATATTTTAAATTTGAGAGCACCAGAAGTGTCTATTCTTTGCTAGAGGAAAGAACATAGAGAGTTTTTTTAATTCTAAGAAGGGTAACATCAGACAGCCTGGCAGGGAACCCATGGAAGTGGCAGGAAGTGGTTGTACAACTGGTGCACTTTAGACCTCTTATAATGTAGAAGTCTATGAAAGGGGGAGCGCATATACACGTCTAAAAATATACATCTTGTGTCAATACACATGGTGTGAAGTAAATGGAGGGCTTTCAGGGATTTATAAGCACCACTGATGTCATCTGTTGAAAGTCATAGTGAAGAGTTCTGTGTGAACTTTCATATCAACATTTCACTTTATTTTTCACTGTATTCATTTTTTGATGTCATGTTTAATGATTGGGATACATTTCTGTAATCTGAAATTTTGAGTTAGGTACTCACTTGGAGTGCTGCCCAACTGTGGCTTATATTTTTTTCATGTGTATACTTTACATACATTAAAAATCCTTTGATATTGTATTTAAATCACATTCTTTTAAAAACCTTTTATGGACAATTCCTTTTGTGAAACTTTGTTTCACACCAGGTTCACATGAGGCATGCAGTCAACTTCTTACACACAGACATTATTAGGCATGTTCAATAAGACAAACAAAAGCATTCAAGTGAACAGATCCATTGCATCTTTCACTGGTTTAACCTCTTTAATCTGAAATGTGATGAATATGGGTTACCACACTATTTACACTTTAATATTTATTTTGCCTCTTCACAGAATGTAAAATGGTTGTATAAGAATGCACATATGATGGGTATATTTTACAGGCAGTGCAAAAAAAAAAAAAAAAGTATGCAAATAAAAAAAATCTGAATGAATCTAAGCATTAGTTACTGAAATGCACAGGCTTTACCTTTGTATATGCCAGTTTACGGAAAGCTTGCTTGGCTTCGGTTGGCTCAGTGAACTCCACAATGGCAGTAATGCCACCTTCTGGCAGCAACACCCTGCCCAGGTCTCCAAACCGCCCAAACACTTCCTGTAGTTCTGAAACCTGAGTACCAGCTGGGAGATTTTTCACTAAGATTACAGTTTTACTGCGTGGAGCAGAGGCCTAATGAAAAGATAACAAAAAAAACTCAAATACTGGGAATGTACTAAAAGGGCTCATAAGCCTATTACATGACACATTTTTCCAATCATTACCTTTCTATGGATGACACTCATCACCTCATATTCTAAAATATTCTATAATTGCTGGAGAGCATTCAAAGCATGCTAAAAGTATAAATCACTATTATAAACACCACCACATTGCTTGAGAGCTGCAGAAAAAACTGAATTTTTGTAAAATCTTACCTGTAAAATTCCTTTCTCTGAGTCCTCCGACAGTCGCCGCCTCTTCATATTCGTCACAATGGGGGTAATTGACCTTTCTCCGTAGGAGTAGCTAGGCAACAGAATATGCCAATGTTAAAGCTTTTAACATATCCCACCCCCAGGGTGTGGTCCCCTCAGTCAATACCCTCCTGCTTCCTGTTCCATACCTCAGTTTCAGTAGAATAGCAGTAGAGTACATAAACAAACCCCAAAAGAGGGGCAGGGGCGGCGACTGTCGGAGGACTCAGAGAAAGGAATTTTACGGGTAAGATTTTACAAAAATTCAGTTTTCTCTTACGTCCTCCGACAGTCACCGCCTCTTCATATTCGTCACAATGGGGACGTCCCAAAGCAGTGCAAACATGAGGGGTGGGAAACGCAGCCGCGCCTAAGGCAACGCAGTCTCCACATCAGAGAAAGTAACCTTACCAAAGGAAGGAAACCAGCTGGGCAGCATGAAAAAAACTTTGCTCAACAGGAGCAACAACCCAGGAAGAACAAATAACCTAGGGATAAAAACATCCCAAACAGCCAAGGACCCAAAAACAAGGGACCTTAAGGCACTGCCGCACTAAGAACCTTGCGGCCAAAGGAAGCATCTGCCGATGCCTGAACATCCACTTTGTAGAACTTTGAGAAGGTGTGAACGGACGACCTAGTCGCCACCTTACACACCTGGGCCACAGAAGCCCAATGATGACAGGCCCAAGACGTACTCAGAGATCTAGTGGAGTGCGCCTTCACAGGCATAGGAGGAACCTTCCCCTTCAAAGCATATGCCTGCTCAATGGTCTGTCTGATCCATTTGGCGATGGTAGAAGCCGACGCCGCCATGCCCTTTCGAGGTCCCTTAGGAAGGACAAAGAGAGAATCCGTCTTGCGAAAGGATTTTGTCGAAGTCAGGTAAACCCGGATCGCCCTAACAACATCCAAGGAATGTAAGGCCACCTCCTTCGGATGCTTAGGCTCAGCGCAAAGCGAAGTCAAGACAATGTCCTCATTGAGGTGAAATTCTGAAATCCTTTTCGGAAGAAAAGAAGGATTAGGTCACAAGACCACCTTATCCAAGTGGAGCACCAGATACGGAGACCTGCAGGACAAAGCTGCCAGCTCCGAAACTCTGCGAGCCGAAGTGATCACCACCAAAAAGGCAACCTTTTTGGACAACAAAGGCAACGAGATCTCCCTGATCTTTTCAAAAGGAGCATGTTGTAACACGGACAGAACAAGGTTCAAGTCCCATAGAGGCAAAGGCTCCCTCCTAGGAGGGACCAGGTGTCGCACCCCTTGAACAAAGGTGCAAACCAGAGAATTAGACGCCACAGGGCGTTAAAAAAGAACGGCCAGAGCAGAATTCTGATCCTTAATCGTGGCCAACGCCAAACGCTGGTCCACGCCCGTTTGAAGGAAAGCCAACACTCTCGAAACCGAGTATGAACGAGGGGAATATCCCCTGGACTCACACCAGGCAAAATAGGCCTTCCAAGTACGGTAGTATATTTTCCCCGAAGAGGGCTTTCTAGCATTGATCAAAGTATGAATGACCTCCGGAGAGAGACCCCTATCCTTCAGGACCTGTCTCAACAGCCAGGCCGTCAAAGCCAGCAACTGTAAAGCAGGATGGAAGATCGGTCCTTGAGACAGAAGATCTTCCCGAAGAGGCAGACGCCATGGAGCGTCGACCGCCAGATTCACGAGGTCTGCGTACCAAGACCGGCGAGGCCAGTCTGGCGCCACCAGAATCACCGTTTTTGGTTCCGAGGACAACCTGCGAAGGAACCGGGATAGCAAATGAATTGGTGGGAATGCATACACCAGCCGATACTGATGCCACTGAGCCACTAACACGTCTGACGCGTCTGCCCGAGGATCGCGCGTCCTTGCCACGAACCTTCCCACCTTGTTGTTCAGACGAGACGCGAACAGGTCCACATCCGGAAGACCCCACTTCGTGCACAACATCTGGAAGACCTCCGGGTGGAGCGACCATTCCCCCTGGTCCAGAGCCTGGCGGCTCAGATAAACCGCCTGCCAGTTGTCCACCCCCGGAATGTGAACTGCCGTTATCGCCGGGACGTGCGTCTCGGCCCAAGACAGAATGTCGGCCACTTCCCGAGCCGCTCGGGCACTCCTGGTGCCCCCTTGGTGGTTGATGTAGGCCACCGCTGTGGCGTTGTCCGTCTGAACCCGAACCGGACAGCCCTGAAGCTTGTCCGTCCAGCGTTGAAGGCAAAGATTTATTGCCCGCAATTCCAGAATGTTGATCGGAAGGGAAGATTCCTCCTCCGACCAAGTTCCCTAGGCGGATAGAACGCCCAGAACACCACCCCAGCCCGACAGGCTGGCATCCGTGGTGATCACCGTCCACGAAAGCGGACGAAAAGACTTGCCCCCCGACACCGCCGGGGACTGCAGCCACCACAGAAGATTGCTTCTCGTGCGAGGACTCAACGATATCTGAAAATCCAGAGATTGTGGTCGCCCGTCCCACCTGGACAGGATCTCCGCCTGGAGATCCCTCGTGTGAAACTGGGCGAAGGGAATCGCCTTGAAAGCCGAGACCATCAAACCTAAACACCTCATGCCCGTCCGGAGGGATGAGCACGGAATGTCCCGAAGGGACCTGACTTCGTCCTGAAGCGTTTTGAGCTTGTCTTCCGGTAGGAAGACTCTTGCCTGAACCGAATCCAGAATCATACCCAGATAGGAAAGACGAACCGACGGGCACAGCATAGATTTTGGGAAGTTTATCGTGACGGACAGGTCACGTTTGCATCGTGACGGACAGGTCCTTCACCAGACCCTGACTGGTCGCAGACCGAACCAGAATGTCGTCAAGATACCCCAGGATTGAGATACCCTGGGTTCTCAGTAAGGCCAGAACCGGTGCAAGCACCTTGGTGAAAACCCGCGGAGCCGAAGCGAGACTGAAGGGTAACGCCACGAACTGATAATGATCCTCCGCAATGGCAAAACGAAGGTACCTTTGGTGACCCTCGAAAATGGGGATGTGTAGGTACGCATCCTTCAAGTCGATGGAGGCCATGAATTCTCCCGGAACTAGAGCAGCCACCACCGAGCGCAGGGATTCCATGCGGAACTTGCGAACCCGCACAAAGCGGTTCAGAGCTTTCAAGTCCAGAATTGGACGTACCTTGCCCTCCTTTCTGGGCACAGTGAACAGATTTGAATAAAACCCCCGAAATCTGTCCCGATGAGGCACCGGAACCACCACTCCCTGAGCCCGCAGGTCCTGCACCGCCAGGTGCAGATCCCGCAAACGCTCCGGAGACAGTTGAAGGTTTGAGGGAAAAAAACCTGTTCGCCGGCCGAGACAGGAACTCGATCTTGTACCCAGATCGAACGATCTCCTGAACCCACCTGTCCCGAACGCGGGCCAGCCAGGGTTGAAGAAAACCGAGCAAACATCCCCCCACCCCAGAACTGGGTGAGGGCGTCCCTTCAGGCCGCGTTGTTATGGGCAGCGGATCCGGACTGGCCGGACTTCTGCTTACCTGCCCACGGTTTCTTTTGGGAGCCTTGACCCTTGAAGGGTTTGCCCTTATAGTGCGACCGAAAGGCACGAAAGTACCCCTGAGGGGGCCTAAACGAAGCGTGCTTCTTACCTTGAGCGCCCTTAGCCTTGTGAGATTGGGGCAAGAGCGTGCTCTTACCCCCAGAGATCCCCTTAATCAGCGTATCCAGTGAGTCGCCAAAAAGACGAGATCCCGAATAGGGCAAATTAGCCAAAGTCTTGCGAGACGATTGGTCCACAGACCAACATTTTAGCCAAATCAAACGGCGTGTCAACACCGCCACGCTGTGCACACGTGCAGCCAAAGGAATTACATCCAAATTCCGCATCACACAAATACATGACCCCCTGATGGATCTGATCCACCATTGCCAAAGTCGTCGGCGGGGCAGAATCAGCCACCAGGACGCGCCTGAGTACTTGCGTCCAATCCGCGACAGCCTGAGCTGCCATAAGGGAAGCAAAAATAGCTTTCAGCATGGAACCGGTAACCGAGTAAGTATGACGGGCAAGAGACTCCAGTCTCCTGTCCGTAGGTTCCCGAAACACCGGGGTGTCCTCTGACGGAATCGCAGTAGATTTATTCAAAACCGCCACCGCGTGATCCACCGGAGGTGGCACACACCAACGCTCATCAGTGGCGGGTGTGAAGGGATAACGCAGCTTGAACCTACTTGGCACAGCAAAAGGTTTCTTTAGATTGCGCCATTGTTCACTAACAGCGCGCTGAAAATCCTCAGTACAAGGAAAAACCTGCGATGTTTTGCGCCTCCGCTGTGTCCCATAAGAAGCCAGGACGGCAGGCGGACACGGTTCATTCTGTAAATGCAGCGTTTGTTTGATAGAAGCAACCAATTCATCCATGATTGCAAGCTCTTCAGACGAGCCAGGGGGAGAATCATCAACCCCCTCAACCTCTGCATCCCCCTCCGACCCTGCAAAG
Source organism: Pelophylax lessonae (assembly GCF_965119305.1). Lineage (NCBI taxonomy): Eukaryota > Metazoa > Chordata > Amphibia > Anura > Ranidae > Pelophylax > Pelophylax lessonae. The sequence goes on from NC_138768.1 coordinate 303,059,532, forward strand.
TCCAGGGACGAACGGGACCCCGATAAGGGGACCCCAGCCATAGCAGCCCCATCACCTTCGCCCTCTGAATCAGAGGATATTGAAACTCTGGGCCGTTTAGTGGATTGAGCAGCCACAAGGATTTGCACCTGAGCAGCCAGGTTAGCCACAACCGTGGCCAAATCGCCCCCCTCAGGGGAAACAGCAGCAGCCCCTTGTCCACCCAGCAAAGGGGGAGGAAATTTGCTTTCCTGAGAATCCATGCCCCCAGAAGTGTGTAGGAGAAAAAAAGGGTAACTGCCCCTTTAAAAGCGCGGCGAGCGCAGCCCACCGCTCACACACACCTGCACAAGTCGACTCCCACAGGGAAAACTACAAACTTAGGCAAGGACACAGGACTAAGGAGGATAAAAACCTGGAGAGATCACTGCTGCTGCTCTATCGATCGGTGTGCCCAGGGAAAAGGAAGTGATGCACCAGAAGGCGCTCCTATAAAGCCTATGGAAGGCTACAAGAAAATGTCAGCCGGGGGAGGAGGTAAATGCAGTGCTACATGAGGCCCGAGCGATCGCCGCCAAAATGGCGGCATTTGGCGCCAAAACCGCCGCTCCCAGCTTATAGAAGAAGCCCTCATAAGCCTGTAGTTAACATTAAAATGGCGGACCGCAGCAGCGGCCGCCGCATGTTGCACAAAACATGTAACACAGCATGCCCTACAACATATAGCATGTCACACAGAGAAATCACACAGTTAGTAACACAGAACAGTGTATCACAGCCCCCCTCCTTGCAGCCCACAGCAGCATCCAGACAGGGAGCCCCACAGTGTGAACAGACATGCAGGGTTACACAGTCCCAGACTGACACCCACTAAACAGACAGGTCCCCACACAGAGTACACTTACCTTCTGAATGGCGTGGGGAACCTGCACAAGCGATCAAGCCACTGCACATGTGACAGGGAGAGTCGCAGCCAGGACGCAGTAGAACTGCGGTGCGAAACCGCATGGCGTCCAGTGAGGTAGCCACCTCACCATAGCATCCCTGCAGCGAACAGGGATGGGTCGTTCACATATGCCAGGAAAAATACCTGACTGAACGCTCGATGGCAGGCTGGGAAGCCACTGGCCCACAACCTGCGACCAGGGGGGCCAGCCCGAGACCCAGCCCGCACGATCCTCTTCATCAGAAAAAACTAACTAATGCTGACAAAAGTAACAGCTAAGTAAAGAAAGAGAAAAAAACTCAAATAAAATCAAAAAGAAGATAAAGGCTGAGACAAAATGCCCCAGCACAGAAATAGCCAGCTAACTCCTAACAGCTAGTCAATGAAACTGAGGTATGGAACAGGAAGCAGGAGGGTATTGACTGAGGGGACCACCCCCTGGGGGTGGGATATGTTAAAAGCTTTAATATTGACATATTCTGTTGCCTAGCTACTCCTACGGAGAAAGGTCAATTACCCCCATTGTGACGAATATGAAGAGGCGGCGACTGTCGGAGGACGTAAGAGAAAGCACCCTTCATTTCTCAAACCGCTATGGTTCATGAAAGAAGCCATAAAGGGTTTACATCATTCTTCTTGAGCATACTGTTAGGAATAAATGTGACTTTGGGATACATGTCCTCCAGTATACAGTTTAAAGTGGATCTTCACCCTCAAATTTAAGTTCCCTCCTCTTCACCCCTCCTATACACACTTTGTTTTTTGTTTATTTTTTAGTGTAAAAATGTCAGGCCTGCCCCACCATGCACATCACTCACCAAGGCGAATGACGTGCATTATGCCCGCTGTGCTATCTGGGATATGCACGTCAAAGGAGAAGAGGGCTGGACCTAGCAGCGCTTCATCGCGAAGCCCATCAACCCGGAAGAGTCGATGGGTCTCCCAATGACGTCACATAGGAAGATGGTGGCACGGGACTGAGTGGGGGCAGAAGTCTGAAAATATTCTGCAGGAAACCGCTGGGTGGTAAGTATCTGAAATGGTTATAACCTGCAACAAAGTTCTGATTGGTAAAAAAATAAAATAGAATTATGGGGTAGGGAGGGCGGAGATCCATTTTAACATGACCAAAGTGTGCAGTTGAACATTACTGTTGGAGAACCAAAAGTAAGGAATATATGAATTCATATTTATTGTCAATCAAACACAACAATAAAAACAGAGAGAAAAAATGTAAAGCAATAATTAGCATTATTGCGGGCTTTACACAAGCAGGCAAACCACATACAAAGATTTTAAAAAATATCAGAAAATAACCTGGCTAAAAGAATCCAGACTGACTCCATTTTCCATTAGGAACTGACGAACATCTTGCACTAATTGTGTTTCTCCCAGAGCAACTCTTACAGCCACACTTCCCTTTCCTTCCTGCAGAAACAAGGGAAAATAGATGAACGTCATTGAAAATATACAAAGCACACATCTTATTATAACCATTATGCTAAAAGTCTGGGCAGCACTTACATGGTCCAACACTTGGCTTTTGCTAGTATTGTACTTCTGAGCAATCACATCGGCCACTGAGCTGGTGCCCATGAACAGCGTATTCCAGTTGTGGGAGCTAAAATCAGATGCACAGATAAATTATCACAGTTTGAAGTTGTGCAGCTGTGACTGCAATCAACAAGCATAAACCGTTGTGTAAAATATGCTGAAAATGCTCTTAAACAAAATCATGAGAAAAAGTTTAATGCACACTTGGCATTAGTTAAAAGAAGTGTCAGCTTGCCACACAAGGCTGTATCCCCAGCCCTATTTAACTGTCAGCCAGGAGATTCCCTGGTAGAAAGCTGAATGTAAACAAAAGGGTGGGGATAGTTGTGATGTCAATGCCCATATTTAGAAAATGACTTGAGTAACTGGGTGGGTGGAGGCCAGGCCCGGACAGGGAAAAAAAATAGGCCCGGGCATTTTGGACTGAGCAGCCCAGGAGGGGGGGGGGCGTGACGGGGGCATGACTGGGGCGTGGCGTTCGTCGGGATGGTTAATGACAGAATTTAATGTTCAAAGATGTGTGGATTCGATTACGGTACCTTTTTTAGATTAATCAGATAGATTGGGTCCAATTTAGATCAGAGCTCCCATATGATGCTGTTTTTTTTTTGTCTTACTTTAAATCCTGTTTTGATGGTTGAGTCCTAAAAATAATATGAAGCAGCACAAGATGACGGTTACTCTAATCAAGGGGTAGACCACCTTTTTGGGCACAATGTGCCGAAAAATGTCTTCAAAGAAATTGGGAGTGCCAGATACATAAAAAACAACTGTCAGCTTCATATAAAGTAACTGCTGTAAACCGCTTGAATAATAGTAAGAAATCAAGTGAGCTTTGCACCTTCACACCTCAGATCACCCCGATTCCTGCACCTTCACACCTCAGATCACCCCAATTCCTGCACTATCACACCTCAGATCACCCCAATTCCTGCACTATCACACCTCAGATCACCCCAATTCCTGCACTATCACACCTCAGATCACCCCAATTCCTGCACTATCACACCTCAGATCACCCCAATTCCTGCACTATCACACCTCAGATCACCCCAATTCCTGCACTATCACACCTCAGATCACCCCAATTCCTGCACTATCACACCTCAGATCACCCCAATTCCTGCACCTTCACACCTCAGATCAGTCCCAATTCCTGCAACTTCACACCTCAGATCACCCCAATTCCTGCACCTTCACACCTCAGATCACCCCAATTCCTGCACTATCACACCTCAGATCACCCCAATTCCTGCACTATCACACCTCAGATCACCCCAATTCCTGCACTATCACACCTCAGATCACCCCAATTCCTGCACTATCACACCTCAGATCACCCCAATTCCTGCACTATCACACCTCAGATCACCCCAATTTCTGCACTATCACACCCTATTAACCGTTGCTGCCTCATATACACCTGTAGGCTGCACTGCACATGCCAAGTACATGTATGGCAGAGAGAGAGAGAGAAGAAAAACAACACAGCAGACAGCCACATGCCACATTACCTTCCTCCGCAGCGTACAGCACATGAAGGAAGGAGGTGGGTGGAGTGATTCAGTAAAAGGCGCAGAGGACGAGATCCTCCTCTGCTATGTGCATGCTGGGTCTTCTCCCCGGGATATCACTGGTTGCTAGATGCCATTCGGCCGGCCATCCTAGCAACCAGTGTAGCTCACAATGAAGCGCCCAGCGCCGGCAGAGGATCAGATCGGAGCGGTCAGCAAAGATACCCAGAGATGACAGGGAAGTGAAGGGCTCAGTTTTTACACATAGTAGCGGCCATACATTTTCGGCATCTTTAACTCCTTATCGGCCGAAATGGGATAGGCTAATTTATGGCCGAAAATATCAGTTGCCAAAATTTCGGTGCATCTCTACTTACATGGCACATGTTCTAGCTGTGACCGTGTGTAGCTGTTTTGAAAACAGCTACACACACACTGTCACTGGCTGCTGCTAGAAAACATGTGCCATGCGGCATGCCAGTTTGCTTGTTACATGTGATGTGACAGCCAGGTGCACATTTTCAAGTTCAAAATGTGCACCTGGCTGTCACATCACATGTAACAAGCAAACTGGCATGCCGCATGGCACATGTTTTCTAGCAGCAGCCAGTGACAGTGTGTGTGTGTAGCTGTTTTCAAAACAGCTACACACGGTCACTGCTAGAACATGTGCCATGTAAGGAAAGGGCACAAAAACAAACACGACAACACCGCTGGGATTTGTGGTTCTGGCCTCCGGCAGAGCATGGTTCACTTCTGGCTTAGCAGCAGGCAGGCAGGCCGCAGGCGTAAAAAACAGATAACAGTCAGCTACACACTGTCACTGCTAGAAAACATGTGCTATGCCAGTTTGCTTGTTACATGTGATGTGACAGCCAGGTGCACATTTTCAACTTGAAAATGTGCACCTGGCTGTCACATCACATGTAACAAGCAAACTGGCATAGCACATGTTTTCTAGCAGTGACAGTGTGTAGCTGTTATCTGTTTTTTACGTCTGCGGCCTGTCTGCTGCTAAGCCAGAAGTTCCAGACAAGAACACCGCTCTTCCGGAGGCCACCCAGAACCACAAATCCCAGCGGTGACAGTGGTGTGTGGTCTGTGGTTTGTAAATTGTGCTGCTGCCCTTCTTTCCTTACCTGTTGTTGCTGTTGATGCCTTGGCTCCTGTCCTGGTCGTGGGTGGTGGTGTTGTTAATGTTGTCTGAGTCTCAGTCTCACACTCGACTCCAGTGCAGCTCCAGGGCAGGCACTAGTGACACTTGACACCCCACACTCTGACTCTGACACTCAGTCACTGTCTCAGGCAGACTGTCAGTTTCTGTCTGCGGTGCAGTGCGGCGCCGGCGACTACTCACTTCCCGATTCTTCCAGACCAGTGACAACACACAAGGCAGCATGGGGTCCCCGCCGGCCTCTAGCTCCACCCCCGGCCTTAGTCACCTGACGTTTCACACACAGTCACACGGTCCATCGACTCCACCCCCTCCTGAGCTACGCTGGATGCCGCTGCGGAGCCGGTGTTCCGTGAGAATTACCTACCCGTGAGAAAAACCTACCCCTCGTCACTTCCGGTTCACGGCACTGTATGGAATGCAGCGCTTACATTAAAACAGCGGGGCTGCAATACGAATCATCTCCGCTCGTGTGCCTGTCACTTCCCTGATCTCGGCAACTAAATATAAAAGCGGCGGCGGGTGTATGTAAACATAAATCACGGAGACGCCAGCCGCTTTTATATTTACTTGCCGAGATCAGGGAAGTGACAGGCACACGAGCGGAGATGATTCGTATTGCAGCCCCGCTGTTTTATTTAACCGCCGCGTGGGTAGGTTTTTTCAACGGTACACTGTGCTATTGCCATACTAGTGCGCATGCGCACTAGTCTGCTCCTCTGTTGTCCCTTTAGGTATCCGGCCCTGTGAGCATGCGCACTGCTGCGCTGCTCAGCTGTTCCTGGCCGGAAGTGACGAGGGGTAGGTAATTCTCACGGGGTAGGTAATTCTCACGGAACACCGGCTGCCAGCTGAAGTTAGCCAGGAGTGGGGAGTCGGGGACAGCAACGGGCGGCCAGATTGTGGTATTGCGGGGCCCGGGCAGTCGGGGACAGTGGCGGGGCGGGCAGGCGGCCAGATTGCAGTAATGCGGCGGCCCTCAGACTCCGCGGAATCGGCCGCGGAGAGGCCAGCAGCGGCAACGGCCGGACACTTACATTATAATGCGCCCTGACTCAGAGCGGAGGCCTCGGCGGCCCACCGGGCATATGCCCGCTGTGCCCAATGGTCAGTCCGGCCCTGGTGGAGGCAGATGTTAACTGTAACTAGGGCTGAAACAACTAATCGACTAAATCGATAATTACAATCGTTGTCAACGATTGTCATTATCGATTAGTTGCTCCGTCGATTAGTTGTGCTGCTTTGTGAACTTTCCCCGCTTGTCAGCAAGCTGTCTGCAGTGTGAAGCCAACGGCTGCATTCACTGTCTCTCTCTCTCACAGCTCTGCACTTCCGTGACCTCCCCCCCCCCCCCTCCCCCCTCCTTTCCTCTCTGCCTTTCCTCTCTGCCTTTCCTCTCTGCCTTTCCTCTCTGCCTTTCCTCTCTGCCTTTCCTCTCTGCCTTTCCTCTCTGCCTTTCCTCTCCGCCTTTCCTCTCCGCCTTCTTGCTGAGGTCAGTGAGGGAGTGAGTCATATCGAGGTGAGGCAGAAAAGAGGACAGAAGCAGCAGAAGTTAACGTGAGTGCCGAGATTAGAGCTACAGTGTCCTGTGACTGTCCATCCATGCAATGCAGCCAGCCAAAAAATATAATAAAAGCTTCTCCAGATAAGAGTTAATATTCCTTATAAAGTGCAATATTCTAATAGAAAAATAAGTGATTAAAAACGTCCATATAGCACATAAAGGGGGTCTTTCTATGCTGCCTATTTCATATCTATGGCTGACATGGATGTTTTTATTCACTTATTTTTCTATTATAATATTGCACCTTATAAGGAATATTAACTCTTTTATCTAGATAAGCATTTATTATATTATTTACAGTATATAGGAGCTTAATTAAGAAAAAAAAAAAAAAAGTTTTGGTATAAGGCTCGGTTCACATTTGTGCGATGCGGGAAGGCTGCGAATATGCAGCGTGTTCCCGCATCGCATCCACACAAGAGGCAGTTCACACTGCTATATGCGATACGCAGAGGGTGTCAATTAAATGTTAACGACACCCCCAGTTTGATCGCATATCGCAGGGCGATCTGACAGTTCGCACAGGATCGGATCGCACAAGTGTGAACCACTGTGCGATCCAATCCTGAGGCGGCTCAAAAAATGCCTCATGTGCGAGTTTGGTGCGGATGCGCTGCGAATTCAGCCATACAAAGTGTATGGCTGAACTCGCATCCGCACATGAGATCGCATGTAATTTAGGAGCAGTGCGCTCCGAATTACATGCGATCTCGCAAACCGCACAAGTGTGAACCGGCACTAAGTGCTGGTTCACACTACTGCGGGTGCGCTGATTCGCACTGCACCCGCACAAAAGTCGCACATGACCCTTTTTTTCAGCCGCATCAGGATTGGATCGCGCAGTGGTTCACACTTGTGCGATCCGATCCTGTGCGAACTGTCAGATCGCACTGCGATATGCGATCAAACTGAGGGTGTCGTTAACATTTAATTGACACCCCTGCGTATCGCATATGGCAGTGTGAACTGCCTCTTGTGCAGATGCGATGCGGGAACAGGCTGCGAATTCGCAGCCTTCCAGCATCGCACAAGTGTGAACCGGCACTTACACTCTGTTTGCTCATTATTATTTTAAATAAATGAAAAAAAAGGCATATTGAGTTTTTTTTATTATTTTATCCGATTAATCGGTTAATAGAAAAAATAATCGGCAACTAATCGATTATTAAAATAATCGTTAGTTGCAGCCCTAACTGTAACACGGACTAGTTCCCCATCAGGTCCACTTAACTTTGTGATTGACAGTGGATTGCACTCCGGCCTCAAGGCCAGGCACCAACAGGTTCATGTTGTGACAATGTGTATATATGTGTGTGTGTGTTTGTGTATAGAATGGTTTTATCATCACTCCTAGTCACCTTAGTGAATTTTATGAGTGAGGCTTGAAACAATGCTATTTCTTTTTTTTCAGCTTTGCAAGCACATTCTTAAAATAATGATTAAACATTAAAGTGGTTCTAAAGTCCACACAGGCCTTACTATGGGGGCACCCAGAAGAAGGAGAGGAGAGTGCCAGCAGGGGCCTGCCAGAGGTAAGGAGCCAGTCTGTACAATATTGTTGCACACAGCAGGTAATTTAAACATCTTTTTATTTTACAAAAAAAAAACTATAGCCTTTAACCACTTGTCAGCCCCGGCCAGGCAAAGTGACGTACCGGTACGTCACTAGCCTGTCACTGGCTTGTGAGCCAATAGCGGGCGAGCGCGCGCCCGCTGAGGCGCGCGCCCACCCCGGCTCGTTCCCTAACAAGTCAGTGCGTGTGACCGGCGGACCCCGATATCCACCGGTCACTCGCGATCGTTCGCCGGGAAGGGAGAAAGGCAGGCGGCTAATGTAAACAAGTCGCCAGTCATTCTCCCCTGTGTAAAAATGGAGATCAGACGGTTCTACTATGTAGGACCGTTGATCTCTGTTTTTACATTAGTAGCCATGTCCAATCACAGTTAGAAACACGCCCCTAAGACACACTTAACCCCTCCTTCTCCAATACAGTTAACCCCTTCCCTGCCAGTGTCATTTTTACAGTAACAGTGCATATGTATAGCACTGATTACTGCAGTAATGTCACTGGTAACCCCAAAAGTGTCAAAAATGTCAGTCAAGGGTCCGATCTGTCCGCCGCAATGTCGCAGTCCCACAAAAAAAAAAAAAAAAACGCAGATCGCTGCCATTACTCGTTAAAAAAAAAAACACACCAAAAATGACAAAAGTCTTTCCCTTTGATAGTAAACGCGATAACTTTTGCGCAAACCAATCAAAATATGCTTTTTGAGATTTTTTTTACCAAACATATGTAGCATAAAACAAATTGGCCGAAAATTTTAAAAAATGTTGATTTTTACATTTTTTTTTGGGAATTTCATATAAAAAAATTTGAAAAATATTGTTATTTTTGCAAAATTGACGCTCTTTTTTTGTTTATAGCGCATGATCAAAAAATCGCACAGGTGATCAAATACCACCAAAAGAAAGCTCTGTTTGTGGGGAAAAAAAGGATGTGAAATTCGTTTAGGTACAGCGTCGCACGACCACGCAATTGTCTGTTAAAGACACGCAGTAAAAAAAAAAAAAATCGCAAAAAACCCCCTGGTCAAGAAGGGGGTAAAATCTTCCGGGGCTTAAGTGGTTAATATGGCTTTAACACACGGCATTATTTAATAAACTGGCAAAATAACAGGAAGGGCCAAAACTGAAACAGGAAACAATGGTGCCACATGCTTGGGTATGCAGTGTGTCCTCTTTGGATAACTATGACATTGTGTATGAAGTGAGTCAAAACAGCAAACTAAATATTGTAAAGAAAACAAATTGCAATCTGACCACAGAGGTCTGACATGATGGTATTTTCATGATGATGACAAATTGTACAGCTTCTGGTGACACAAATGTTCCTGATAATCATGGTTCCTTCAGTCTCTACTTTCTGTTTATTGAGAATATTTTGAAAGTCCTATACAAGACTATACTATTACAAATAATTGAATGAGATCAATAATGCTTGTAACAAGCAAAGTAATTGATAGAATTCACTCAAAAGTCAGCATTTCTAGCTCTCCTGTGTTATAGAAAGTACCTGGAGCTATTGGCCTTTTCCTTCAGAGCCTTTTGTTTCTTGTATCCAGAGGATTCTGTAGCCCCCTCAGCTTCCTCTTCTTTTTTTATTGTTGAGGGAAGAACATGCAACAACCGGCCCTGTGGAGCAAAGATATTGTTAACAAGGAATCTTACCGAACTGTACCCAAATACATCTCAATGTACAAAAGCAGCACTAGTTTAAGAATGCACATGCTGATACAAATGGGAGGGATCAAACACAATGGCACACTGTTAACAACAACATAAATACATAGTGATTATATATACATATATATATATATATATATATATATATATATATATATATATACACACACACACACAATTATAGCAATCCCACTTTGGCCACTGATGGCTAGATCACTGAGGTCAATGAAGCGTAGATACCCATCAGCAGCAACATCAGTAGCATCAGGGTAACGTTCAAAGGTGGCTAATCATTTGCTGTAACCTAAAACGCATGCTCCTGGAAAATTTGCATGCTTTGAATAGATGGTTAATATCCAATTACCTCCTTTAATAAAATGCAGCTATGACTAGAAGATCAAAAACACAAAGAAATATCTGCATTTGGATAAAAATACATAAACGCAGCCAGCACCAATGGTTTGATTACACACCAAAAGAAATATACAGTACTAAAGGTGGCAGTGCCAATTAAAAGTCTCTATAAAGCAGTAAAAAGAAGTCCGTATAACGTGTAGATGAGAAGGATCACCAAACACCAGTAACAGCGGAGAAAGGCATGATCAAATCACCACTGCTGTGTGAGAAAACACTAATCTGCTTACCAGATTGTGTTGACTCTCTACACGTCCCTAGGTGGGACGGGACTACGTGACGTAAGCACGCTATAAGCCGCGGCTATCTTTGAAATTCTATTTGACATGTCTAACCTTTTTATGCTTGTGAGTGTAATAGTCTTCAAATAAAGTAGCGATTTTATATTTTTAAGACATACTGTACCCATTGTGTTGTCATCCGCATTCCTTTGCGTTTACCGTGCATCTCTAGCTGGAGATGGGACCCTTTCAGGTATATCTTAGTGAAGCAGCCTGTGATGACGGATGGCACAGCGAGACAACAGAAGCTCCATCTAGCCATTTCACATGCTGGTGTTGACGATCTGGTAAGCAGATTAGTGTTTTCTCACACAGTGGTGGTAATTTTATCATACCTTTCTCCGCTGTTACTGGTGTGCGGTGATCCTTCTCATCTACACATTATACGGACTTCTTATTACTGCTTTATAGAGATTTAATTGGCCCTGCCCACTTTAGTATTGTATATGACTTTAGGATCATCTGATGATCTGATAGAAAAACTTGTCAGTATGTGTCTAATGGAAACACATCCTCAGTATAGAGGTCCCTCATGGCTATCTCCTGGTAAAGTACATTTGGGTGCAAAACACAGAAAGTGGATTTGAGTAAGCCCCGATTTACACTAAAAATCGCCTATGAAATGCACGGAAATGCGAACCGCATTCCTGTGCAATTTACATGTGACTCAGTGCAATGCAATTAAGCCCAATATTTTTGAATGGGTTTAAATTGCACCGCAATGCACCAAAGGAGTGCATGCACTACTTTTGGAAATGCACTGTAACCGGATAGTATGGTAGGTTTGTACCATACTATCAATCGGGTGTAGGCAAGCGCACTGCATTTGCAACCTGCGTTTGGGGCGTCATCAACATTGCACTGACACTGCTGCAAATCGCAAAGGTAGTGTGTTTTGAATGCGGTGCGGCAAATTCGTATGGATTGCAAGTTTCCCGAACTGTGTTGTAGTGTCAACCAGGCCTTATTGACATGCAAAAAAACAGGCACAGTGACATCTGCAGTTTGGAGCAGTTTATTTGGAAACAAACTTCCAGTGATCACCAAGGTTTGCTTTTACACTACTCACTTGATCAGGAACCATACGGACTGGCTCCTGATCATTACTCTGAGACCTACAGGTGCAGGCAACACCATGGTTTCAGAACTAGAAGCACCTACACTGATTGTTCTAAGTTCACAGCTGCAAAAATGCAATTTTCTCTTTGGGTAATAATTTAGAGATCAGAATCATCTACAGCTAAACAGATATACTGTATCTAATACAACAAAGCACACACATTTATCAAAGTACAGAAATTCCCATCTATTTATTGCTATTACCTTTACAGGGAAAAATACCTATAATTCACATACTTATACAGGAAATATTGATCAGACAGCATCATGAAGAATAAGGAACACACCAGGCAGGTCCGAGATACTGTTGTGGAGAAGTTTAAAGCCGGATTTGGATACAAAAAGATTTCCCAAGCTTTAAACATCCCAAGGAGCACTGTGCAAGCGATAATATTGAAATGGGAGTATCAGACCACTGCAAATCTACGAAGACCTGGCCGTCCCTCTAAACATTCAGCTCATACAAGGAGAAGACTGATCAGAGATGCAGCCAAGAGGCCCATGATCACTCTGGATGAACTGCAGAGATCTACAGCTGAGGTGGGAGACTCTGTCCATAGGACAACAATCAGTCGTATACTGCACAAATCTGGCCATTATGGAAGAGTGGCAAGAAGAAAGCCATTTCTTAAAGATATTCATAAAAAGTGTCGTTTAAAGTTTGCCACAAGCCACCTGGGAGACACACCAAACATGTAGAAGAAGGTGCTCTGGTCAGATGAAACAAAAATCGAACTTTTTGGCAACAATGCAAAACGTTATGTTTGGCGTAAAAGCAACACAGCTCATCACCCTGAACACACCATCCCCACTGTCAAACATGGTGGTGGCAGCATCATGGTTTGGGCCTGCTTTTCTTCAGCAGGGACAGGGAAGATGGTTAAAACTGATGGGAAGATGGATGGAGCCAAATACAGGACCATTCTGGAAGAAAACCTGATGGAGTCTGCAAAAGACCTGAGACTGGGATGGAGATTTGTCTTCCAACAAGACAATGATCCAAAACATAAAGCAAAATCTACAATGGAATGGTTCACAAATAAACATATCCAGGTGTTAGAATGGCCAAGTCAAAGTCCAGACCTGAATCCAATCGAGAATCTGTGGAAAGAACTGAAAACTGCTGTTCACAAACGCTCTCCATCCAACCTCACTAAGCTTGAGCTGTTTTGCAAGGAGGAATGGGCAAAAATTTCAGTCTCTCGATGTGCAAAACTGATAGAGACATACCCCAAGCGACTTACAGCTTTAATCGCAGCAAAGCGATTTACAGCTGTAATCGCAGCAAAAGGCGGCGCTACAAAGTATTAACTTAAGGGGGCTGAATAATTTTGCACGCCCAATTTTTCAGTTTTTTATTTGTTAAAAAAGTTTGAAATATCCAATAAATTTCGTTCCACTTGTTGATTCTTCACAAAAAATTAGTTTTATAACTTTAGGTTTGAAGCCTGAAAAGTTCAAGGGGGTCGAATACTTTCGCAATGCACTATATATATATATATATATATATATATATATAAACCTACATTTCCAATTAGTCCCTGCCCTTTCTTACACAAAGTACTGCAATAGATATTCAAGCCTGTCATGGTAAAACTATTTTGCAATTTAAAAAGTAGAATAGAATAGTGAATACCCTCTGCGCTACTTGGTAGTGAGTAGTATAAAACATCACATGGTAAAATATTAAATCAAGTATATGGACTACTGGTTGCTGCAACATTTATTGTGTTCCTACAGTAATAAGAATAGTGTAATGGAAATGGAGTTGCGCAGCCTCACAGTTAAGTGTCAAAGTATATAAAATGGTAAAGAAAATACAAAACTTGACTGTGCCAATTTTACATATAATATTCCACATCCCAATGTCCAGTGTTAATAAATATTAGTCACATCCACTGTGCATCCATATGAATATAAAATAAATGAATGTAAAAAGTCCATATACTTTAGTGAACAGCCAACTAGTGTACTTCCACCTTCACTCCTCACCACTGTGCTCACAGAACTCTTACCTTACTTATCATTCAAATAAGCCTTATGGTTAAGCTTGGTAGATGGTATCGTCATCCGGGAAATGCCAGTATTCTCTCAATATGCCCAGGTTTAGGATATAAAATAAAAGGGGGTTGGTCCCTTAAGGCACCACTGCGGTTGCTCATCAACATGTTAGGATAAAGCAAAGAATGCCTCCCATAGTGTGATATTGTAAAACAATAATGATGTATTCAATTAAAAGACTTTCACATTGAATAGTTAGTAGAAACGCATAGAAACAATCTGTATACTGAGCATGTATAGGTTTGTGACATCACTTTTCCGGTCCAGTTTGGGTTTTCCGGACCAGAAGGGATGTCACAAACCTATACATGCTCAGTATACAGATTGAATAGGTAGTAGAAACGCATAGAAACAATCTAAGAGTATTTTTAATCAAATAAATCAGCATAAGGTGAGAACACAGTGGTGACGCATGAAGGTGGAAGTACACTAGTTGGCTGTTCACAAAAGTATATGGACCGGTTTACATCATGGAAGAGGAGTGGTTTATACACCACGTTTGGAAAATAGAATTGTCACATTTATTTTATATTCATATGGATGCACAGTGGATTTCCCTATGTTGCACATTTAACCCTGAACATCAGGATGTGGAATATTATATGTAAATTTGGCAAGTCAAGTTTTGTATTTGCTTTACAGTTTTATATACTTTGACACTTAAAGCGGAGTTCCAGCCTTTTCACTCACCTGTCCAACGGTCCAGCGATGCGGCCGCCCGAAGCCTCGATCCTCTTCCCTCTGGTCTCGGCGGCGCCGGCATCACTGCTGTGGGCACCTGGCTGTGACAGTTTGCGGCTTCACAGCCGGGTACCCACTGCGCATGCGCGAGTTGCGCTGCGCGTCTTGATTGGCCGGCAATCTTCTGGGACCTCTGACATGTCCCAGAAGATTGCAGGGAGGGAGGGGGAGAGGAGAACTTCCGTTCAGGGCGCCGCGGCGCTCCGAGCGGAAGTGGGAGCGGGTACCTGTCAAAACTAGGTACCCGCTCCCCCCCCCCCCCCAAAAAAAATGACATGCCAAATGTGGCATGTCAGGGGGTTAGAATACTTAAAGCGGAAGTTCCACTTTTGGGTGGAACTCCGCTTTAACTGTGAGGCTGCACAACTCCATTCACATTACACTAATTTAAAAATATTTCAATATCAAAAGGGTTTATTCTTAACAGTGGCAGCAAGGAACCAATATCTAATGAGAACTGTCTACAGTACAGTCTGCAATGAAAAATTCTGAAAGTGTA
Organism: Pelophylax lessonae; assembly: GCF_965119305.1. Taxonomy (NCBI): domain Eukaryota; kingdom Metazoa; phylum Chordata; class Amphibia; order Anura; family Ranidae; genus Pelophylax; species Pelophylax lessonae. Next base: position 303,074,622 of record NC_138768.1, read on the forward strand.
ATAAGGACTCCACAAATCCTGGCTCCTGGCACAGGTTATTGTGACCCTGTACTTTAAATCATTTTTTTTCTGTAACAACTGTTGCGTGCCCTACAACTCAATCTTCTTTTAGGAATTGCTCATTGGTGTCATAGCAGAGGCCTAAGCCAGTCAAGTAAGTTAAAGATTAAGCAAAAGACTAAAGTCTCATAAAGTTTAGACTTTTTTTGACCCACCTGAAATATCTGTCCGTCAACTTCTGCGTAGGCTTTAACAGCATGTTCTGTAATAAGGAACGTAACAAAGGCAAAGCCTTTTGGTTTCTTTGTTAGCTTGTCAATGGGAAAATGGATCTCAGAAATTTGTCCTAAAGGGAAAAAACAAAAGAAATCATTTTAGTCGATGAACCTTTAACATCACATATAGTTAAAGTGGTAGTTGAGGAGCCCTACAGTGTTTATTTTTTCCCTGTAAATACATTTAATGGAGTTATTATGTATCTATAGCTAATACTTTTTTTTTTGTTGTTTTTTTTTTAGTTTTAGCTAGTGTGGTTAAAGGGTTAGAACCCTTGTAAGATTTTTAAAAGGAAATTTTTAAAAGGAAATTTTAATTAAAAATTAAAACTACTAAGGAGCGGCTGTGGGCTGTATTGCAGAAATTACATACTATAAGCTCAATTCGCAAAGCTTTAACACGAGGATAAGGCTCTTTATTTTCAGCCATGTGATGTAATTTTCAAATCTCATTGGACTCAAATAAAATAATGGTCACGGTTTCCAAAATAGCTTGGTGAATTGCAACTTATCTGTCTTCTGCAACAAAACGAATTGCCTGTTTAGAATATTTTAAAAAATGTGCTGCACAGTGTACATTCTTAGGATGAATACATTCCAATACAGCTCCCTGAGAAATTTTTACAAGACTTACAAGCTCAATTCTTGTGATATATATGATTTGGGGAAAAAGCTAGAGTTAAAAATTAATCTTCACTCTCCCAAAATCCAGGGGCAGATATGGATTTCCAGAACCTGTAAAATATATTGAGGCCATTCATTTTACCAGATTTCTAGACTAGTACAAAAAGCCTTGGATAGGGCTAGAACAATCCTTCCCTTTGACCTTAATGTCAGGCCTTTCTTGATTAGATAGAGACGACTTTATACCACTTAAGTTCACAAATCCCTCTCTTTGGCCCCCCATTTAAGACAAATCAGGCTCCTAGACTATTGCCCTGACTCCCATGCCAAGCCCTATGACCTTGGTCCTCGGATCCCCACAACTCTCTGAGTACTTTAGATCCTCAATTGCAAACGCTAATACAGAACTGCATTTTTAAGACTGGCCCATTCTTCCTTTCAAAACAAAACGATGAAAAGCACTAAACTTATGTCAACCTACCAGAAGAATTCAATTTCATCAGAGGTTTTCAACTTGGCTCCTATCTTCGATTTTTACCAGATGCACAGATAGTAATCCGCACTAGAACCCCATTTGAAAAATAATGCATAGACCAAACCACAATCTGACATTCTCCATCCTTAGTCTACTTACAATAATCACAGAAGGCCACCAAGAAGACCTCCAATTCTTAGAGAAATGGGAGGAAGACTATACTTTCCCAGGCCCAAAAAGATTGCATTATCCATTTCACACACAAAACTTCCTTGCCAAGAAGCACCATATAAACTGCTGACATGATGGCACAAGAGTCCCAAGAAACTACATCAGATTTACCCCACAAGGTCCTCTCAATTATGCTAGAGCTGCTGCCAGTAAAGAAAGTGAATTACAAAAATTCCCTCCTCAAACATCTTCTGGCTGCAGCCAAGGCACGTATACCCACAGTGTGAAAAATAAACAGGGAAGTGAAGCGCTCACATAGTTGGTGTAACATGCAGTGGTATACCAGAATTAGTGAGATTCAGCATATGGGGAATCTTACTTTAGCCCTGAAAAACCAGAAAGAGAAATACTTCCGTATTTGGACATCTTGGTATCTATACAAGGATACCAAGACCCCAATTCGACCAGAACCACCTGGTCTCATAACTCCTGACAACCAAAACCCCCCGTGATGAGGTGGGGGGGGGGGGGTGTGGTCCGGGGAGAAATACAGAGCCCTATCCACCTACTCCCCCCGCTCCCCCACCCCACCCCACATACACACAATTTTTTCTCTCTCTTGCTTTCCTTCTAATACCCGCCTCACGTGACCATTCTATACATAGTAGTTCTGCTTTATCCTGTCTGTCTTTTTCCCCGGTTACAATCCATTCCTCTACCTCCAAGAAAGGTAAAACAAGAAATAATAGCTTTTAATTAAAAACTCAATTAGAGTTAGAGTAACATGTTTATCCATGGACAGAAGACCTGACAAGTTACTGAACAATTACTGATTTTGTATACACAGATTGTAAATCTGTAGATTATGTGTGTGGTTGCTTTAAACTGGTTCTAAAGTAAAAATGTTTTTTACCTTAATGCATTCTGGCATTAAAGGTAAAAAAAACACCCCACTACCTGTCCTAGCCTCCTCCTGCCCCTAAACACTCACCTGGTTCTTGTCACTGATCCAGCGCTGTGCAGGCAACAGCCCCACTCCTCCACGTCCTAGTCTCACAAGACACACAGGCAGCAGCGGGAGCCAATGTCTTCTGCTGCAGTCAGTAAAATGCCTATGAGGAGGGGGCTGCAGTGTGGCTTACCATCACTCTGTGTCTATGGACACACACAGCCCTGATCAAAAGGTTGCCTGCACGGGTACCCCTTTAGGTAAGGGACTGTTCTGTGCATTATTAGTTATCATGAATAACTTTTTTTTTTATTTTAAAACAAAAATGAAAACCCTTTAGTAGAACATGTATCACTTTAAGAGTATATCTTTAAACAGTTGTCGATCCTTCTGCTTCCTTCCTAAATTAAATAATTAAATTAGAAACAAAAGGATACAATTCTTTTGTCATACAATTCTTATAATGCCATAATTTATTTCTTAAATGTTACCAACTGGGAAGACTATTTTACAAAAATTTACCGTATTTGGAGAACAATGCCTCTAGGTCTGCCTCAGTGCAGCTGTAGGGCAGATTTCGAACAAACAGTCTTCCAGATTCTGACAAATCCTCTTGCAGCTCAGAATCATTATTCTTCTTTTCCCATGGTCTAGTATGTATTTTCTCTGAGACTGAAGTGACCTTTGCTTGCTCAGCCCGAAACACTTCTATGTATCTTCCACCTACAAGACAGTGCTACAGTATCAATAATCACAATCTGTTAACACAAGACTGACAAAAGCCTGATACACAAGGACCAAATATCGGCCGGTTCAACAGAAACTAGAGCTGCAAGATTAATTGTAAAAAAGAAAATTGTGATCTCGATTCACACCACCCCCCACGATCTCCATCCAGCATGTTCACGATTCTCATCAGTACATACCTTGTGGCGGGATGGTAAAGTGAAGGTAGCCTAGAGCAGAGGGACTAAAGGGGGAGCAGTCAGCCGTGGTGGAGCCAGCGTGAAATGCAAATGGCGCCGATACCGGAACAGACGTCAGCAGGATTCCACCGATGCCGACAGCTTGCCCTTCAGTCCCTCTGCTCCAGGCTACCTTTACCTTAGCTCTTCGTAGCATAGACCAGCAGGGACGCTCATGAAAATATTACTGGGTGGGGAATGATGAAAACTGCATAATTATTTTTATTTAAATACTAGTTCAATATTTTCCAGTAATTCCTTTAAATATAGTATCTTGGCTTATTTAGATAATATATACACGCCTTTTAAAAGTTTCTGTGGAATGTATCAGATGGGTATGCCTGCTAAAAAGACTTGTTTACCAAAATGGTCAAACTATATAGCTCTTTATTACTATTAAGTCACCGGGCCTTTTTTTTCTAAAATCCCTTTGAGTCCAAGAGCAACTTTTTCATTTCAGCTATGTCCGCACATTATACATTTTAGGTTTTGCAGTCTTGCAGTCTACTGCAACATATAAAATACATCCTTTTTTGGGGACAGATAAGTTTTGGTTAGGTAGCAAACCTAGATACATTACTGCTATCACGTTTGATGACCTAATGTTTAGATGTTGTAAATCTTTAAAATAAAAAAAATTGTCAGAATCATAATCTTTATTCGAAGCAAAAAATGTGCGATTCTCATTTTTTTCCAGAATCGTGCAGCTCTACAGAAACTGGCGGACATTCAGCCTGTGTGTACAGCAGCCTGTCCGACAGGTCGAGCTTCAGGCTTTTGTAGAACGGGCATGCCAGAAAAAACATCTGCCATTTGGCATCCGATCAGCGCTCGCAGTCAATGGCTGCAAGCTCTGACCAGTGTGTTCTGGCGCGGCGGGGCAGCCCCCCTGTCAGAACACAAAAGCTTAGAGGGGAGATCGCTGTACTAACATTTCATAGGTAGATAGTACAGAGAGCTCCTTGTAAGAAACCTTCTTCCTCCAAACATGGCAAGTCGAGTTAATGCCAGAGAGCTCAATTTTGGTTTCATTTGACCACAGCACTTTCTCCCAACCCTTCTCTGAATAATTTAGATGTTCATTGGCATGACTGTACATGTGCCTTTTTGATGGAAGGGGATTCATCGTGTTTGGAGGAAGAAAAATGCTGACTATGACTCCAAGAACACCGTCCCTACAGTCAAGTACGGAGGTGGAAACATTATGCTTTGGAGCTGTTTCTCCCCTAAAAAAGGTACAGAACAACTTTGCCGCATTAAGGGGCCAATGAATGGGGCCATGTATTGTAAAATTTTGGTTGAAAACCTTCTTCCCTCAGCCAGAACACTGAAGATGGGTCATGGATGGTTCTTTTAGCATGACAATGACCGAAAACATACAACCAAGGCAACAAAAGAGTGTCTCAAGGAGAAGCACATTAAGGTCATTGGCCTTGCCAATCTCCAGACCTTAATCCTATAGATAATTTATGGAGGGAGCTGAAACTTCAAATTGCCAAGCGAAAGTCAAGAAACCTTGTGGATTTAGAGAAGGTCTGTAAAAAGAGTGGACCAAAATCCCTCCTGAGATGTGTGTAAACCTGGTTACTAACTGCAAGAAACATCTTACCTCTGTGCTTGCCAACAAGGGTTTCTCCACCAAGTACTAAGTCATGTTTTGCTTGGCAACTCAATTTATAATGTTTGTATCATGTGTTTTTTCAGGATTTTTGGTCTAAATTCGGCCTCTATCATTTAAATACACCCATGATAAAAATATAGACCCTATAATTTCTTTGTAAGTGGGCAAACTTACAAACTTACAAAATCTGTGGGGGAACAAATAATTATTTTCCCCACTGTACATAAGGTTATACAATCCACAAATTTATCATAAAACATCACTTTAAATTATTTTTCTCTAATAATGAGCACATTTGTTAATTATTGTAATAAAAGATTACACTGCTTGTGGCAGAGTTCTCAATCAGAGTCCATAATATTAACAAAACTAGGTAACTTGCATGTAGAGTCATGCAGAATACTTAAGAAAGGAAATAACCAATAACAATTCTTTCACTTGACTCTGCAACAGATCTTTATCCAACCAATAAAATCATATAAAATAATATAGAACAACTGTAATGTAAATAAATTGTTGAGTTATCCATATTATCACCTTGTATATATTAAATAAAACTAGAAATTAATGCAAAGCTCAGTTACAGATCAAGTGACAGCAAACAAACAAATGCCACTGCATCCCCCAAATCCCAGAATCAGTCACTCACCCATATAGTCCTTGTTCTTTTTAAGGGCTTTTTGAATCTCCTCTTCATTTTTCAAATCCACAAAAATATAACCTACACAACAGATGTACAAGAATGAATACACCAATGTTTTGTTTTCTGTTAGATTATCAAGTTTATATGTTTATCACAGGAAGATGCATACAGCAATTTTCAATAAAATACTGCATAGCACTAAATAAGTCTAAACTTCTGACAGACTAAAAGTCTCCAGCAATAAGGTTCTTTGTGACAGAAAAATCTGCAACTTTTAAGACCTGACTAATGCAGGCCATACATGGGTCGAATTCCGAACAAATGTTCTTTCGAAAGTCAGACATTTTGTGTGTTTTGCAACCATTGATTTCGAACTTCGGCCAACCAAGCCTTCAATTTCACCTAATTTTTCTACAGATAAGTAATTTTGTGGCCCATGAATTCTCTTTTCTTTCCAGGTCACAGCTCATTTCTTTTTCGATTATGTTTTTAGTATGATTCTCCCATTAAGTAGAAATTCGTTTGTTTTTCAAAAAAATTTCAATATGCCCGATCACTTAAATTCAATGGCTGCAGGAAAACCTGCCATTGCCACGGCCCACTAATGATGCAAAATTCGAACGAAAATTCTCAATAACTATTTTGGAAAGAAAATTCATTCAGAATGTATTGAATGATTGTATGGTCAGTATAAAGCTCCAAAGATAAAACAAAAAGCGTACAACTGTTTTACTTGTATGACAAAACTTTGCAATCCTGTGTTTTTGCTCTGACCACTACAATCCTTGTAGTGGTCAAAATCGTGCAGCGGTGTGACGTCAGCAAAGGTGGGAATGTAAGTATCTTATTATATATGGGATATTACCAGAGCCCCTCCCTTTTTGTATGGCCCCTATGTATTCATGCTTAATGGCTCTTGGGATGGAGGAGTTATCTCCCCCTCCTTCCCTCCGTTTTTGACAAATTAATATTGTCATCTTTTTATATTTATTTTCATGAATTTTTATTTTTTTTTAATTATTTGCTACTGATCGTTTGGATATAAGTGTGTACACCCCACTTAGATGTGTTTAGGTTTCTAACACGTCCGGGGAAACATATACTTATATTTCTCATTTGTTTATATAGTGGGCACCTGTCGTTATTTTGGGATCCCAATCACACATTCCGTGGTCCTACAGGAAGTTTTGGGATCAGTATGACTGATGATGTCCTGGTTATCCTTGGAGATACATGCTTTTTGGCCAAACAACACTATATTGCTTTATTGAGGAAGGATTTTGTGTTTTTTTCTCTCCTTGTGGTCAGTGGCAGTATTGCAACTGCACATGTTTGTAATGTAATCTCACGTGTCTATATGTAAATATATAAATCATGTAACTTTGTTATTCTCCATTATAGAGATGGGAACAGTCCCTGATGAAGAATAGAACTACAAGTTCATATCACACTTTGAAACGCGTTGGATCTTCCCTTCACTTGGGGTTTATTGTATCATGTCATTTGCTGTAATGATTGTTACATCAAGAGCTCATGCTCTACTACCTTTTATCATATGTTGTTTGTGATTATGTTAAATAAAATTTTGATTGATTTTATATTATCATTTCGTTTTCATTACCCTTAAAATCCCACCTAGGAGGAGAAATTTTTCTACAAATCTTGTGCAATTATGGGATGGTGGCAATTATTACCTCACATGGGTTGAGATATGTATTTATTTATTTCATTTTGGATCTGTTGGTGGAGGACTGATTTTTTTTTTTTTCACAGATGTGGATGGACTTTATTGTTTGTAATAATTGATGATTTATTCACAATATTATTTTTGTATTTCACTTATAAAGATATTTATGAGTGTTTCACTATTAATTTATTTTTATTTTGCATTGCAAGAATATTTTGGATTTAGGCACTGCCAATATTTTTTTGTTTTATATGCTACGAAAAAATGCAGACATGCTACATTTTATCACAACGCGCTGAACAGAATCACATGGCACTGTATAGCAGTTCAGCGCATCCCGCTTCTGTACAATGACATGAAGTGTACTTTTATACACTTCAAATAAAGTTTGCACAAATACAAAAAAAAAAAAAGGAAGCGGTTTGTGATGCGCTGAATTGCTCCCCACACTGCCCCCTACCGCAGTCGGGAACAGGGGTAAAGCGCTCCAGCAGCTGTCTGTTCCTGTGTGAATGCAGCTTCAGGTATGATATGAGCTCACAATTATCTCTAGCTCTAAACCCTGCTTTAGCTTACCACTCTATCCAGTTTTTGAACTTGATCTTAAAATAATTTGGCTTCAGCGATGTGCATCCCCCCATGGAATTCCTTTGATTATTACAATTTGCCAATTTTTGTACTGAACTTAGCTCAGTGGCTTAGGTAAATAAGAACCATTGCTTCACTGCAATATTCATATATTACATTTCATAAATCAAGATTGAAGTTTCTTTTTAATGCCCAGGATAGCAAACACCTACCCATCAAATCCTTACAGCAAGACCAAACAGAATCTTACCAGTCTTGTTGCCATGGTAGTTTCTCACTATTCTAATTGCAGCTGGCTTCAGTGGCAAAAGAAATTCACGTACATTTTGCTAAACGTAAATTGTGAAAAAAAATTGTTACATTTAGATATAGGCAAAGCATTCCATAATACCAGAATTATACATGAATAAAAAGAAAGAAAAGGGGGTTGGACATAGATAAATCATATGCCAAAATCTGCATTGTCACAGATTATTGTGGGGTTCAATTTGATTGATAATGTATAACTGGGGTAACCTGTTATCTACGGTGAAAAACAACATGAAATGTAACCATTTATGTAAACCCCCAGGGAACACCACACTCCAACTAATAACATATAAAAAATTATAGTCTAGAATAAAAAAAAGAAAATTGGCATACAGCCTGGATGTATATCCATATAAATGTACATATAAAAACATCAAGCCTGTGCCTTATCTACTTGCCACCTTGGGCAATCTTGACATTTCTCAAATACATGTTAAAATTAGCATTTTTTTTTGCTAGAAAATTACTAAGAACCCCTAAGTGTTATATATTTTCTAAAACCAAAGGCCCTGAAGAATAAAAAAGTGGCTGTTGAAATTGTGTGTGTCATGTGATACTTGCACACCTGTTTATCAAACACAAATTTTCATGAAGGTAAAATGAACATAAGGAACACATGATTAATAGGGATGGAGACTCTATGGCACGAGTCTCATTTAAAGTCCCATTTCCCATATCTTTCCCTTTCTTCTGCTTCCTCTTCCCTCCCCCTTTTTTCCTTATTCCCATTCAATAAACACAAATTTTCAGGAAAAAATACACTTAAATGAATTTTAGTGCGCAAACAATTTTTCAGTAAAATTTAAAAGATTATGTTGCTAGAAAATTACTCAGAACCTCCAAACATTATACATTTTTTTAAGTGGAGACCCTAGAGAATAAAATGGCGTTCACTGCAATATTTGATGTCACACCGTATTTGCGCAGTGGTCTTTCAAATGCAATTTTTTTTGGAATAAAGACACTTTTTTTTTTTAATAAAAAAAAAAAAAGTATAGTTAGCCCAATTTTTTTGTATAATGGGAAAGATGTTACACCAAGTAAATAGATACCTAACATGTCATGTTTTAAAATTGCGCAAGCTTGTAAAGGGAAGGACAAACTACCGTACCTAAAATTATTCATAGGTGACGCTTTAAAAGCCTTTATGGGCCACCAGTTTAGAGGTAAATGTGAACTGTCCCCTCTCCCCCATGTCTAGAATTAGACATGTTACTACCATATGGCAATAAGGCAATATATAAGTACAGAGCAAGAGGCAGGTTCTCACAAAACCCAAACAGCCGGTAGCAGATGAGGGTCAAACGACCATAGGTTATTAAAGTCACTATAGGTGTGCAGCAGAAACAGATCTAAGACCGAAGTTCTAAATGTCTCTTTTCAAGCACAAGCAGCAGCCAAGAGATTTCTCCTCGCTGTGGGATGGGAAAGAGAGCACAAAGTTCACACGAAACCACCCCCAGTGGATGAAATTAACACCACGTCTCACAGCATTAAACCTTTTCATTGCAAAACTGGCAAAAACAGGGAATAAAGACACCCAGCTACCAAAGTAACGGAGATAGATAACCATGCTCAGCACAACCAGTCTACTTACTGAGTGAATCTTCATAGACAGGGAAAGTGCTGAGGCAATGCCGACAACTCAGAACCTCCGCAGCCAACTTTACCCAGAGCGAAATTTGGAAAGTGCCCTACACAGACTTTCACTTCCAAACTAGTCCAAGGGTCCAGATGCAGTACTTCAAAAGCCAGGCTGAGGGTGACCATGGCGGAAAGCTGCAATCGATGCCCCAGCAGCAATGCAAAGAAATTATTCATTTAAGGAAAACAAAGATACTACTAAAGCCCAGTACACACGCACCGATTGTTGGCCATAAATATTCGGCCGACGACCGCCGATTGTAGGCTTGTTAGTATGATGCTTCCGACAGCCGACATCGCATTTTTCGGCCGAACAGAATCTGTCGTGCAGGCATTAAAATTTTTGTTGGCCAACACCAGAACGGCCGATTGTTCGCCAGTCAGTACAGATTTCGGCCGACAGACAGCAGATTAGCAAGACTGGGCATGCTCAGAAAAGAAAAGACAAGGAAAGTTAACCATCACATGACATCACTTCTGCAGTCGGCTGTTGTTGGCCGACAAAATTCGTGTGCAGTCTTTTGCAGTTTTCAACAGACACGACAGCCCTGGACAAAAGACGGCCGATCGTTCGGCCGACGATCAGTACGTGTGTACGGGGCTTTAGTCTTAACACAGCAGAGCTGTAAAAAGGATGTCCACTCTCCTAGAACACTAGGAAAAAAACTGAAGCATGCTGGTGGTGGGAGCTGTTATTCTTGGCTAGCTAGCGTACAGCTATTTTTGTTTGCTAGTGTCCAATCCTCTTGTAGGGGGCAGAATAATCCAAAAGTTTAAAGCGGTTTTAAACCCACAAGGAACTTTTCTTATACATTACAGCTTACTAATTTGTAGATGTGATGGCTGGACAATGGACAATGGACAAAAAAGATTAAAGAAAAGAAAATGTATTCAGTAACTCTCCTGTAACTGCTGAAATGTACAAAGGACATTATTAACCACTTCAGCCCCGGAAGATTTTACCCCCATAATGACCAGGCCATTTTTTGCAATACAGCACTGCGTTATTTTAACTGACAATTGCGTGGTCATACGACGCCCTACCCAAATAAAATCGATGTCCTTTTTTTCCCGAAAAAACTGAATTTTTGTAAAATCTTACCTGTAAAATTCCTTTCTCTGAGTCCTCCGACAGTCACCGCCTCTCCATATTCGTCACAATGGGGTAATTGACCTTTGCTCCGTAGGAGTAGCTAGGCAACAGATTATGTCAATATTAAAGCATATCCCACCCCCAGGGGGTGGTCCCCTCAGTCAATACCCTCCTGCTTCCTGTTCCATACCTCAGTTTCAGTAGAATAGCAGTAGAGTACATAAACAAACCCCAAAAGAGGGGCGGGGGCGGCGACTGTCGGAGGACTCAGAGAAAGGAATTTTACAGGTAAGATTTTACAAAAATTCCGTTTTCTCTTACGTCCTCCGACAGTCGCCGCCTCTCCATATTCGTCACAATGGGGACGTCCCAAAGCAGTGCAAGCATGAGGGGTGGGAAACGCAGCCGCGCCTAAGGCAACGCCGGACCCATATCAAAGAAAGAAACCTTACCAAAGGAAGGAAACCAGCTGGGTAGCATGAAAAAAAACTTTGCTCAACAGGAGTAACAACCCAGGAAGAACAAATAACCCAGGGATAAAAACATCCCAAACAGCCAAGGGCCCAAAAACAAGGGACCTTAAGGTACTGCCGCACTAAGAACCTTGCGGCCAAAGGAAGCATCTGCCGATGCCTGAACATCCACTTTGTAGAATTTTGAGAAAGTGTGAACGGACGACCAAGTCGCCCCCTTACACACCTGGGCCACAGAGGCCCGATGACGACAGGCCCAAGATGTACTCAGAGATCTGGTAGAGTGCGCCTTCGCAGGCATAGGAGGAACTTTCCCCTTCAAAGTATATGCCTGCTCAATGGTCTGTCTGATCCATTTGGCGATGGTAGAAGCCGACGCCGCCATGCCCTTCCGAGGTCCCTCAGGAAGGACAAAGAGAGAATCCATCTTGCGAAAGGATTTTGTCGAATTCAGGTAAACCCTGATCGCCCTAACAACATCCAAGGAATGTAAGGCCACCTCCTTCGGATGCTTAGGCTCCGCGCAAAGTGAAGGCAAGACAATGTCCTCATTGAGGTGAAATTCCGAAATCCTTTTCGGAAGAAAAGAAGGATTAGGTCGCAAGACCACCTTATCCAAGTGGAGTACCAGATACGGAGACCTGCAAGACAAAGCTGCCAGTTCCGAAACTCTGCGAGCCGAAGTGATCGCCACCAAAAAGGCGACCTTTTTGGACAACAGAGGCAACGAGATCTCCCTGATCTTTTCAAAAGGAGCATGTTGTAACACGGACAGAACGAGGTTCAAGTCCCACGGAGGCAAAGGCTCCCTCCGAGGAGGGACCAGGTGCCGCACCCCTTGAAAAAAGGTGCCAACCAGAGAATTAGACGCCACAGGGCGTTGAAAAAGAACGGCCAGAGCAGAAATCTGACCCTTAATCGTGGCCAACGCCAAACGCTGGTCCACGCCCGTTTGAAGGAAAGCCAACACTCTCGAAACAGAGTATGAGCGAGGGGAATACCCCCTGGACTCACACCAGGCAAAATAGGCCTTCCAAGTACGGTAGTATATCCTCCCCGAAGAGGCCTTTCTAGCATTGATCAAAGTATGAATGACCTCCGGAGAGAGACCCCTATCCTTCAGGACCTCGGTTTCAACAGCCAGGCCGTCAAAGCCAGCGACTGTAAAGCAGGATGGAATATCGGTCCTTGAGACAGAAGATCTTCCCGAAGAGGCAGACGCCATGGAGCGTCGACCGCCAGATTCACGAGGTCTGCGTACCAAGACCGGCGGGGCCAGTCCGGCGCCACCAGAATCACCGTTTTTGGTTCCGAGGACAACCTGCGAAGGAACCGAGATAGCAACTGAATTGGTGGGAATGCATACATCAGCCGATACTGATGCCACAGAGCCACTAACGCGTCTGACGCGTCTGCCCGAGGATCGCGCGTCCTTGCCACGAACCTTCCCACCTTGTTGTTCAGACGAGACGCGAACAGGTCCACATCCAGAAAACCCCACTTCGCGCACAACATCTGGAAGACCTCCGGGTGGAGCGACCATTCCCCCTGATCCAGAGTCTGGCGGGTCTGATAATCCGCCTGCCAGTTCTCCACCCCCGGAATGTGAACTGCCGTTATCGCCGGGACGTGCGTCTCGGCCCAAGACAGAATGTCGGCTACTTCCCGAGCCGCTCGGGCACTCCTGGTGCCCCCTTGGTGGTTGATGTAGGCCACCGCCGTGGCATTGTCCGTCTGTACCCGAACCGGACAGCCCTGAAGCTTGTCCATCCAGCGTTGAAGGCAGAGATTTATCGCCCGCAATTCCAGAATGTTGATCGGAAGGGAGGATTCCTCCTCCGACCAAGTACCCTGGGTGGACAGAACGCCCAAAACACCACCCCAGCCCGACAGACTGGCATCCGTGGTGATCACCGTCCATGAAAGCGGACGAAAAGACTTGCCCCCCGACACCGCCGGGGACTGCAGCCACCACAGAAGATTCCTTCTTGTGTGAAGACTCAACGAGATCTGAAGATCCAGAGATTGTGGTCGCCCGTCCCACCTGGACAGGATCTCCGCCTGGAGACCCCTCGTGTGAAACTGGGCGAAGGGAATCACCTCGAAAGCCGAGACCATCAAACCTAAACACCTCATGCCCGTCCGGAGGGATGAGCACTGAACGTCCCGAAGGGACCTGACTTCGTCCTGAAGCGTTTTGAGCTTGTCTTCCGGTAGGAAGACTTTCGCCTGAACCGAATCCAGAATCATACCCAGATAGGGAAGACGAACCGACGGGCACAGCATAGATTTTGGGAAGTTTATCGTCCAACCAAACTCTTGCAGAGTCTGCATCGTGACGGACAGATCCTTCACCAGACCCTGACTGGTCGAACCAGAATGTCGTCCAGATACCCCAGGATTGAGATACCCTGGGCTCTCAGTAAGGCCAGAACCGGTGCAAGCACCTTGGTAAATACCCGCGGAGCCGAAGCGAGACCGAAGGGTAACGCCACGAACTGATAATGATTCTCCGCAACGGCGAATCGAAGGTACCTCTGGTGACCCTCGAAAATGGGGATGTGTAGGTATGCATCTTTCAAGTCGATGGAGGCCATGAATTCTCCCGGAACTAGAGCAGCCACCACCGAGCGCAGGGATTCCATGCGGAACTTGCGAACCCGCACAAAGCGGTTCAGAGCTTTCAAGTCCAGAATTGGACGTACCTTGCCCTCCTTTCTGGGCACAGTGAACAGATTTGAATAAAACCCCCGAAATCTGTCCCGATGAGGCACCGGAACCACCACTCCCTGAGCCCGCAGGTCCTGCACCGCCAGGTGCAGATCCCGCAAACGCTCCGGAGACAGTTGAAGGTTTGAGGGAAAAAACCTGTTCGCCGGCCGAGATAGGAACTCGATATTGTACCCGGACCGAACGATCTCCTGAACCCACCTGTCCCGAACGCGGGCCAGCCAGGGTTGAAGAAAACTGAGCAAACGTCCCCCCACCCCAGAACTGGGTGAGGGCGTCCCTTCAGGCCGCGTTGTTATGGGCAGCGGACCCAGACTGGCCGGACTTCTGCTTACCTGCCCACAGTTTCTTTTGGGAGCCCTGACCCTTGAAGGGCTTGCCCTTATAGTGCGATCGAAAGGCACGAAAGGACCCCTGAGGGGGCCTAAACGAAGCATGCTTCTTACCTTGAGCGCCCTTAGCCTTGTAAGATTGGGGCAAGAGGGTGCTCTTACCCCCAGAGATCCCCTTAATCAGCGTATCCAGTGAGTCGCCAAAAAGGCGAGATCCCGTATAGGGCAAATTAGCCAAAGTCTTGCGAGACGATTGGTCCACAGACCAACATTTTAGCCAAATCAAACGGCGTGTCAACACCGCCACGCTGTGCACACGTGCAGCTAAAGGAATTACATCTAATTCCGCATCACACAAATACATGACACCCTGATGGATCTGATCCACCATTGCCAATGTCGTCGGCGGGGCGGAATCAGCCACCAGGACGCGCCTGAGCACTTGCGTCCAATCCGCGACAGCTTGAGCTGCCATAAGGGAAGCAAAAATAGGTTTTAGCATGGAACCGGTAACCGAGTAAGTATGACGGGCAAGAGACTCCAGTCTCCTGTCCGTAGGTTCCCGGAACACCGGGGTATCCTCTGCCGGAATCGCAGTGGATTTATTCAAAACCGCCACTGCGTGATCCACCGGAGGTGGAACACACCAGCGTTCATCAGTGGCGGGCGTGAAGGGATAACGCAGCTTGAACCTACTTGGTACAGCAAAAGGCTTTTTTAGATTGCGCCATTGTTCACTAACAGCGCGCTGAAAATCCTCAGTGCAAGGAAAAACCTGCGATGTTTTGCGTCTCCGCTGTGTCCCACAAGAGGCCAGAACGGCAGGCGGACACGGTTCATCCTGTAAATGCAACGTTTGTTTGATAGAAGCAACCAATTCATCCATGAGTGCAAGCTCTTCGGACGAGCCAGAGGGAGAATCATCAACCCCCTCAACCTCTGCATCCCCCCCCGACCCTGCAAAGTCCAGGGACGAACGGGACCCCGATAAGGGGACCCCAGCCATAGCAGCTCCAGCACCTTCGCCCTCTGAATCAGAGGAAATTGAAACTCTGGGCTGTTTAGTGGATTGAGCAGCCACAAGCATCTGCACCTGAGCAGCCAGGTTAGCCACAACTGTGGCCAAATCGCCCCCCTCAGGGGAAACAGCAACAGCCCCTTGGCCTCCCAGTAAAGCGGGAGGAAATTTGCTTTCCTGAGAATCCATGCCCCCAGAAATGTGCAGGAGAAAAAAGGGTAACTGTCCCTTTAAAAGCGAGGCGAGCGCAGCCCACCCCACCGCTCACACACACCAGCACAAGTCGACCCCCCCCCCAGGGAAAACTACAAACTCAGGCAAGGAACACAGGACTAAAGAGGATAAAAACCTGGAGAGATCACTGCTGCTGCTGTATCGATCGGTGTGCCCAGGGAAAAGGAAGTGATGCAACAGAAGCCGCTCCTATAAAGCCTATGGAAGGCTACAAAAAATGGCCGCCGGGGGAGGAGGTAAATGCAGTGCTACATGAGGCCGGAGCGATCGCCGCCAAAATGGCGGCGCTTTGCGCCAAAACGCCGCTCCCAGCATATAGAAGAAGCCCTCATATGCCTGCAGTTATCAATAAAATGGCGGGCCGCAGCAGCGGCCGCCGCATGTTGCACAAAACATGTACCACAGCATGCCCCACAACATATAGCATGTCACACAGAGAAATCACACAGTTAGTAACACAGAACAGTGTATCACAGCCCCCTCCTTGCAGCCCACAGCAGCATCCAGACAGGGAGCCTCATAGTGTGAATAGACATGCAGGGTTACACAGTCCCAGACTGACACCCACTAAACAGACAGGTCCCCACACAGAGTACACTTACCTTCTGAATGGCGTGGGGAACCTGCACAAGCGATCAAGCCACTGCACATGGGACAGGGAGAGTCGCAGCCAGGACGCAGCAGCACAGCGGTACGAAACCGCATGGCGTCCAGTGAGGTAGCCACCTCACCACAGCATCCCTGCAGTGAACAGGGATGGGTCGTTCACCAATGCCAGGAAAAATACCTGACTGAACGCTCGATGGCAGGCTGCGACTAGGGGGGCCAGCCCGAGACCCAGCCCGCACGATCCTCTTCATCAGAAGAACTAACTAATGCTGACAAAAGTAACAGCTAAGTAAAGAGAGAGAAAAAAACTCAAATAAAATCAAAAAGAAGATAAAGGCTGAGACAAAATGCCCCAGCACAGAAACAGCCAGCTAACTCCTGAAAGCTAGACAATGAAACCGAGGTATGGAACAGGAAGCAGGAGGGTATAGACTGAGGGGACCACCCCCTGGGGGTGGGATATGCTAAAAGCTTTAATATTGACATATTCTGTTGCCTAGCTACTCCTACGGAGCAATGGTCAATTACCCCATTGTGACGAATATGGAGAGGCGGTGACTGTCGGAGGATGTAAGAGAAATAGAGCTTTCTTTTGGTGGTATTTGATCACACCCAGTTTTTTTTTTTTTTTGCGCTATAAACAAAAAAAATAGCGACAATTTTGAATATATTATATATATATATATATATTACTTTCTGCTATAAAACACAGCCAATAACATTTTTAAAAAAAAAATCTAATTTCTTCATCAATCTGGGCCAATATGTATTCGGCTACATATTTTTGGTAAAAAAAAAATCCCAATAAGCTGATTGATTGGTTTGAGCAAACGTTATCGTGACTACAAACTATGGGGTATTTTTATATATTTATTTTTTAACTAGTAAAGGCAGCGATCAGCAATTTTTAGCGGGACTACGACACTGCGGCAGACAAATTGGACAGCTAACTGACACTTGACACTTTTTTTTGGAACCGGTGACATTATTACAGTGATCAGTGCTGAAAATATGCACTGTTACTGATTAATGACACTGGCAGAGAAGTAGTTAACATCATGGTCGCTCAAAGGGTTAAGTGTGCTCCTAGGTGGTGTTTGCTAACTGTGGGGGGATGGTCTGAATGGATGAAGACCGAGATTGGTGTTCCTGCTAAGCAGAAACACAAGATCTCTAAATTCTTCCCTGTCAAAATGGCGATCTGCCTTGTTTACATAGTCATAGGCAGATCACCGTTCTGTCTCTCTAGGGAACGATCGCGGGTGGCAGGCGGACATCGGGTCCGCTGGACCCGTTAATTGACATCCCTGTTAGCCAATTACGGTACGATTGTGCCTCCGGCGTTGCGATAATGCCATCTAGTGGCTACTGCACAAAATGACGTACAGATACCTGATTTTGCACAATAGAGACGACCTGCCGAAGTAAATGTTTAAAATTCTTGGACCACTACTGAGAAAAATACTGTATGTTGGCAAATGTATAAATAAACTCTGCTTTCTTTAATTTCGTAGATTTTTCTCCAGTTTGACATGCAAACCATGCTTCCAAGCAAAAGTGGTGGTGACAAATAGCACTTCCAAAAAAGAAAAAACAAAAAAAAAAAAATTGAGCTTCAGCAGGCATATGAGAATTAAATAGAATATATAGATATATATGCAAATAAATACCACTAAAAAGGCTAAATGAGTAGACAATGACATTGTGATCCGCTGTGCTTAGGAACTGCAGGTAAATAAAACCTGAATCAAATATATATATATATATATATATATATATATATATATATATATATATATATATATATCTCCCCACACACACAGTATTGTTTAGACAAATCTGCTGATAAACTTACTTCAGTTACATTGAACGGTGCCCCCCTCAGCTTAATAGTATATGGAGTTGTAGGCTCATTTTGAACAGCTGTTTTCTGTGGGGAAAAAAATGAATTTATAATTATGTCCGTATTGCAACAAAATGCAACATCTTCAGCAGTTTAAACCAGAATGAATGATTGAGAAAAACATTAACAATGTACAGCTTAAAGAAAATTTCAGTGTTTGGGGGAAACAAAAACACAGAGAAAACATACAAAATCTATACCGATAACATCCATTGTGGGAATCAGCCTAAAGCGGGCCATACACGGATCAAAATTCAGCCGCTTCAGCAAAGACCGGCCGAATTTCGTTCCATGTGTAGGCACCCTGGTTGTACACAAGACAATCTACCGATTGACTTGTGCACAACCAACCTTTTGGGTTTTACACAATCTAAAAGTGTCACCGGCTTTAGCCGGCAGCACTGATCATTGTATTCTAACGGAGGGGAAGACTCCCCACCATGAGATTACAATGGTACTTCAGGAGGATTCACCATCCACATCTAATGTGTGAGAATGTGTGGGGAATCAGATCTTTTTTTTTTTCCATCCAACCCGCTGGTTGAACAAAAACTGATGAATGTATAGCCTGCCTAAGCACTAGTGCTACTGCATAATCATGCATTTTTCAGTGTATTTTTGTAGTGCATTTTTGATGCGTGTTTATGCTTAATGCGTTTTATGTAGGAGGGACAGGTTGTTAAACACAAGACCCTGCCAAAAACGCACCAAAACAACATACTTACAGGTGCTGGAAACGTTCAGACTTGCAAGTGTAGTCAGATGAAGGAAAAGTTCAAAAAAAGGTAAATAGTGGCTCTCACACAACAGTTTCCCTCGACGGCTAACCAACAGTAGCTCAAACCATAGAGATACAGAGAGCAGTGCCAGACCAAAATCAGATAAAAAGAGTCCAAGATAATTTGAATAATTAAGGGAAAAAAAAAAGGCATATAAAAAACAATACGTCAAGCTTACCATGTGCAGAAGCAAACATGCATTTGCTGCATGCATAAACATACGACAAATGAGTTAAAACACACGGTACAAAATGTGCAAACCAAAGCTCGTCAAAATGCTCCAATGAGCTACTTTACTGTGCGTAGGGAAACCATTGAAATCAACGGGCTGCCCTATGCATTTTGTAGGAAAAAACACAACAAAAAATGTGCGCTCCCAGTATGTTAGGTGTGTATAGGCCTGAAAAGGGAAATTGTGTGTTTACACCCTCCACCTCCCTGAGCTGGATTATGAGAACAACGACAGCGAAGTGTCTCTCCCCACAAGTTCTTGTATACAGCTGGCCATACACTATGCAATCTGATTTCCTTTAGCTTTACCAAAACTTTGTAATAGGGAGGACCCACCTAAACAATCTATTCAATTTGTATCAAATCAGGCCAATCCTTGCACTAAATAGCTGATGGTAAATCTGAAGGAGATTGTACAATCAGATTGTACTGTGTATGGCAACCTTACTCACATTCCGCCAGCCGTATGCATATATGCGGCCTGTTGTGCATTGCAGCACTATAGCAGTCGCAATAGAAATCACATTAGTGTGAACGAGGCCTTAAATTCAAGAATGCTTGAAAGCTATTTTCCACATACCTCTTTCTTCGTGGATTTGCTGATTAGCGAAGCTTCTAGACTTTTTCTCTTATCGCTTGGTATATTCTGATCCATTTCTTTGTTACTGTCATTTTGTTCTGCCTCGCTTTTTCCAGATGAGGCATCTGATACTACCTTAGACTTAAGGTATTCCATGTCAGAAACTTCAGACTGTAATGCAAGATTCCCATCTATTGATAAACAGTGAAACATAAATTTTATTTCTAACTCAGTAAAAATGCATTACCAAAATATGACAAGGCATAAAGACAGTAATCAACCACATTTTAAACAATCTAAAACAGACCTATTCTGTATATCCAAATGTTTGTGGGAGCCTGACCAACACACCTATACAAGCTTGTTGGGCATTCTGTTCCAAAACTGCAGGTATTAATAAGCACCCCTTTGTGGCTTTACTGGCCTCCACTTATCTAAAGGTGGTATTCCACATGAATTTGGAGTGCGTCTGTGGGAATTTGTTCCCATTTAGCCAAACAAGCATTTGTGAGGTCAGGTACTGATGTTGGGCACAAAGACCTGGCTCAAAACTGGCATTCCAACTCATCTCAAAGGTGTTCAGTAGGGTCTGAGAACAAGGCTCTGTGCAGGTCAGCCAGGTTCCTTTGCAACAAACTGTTTATGGACAGGGACACAGTCATGTTGGACCAGAAAAGGGACCCCAAACTGACACTGCAAGCCTGAAAATGCACAAATGTCTACAATGTCTTTGTATGCAGTAGTATTGAAGTTGAACTCTAGGAACAAAAAAAGGAATTTTGACCTGTCTATAAATTCCATATCTTGGAGTACAGTACAAGACATGTACCTTTAGGTCATTGGACAAAGTCTTCAAAGTCTTGGAGGACACATATCCCCGATGCCTGGCCTATAACCCTACCCACTCCTTGAGTCCTCATTTTTGTAGCAAACAATGCAGAGTAAGCCAAGGAATGGAAGGGAAGGTTGCATGTGTCTTGTGCTATACTTGAGGATGTGGAATTTACAGTGAGATCAAAATTTCTCTTATGATAAAGTTATTCTAAAAGGAAAGAGGAAAGATTTTTTAAATAACATGTCATACACACCTGCTCTGCGCAATTGTTTTGCATGTCCATAGAATGCGAACCACTTAAATCATACAGAACACATGCAGAATATTGATACATCATCGAACGTTTCCAAACAATGAATAAGAAGGGTGGGCAACAATGAGGAAAAAAAGCTATGACGACAGGCTTAAACAACAAGGGTCAGAAAACCCAACCCCAGATTGCTGCAGCAAAAAGCTTCATCAGCAGCAGCTTGAACATCCATCTGGTAAAACTCTGAAAAAGTAGGAACAGAAGACCAGGTGCACTCGGCTATAGAGGCTTGATGATGAAATTCCAAAGAAACTCTCTCTGTTCTGGAATGAATGCTGAAAAGCAATAAGATTCCTTATTGGTTGTGCAATGGTGGACACAGCTTCCCTTGTGAGGTTCCGAGGATGGGATCCATCCATCTGGTAAATATATAGGCTCTGACTACATCCAGGCAATGTAGAGATTTACTTTGGATGCTTAGGGGCAGGGCATAAGAATGGTAGAACAAACGTCCTCATTGAGGAGGAATGCCAAATCCACCTTCAGTTGATAGGATGGCCTTAGGCGTAAGACAACCTTCTCATTGTAAAGTATGAGGAATGGTTCTTTCCAAGGACTGACAGTTCAGAAACACATTATGCAGACATGATGATAAAGTTTCCCAGGTGTTTATAGAGTGCTCTTAAAAGAGGGGATACTACGCCGTGGTAAATATGGCCTTGTCCCAACTCAGTTTATTTTCTCTATTTTCAATTTTTATTATGTATTTTTATGTAAATTTTGTACAGTGCCCCAACATTTTGGGAATTTGAATTATATGCAATTATTAGGGCTGCAACTAACGATTATTTTCAGAATCGATTAGTTTGCCGATTATTTTTCGATTAATCGACTAAAAGCCTCAAAAAAATGGTGTGGTGTATAATTAACTTAATATGCAAAGTTTTTTTTTTTAAACAGTTTATTCTTGAATATCTCTATGCAGTGGTAAATATAAATATCCAGCTATATGTTTAGGGAACAAAATATCGAATCTACTCTGGGAATAACAGACAGAAGAGATATATGTATTATTAGGGGTTGAATCTGGTACATGTCATCAGACTCAGGAGGTCAAAACTTTTATTAAAAAAAAAAAAATATGTAAAAAGACCTAAACCGCTGTTTGGCAGATTTTTAGACAAGCTTGCAATAAAATATTATGCATGACAGACTTTCTTGTCAAAGACAGACAGTTTTATTCAAGCTACCTGCGCTGGCTGTCACTTATGCTGGCCATACCCAAACACATTTTTCCTTTGAACATTTTTGCTTTAAGAACATTTGTTCGAATTTCTAATCGTTACTGGGGTCAAATCGGTATTAGTTTTCAACGACAGTGACGCGAAAATTTGAAGGAGCAGAATAGAAAACTTTTCTCAATCTAATTAATTTTCGGACACTGGTTTTCAGTCAGAAATGACATGCAAAATTGAATGTTAAAAGCAAGTGGAATTTTTGAACGACACTTGTCCATTCATTGAAAGAAATTTTGTACAAATATTATCGTAAAAAATTGAGAGATGTATAACCAGCATCCGACATTTAGTAGCAGCAGCATGGTTTTTTTAATCACTTGTCACGATGGTGTAAGAAAAAAATAAAATAGCCCTTTATAAAAAAAAAAATGGCAGATAATCACTACTATAAGGGTTTCCAGACATGAAGTGATTTGAAGGGTGGAGGGGGGGAATATAAACCTTTTATATGAAAGCAGTACTAAAGGCTGAGGCCTTTTTTTCGTGGATATAATAATTTTAAATATAATGCGCAATACTGGTAAATTTTTACTTTAAATATAATTGTAATGCCTCAAATTATCTGCAGTCTGCCTCCACGATCTCTGGACTCAGGTCCTGATTTTCCGTGCACAGAGCCCTTAAAGTGGTTGTAAGCAGCTCTGATTCTCCCCTTCTAGGGTCCCCCCGGCCAATGCTTGTGTCTCCTCCTGCCTTCAGAGTGCCCCTATAGCAAGCCGCAAAGTATAGTATAGATTGCCCCTATAGCAAGGTAAAAAAAACAGCTTCTTCCTTTTAAAATCACTCACTGGCTTCTTTCTCTTGCCCAGGACTACGTATCCCATGAGGCATTGCTCCTCACACATTCACAAGTTCTAAAGTTCTAAGGCTTTTACAAGACATGTACAGATGGTGTTCTGAGCTGTATGTGTGCTGCACTGTGTCTTCTGACATGTATGGATGGTGTACTGAGCTGTTTGTGTGCTGCACTGTATTTCCTGATCTGTAAACAAATAATGTATCCTGTATGAAGGCCAACTAATCAGCTGACCAACTAATAGATTACGAAAATAGTTGATAATCGACTATTGATAGTTTTGACTATAAATAGTTGATTAATTGACTATAAATCAACTATCGACAGTTGATTAATCGATTAGTTGTCGATTAATCGATTAGTTGTCGAATAATCGATTACCGTATATACTTGAGTATAAGCCGAGGCACCTAATTTTACCACCAAAAACTGGGAAAACGTATTGACTCGAGTATAAGCCTAGTGCGGGAAATGGTGCAGGAGATGCAGGGATTTGGGCATGACGTAGGAGATGCAGGGAAGCGGGCATGATGCAGGGCTGAGGGCATGTAGGGTCTTACTTACCCATCCCTGAGGCGTCTTACATTTAAAAATGGTGCCGCCCGGGGCCACACCACGTCATTGCGCATGCGCCGTTCGCCCGAGAATGGGCGAATGCGTACAGGCTTTCCCAACGTTCGGTCAGCCCCAGGGAGAACAGGTATGTGACTTGAGTATAAGCGGAGGGGGGCTTTTTCAGCATAAAAAAAAGTTAGCTTGTACTCGAGTATATATGGTAGTCATTTCGACCCTAGCAATTATTATTTACTTATAAAGAAGTTTATGTATTTATTCCTTGCCATCAGCTACTCGTTAAAATCATTTTCTGGGAAACAGATCTGTGCAAGTGTCACACGTTACAACCGATGTTTCTTCAGGGGGTACTATATGGCAGTGAAACAGTAGTTGTTCTCTAATTGGTGGGTTTTTGAGTGCCGCAATCAATGGATGTGTGCAGGTTGTGACCAGGTGAAGTCATACCCGCGTACAGAAGGATATGTGATGTAAGCATTTCACCACCCTCCTTCTGTAAACTACAAAGAGAAGGAAACATGACCGAGAGCCCTTTCTCTATAGGGGATAAAAAAAAGCAGCGCCTGGTCACACAAAGCAGAAGTTGATCTAATTAGGAGGCATAAAGGAATAGTTTGGGGGACCAGCAGTATGATAAAAAATAGGCTTAAAGTGGTTGTAAACCCTCTCATATATCCAGGCTGGCCTCAGGTGATACACAGAGATAAAACAAATCTTCCTACATAAGTTTTACTTGTTTATCCACAGTCTTATCTTCCCAAAACCCCTTCAAAAGGGCAGAATCGTATTAAAATCCTTCTTGTAGCATCACAGAGGAGGGGGTGGAGAGCTGCAGTTACACCACGAGAGAGGTGATTGGAAGAAAGGCACACACCCCCCTCCACAAAGCAAATAGAACCGAAGGAAGATTTCAGAGCTGTGTTCCGAATAGACAAGCTGTGTGCTGAGCTCCCTCCCCTGTCACAAATTCATCTCGTGTGTCAAGAAAACTTCTCAGAAGTGACTCATACTAATAACAGAACGACGAAGAACCAGGGAGAAACAACACTTAGAGCTTTGGAGACAGATAAGTAAACACTACAGATATATGTGCTTAGTTCAGATTTAATGACAAAAAGCCATGGATATTGTTTCTGTGACTGGCAAACAAATCAAATGGGATGCTCCACTGAGTTCAGTGGAGACGTGAGCTTGTAAAGTCTTGTTGAAGAAAAGCAAATTATCAGAGATCTAGTTGAAAATTATTGGTTTTGATTGGTACTGATTTTATAAGATCATAAAGATTAGTATAGTATTTGCAAACGCTATCTGTAAAGGAAAAACATCCTTAGGTCAGTTTGGTGGCAGAGGAGTGTGGGGTAGATTGGAAAATTGAGTTTATAGCACTAGCTGGCGAAGTCAATGCAGTACAGGAGGCTGGCGCATTTTCCTGCTCAGGAATACTCTTACCTGTCCTTGAATGCAACAAGCTGATCCCTGAATAGTACAGGTATTAATCACACCACAGCATCTATTTCTTAAAGGTTTGAGATCTTCTTGCTTCTCATCGTAATGTTTTAGAAATGGATGTTGTTGGATAAGTTATGACAATTACACACCTCAGGAGACCACAATACTGTACAGATATGATCCTACATTAGACTTGTTTCTTTAGAAGAATACTAGCAGTTTGATTACCAAGTTAAAAATTCAAGCAAAACGTGGTTCCATGGGATAAATAATTGAAGATTTGCAACTATAAAAAAACGTATATTCAAAATGTAAAGTAAAGTAGAGTATTTGTAATTCTGATGCCATTATTTCATGATGTAAAGTTTGCTTATTTCTTTATATTATTTCTAGGTTTTAGCAATTTCATAAAAGAGAAGTATCTTTGTAGGGTTATCCATACCCCTTGTTTGCGACTTACCTTTTTCTAACTCATCCTTATTCTCATCATCTGTCTCTTGCTCAGATTCAGAGTCAAAATTCAGGTAATCATCCCGTGAGAGGCTTTTCGCTTTCTCGGCTGTCTCCACTTTTGTATCATTAGTCCAGGTAGCCGTTTTGCTCCTGTTCTGATGCACTGTAAGAAACTCTTGGAAGCCACTGTCTTTTTCCAGCTGTAGACATCACAGTAAATATATTGTATCAGAAAACACATGAATTTATCAAACACTTTAATAAATACAGCTCAACAGAGCGAGTATCCATTTTCGTGGGAAAAACAATGCAAAAACTATGGTAGCGGATATACCGCCATGTACTTTGTATGAAACAAAGGAATCCTGAACTTCCTCTAGGACGGCATGTCTATTTGATCCTGGGAGAGTGAATTAATCACTCATCCCAGCTCCTACTGGGTCCCTGTTGTTTGCAGAATTGGGTAAGTCCTCTGTAATGGAGATTTTGCTTGAATGGACTGCTTCCCCTATCCATTTTCCCTCATTTGATGGGATTGTTGATACATGTATACCCCTTTTTACTTCTTATTTTTCAGCTTCTTGGGAGCCCTCCCCGTTATGTGCCAACCCCATTGTGGGTGATCCTTGTGAGATGTATGCCTGGGAGGGTATGACCTACCACTAACCCCCCCCCCCCCCCCCTTTCTCGGCACTACACTACAGCATCCTTTCATGAGGATCCACTCCCTCTATGCTCTCTACATGAGATCTCTTGGAGCACTCTGGGTTTGGTGGGTTCTTATTGGACCTCAAAACTACCGTATAAAACTTACAGCCCCTATCTCATTATGACCCCCTTGCCAGCTTTTTCTTGGGAGCCATGAACTTCTTTCTCTCTCCGGATCCCCCTGAGAGTTTTATCCTGATTCCTACAGACAGATTCAGGGTAAGTTACTAACTTATGCTGGGTTCTTGGGGCACCTTACTGGGAGGATACATGCATAGACAAATATCACTGTGACTGTAGACTTGCACTTATATTTGTTTCTAAGTTTTCTAACCATATGTTGATGTGGTAACTTGTTATGTTTATAACGTCAAAACCCATTGTTGATTGTTTGTATTGATTATCTTTAATCAGACATATTTGTGCCTCTTCCCCTGAAGAAGAAATTACAAAACTTCGAAACATGTCGGGAGCATCGTTTCCGAATCACCATCTACAGGCCACATATGCCATATTGTTGATTTGGTAACTGTAACACAGCACAGATCCTTGTACTTATTTGTCCAATGTATCAGTCTGTATGCTTTTTACGGGACCTGGAGTAAATGTGTACCCAGTTCCCTTTTTTTGCGCTTTTAAACTACTATGTACTAAATAAACGTTTGAATTTTATAATACCTTTTTCCTTTTTTGTGCGCATGCTGTATTAAACCCCATTAGGGGACCGATGTTTTCTTTGATATCCATTTTGTAGGGGGGACAGCATGACTCACTAATTATATATAAGTAGATAAGAGATAAGTAGCTGTAAGCAATTTAGTGAGCGATTTCTCATTCCCCAAAGCTAAGTCGATACTGGAGAGAGTACCTAGGCTGGCCTTAGACCAGGAGTATGCTCTAGTGGGGGGGGGAATATTTCTCCACATATCATACAAGTCAATTTTCATGGGTAAATGGCAAAAGGGGGTAGGGCCTGTGGACGTTTGTTGGGTCCCCATGTCTGTCCACGAGGGGATCCAGCAACAGGTTAAAAACTGCCAAATTTTGATGTCATTACGTACAAGATGGAATGAATTTGATAACTTTTTTTTATAGTCGTTTGATACTGAATAAAGCTACAACATTTTAACGAAATAATAATAATTTTAAAAATAATCCCAGAAATAAAACATGCTTCATGGTATTTAGCTACCAGAATTATTTTACAAGTCATGTGTCCACAGATAGCAGCCATCTTGGCCATGACGTATCCAATTTAGGGTGTGCCCCTATCCTCAATTGACTAATTCATTTGGAAGGATTGGGAAACAGGGATTTCGGGCAGAAGAGTTTTTTTTTAAAAAAAGATTTCTTTTATTCAACAAAAAAACTAAATATTTTAAAAGCTAGTACCAATACTTTAACATTACACTTTTGTGATACCCGGGAATTTACCTCAATCTTACTGTGCTTAACAGCCGACATACAAGCAGAGGAGATACGCTCCCTACATTTAAGCTCTGGTCCTTCCCAAGTTTGGTGAGCCGTGCTAGGGTGTCTGTTTGTGTTTGGAACTTTCGTACTGCATAGGGATCTATTGTATTGGGTGGCACTCTATGTATTTACCACTATGTTTGCTGCCTATGTTTGTTCTAAGTACGCTTTGCATGTACTCATCTTGGACCCTATGTGGCAACTGCCTATCTATATATAATCCTGGTCACCCCCCTACTATTATGGAGGAGGGTGGGCTGGATACCAAATTGACTACACACACATACTCACATATGTATATGAAAGCAAACCAATATACATGATATATATTTTACTATAGGGGTAGCCCATACACGAATGGGTAAACTCTGTATGTTGGAGTATAATCGTTTAGAAACGCATGGCACCTGTCCATTCTTACGGTCCAGAATGACTATATGTCTTTTCTTTTGCCCCTTTCAAAGCAGATAATCTATGGGCTCTATAGGCACTTACACACTCTTATAACAAGCATGAGGCACACTGAGTTTACCACTTTGGAACACTTGAGTTTATGGTTTAGCACTTTTATGGGCTCTCCCTTAAAGTGATATCATAGAATAAAAACGCCTACTATTCTGAGAAACATTGTTCTTCTGCTTTCATCCACTCAGATATGAGACATGGAGTGACTACCCTCACTACTATGTCACTATACATTGCCTTTTTTGAGCTTCCCAAAACGCACAGTCCTCCTCGTTAAAGAATTCTCTATGGAAATTGAGATATGTGCCTGATTACTATATGTACAGGTATGTATACATTTTTCTTGTCCATATACTAGGTATATAAACAGGATATATATGGTTATACTATAACTACAGCATGGATCCCCACATATACTCACTATTGGCAGCCTCCATTGTTTTTTTTTTTTTCCCCCTAAACCCCTCTAGTGTCTGAATGCAACCTAAGACCCAATGTTATATTGTGTTGATATTGCAAAAATAGAAGGACTTATCTGAGATGTGTAAGACGATTGTATGTAATTAAAAGGAGAGATAAAAGGAGAGATAAATGATATGCAATTGTAATTATAACACACTGAAAATGAGGTAACATATATATGTAATTTATCTAAACACTGTTATTTTTCACACAGACAAAAGAAATGATATGCTCCAGATGAAGCTTTTTTGTCTAAGAAAGCGAAACATGTCGAGCAAAGGTCATATGTTACATGGTGAATGTTAACTTATACTTTCAGTCGACCCCGCTGACCGGCACCATATTGCTTGGGTGTCCGTCGGCGGTTCTTCTGATATCAAGTGACACGTTTCCAAGAATTATATGACTATTAATGATCTTGTACTTTGAATTGTATATAAATTACTTGTATAAGTTCTATGCACTGAGATATTGTACAACATAGACCATTGTTGTGTGGTTTCACTGTGTCCTTAATACACAATTATCTGCCTGTATTTTTCTATGATTTTAAAATATTTAGTTTTTTGTTGAATAAAAGAAATCTTTTTTAAAAAAAACTCTTGTGCCCGAAATCCCTGTTTCCCAATCCTTCCAAATGAATATTTAGCTACCAGGAGTACAGCTTCTCTTACCATTTGCAAAGTAGCTGGAGATTAATTGTAGATTCCGACAATCACAAAAGGTAAAGCATACAACTGGGCCTGTAGAAAAATATATCTACCTTCTGGGTCAGTCTTAAAGACATTCCCATGGAACATATCAATGCACCAACACTGACAAACTGTGTGTGTAAGGTGCATGGCCATAGCAACCCAGCCATTGGGCACAGGGTTTACTCAGGTAATTAAAGATGGTCCTTAATCAAATAATTTTCTTGTTTACATACTATCTGGGCCTGCGATTGCGTTATGGACAAAGCACGCTCGAGGAGAGTGGCTAGCCCTTGCACATTCCCTGACAGAAATCAGCAGAGATCAGCCATTAGGTATAAGATATGAGTATTCAAAGGGTTTGTCTGCCTCTGGATGCATCAAAGATAGATAGTTACAAGAATCTAAATAATCATTCAAAACAAGGACTGAATATAGTCCAACCATGTAAAGCATAGAACAAAACAAAAATATATTTCAAGAAGTAACAACAGAGGCAATGAGGCATTGCCTACAGAATGCTTACATATATATTGAGGCAAAATGTGGAGCCAACTGCCTTCTATGCTCCATTATTTCAAGCATCTATGTAGAGTTAGAGACCGATAGGTGCTTTGGGGATGACACAGCTCATGGTGTTTGGTTCAAGTGACCGTGGGATAGCAGAGATAGGTGCACCTACAAGTAAATCTGCAGGACATGAGACGACTATCAAGTGTGCAGGGTACTAGATAGGTAGCATTCTATATGAGGAAATAAATCTTTGACTTATTGTCAGAAGATAATGCAAAAGAACTTGGTTCTCACTAAAAACCGTGATAGCATCAAGGGCAGCTAAAATGGTATGAAGCGTAAAAGAAACATCAGTCCATTGATGGAGGTAAGTTCTGTTGGAGAGGTGCCACACAGCCCTAAAGAAACAACATCTCAGCAGTTCCATATAGGTGACCGAGAACCATGAAAGGTTGCAACCCCGCTATGTGGGCTACATCAAGTGCTGGTGTCCAGGAGGTAGCAAACACATGGCAAAGGCTATCAAAGGCTATCAGCAGAATCCATGAGTACCTCATATGGAGGGTAAACCTCAGTGTAGGAGTACCTTAAGATGGGCATCATGAGAACCATAGCCAGACCTGGGATTGATCAGGGGTGGTAAAGAAGAGCACTTTACTGTCATCCACAACCTGCAGCCTAGCAGGATAGGACATGGAGTAAACTATACCCCAATTTTGAAGCGGTCATTTGATTTCAGCAAATGTAGCCCATCGTTTTTGAATTTCTAAAGAAAATCCAAAAATGATACTCACATTTTCAAACTGAAAAGGTCTCTTTTGTCTAGCTTTAAGTAGAATCAAGTCTCTGACCTTGCAGTTGAGCAGTTTGGCAAGCAAATGTCTAGGTGGTGCACCTGCTGACAGAAGCTTGGCAGGGACTTTATTACCTGTTGTACTGCAAACGCTAAAGAAAAGGTTGTGTCTGGAAAAGTAGATTGCAGCCATGTTTTAACAAAGTCCCCAGGGTTCTGTCCCTCTGTTCTTTCTGGCAAACCCACCTGATGTTATTTCTCCTCATATGATTTTCTAAATCATTGGATACCAAAAAGATATTGTTTTTTTAACTGCAGAGACTCGACTATCCTTCAGGGTAGAAAGCCTTTTTTCAATCTCAGCGACTTGATCACAAATGTTTTGTGTATCTTGTCTCAGAAGGCCGATGTCTACTTTAATTTCCTCCATTTTTCCTATTAGTGTGGTGTTGCACGTGGTATTTGCCGTTAGGGGCTGAGAATTTACCTGCTCCAGGATCAGCTTGGAAGTCATGTCGGCCTGTGTGTTACTGATGATTTCTGTATGTCTGGAGCCAGGCCTGCTCCAAGTGTGAGGAGGGCTGAGTGCACCTATCTTGCATGTTTGGACGAGCAAATACTCTGAGGTGCTCCATCCTTAAAGACTGACTAACCTCTACTCATATTGATGGCTGAGCGTCTCCATGATCCCTGTAGTCAGTCAGGAGAGTGGGAGCTGCGTGTGCAGGATAGTAGCAGATTCTGAAGGTAGTGAATAGCGTTCCCTCTAGTCACATCTGGCCATCTTGGCAGTAGCCAGGACCCCTTGCTAGGGGGTGTTTTTCAAAGTGTTTTTTTCAGGAAAATAAAGCATGGAGCGATAGATGGATTGGTGAATTTGTTTTAAATATTAAAAATGAATTTAATAGCATTTGTGGTACTCGGACATATTGTTTTGCTTTAAAGAACAGACTCTGATCATTGTTAGGAAGCTGCAGCATAATTGTCTATAATAATGCTTTCCAAAATAGCATTCATTGGCTTAATCAACTAACAGTGTGTTGGCAGATCCTTTCATTTTGATCCTATATCTGTCAGAATGCTAGTGGCCAGGGCTCTGGTAGGTTAGGAGTGCTCTTTCTCCCAGGGATTCCTACCCTGAAACAAGGTATACGAATTATACTTGGCTGTAGAAGAGGTTCTAAACAAATACATTAGCAACTACAAATAAGATGAATCCGGTATACTGCGTATAAGTACTGCAGAGACTAACAGTTTCATATTAATAAAAATATTTTACTCTTTATAAAAAGGATCAAGCATTAGTTCACAAACATGAAGACTTACTTCCTCCAAAGTTGCATTCTTCTTTTTCTTTAACTGCAAAAAAATAAGCAATGATCATGAACAGAAGGATGTTTTTTACAAACTGGTTGAAAGAAGGACACAGTGGCCAACACAGACAATGTGTCTTCCAGGAATTTTGAAAATGAGCCCTAAAAATATTTTTATAAAAACAGTAACGGTATTGTAGTTGATCTACTGGCAAGGTAATTAAAATAAGCAAGGTGGTACTATAGCAAAGGAGTACAAGCCTAAACACAGCTGTTAATTCTTGAGTTGTGCATTTAAGTTAATAAAGGGTTCCAACGCAGTCTGAGGTTTAAAAAAAATCCCAGAAATAATCCTTTGTGATGACTTGATAATGTACTCCCCTATCAAAATTCTATTGTGACGTACTACATGCATTGTCTCTACTAATATTATATATATATATATATATATATATATATATATATATATATATATATATACACACACACACACACACACACACACACACACACACACACACTGCAAGTCTTCCGTGTATTTTTGTATTGTATACTACAAACTAAAATCTGTTAAAAATATTGAATGGCCACCAATTATCCCACTTCTTACAATCTCTTTCTAAACCCCAATATTTACTCAGGGACACCTTTTAAACAGATTTGCCTAACTGCTGGGGCGATGCATTGATCCCTGTGCTTCTCATACTAGTTCTAGGCAACCATTGTGTGTGCTTTATCATTCTGTAGTAGTGTCAACTACATAAAGTATACGGCACGGTGTTCTGGCAGTAGTATGGGTCAACTTCCTCTCTTCTGCCAAAACTAAAATCGAGTCAGCCTGAATGCTTCTCTACCATTCAGGAAAAGCTTTGCTTTTTTATCAATGAATGCAAGACTTCTTCTGTTTGGACAAGGTGGAGAGGTAGGCTGATGATTTCATGATTTCTACAACGGCCATTTAAAGGAAGACTTGTATTCACTGACAACAATACAAGGCTTCTCATGAAAGGAAGCATTGGGTTAATTGATTTAGTTCTGGCTACTACAGTATGATACAGCATACAAAGCAGCCAAATCAATTAGTAGTGTGTTTGGGTCAGCTTGGCACAAAAACAGTTTAAAGTGACAGAAAATCTGGAATTCAGCTTTAAAGCATAACTCCTCTTTTGTTGAGAAAAAAAACATTCCCATCTAGATGATCTATGTACATTGCAAGGATTTTAACAACCTTTGTTGCAGATTCCTACTTTTTGTTATTCTGACATAATCCCTGTTTGTTAGTCTGTGCTGAGTGTATCTAATGGGAGTGGTTTCATAATTATCAATCAGCTGTGGAGCTGCAGAGCACTAATGAGGAAATCTGCTGGGCCTGCATCCCTTTAGATTTATTCCCAATTAGGAGTATCTCACCAAAAATGACATTTTTGTTCCAGGGGATGCCTGAAATCTGACTTGTATCTTAGGCAGACTTCTGGGAAAATCGGGAAGCCAATCACACAAGCAGGAAATTATGTTTCTGGGGTGTGGTCAGTACACATTCTGTGTACAGAACAACTCCAAGTAGCAATATTGTATTCCATTTTCAGAAAATTACAAAGCTGCAGATTGAAAAGGAAAAGGTACCTTTTCAT
Source organism: Pelophylax lessonae (assembly GCF_965119305.1). Lineage (NCBI taxonomy): Eukaryota > Metazoa > Chordata > Amphibia > Anura > Ranidae > Pelophylax > Pelophylax lessonae. The sequence goes on from NC_138768.1 coordinate 303,108,259, forward strand.
AACATTCAATTACAACATGACTTGTGTCGCAATTGTATAAGCTATTTTATTTTTTCTTTATTTGCTATTTTTTTCCCTATGAAAGTGGAGTTACCCTTTAAGCTTTGAAAATGAAAACTAGAAACTGCTCAGTTGCATACACAGCTGGCCAAATCTTGTAAGATGTCTCGGATACTAAAATCATTTATTACTAACCTACAACATTACATACATAACCGTGAGACCCATTAAAGGCATTGTACACTTTCATTTGTTTTAGTGTATTAGTGTAGTTTTATTCCCTGCACTGTTTTTACCTCATCTTGTAATGATAGGCCCACATGTTGTGGCCAGAGGTTGTAGTGGCATAGCTGATGGATTCCCCCATGTCCATGTATTGCTTCAGCTAGCTGGTGCAACACCTAGTGCATTACCCGTGGTCACCGTATAAAATATTTTATTAAAATGCCAAATGCATACTCACAGATGAGAAGAATGTAAAATCGCATTAAAAGATTCCACCACACATGGAATGGAACACATCCTTGTAGATGAGACAGCTGACGCGTTTCAGGAGTCAAGCTCCCTTCATGAAACATGTTAGCGGTCTCATCTACAAGGACGTGTTCCATTCCACGTGTGGTGGAATCATTTAATGCGATTTTACATTTTTCTCGTCTGTGAGTATGCATTTGGCATTTTAATAAAATATTTTATACGGTGACCAGGGGTAATGCACTAGGTGTTGCGCCTCCTTTTCATTCTTTTATGCATCCCAGTTGGAGTTCCCCCGTCTGAGGAGAGCAGAACGCCGGTCTTCCCCTTTGGAGTGAGCGCTTGGCTGAATTGATTGTTTGGATTCAGCTAGCTGGTCCTTATGCACCAAGGTGACAGGAAAATTTAGATTTTTCCTACAGCTTACCTGTAAAATTAATTTCTCGGAGTACATCATGGGACACAGAGCAGCCACATTCTTTACTATCTGGGTTATACACCACCTATAGGTGAAGGGACACTGGCAACCAATTAGGACAGGAAGTCCCCCTATATAGAACCCCTCCCATACAGGAAGTACCTCAGTTTTGTAGCAAGCAATAAACATCCCAGACAAGATGGGAGGGACCTCTCTGTCCCGTGATGTACTCCAAGAAATAGATTTTACAGGTAAGCTGTAGGAAAAATTCATATTACTTTATCGTACATCACAGGACACAGAGCAGCCATGTCCATTACTATATGAGACTTCCCAAAGCAATGTGCTTGAGGGGAGGGGGACACTATAGAAAACACCACCGCGCACACACAGACTGCAAAAGATCTACATAGCTGCCTACAGAACACTGCTGCCACATGCAGACTCCTCCTGGGTCCTAACATCCACTTTAAGAATATAGTGAACGTATGTACCGAAGACCAAGTAGCAGCCTTGCAAATGTGAGCCATAGAAGCTTGGTGGCGAACTGCCCAAGAGGCATCTACTCTTCTGGTAGAATGTGCCTTTACCAGAAAAGGTGGAAACGTCCCTTTTAAACCATACACCTGGATAATAACCTGGCGAATACATTGAGAAATTGTAGATTTAGATGCTGCCTGCCCTTTCCCGGGCCCTTCTGGCAGTACAAACAAAAGGTCGGTCTTACAAATCTGAGCTGTCCA